>NC_081407.1:791968754-792673754 GCF_030272615.1 Cryptomeria japonica
CCCATTTAAATTAAAACAATACCTATGACAAGGGAAGATGAATGCTAGTGCATGAATGTGATTAGAATCAATTAGAATCTCTAAAATGATTTTATCAGAATGCAATAGAAAAATAGAGTTAATTTGGGAAAAAAATTGACGAGTATTTAGATATGAAAGAGAAAATGCATTGTAAATAGTACAATAAGGGTAGTATTATAAGTAGAAATCATTACAATAGTAATATATGGAATTAGTTAGTAGTATGATATATTTTTAAAAAGGTAAAGACATCATCTAATGTAGCACTGCAATTTTTTTACCATCAACCATCAAACCATAACAAAAATTAGGAGTAATACTTATATAAGAGTAACATTTTCCCAAATTGAAACCATAACTATTACAAAAGACTTTGTACTACACAATAATTATATTTGAAATTAAAGTGCTATAGTTGTTCCCTGATTCTAATAATTGGTATCCATGTCTTACAAAGAAATCGTAACTTCAACATTAGACAAAACATATAGCACCTTAAAATTCTATTTTTAAATAAAATTAAAGAATGTTAAATTTCTCTTAAAATTAATGAAGTCATGTTATATCCTAATGTTTCTATGGAGAATGGAATTATCTATTTTAAAAATGAATAGAGGATTAAGTTGAAATAAGATTGAAGGAATTTTTATTCTTGTTTCATTTAATTAAATGTTAAAAAAATATTCTCAAGGATAACCATGCACATTATAAACAAGAATTGATGTATTAAATTTAGTCACAATAATTTGTTCTTTAATTTTAGCTCTCACATGCATTTGTATACATCTAAGTGTTATCTTGTCATTCATCCCTCATAACAAGAGTGAGTCACCTTGCAAAATTTTTAGTTGAGTCCTTGTCTTGTTTAAAATTCGTTGGTTCAATCCCTAATCCGCTTGTAAATCATTTCTAGATCCTTAGCGTTAAGTTTCAATGGTCTGTTGAACCTCATGAACCCCTTGAACCATTTTGAATAGAGTTCATAGTATTCATTTAGGTTTTGTAGGTTCTGAGTGGTGTCTAAGAGATTTTCAGACTAACGCTCACCCAAGGTTTTTGTAGCAGTTCTACTTCACGGTCGCGGGTGATGTTTCATATCCTCTTTCTCCGGGCTATGAACCATTTGAACTTAGTTCAAACAGTTCAGGGATGTTCAACATGTTCAATGAAGTTCAAAGGTTCAATGCACAACCAAAATGGAGAGGCAAAGCAATCAATGGACAAATTTGGTCAACCAACAAAAGTTTGGAAGAGGAATATTGATTCACCATTTACTCAGGCAACAATTGATTATTTTTCGTAGAGGATTGTGAAAGAGTTAGCACGAAGAATGTTTATAAATTTCAATGCAGCCTGTAAATACCAATTTTTTGAGATATCAAAATCTATCTCTGTGCAAGGGGTATATCTCTCACTTCAATCATTGGATCAAGCTAGATTTCGGATATGTTTTATGAAACCTATTTTTATAAGTTCTCACCAAAGGAATTGTGGAAATTCAATCTGGTCTACAAGATACACTTAACAGAATACAAGTAAAGAACAAAGAACATTTTCTGATTTTTGTGATAGACAAACCGTCATGTCTCAGGGGGCATGTCTTTTCATTCCACCGTTGGATTTTTCCCATTTTTGAAATTGTTGTGCACAGACAAGCTGGGCATGTTTCCATTGGAGCTATTAACTGAATTATGTCTCCTTCAAAAAATATGGTTGACTGAATGCGGGTCTATCCAAAGTGACCAACAACAACCGAGTTTCTTGTTTTCAAATATTAACAAGGCACGACTTATATTTGTAAAGATGGAGCCCATAATTAATTCATAAAGCTTATGTATTTTAAGTTATAATGTTTTCAGATTAAAACATTATGATTAAATATTACATTGAAGCCAAGAAAGTGTTGAAAGAATGAAGACAGTTATTTATATCCAGCTATCAGCATATGATATGCCAGGATTCAATTTTTGGAACTGAAAGTGTCTCACCAAGAGGAAAAGAAGGATAAATATGCAAAGAAAGAGATAAACAGGGGGTTAGAATAGTTAGAGATAGACTTAGATTTTAGAAAATTTTGTTTTGTCTGAAAGAAGTGATCAGTTTCTCCAGAATCTGAAATTGGAAAGAACTTATGCGTGTATCTTATGTCTTTTTTGCATGGAATATACAAATAAAGATCATATGTATTTTGAGGTGGAAATTCTTTGAGTTTGAATCTGTGAAGTAGTGTTTCTTTGCAAATACTAATCTAATCAAAATGTCTGTGAATATCTTTCTGATGGTGAATGTTGTTATTAATCTGGGGCTTGCTTCTATTTTGTTTAAAAGGGTATATGTTTGAAGAGGAACTTTATTGATCTTGTTTATGTTATGAAGTGTTGAGTCGGAGTTATTGAACTTTGTTTCAATTATTTTTTATTCTCATGGTGAAACATCTTGAAGATTCTAAACTATTAGCCTCTCATCTAAGAATGAAGTAGGCAGCCTCATGTGCTTTTGGGTTAAAAGCATATCAGTTTATTTAGTTAGATTATTCCCTAAATAACTAATGGACGGAATTGTACCTATCTAAAATTCAGAGGGAAGTGATGTATGTCACACTTACGCAACTATTTAGTTGAAGTTTTGTCTTTCAAAGAGGGTAACGGAGTTGTGAATCAATCTAATTAAAAGAAAGACAAAATCTGTTCACTAACACTAAGACAATTTATATCTTGAAAACAAGCAATATCTTTGTTTATCATTTAAGAAGAATTGATTGTAATATTTCAAAGTTTAATAAATCATTTTTACCTTAGCTTAGATCCCTCTTATCAATACTATTAATCTAATATGATTTTTTTGATTAATTTTTTAATCTTTTTTTCAATAAATAAGTGAATATTTATCATTTTTATGTGTTGGAAGTGATAACTACAGAAGTTTCAAAATTGAATTAATGAGAATTATTTTTATATTACAAAATTTCTATAATATATGTTTATTAAGTAACTATAAAAATTGACATATATGACTTAGACTTTTTATAATATAATTATATATCATCTAACTTCTTATGACCTAATTAAGAATTTATGTTATCTTTTATAACAATAAATTAGACAAATATTCTTCATCCATTATAAATTAGGTGGATAAATTATGTTTCCTACCATTATTAGATTGTATGGTTGAATACGTAGAATTTCGTGGTAGTGTATTCTTGTGGATTGCATGCTCTCATAAAGTCTTTGATTAATTAGTTGAAAATTGAAACACGAAACCAAAGAGAATTTTTATTTCTAGAAAGTAGAGGCGGCAACGCCAAAACGAATCCCAAACCCCTGTTTTATCAATTAACATTGGGGAAACATTGTATTTGAATTCCCACGCAGCTACAAACCACTCTTACTAAACAAGATTCGTACGGCTGCATCACACGACAATAACCATCTTTGAAAACTTTGGCCTACAATATTTACATATATGCCTTAAAAGTGTATTATCGAACATCATTTTCAGGAGGATAAGGTTTCTATCCTCTCCAAGATTAGAGCTAAAAGCGATATTTAGGTTTTACAACATGCCTAAAATCTCATGCTTTTTGATTGTTAAGTTAATATAAAATTGTCCCTGCCAAGCACCGTCTTACTGCTAAAGATCACTATTGGTAGCACGGACCTCCTGGGCACCCAAACTATTAATAGCTTATAAAGGCGTATAACAGGAGAGGCTGATATTACTGCACAACCTGCTATCACCAAAAATCCCATAAGTTGTATACTCACTGAGGCTGATGCATACTTCACAAACTTTCTCACGCCTTCATCATCTATCTCTCCACCATCAAACAATTCTTTTGTTAAAATTATGCACCCAACGCCTGCGGAGGCACTCGATAAAACTATGTAGGTCATCAGCTGTTTCATCAAAATCAATTCCTTTTTTTTAAGGACCCATATGTTTTTAGAGTTTCAGAAATTTTAAATTACAATTTTGTAGTTAAAACGATTGAACACAGACCTGATCGAAGATTAAGCTTAGATAAAAGTAGACTCTTCCAGATAGGCCAATAAGTTCTTGTATAATTCGTATGACGGAACATGCGCAGGCTATAATATTTACAGCTACAACATATCTGCAACACATGAAATTTTCAAACTATTCTATCAAAACTGGAAATATCTGTCGATAGAAAGGCATGGAAAGATCAATAGAGTTTGATTATAGAATTATATAGAAATACAGAGTAATTCCAAAGTATATCGACCAATAGAAACCCTCAAAGCCCTCACACAAAAAGTGATCATGTTCTCCATTGTTCTGTTGGGATTAGAATTGAAAACAGAACATGCCAGATGTTTAGAATTGAAAACCTTAAAAAATTACAAGTTCAGCAAATGATTTGCAAGCCTGATTGATTGATAAAAGGCTTTGCCTGGTGTGTCATTCAAAGCATGTTCTTGACAGAAAACAGTTAAAGCAGAAACAAAGAAACGTATATTTAGAAAGGAAACGGAACTAAAAAATGCTTGCCTGAATGGCTTATAATCATTGAAACGATATTGGAAGGTTGTGCCATATTCCTCGAGAGAGATTGATACTGTAACAGAGCTCCTTTTGCTGATTAACATCATAATTAATGAAACAAGGAAAAGCAAAAAAGCCGTGATCCTCAAGATCAGATTATGTCCCTCAGCTATATTCATATTTCAGCTATGTGATACAATACATAACCCAGATCCCGAATTTCACATGAGTATTTTCAGCGAAGCTGGGACATTATATTGACGACCTTCTTTGGAGGTTTAAATCCGCAAACAACAACCAGCATTTCTAACTGCGAGTTGGGTTTGCTGAAATAATTGCATGACTTACTATACAAACGAATCTTTATTTTTACGGAAGGAGTGAGAGGACATCATGACGGTATGGAACGAAAAGCATTCCGAGTACAACAAAACTTTCAGAGTCAAAACTTTTAAAGTTTGGATTCCACTTTGACTTGTTATATTGTGTGTATAGGAGACCTTCTGATGTCAATTGCAACCTAATCTGTAAGTGACATTTCATACGGTCGCCATTACGCTTACGTTTTAAAAATCATCCTTTGTTAGTGTTATAACTAGCAGTTGGATCTTGGTGTACAATGGGTACGAAGAGGTGTGGAAGGACCATTAAAAAAAAAATTAGTCTATGAAGGAGAGTGAGAGATCAGATTGAAAGGGAAAGAGAGAGAAAAGTAGGAGAGGGAGACAAAGAAAGATTGAAAAAAAGTGGTGGATGAGACAAAAAGATATATATTCTTGTTTATCTCTTTCAATGTTAATTTCTACATTAACATTTGTAACTATGACATTTGAGATGTCATTCACAATTATGCTAATTGATAAGTTAGAATTTGTATAGGAGAGAGGTTCAAGTGAGGTTCAAGTGAGGAAGCCACTTAGAAATTCATAGGAAAGGTTATAAAATGTTTGTTAGTTTAAATCCCTAAAACCATTGAATTGAAATTTGTAATCGATGACTTCTATGAAACACGGGTTAATAAATATAATTAGAAGCAAGTGGAGGTGAAAGTATAATAATTTTTATAATTTTAGTTATTTATTTATTTCTATATTATAATAATAAATATTTAATGATTATAATAATATTTATTATAATAAATTTTATTCAATAGTTAAAATAAATTTAATTTAATATATTGAAAAAAATTATTATTATTATTTTTATTAATGACTTTTATGTTTTATTTGTTTAGGTTTAATTTGTGAGTTTAAAATGATCATATTTTAATAAAATTAATTTTATTTACGAAAAACAAAAAATAATTATTTATTGATTCTTAAGTATTTTATTTAGATGAATTTTTTTTTATTCAATGAAGATTTAACTTGATGAATTTTATGAAACATAGGTTAATAAATATAATTAAAGCTAAGTGGAGGTGAAAATAAAATATTTTTATGATTTTGATAATTTATTTATTTTTATTATATAAATATTTAAAGTTTATTGAATAGCTAAAATAAATTTAAATTTAATTATTGAAAACTATTATTGGCATTAATTTTTACGTTTTATTTGTTTAGACTCAATTGTTGAGTTTTAAATAATCACACTTTAATAAAATTAATTTTATTTATTATAAAATTAAATTAAATTATGTAATTCAATTAAATTTAATTGTGAAAAGAAAAATAATTTATTATTGCTTTTTTATGTTTTATAATTTTTTTAGATTTAATTGTTTAATTTTAAATAATCATACTTTTATAAATTTAATTTTAATTATTAATATATATAAGTGTTAAAGTAAAAGTTTTTAAAAAAATTCCAACTAAATTGATCTGTTTTTATAAAATTAAAATATGGAACAATAAATTATTTTAAAATAAAAAATAAAATCTTAATAAATAAAATGTACTTTAAATTTATAAATTATCAATGCATGTATTAGACAAAGATAAAATATTTTTTTTGACATATGTGAAAAAGGTTTTTTTTTCATAATCAAATATTTTTCAACATTAGAAATAACTTTTTGGATTGTTTTTTATTGGTTGCTATTAAAAAGTTTATTCACTTAGTTTCATATAAAATTAATAAACATTATTAAATCACATATTAAAATTAAATTATAATCAAATAATAGTTATTCATAATAAATATCAAAAAAATTTAAATTCATATTTAAGACAATCTTATTAAATCATCAAATTGCAGCCTTAACCCACAATCTAAAAAAGTATTAAAAAAAATATTAAAAAATTTAAAAAGAATGACAAGCATAGTGGTTGTAAGTTAACCGCAGTTTAACACGGCGAGTAAAAGTTATTAAAAAAAATACCCAGCCAAGAAGATTTTTAATGGGCATGCGGTAAAATATTACCAAACCCTACAGCGGCTACAAAAGTTTCAATCGTCTTGCATCGCATTCAACCGATATAGACCGTCGATCATCCAAGCCAGCCTACGGCGTAAAAAAAAACCCTAAAAAAACGTTGAACATGTGGTAACGACACCATGTATTGGAAAACATGTATTATTAAGCTTCTTTTTTGTTTTATTAAGTCTCCTTACTTGTCTTGTTTGACTAAAAACTATGAGAAAAATAATAAATCCTTATTTAAGTACCTCATTACTATGCACTTTGTTCTATGTACGTATTAACTTGGTTTACCAATTGCTCAAACTCTAGTTATCTTTTTGGAACTTACTCTAAAAAATGATAACGAGCATCAACTCCTCAACCAACCATTTCTTACAATCTTTACTTCCCTACCAATTTTTTACAATCTTTACTTCCCTACCAAGTTTTCCTTCTACCATCAATCTTGAATAAAAAGTGTAACATGTCATAACATCTATAGGTGCGCATGGTTCGCTAGTATTCGTTGAAGTAAAAACTTAATATTTTACTCCTACCTAATGCCCAACATCCTTAGCTTCAAAATGTGATGAGTGGCTACTCATATATGGTATTGATATTACAATTTGACTTAGTTTATAGCTCTCCATAATGTATTATATTTTATAGTGATATAGTCAAATTAAATTATTTTTATCCCATGAACTATATCATTACTAGACACATTTGTTCTTTTTCAATGCTTTATGACCATTTGTCCTATGCTCGATTATTCTTTACTATCTAATATTTCTATTTAATAGAAAATGCAAGAAACATTTATTAATTAAGGCATAGTGTTAATGTGGCACCGTGCTTGGATATTTGAATCACATTGCTCTTTAGATAATTGATGCAGGATCATCTAGACATGAAATATTTCTCTCTTCATATTCCCTAGCACATTAGTTTTTTATTTTAAAATTTCAAAAAGTCATATGGACATTGAAATCAGTTTTCTAACGTAATTTTAATTTTTTTTTAACATCAAAGGGAAGAAAATCTATGTGCCCAAGCAAGATGATGCTTATTTAGTGACTCGTGTAACTCCATCATAAATATTGTTAATTACTTTTAATCTTAGGTGGTAGACAAATGCAAGTAGTGGGTTTGGATAGAGGAAAGTGATTTTTGGAAAAGAATTTAAAAATATTAAGATTCTCATACCCAAAAAAAATGAAAGAGAATTAAATATTGCTGCTCTTAGTAACGAAAGACTATGCCAATATTTGAAAAAATAATAGAGAAGGTGGATTCGTGAAAAAAAAATGATGGATAAAGACTATTGAAGATGAGACATGAAGAAGATTAAAGCAAGAATATGAGTGTTGGAGTAAACAGTTCCTATTGTTTACTGATTACATAAGTTTACTTAGATGAACACATTAATGAGGTAAATGGATATTGTCGAGTCCTATTTGGACTCTAACTTATCCTAGAGGATATTGTTGAGTTATGTCAGGACTCTACTTCCTCTAGGTTGAGACACTTGTCTCAACCTTGTCCATTCTTCCTAACTACACTTTCCTATTTAAGCAAGGTTAATGTTCATTGTAACTTACCTCTTAACTCAATACAATCTCATGTGTTGAATTCCTCTTAGCTTATGGAGGATGTTCAGTAGATTGGCTCTTGTGTTGGGTAGAAAAATCTACAATGAGGAGAATATCTTGGTGCCAAGTTGGAGAGATCTCATATGAAAGAGTGTGTGGATTGAGATGCTAGAAAAAATATTATTTGATTGGTTCAGGTTTATAGAGAATTGATTTGTGTTGTAAGATTTTTGTAAAGTTTGAAAGAATAGATTATTTTGTTATTTCATATAGCTTTTTGTAGAAAGGGATTTTCTAGAGGTTTTAGTTAGAAATTTAGCATAGTGTTGTTAGTAGAAAAAACATGGTGAGCATGTATTCCTATAGATGAATATGGGGATTTCATTATAAAAGTTTTTAGAAGAAAATGATGGCATTACATCATTCAAAATAATTTAGTCTTTCCTTGAAGGTATGCATGAGTCTAAATTGCTCAATGGTCAACAAATTTAGGTGAGATTCAACAATGAGGTCATATAGAGACTAGAAAAGATTAGCTTGGCCCTTCATTATCATGATGGCATTTCTAGAATATCCCTCAATAATAACCTTGGTATAACCTTTATGTTTCACCAATAGAATACCATGGAAAGTGACTACCACCTCATCATAATTGAATGTCTAGATCCCAAAATGAACTACAAAGGAAAAGATCAACTTTCCTTTCTCAACCACTAGGATTCGACTCCCTTTAACTTGACCTAGGTTTCCTTTCTACTGAGCTATCAAAATTTAATTTGAAACAACCATTTTTTAGGGTAGACCAATTCCCATGTTGATGAGATAGATCATAGTGAGTTCTTTTCTCCTATTGATAATATGGGATGTATTACTCTCCTATTATATATAAGAACAATATTTTATATAAAAATAGAATTAATAGATACAATGATAATATTCATATATGGTAACTTGAAAATAGAGAAATGATACAAATAAAGTATTATGAAGGAAAATTCTTATTGAAACTTTGATTTATAGATTAACTTGTTTTTGTGGTCTCAATCAATCTCCTTAGATGTGGTAACAAAATTTGGAGTCTTTCATTTTGGAATTTAAATTTTTAAAATCTAAATTAGATTAGTATACTTATCATAAGATAGATGATGATTTTTTTTGTATCACCAAATTGTAAATAGATAGAAATTTATTATTAATGTGATTTATGATTTAAGATGAAGGACTTGAGATCAATGAAGAACATTTTGGTCATGGGCATTAGAAGAGATAAAGTAAAATAATTTTTTGCTTGGGCTAGAGAAATTATATATAAACTTAGTGTTAGGGATATTTATGATGTTAGTTTATGTACCTTATGCTAGTGAGGTTAGTATTCTTATAAATTGAATAGTTTGTATAAGACCAAACATTACCCAAGTAGTCAAATTCCTTAGCCATTTTATGGATAATACTAGATGAGATGATTAAAATGCAATTAATAGAGTCATCAATATTTATAGGGTAGTTATAGGTACTCTATTTGTTATCATGGTTGTTCTATAGATAAATGATATTAAGTGGATAGTTGTGGGCTTGTAAACATTTATTGGACAAATCATTGGGTGAATTCACAAAGCTGGTTCCCACTTTTGCCAACGAAGGAATTTGGCGAAAGTGGGAATTTTGGATTTGCCAGTGTTCGAGCGAAATACAAATGTTCGCTCGGACTACCCCTAGGAGTCCGAGCGAACCAAACTGTTCAGTTGGGTTCGCTCGAACATCGAGTGGGTTCGCTCGAACATCGAGTGTGCCAAAATCGAGCTCACTAGTTTGAGTGAATGGGGGTTCGCTCGAACCCATTTTGGTTCGAGCGAACCCAATCCGATCGAACTCGTGTTCGTTCGAACCCCAAAAATTAGAAGTTTCTCCCAAAAAATTTCAGAGTTCTGAAGAATTAATGACTTCGGAGCTCTGGTTCAATGCACAAATGAAATAATCTTGATAACCCAAAAATATTAGATGGTAGTACTCGAAGCAAGCTTTCCAACGAATATAATTTTGTTATATTTTGAATTTATTATGTTCTTGATTTTTTAATTTTATTAAAAATTGGTTTTTCACCGAACATGAACTTCTCTGTTCAACGCATTGGGAAAAATAAGAAACTAATTCAAAAAAATTCTAAAAAATATCTATGCCCTTGGTATTGATGTCTTCTTTCTAACAAAAAAAAAAAATTGAATTTCGATTTATATAGAACAAGTTATGTGTTCAAACGTAAACCTATGTTTGAATTATGACTAGTCGGACTTCAAAACTTTATAAAATGAAAAATATTGAACATATCGCTATAAAACCAAATGCAAGCCCTGGATATTGATGTTACAAACCAAAATTCGAAAGAATTGAGTTTTTATCATTTATAGAAAAAAAGTTATGCATTTCGGGAGGCACATCACTCTTAAAAAATGTAGTTTGTTGTAAAAAACTACTTTTCGAGGGAGATGGAAATTTTTTTTAAAAATCTTTCAAAAAATTTGAAAAAAATGTATATAGAATCTACAAACAAAATGCTAGAAATCACTAATTTACATCATCTTCAAATTTTTAATAGTTTAAAAGTTATAGTTCTTGGAAGTTGAAGATTATTTTAAAAATGTACATCTCAGTGTCAAAAGTGGCAAAAAAGTGGGAACCATTATTGTGAGTTCACCCCATTTCAATAGGAAAAGATCCACCAATGATTTTTCTTTATTTTTTTAATGGTAATAATAATTGGATGAGTAGTACAATGTGGTTGAATTTATTTTTATAAAGGATAATTATATGCCAACTACTCATGTCTTTATCAAGCCCTTTTATTTCTAGCCTCCATTGAGGATCAGTGACTTGTTCATGTGTGTTTGGGAACAATCTTGCCTTCATTCAAGTACCTTTTCATTCAATTTGTAAGTTATTCAGTAATTATAATTAATAGATATGTTATGTATCATTAAGAAGCATTCTAATTGATTCTTGAACACTCCATAAGAAGGTTGATGTAATTTAGATGTAATTAATATTTCATGTAATGATAGAATAGTGTCTATGTAGATTGGTCTTGGTACCAACTACTCATATGTGATTGTATGTCCTATCTTATTTCTTGATGAAAGGTTATCATAGAAACATTTTGTTTGGTGCTTAAAATGAACCTAGTTGTAGATGGTAAATGTTAATTTGTTATGTAATGTTATAGTTATTTTATTAGTTATTTATGTATTGTAGTTTATTTTTAAATGTGTTGTATAGTAGCGATGTTAGGGAATCCATAGAGGAAATATTTTTTAAATGTATTTTATCTTCCACTTGCACATTTCTATGGTTATTTATATGATGTGTTAAACCATATAATGCATTATGTAAAAAAAAAAGAGTTATTTCTATGTTACCTTAGTTTGTTAGCTGTTAGTCCTCTATGGTTCCTTAGCGGGACGTTACACTAATAGAGAAGGAATAGGGGAGGATAGGGTTTCACTTAGTGGACATGGACTAAAATTTCTCTTAATAATCTCCAAGTTTAATATTTCAATTCATTTACATAGTTGTATGGTGTCAAATTTTTGCGAAGGGAACACCAATTCTTTTTGTGTGCATTAAATTTAATTACAAGCATGAGATATTATTTTTTTTTCTTGGACAATTAGATGTATCCATTGAAAGATATGAAGTATGTGTTTATTGGTGGAGTGAATTATAAAGAGTATATTTTACCTATCATTTCTCTATTGGTGCTACTTTTGGAGAGTAAAGAATAAGAGCCTTCACTTCAGAAAGTTGACAACATTGGATGATGAAATAATTTTCATCATCTCAAGCTAAATTCTCACTTTGAGATAATGCTTTGCATGAGAAGCTTTTTGGCTTAAATTTCATTCTTTCCTTTCAATTTTCCTTGTATATGCCAATGGATTCAAAGAATACATCTATTGTGAAGTTTTGATTTTTCGAGATAGGTTTCGGGTTTGGTGAAGAGCCCGAGTATGTATGGTTTCATAGAGAGTTCACAAGGTTGTGATTGAGAATTATCACTCTTATGAGGGTCAAGAGACAATTTGGATGATTTTTGTCCATAAAAATTCAATGTCTATGATTCGAGAGTTTGAGACTAAGAGCTCAAGAATCCAGCTTAGAGCTACAACTTTATGAGGGCCATGAGGAAATCTAGGGGAATTACACTTGATTTAGGATTTGGTTCTTCAAGGAAATATCTTCTCAAACATATGTATCTATTTTATGTATTTAGCAACTTGTGTTGTGTTAGCCTTATTGAGGGGTCCCGTGGTTAGGTGGATCTTGAGGTTTAGACAGTAGATTTGTATGGACAATGTAATAAGGGGGAAATGTTGGCTTAACCATAAATTTATTCCCTTGTTGTTGGTCAGGGACATTATGGCCATTCTATATGACCATTCAACAACTGCATCAACTGCATTTTAACTACACTCCAATTGTACTCCTTGTTTTATTTATGTTCTTGCCTTATTTGAATAATATCATTGATCAAGCTTTTGCCAATATCACCTTCATGTGAAACACTATTGACCCAGAGCTATGAATCGATGAGGTCATAAACAGGGACCTCATCCCCACTTAACAATGTTGAGGCTCAATTCAATGAGCACATGCCCTCTGTTACCACATGAAATGCTTTTGACCCAGAGTTTATATGAACCCTTGAGGTCACATACTAGGGACCTTATTCCCATATAACAAAGGTTAATACTCGCAAGCACATTAGATTAGCAGAGGCACAAGCCTACTATCACAATGACCCTATGAGGGTTTGAATCTTGATGATCACAATAACGCCACCACTACTTAAACAACACACTGTGCGAAGAAGCCCATTACATTACAAAATTTAAATAATATATATATTGATTAAATATCTATACAAATTACCATATGTTATGACTTAAATCTTTTTTTAAATTGTTATATATCATCTCAGTAGCTTCTTATGACCTAATCATAAATTTATATATCTTTTATCAGCAATAAATTAATCGATTTTTTTTTCATCAAATCATAAATTAGGTACATAAGTCATGTTTCATACCTTATTAAATTGTATGGTTGAATTCGTAGAATTTCGTTAGTCATGTTTCATACCTTATTAGATTGTATGGTTGAATTCGTAGAATTTCGTGTTAGTGGATTCTTGTGGATTGCATTCTCTCATAAAGTCTTTGATCGATTGGGTGAAATTTAAAACACGCAAACAAAAATAATTTATTTATAGGAAGTAGAGGAGGCCAGGTCAAAACGAATCCCAAAGCCCTGTTTTTTCGATTAAGCAACAGACACAAAACAATTGTTAATCTTGCGGAAACACTGTATTTGACTTCCGGCACAGCTAGAAACCACTCGTACTAAACAAGATTTGTACTGCTGCATTACACGACAAAAACCATCTTTGAAAACGTTGGCCTTCTATATTTTAATGCCTTAACGTGTATTATCGAACATAATTTTCAGAGGGTAAGGCTTCTATCCTCTCCGAGATTAGAACTAAAAGCGATATTTAGGTTTTAGAACTTGGCTAAAATCTCATGCTTTTTGATTGTTAATTTAATACAAAATTGTCCCGGCCAAGCACCGCCTTACTGCTAAAGATCACTATTGGTAGCACGGACCTCCTGGGCAGCCAAACTATTAATAGCTTATAAAGGCGTATAACAGGAGAGGCTGATATTACTGCACAACCTGCTATCACCAAAAATCCCATAAGTTGTATACTCACTGAGGCTGATGCATACTTCACAAACTTTCTCACGCCTTCATCATTTATCTCTCCACCTTCAGATAATTGTTTTGTTAAAATTATGCAGCCAATGCCTGCGGAAGCACTGGATAAAACTATGTATGCCATCAGCTGTTTCATCAAAACCAATTCCATTTTTTTAGTGGTTCAGAAATTTTAAATTACAATTTTGTAGTTAAAAGGAATTGAACACAGACCTGATCGAAGATTAAGCTCAGATAAAAGTACAATCCTCCAGATAGGCCGAAAAGTTCTTGTAGAATTCGTATGACGGAATATGAACAGGCTATAATATTTACAGCTACAACATATCTGCAGCACATGAAATTTTCAAAGTCTTCAATTAGAACTGGAAATATCTGTCAATAGAAAGTTATGGAAATATCAATAAGGCTTGATTATTGAATTATATAGAAATACAGAGTAATTTCAAAGTATATCAACAAATAGATAGCCTCAAAGACCTCACACAAACAGTGGTCATGTTCTCCATTATTCTGTTCGGATTAGAATAGAAAACAAAGCATGCCAGATGTTTAAATATCTTCACTTTTGAAACATAGCTCTAAGCTAAGAGGGGAGAAAAAGCTAAAGAATTTACAAGTTCAGCAAATGGTTTGCAAGCCTTACTGATTGATTAAAGGGTTTGCCTGGTGTGTCATTCAAAGCAAGTTCTTGACAGAAAACAGTTAAATGGGAAACAACGAAACGTAAGTTTAGAAAGGAAACGGAACTAAAATATGCTTACCTGAAGGGCATGTAATCATTGAAATGATATCGGAAGGTTGTGCCATATTCCCCGAGAGAGATTGATGCTTTATCAGAGCTCCTTTTGCTGATTAACATCACAATTAATGAAGCAAGGAAAAGTAAAAAAGCCGTGATCCTCAAGATCACATTACGTTCCTCATTTCTACTCATATTTGTGATCTCTCTCAGACTCTATTTCAGCTATCTTTTAAGCGTAATACAATACAACCCAGATCCCGAATTTCACATGATATGACCGACACGATACGGCTAGCGAGCCTGGGACATTATATTGATGACCTTCTTTGCAGGATTAAGACCCTAATTAAACAACAACCAGAATTTCCAACTGCGAGTTTGGTTTTGCTAAAATAATTGCATGACTTCCTATACAAACAAATCATTATTTTTAGGGAAGGACTGAGAGATCATTTTGTAATGGAATCATGATGGTATTTGATCGAAAAGTATTCCGAGTACAATAACTTTCAGAAGTCAAATATATCCTGTAATAAATATTATTTTTAAAAGTTTGTATTACACTTTGACTTGGTATTGTGTGTATAGAAGACATTGTGATGTCAATTGCCAGCTAATCTGTAAGTATTATAAAGAAAAAACCCTAAAAAACGTTGGACGTCCAACGGTGCAGTGGGAACGACATTATGTATTGGAAAACATGAATTTATATTCTGATTGACACGCAGTTAGTTTAATAGCAGCGGCCATGAGCATACGTTGAAATTGTTCGACAAGCTGATGCGACCACAAGAATAAAAAGTAGGTGGATGGCAACGTTATATATATCGAAAACAAAAGAGTCCTATAAAGGTTCTTGGATTTTGTTTTATTTGTCTTATTCGATTATATTTGATTCTCTCAATGAATTTGTGGTTGTTCCGAATCGTATTATATCTGCTACACTAGAAATTTATGTAACCTCTAGTATATTTTAGAAGCGACTGGGATTAAATTGGTATTTTTTTAGTTATGTGGTAGAAGAGATGGACTAAATTTATAGTTGTTCCTTTTGCAAGCAGGCAGGTATAAGATACCGTTCGCTGTTGATAGTGTCTGCCAAGACCAATGATTGTAGGCTGAGTATACGTCAGCGGTGGGTGAAATGGCAAAATGAAAGAATGTGCTATTTTCCTTGGGCCATTCGGTGGTCTCTTTTTCGCCAAGTGACACTATTCAAAGGTATGGCTTGGCTTCATGTGGGTCCAATCTCTTGAGCCCATGCTTGGGCTTTCAAATAGTAATCAATAAGTGTTTTGATGCGTTTGCAAATTCTTTGGGTGTCATTTAATTGAGTTTCTATCAATCATATGTCTGCCTTGGTTTAAAAGGTAAAATGAAATTGTGTGTAACTTTGATTTGTTTGTTCAAAGGTATGGTTTCACCCATGCTTTCAAATAGTAATCAATAAATGTTTTGATGCGTTACCAAATTCTTTGGGTATCATTTAATTGACCTTCCATCTTAAATCATATCTATGTTTTGGTTTAAAAGGTAAAATGAAATTGTGTGCAACTTTGATTTGTTTGTTGAAGCTCTTGCTATAGATTTCATTAACTTTTTTGAGACATTGATTTCTCCTAGTTTAATTGGTTCTATGTGTTGCTTGTGGATAGATATGGAAATAATAAATAATATTTAGTTTTCTTAATATACTAAATATTTGTTAATTGATTTCAATATAATTTATTTCAATTTTTTTTATTTCTTTTGATAGGTAGTGGGCCGAAACCGATAAGGTGTACATACCCTACCCCCTTGTTGGATTTGAACTTGTGACCTCTCTTTCAAGAGCACAAGTTCTCCACCACTAGGCTAACTCAGGTTGTACTAAATTATACTAATTTATTCCAATTGTTGATTGTAAAAGACATTTAACATATTAATGGACTTTAATTTTGATGGTTTTATGGAGAACAAAAACATCAAGTATTATCAGTTGTGAATTTTGATACTATTGCAACATTTAAATTGCAAACCTATAAACTCAAAGTCTTTGAAGGAATTGAAAGGTTTTTCTTTGGATTATTAATAATGATAATTGTGATTGTATAATTGATAATCAATATAAACTTTGTGATCTTATTCCTACTCTATAATGAAATATTTTTCAAATAGGAATGATCTAATATGAATTCTCTTTGCAATTGCAACATTCATTGACATTTTTTGTTCTCTAAACTATGCTTAAGCTTCTATTTTATTTTATTAAGTCTCCATACTTATCTTATTCAATTTCAAATTGAGGGAAGTTGTAAATCTCTTAAATAATCCATTTGCTCCACCTACACTTTGTTCTATATATCTGTTTATTTGCTTCACCAATTGCTCATAACTTTAATTATTTTTTTGTAACTTACATAGAAAATGATAACTAGCATCAACTCCTCAACCAACCATTTCTTGCAATCTTTATTTCCCTACCAAGTTTTCCTCCTCTCATCAATTTTGAATGAGAAGTGTTATGTGTCATAACATCTATGGTTGTGCATGGTTCTTTTGTATTGGTTGTACTAAAAACTTAATATTTTACTCCTACCTAATGCCTCGACATCCTTAGCTTCAAAACGTGATGAGTGGCTTCTCCTATATGGTATTTATATTACAATTTGAGTTAGTTTATAGCTCATCATAAAGCATTATCCTTTATGATGAAATTGTTAGTGTAAATACATTTTCCCTATTTATGATGCTTAACATGTTTTATAGGTGAAAAGGTAGAGTTGATTACTTTTACCTATGCATTGATATTTGCACTAAGATACTTGTATCTACTCCTACCTATCCTTGCACCTCGTTGGTGCTCTCTTTCTTGATCTTGTCTATTTAAACAAAGCTTTGACCTATCCTTGCACCTCGTTGGTGCTCTCTTTCTTGATCTTGTCTATTTAAACAAAGCTTTGACCTATCCTTGCACCTCGTTGGTGCTCTCTTTCTTGATCTTGTCTATTTAAACAAAGCTTTGTACACATTGTATCTCATCTCAGCAATACAGTATCATTTCTGGTACTTTATATTTTCTCTTGACTGTGGAAGTTGTAGTTATCGTCCAACATGATATTAGAGCCTATAGGCTCGCTCTTCCTTCTTCCATCAGAGGTATTCACCAGCCGTTGAGATCCTGACTTCATCTAGCTGTGTATAAATTACTTCAGACAGAGCAAGTTCTTTGTTGTTTGATCGCATTTTGTTTGTCGGTTCCAGTTTTGGCATTTTTTATCAGATTTTATTGGCATCCCATTGCCTGCATATATATTATTTCTACCAGTTTTTTATGTCTGTGTGTTTTGTGGTATCATTGAGGGTACTTCGGCCAGTTTGCAAAGAAGGGTATGATTCATGTTTAAATCAGTGTGTAAAATTTTTCGCAAATTTTTTATTTCGCCAATATGACATTTCTTTGATTAACTCTGTATCAATTTAAATTGGTGATTTTATCTGTTTTGATCTGGCTTCAAACATCATATTGGCCTTGCAAGGTTTTGACTAGTGCATCGATTACTTTCGTCGTGGCTTTATCTTTGGTTCCATTTGACCTAATTTTACCATTTTCCGCCAAAGTTTCTAGGATCATGTGTTTTGCCTGGGAGGCTTAATTCGTTGACGACTAGTGACCTGTTTCAGCTTTCTATTGGTGGCATTATTTTATCAGTGGTGCATTGTTCAGGTACTTAATTGTTTTCTGGCCTACACATTATACAAGTGGCCCACAACCTTCAACTCACCAAGAGGCAGCTTGTTTGCTCCTATTGTAATCAGTGTGGGTTTATTTGATTTATAATCATTGGTGTGTGCCAGGCTTACATGATCGAAGCCTTGTTCTCGGCTAACTACTTCATTGGATCTGAGGAATAGGTTGCTAAGTTCCAGGGAATACAAGTGAAGGCATCCATGTCTTTGCTCGATATTGTTGGTTGCATCGACTTTTGCTTCCATCGATTGAAGTGACATCTTGCTTTTGGGTTCAATTCTTTGTGTCTGCCAGTTTCATTTATTGCTTGGGTTATTTTAATATTTGGTGATTGATTTCTTTGTGGTGCGGCATATGCCCGCCACCACCACCACTGTACCTATATCGTTGCCAACACTTGATCCACGGGCCCTACATATAATTTGCAACAAATCAGATTTTTTTGTTGCCTCTTTTTTAAGCCTCACATGCTATCATTTTATCATTTTGGGAGTTCATTATGTGTTGGCTTTATCTTGGAGTTTTTATTTTTTGAAAAATCATTATAGTTGAAAATGGGTTTTTCTTTGGAGAGGCAAAATTATAGGTAAAATCACTCAACTTGATGAGTTTTAGTTATTATCAAATTTATAAAATTTTGTTCTTCTTCCTAGTATACCTCATCAAAATCTTGTTTGGAAATACGATAAGGCTCAAATCTTTAGAGTTATTTTTTATGTATTTAAATGAAAACATTTTGGAGTCACTTGTTCCTTTAGAGCGCCCCCATATCTTTTGGGCACACATTTGAGAGTTAAATGGTGATCTTTATTCTCAACCATTTCTGGATAATCCTATTTTCAATGATAATGTGTCTCTTCATTCTTCAGAGAAGATAACTCATGCTTGTGACCCTTTCAAGGTTTCTAACACTTAAGTTGCAGTTTCTTTGGAGGTTCTTGATTTTTCATTAGAGGTAGTTGATTTTCCTTCAATTGAGACTTCCATTATTCTTGATTAGTAGGAGCATCATTATCTTCAAACTTGGCTGAAGGACACATTGTCAGTGTTTCATTGCATGAGTTATCTATTTGTCTTCTTGATTGGGATTCCTATTTGCTAGACATTGGTTTTTTATTCATGGAATCTCATATTTTAGATTTGGGAGGCACATTTGAGGTATTATCTCTCCTCATTGATGACAATTATTGCATTTCTTCTATCACTTCATCTTCATTTTTTTTTATCTCGCTCCATATCAGCTTTCACATAGTTCTAGTTTGTCACCTTGTTTGTTGGATTGGAGTGTGACAATATCATTTTTCATGGAAATAGAGACACATGAGCAATTTTCAGAGACATCATCATACATTTAGATTTATCTTCCTACCAAATTCTATCCAAAATGGGAAGCATTCCTATATCCCTAAATGGTTTTGTTTTGTCATAAGGGGAGACAAGTTGTTTGTAAGATTTGGATATTGTTTTGTCTTCAAACACTTACCATTATTGTAAGATATTATTCATTGTAAGGGGGCTACATTGTCTATCATTTTCTTTCCTATGGAGGGGCTATTGTTTGTATTTTCGCGATGGATGTAGTTCTTGTGGAGTATTGGTGTTGAGACCTCCATTCATCACTCATCCTATCAATTATCTTCATTTGCATAATTTCTATTTGGAGAAGACTTTTGTCCCATGAGGTTTTCTCCTCTTCCCCATTTGTAAGAGATTAGTTTCATGATTAGTTATACATGGGTGCCTAACATTTCCTAGTTCTCAAGAGCCACCAATATCATTTCATATTGCTTTGTTCTCCCTAAGTTGCACTTAAGGGGGGTGTTAATGTAAATAGGTTTTCTCTATTTACAACGATTAAGTCCAACTTAGGTATATAGTATTATTTCATATTTCTAGGTGAGTACGTAGATTTTATTATTTTTACCTATGCATTGATATTTACATTAGGGTGGTTGTACCTACTCCTACCTACCCGCATACCTCATTGGTGTTCTCTTTCTCGATCATGCCTATTTCAGCAAGGCTTTGTATATATTTGATCTCATCTCAAGAATACGCTATCATTTTTGGTTATTGATATTTTCTCTTCATTGTGGAAGTTGTAGATGTCATTGATCTTGGCTTGGAAGCATTGCTCCAACATAAATGATTAATTTAAATTATTTTTATCTCATGAACCATATCATTACTAGACACATTTGTTCCTTTTCAATTCTTTGTGACTATTCACACTAATATTTATTAATATTTACTATCTAATCTTTCTATTAGTTATAAATGTAAGAAACATTTATTACTTAACGCATAGTGTTAATATAGATTGGTGCTTGAATGTTTGAATCACATTGATCTTTAGCTATTTAATGTAGGAGCATCTAGACATGAAATATTTCTCTCTTCATATTCCTTAGCACATTAGTTTTTTATTTTTAAATATTAAAAATTCATATGGTCATTAAAATCAATGTTCTAACTTGGGGGTATGAGAAAGATCATGGTGGCCCAAACAGGCCCTTAAGTGGCAATGAAAATCAGAAAAAATAGAGCTAGGAAATTTGACATTGAATAAGTTACCAACATTAATTAAAAAATATGTAATAACAGAATTTGTAGCAAACTGAATTTAGTTTCTAAGATACTAGTTGTTTTCTAGAAAAAATAAAACCTATATGATGGAAAATTTAAATTTCAATGTCGTAGTATTAAAATTTTAGGAAAAAGATAAGAACCGGGTGTTTGTCTGACCACCCTAACCCCAATCAAGTTATAATATTTTTTTTACAAGATTATAGATATAAGTAGAAGACTCATGTCTGGATGTGACACATTTTTTATTTTTTATTTTTTTTAAATAAATAATTATTTATGATTTTTTACTACAACTTTTTAAAATTATTAAAAACTAGTATGTTTGGCCACCATCACTTGGTCAAAACTTTATAATTTTTTCTTTTTTAATAGATCCTATATTATACAAAGCATAGAATGTGATGCATGTTTAGTACTCAAAAAGTGTGAGACCATTTGAAAGTTATAAATATTTTTCAATCAACCTCTCAATGAAGACTTTAGTCGGGATTTGAGTACCTTATTCTAGTAAGATTAGTATTTTCATAAGAGGAATAATTTTTATAAGACCAAATATTACCCAAGTAGTGGAATTCCTTACCCATTTCATGGATAATATTAGATTAGATATTGAAATGCAATTAATAGAGTCTTTAATATTTATAGGGAAAATCTATGTACTCTATCTATTATCATGGTTGTTCTATAGATATATGGAATTAAGTGGATAGTGGGTAGATCTAAGTCATCTGTCTCTACTAGATACTTGTAGCTACACACAAGAGGAAAGATAGGGGGTTGTGGATAGGCTTTGCCTTACATAAAACCCTAAGTTTAGATTTAACCCAATTGAAATAGAAATGGAATTAAAAGTGTGCCAAAAGATAGAGGTGAAAGACAGAGTTGGAAGACTTCTATCTATTATCCACAAACCCCTTACTTTCTCTTCTGTGTAGCTACAGGTATCTGAAAAATCCAAAAGACTTCAAGAAACCTAAAAAGGTAGGTAAAAGTCTTTTGTTAAAAAATTAGCCTAGTTCCCAGGGACCAAGTTGCCTAGCACCCCCGTCCCAGGACCAAGGTGACAAGTTCAACTCCAAATTTTGAGATTGCTTTCCAGACTGCATTAGGATGTTGGCCTTCAGATTATAGCTCAAAAGACCAAGGTGCTCAATTCCCTGGTCTTATCAATCCATTCATTATATTTTATTCATAGGTACATAGTTCAATTCCCTATCCACTTCTATACATACTATGAAGTTTTTGTTTCAAAACTAGTTAGCATAATCAATCCACATTGCTTGTTCATGCACATATTTTTTTACCTTAGATTTAGAATTAAATTTAAACTCAGGCTCTACAACCTCCTCGCGTGCACAAGGATTCAAGTGTGAGTGTAGGGGTCTCAACCTCTGACATGGATGAGTGCATGTGGCCTCCTCCACGTAGGTAAGTTATCTTTCCCTTCCCTATCTGGCGCATATATTACTTTTTCCTTTTCCTTGCTACTGTTAGGTCTGGTTTGTGTTAAGACTTTGCATATGCGAGACTTTTCATGCTTGAAATTTGATGATGGACATGTCGAATAGAGGCCCTCCAGTCGAGGGAATGACACCCATTCAAACATTCAAGTCGGCCCTTATCGACTTGGATGCCTTTTTTATTTATGACACTGCAAACATTCGATTCTAGGGTTTCCTCTGTTCAATAAATTATCGATGGAAATGGTGGTGAGAAAGGTAAGGACCCTCCCCCCTCTATCTCTACCCTCTCTATGACTCCTAATTATGTAATGTTGGATTCTATTAACAATGAAAAGAACCAAATTAAATATATTGCAACTATTTTGGCAGCCATGAACATAACTAACTGTCTAGCCTGCAATTTTATGGATGAAAGGTTAAAATATTCAGAATAAAAAATTAGGTTTGCAATTTTCATTATGTTGCATGATTTAGAGAGGTTTATTTGTTTTTGATAAAGATAAATGGGTTTTACATGGACCCGAAACCAAGAGTTTTATAGAAACTAGCAATCGGCCAACCAAACAAAAACCAAAAGCAAAATAGGGGGACGCCCTAGACCGAGCTCAAAATCAAAAACAAACAACAACTTACAAAGCAAAGCACAGAAAAATACTCAATTAAGCAAGTGCACGAACTCCTTGTTCTTTTGGATGGTAACCTTGTTGATTTCCTCCAAGTCCTCCATAATGAACCTGGAGGTACCCTTATTGTTGCTCCTACTTCTAGTCCTAGAGCAAGGAGGTCATAGAGATGTTTATTTGTTATCTTTTTCAGAGATGCTAAATCTCAAGAACAAGTAGTTAATAAGAAATTTTGGCTATTTGACAAGTGTACTTTTAGAGCCATTAAATGGTCTCCTCATGCGGTTAATGATGAAATCTTGGTGCTTTCTTTCCTTAGATGGATTATTGTTAAAAACCTTCCCCCTTTGTTCTGGAAGTTTATCTTGCATCTTCTCGAACTAGTGGGTAGGGTCATAAAAATTGATCACTCCCTCTCTCTGGTTCCTCATCTCAACACACGGGTTCTCATTACCTTGGACCTCAACAAGGATATTCCTAATTCCATCAATAATTTGATGGATAATGACCCTGTTTATTGCTTGATTGATATTCTTGGAGGCATTAACACTTGTTTCCTTTGTCGACGCAAAGGTCGTGTGTGGAAGAATTGTCCTATTCTTGTCAGGGGCAAGCCTAACCTTGCTTCAAAGAATGACTCGAAGGGGTTTTTAAATAAGAACACTCCCTCATCGCCTAAGAATGATCAAACCCCTATCATTGAGAAGCTTAATGAACTTAATAAATTCATCTTAAAGGCTATCACCAAGCCTCCCCATCCACCTCTCCTTCAATGACAATGTGAATTTTGGGAGCTTCAATGCAAACCCTCCCCCACATTCAGCTATTGAGATCTCTCTACACTAGATGAAGGAGGGTAGGATCAATTATACTCCTCCCCATAAATCGGGGAGGGTTAGAATGAATAATTCTCAACAACTTGTTCTAGAGAAGTTTAATATCCCTCCTAACTCTATGGTGATTGATAATATGACCAACCAATCCCCCCTGATTTCTGTTTCTTATGTTTATAATTGAATTGTTAAATCTATGATTAAAAATATTAAGGATAGATCTAATTCTATTACTAAAATGGATAATGATTGTATCATTAATAATGGTAACAAAAATCTATTTTTGTTAATATAAGGGACCAAGTTGCTAGTCTGAATTCTCAAGATGATAATAATAAACAGGTTATTGAAATGCAAACTCCTCTGTTTGATCCTCACTCCATTTTTTGTGACCGTGATGTTTCTAGCATTGAGGTTATTAAAATAGATTCTACTATTAGCAATCAGATAGTGGTCACCTCCTAAGATGAGCCTTCCAAAAAATATGACCTAATTAGGTCCAACCCCTTGTTTGAGGACTCTAATGGGCATCAAAGGTCCTTGTCCAGTTATCTAGCCAGCACTGAGGACCTCCCTGACCATCCACCTTTCATTGAATTCACGGATAGTGAATATGGTGAGATCCCAAGCATAGACAGCGAGGGACCCTCACCGAGGTGAAAAGAAAGAGAGGGAGGCCGTTGGGAAAGAAAAAGGTCTCTCCCTTCCCCAAAAAGAAAAACAACAAAAATGAACTCCCCAAATTCTTCAACATATTTAAAGTTGCCAAGGATACTTCTTCTTAAAGGTTTCTAATGAATTTTAACATCATTTCTTGGAACATTAGGGGATTAGAATCCCTTGATAGAAAACAAATTATTAGAAGGATCCTCAATCATCATAAGAATTTGGATTGTCTTTTCCTACAAGAAGTTAAATCCTCCAAATTCTTCCTTAAGGTTAAGCTCAGGTTCATCTAGAAGGAGGCGGTCTACTTTACCACTAATCATGACAGAGCTAGAGGTGGGACAGTTTTTATGATTAATAAAAAATGGTCTTCTAAGATTAGAGATAATGGTTTCTCCCCCTGTAATAGAGTTGCATGGGTTGTTTTAGATGTGGATGGTTCTAGAGTGGGTATCTGCTTTGTCTATGCCCCCAATGACTACATAGATAGAATCAACCTTTGGAAATGAATGTCTTGTCTCCCGAACATATTGTAGATATTTGGAGGGGACTTCAACATGGTTGAGAATGCAAAAGACAAATGTGGTGGACTGAATATGAAATGAAAAGTGGAGAGAAATCATTCTAGGACAAAATGAAATCTAGCCTCCACCTTTTTTATCCTCTTGAGGGCAGGAGAAAAGAAAATAATAACACTCGGTTCACCTGGTGGAATACTCAACAAGGAACTAAGAGGATTTACTCCAGACTTGACCGGTTCTATGCAAACTCCAATGCTTGCACCTTCACACAAGATCCCTCGGGAGCTACAGTTAGGGTAAATTCCATACACCCTCTCCAATCACCACCCCATTAGAGCACATATTTATATTGATTCAAATGTGGCTCCCCAATCCAGGAGGCATAATAAATTTATGCTCAATACAAGTTTACTAGAAAAACAAGATGTTCTGAATGCTCTGTATATGGTTAGGAAAATCAACAAATGAAACTATCAAGAGACCTCTACAGTTAACAAATGGAATAGGAATGTGAAGTGTTGGAGGTCTCTCTACCATACTCTGGGCACCAAATTTGCTAAAGATGGAAGAAGAGAGGAGAAGGAACTCACAGGTAAACTTCTCTCCCAAGAAGCCCTCATTCAACAAGATCCTCACAATATTGATCTGTCCTTAACAATCTCTCATACCTAGGATAATCTCAGAAACACCCAGCATAAGAAAGCACAAGGGGCCAAAATCAAAGCCCAACTTAATTGGATGTAATTCGGTGATAAGAGCTCCAAACTCTTCTTCAATATGCTCAGGTAGAAGGAATAAGGAAATGATAGACAAATTTTGGGATGATGGTGTTGAGTTAATTGAAATCAAGGATATCAAGAAGGCCTTCTATCTATACTATAAAAAGTTGTTGACCTCAGATTGTGACTCCACTTGAAACAAATTAGCTCTTGATGAATGCAAAAATATCATCCCTAATAAGATCTCTTACATTGAGGCAAACATGATTGGGAAGCCCTTCACCATTGAGGAGATTCAAAAGGCTAGTAAGAGCCTCAGTAAGGACAAAGCCCCTGCACCAGATGGGCTTCCTGCAAAATTCTACAAGGTTAATATTGAGTGGATTTAAGAGGATTTACTTTAGGTCTATCATGAGGCTATGGTAACTAGATCCTTAGGTGCTGAGATCAACAAGGGTGTCATCAAGCTAATACCAAAAGGAGGAGATAAATCCCTCATTAAGGACTAGAGACCTATAACTCTCCTTAATTTTTCACATAAAATCTTAACCAAGATGTTGGCTCTTAGAATAGAAGAGATCCTTCCCAAAATGGTTAGTAACACTTAGACTGGCTTTACTAAAGTCAAGTACATGAACTTGAAAATATAATCACCAGTTGGGAAGATACGAACTGGGCCAAAGTCACCAATCAGAAAGTTGCCATGTTTCTCATTGACTTCGGAAAGGCCTATGACCATGTGGAGTGGAGTTTTCTCCTTATGATGGCTTTTATCCTCCCTAAAAAATTTTGTCAGATGGTGGCGGTCTTTCTTCAAGATGCTTCAACACAAGTGGAAATCAATGGTTCTCACTCTCAGACTATCCTCCTCAGTATATCCATTAGGCAAGGTTGTCCCCTTGCTGTTGCCTTCTTTGTGATTGCTGTAGATGCCATGTTTTATCTTCTCAGAGAAAATTATCTCTCCCCCAAGGTGAGTTTTATCACCCTTCCAAACAATATGGACTTGGTGAATGTACAATTTGCAGATGACACTGCCTTCTTTCTTCAACTATAGGAGGTGAATTTCACCTCCTTGATTTGCAAATTAAGGATCTTTTTTAATGCCTCTGGGGCTAAAATCTCTACCCCCAAATCTATATTGTTGGGGTGGGATGACTCCCCTCCCTACTAGTTATCCAATTTTGATTTTCAATGGGGTAGCCCATTAAAACAAGTCAGATACTTGGGGATCCCATTTGTTGTTAATCCATGTTTGAGAGAGATGTGGCTATGGATCAAGACAAAATTGGATGGAAAACTTAATAAATGGAATAATAGATACCTCTCCCTAGTTGGAAGGCTTCAAGTGTGTCAAAATATCCTTTCCTCCTACACTATGTACTACTCTTTAGTGTGGATGTTTTGTAATTACCAGATGAATGAGATTCATAAAAGTATTAGGAACTTTCTCTAGTTTGATGGCAGAGGGAATAAGAAGTGACATTCAGTTAAGTGGAGTTGGTGCTACTTGGAGAAGAAAATGGGTGGTTTAGGCTTGAAAGATCTGAAACTTCAAGGTACTTCACTGGTGGCCAAATGGATATTTCAAGTTCTAGATGGTGACGAGCCTTGGAAAATACTTGTCAGAAATAATAGGTCTTGTTGTACCTAGGAAAGCTAAGGGTTGGAAGCAACTCCCCTTTGTTGACTTGATTTCTGGCAAGTTTCTTGTCTCCCCAGTTGGGTCCTTTGTTTTTAAAACTATATGGAAAGCCTCAGATTACACTAGACGTTTGATTGCTAACAATGGGATTGTGCACAAAGACAACACTATTGCTAGGGAGAAATCTATTTGGTGGAATCTTATGCATAATAATAGACCCTTGGCTCTCATCCAAGGTTTCTTAGCAAAGAGTTGGGATTTTAAGGGTATTAAAACTTTGAATGATGTTATTTGTAATGGTGCTCAAATTTATTGGGATGTTCTCCAACAAAAATTTGTTATCCCCCATCCAACTATAGGATCTATCTCATGCTTAAGACTGCTTGTGGTAGAGTGGATCTATCCAAGCAATGTGTATTTAGGGAGGACAAATTCTCCTCTTACACATGGATGAATTGACCCCCCTGCTTAAGATTAATTCTAAATTGATTTATAGTTCTCTTCTCTGTAATAATGATGTTGTTTCATATCTCAACTCTACTTGGAATATGCATTATTCTAATGAGGACTGGAATAAATTCTTTTCTTTTCACTGTAACTCTATCATCCCTCCTAATAAATTTTTTTTTAAATGGTTATTTATTTTATAAAGATTGTCTGTTAAGTACTTACAAAATGATGACCCCATGTGTACTCTTTGCAGGGTCCTTGAAAATACTATGCATATCTTTTTCAATTGTCTCTTTGCTAGATAAATCTGGAACATGTTTGGCATTTATTTTAATAAATATTTCACTCATATGGATACTGTTAAAAGTTTTATCAAAGGCATGAAGAAATATGTTAATCACTTTTGGTTTGTCTTATCTTGTGAAATACTATGAATTATTTAGAAATTTAATAATGAGGCTAAGTTTCAAAGTAGTGATCAGGTACTTACTGAGTCTCTTAGGGAACTCATTTATCGCCATCTTGCCATGCACACAATAGTCATAAAAATATCAAAAGAGAAATTTGGGAGGCTCATTGATGAAGGCCCAGTCCAAATTTACATATCTGAGCTATCACATGGATACACATGGTCCAAAGTAACAAAGGAAAGATCCCTGTTTGTTGTTGCACTGGAAACCACTATCAAGGAGATCAATGAATGCAGGAAAGGGAAAAAACAACAACCCTAGGATGAACCACAACAAGCCCCAATCATATTCCAAGAGGCTAGAACCACTATCTGGATGGAGGGTCTGCAGGGCTGAAACCTATGGATAGACAACTAATCCATGTTCTTAGCAACTGATTAATTTTTTTGTGATCTTCTTCCACTTTTTTGGTTTATTATGTCAGAATATGCTACGTGTTGTATAGTCCTATAAAGTCATGTGATAAAATGCTCAGTCTACACATTCAGCTACAATTATGACAACTTTTGTAATTCTTTATAATGTTTTGTAAAGTCGAAGTGTCTTCCCTATTGGACACGAAAGGTAAATCTTGATAGTCTATTCAGTTACTGCATGATGATATATTTTTTGTAATGCTTCTTATGTTATATTTAAAAAAAATAAAATAAATTTACATCCTTTTAATTATATTTTTAACTCAAATAAAAGGTAATAGGACTTCAATCAACATTGAAACCTCTTCTTAATAAAATTGACTGTTGGATCTATTATTTTCATCCTCCTATTAATGTGATGCATGTAAAATTTAGGTCATTTCCTAGTTTACAAAGCATAACTTGTGAAACCCTAATTTTCCAACCATTACATTTTGGTGAACCTGTCATTGTTACATTTTCATTATTTCTAATTTGTGGTCTCAGATATGATTTCTATGCCCTTATACTTTTGTCAAGATTATCTTCCTCCAGCTGATCCCAATTGATAGGGTCCAAGGGTTGGACCTGTACATTAGCAAAATATGTAGGGTCAATTAGATCAAACCCATCATCTATGATACTTGTTGTATCCTAGCCATATTGATACTTTGTTATATATTTTAAGGTCATCCTTGACCACTCTCTTCTTCTCACTTCTAGGTCATTAGCATAATCTTCTCAATAATCCACAAGCTAAGGTATATGATTATATTTGGGACCTGGATACAAAGTATTCTTAACAAAACACTTACTATCATAATATAGTCTTATAACATCATAAGTATCCAAACTATATTTATTCTAGGCCCTTTAATAAAATTAAGAGCATCTGATTGTGTCTTACAGAAGTATAGACCTAGGATGATAGGGAATTAAATACCTATCTTCTTCTCAATACGCCTCTTATTTACTTCAAAAATTAGTGTACAAAGCTCATTAAGGACCCATTTATCTCTGACATACTTGAGTAGCTTTAGAGGAAAACCATCAAAGCCTCCTACCTAGATCTAAGTAAAGGTAGAAAATTGTATGAAGAAGCTCCCACATGTGTTAATCAAAGTTACAACTTCTGGTGAGATTCTTCACTCCAAATGCCCTTGAAGCTTCCTCATAAATCCCAACATGAAAACATCATTGAGCCTTCTAAAGATGGTTTAGCTATTTTCTAGCTATAAATTTGGGTAAAAATCGTATATTTGGATGTTATTATCATACTTCTCCACATAACTCAATACCAACCAATTTCTATTCTATGCAAGGGCACCAAAAAAATATGATGACATGTAAAAGGATGTATTCAACCTAAATTGGGTCAACACTATTGGGAAAATAGTATCTCAACCTTTTATTTACATGAGGTTACTATTTATAGTAAGTTTTCATTTGAGCATGAAGTGGTGCAAAATTCTCTTTGAAGTGTCAAGTTGGCTAGATGAGCATGCCAGTAAATTTGCATCACAAGTTCATAGAAAGTTTTGAAGATATTAAAGTTTCTATTTTTTAAGGGTGCAATGAAAGGTTTAAATTTAATTTTGAGGAATTTAGAGGCTCTAAAATGCCCTAAAAAGTGGGCATAAATGGCATATATATTTATAAGGTGATAGAGACTTTGCGATATTTCTAATGCTTCAAACGGTTCATCAATTGAACACATGGTTCACAAGTTATGGCCTCTGAAAGTTTGGACTCTTGAAATAGGAAATGTAAATTGCATCGGACACATAAATGAGCTATAAAAGGAAGTAACACATGTTGGTGTGTGTTTTGACATGTCGTAGGGCATCTAGAATGGAGATAAGGTCGGATCTACTTTATTGGGTGGTTTTAGCCCATGGTTTTGGAATATCATTTGATGGTTTCTTATATTGTATCTCTGATATATATGAGGTGCGTGAGATAGAGGTTGTGTGTAAGAGTCTTATGGATATTGAGTTACCTCTGAGTCTATAATTAGTAGTACTCATGTGAAGAGCTTGCTCTCCAAGTATATTGTAATCTTCTATTGATTGCTGAATAATATATAGAGATGCTTTTAGACTGTGGGGTTTTTCTCCTGAAAAGGTTTTCCCCATGTAAATCAATGTGTCATTGTGTTGTGGTATACATGATATTTTGTTTATTTTTGTTAAGTTTCTATAATCGTTGTAATGATCTATAAATTTTTTTGCATTACCCACCTCTCAAGGTTAGTGTAGGAAGTTGTTTCGCTTCTTAACTCCTCTCAACTTATGTAGAAGGACAATAATATCATAATTTATCCTCTAAGGTAAGAGTTGTGAATGGTTTTAGGTAGATTTTATTGTCCTCTCCTAGGTATAGAAAACCATTCCTTTGTAATTACATTTCTCCAATGATCTTTTTTTTCATTGAACTCGCACTTTGTTGATGTGAAGTCCCAATGAGAGTATTCATCTCTATTTGGGAGTTGAAGACAATTCTCTATGGTAGCATGGTCTAGAGTTATAAGAGCCTCTTCATCTAAATTGATCCTTCCTAATTGATACATAAGGAAATAAAGAATTTTCATAGAGAATTGACATAAAGCAATGTATATTCTCTTCTTCCTCCTATTCAGCTCTATTTGGACAATAATATCCATTGTATAACTAGAACCAAATAATTTAATGGATATTAATTACTCCCAATTCTCAATAACTATAGACAATGTATTGACATATGGAGGCAATGCATGGTCCAAGGAGACTATTCCAATCTATGGACATGAATGAGGAGGAAGAGAAAATGAAATCCCAAATAGAAAAAGACAATATTTTGTAACATAGTAATGAATATAGTGGGAAAAACATGTGGAGGAAATGCATGGTCCAATGAGACTATTCCAATCTATGGACATGAATGAGGAGGAAGAGAAAATGTCATCCCTAATAGAAAAACATCACTATGTTACAAAAGAAATTATGGATATTATTGTTCTTCTACATAGGTTGAGAGGAGATGAAGATGAGCTTTAAACCTATATCAGTAAAAAAAAAATTATGGATTATAACAATTAGGAATGGGTTTTCCCACTTAATTCACTATTATCACTTCTCTTTAGATAATAATGGATGACAATATATTCCATCCATAGATGGGTTATAACACATCCTCCATTTTTTAATCTATAAGATTTTTGAAACATACACCAATGAATTATTGGGGAAGTCTGAAAATGAAGGATCAATTTAAGGATTTCTTCACCATATTATCCTACTTGAGAGGTCATACAATCAAATCTCAAAAATATAATATAAGTTTTTTGTTACTCACATAGGTTTAAAACATCTTCATCTCCTCTCAACCTATGTACAAGGACAATAATATCAATAAATTCTCCTTTAAGGAAGAAAAATATAATATAAGTTTTTTTTTTACTCATATAGGTTTAAAGCATCTTCATCTCCTCTCAACCTATGTAGAAGGACAATAATATCAATAAATTCTCCTTTGAGGAATAAAAATATAATATAAGTTTTTCTGTTACTCATATCTAGGTTTAAATCATCTTCATCTCCTCTCAACCTATGTAGAAGGACAATAATATCCATAATTTCTCCTTTAAGGTAAGATTTGTGAATGATTTTAGGTAGATTTTATTGTCATCTCCTAGGCATAGTAAACCATTCCTTTGTAATTACATTTCTCCAACAATCTTTTTTTCATTGAACTTTCACTTTGTTGATGTGAAGTCCCAATGAGAGCATTCAAGTCTATTTGAGAGTTGAAAATAGTTCTCTATGGTAGCATGGTTTAGAGTTATAAGAGCCCAGTTATCTTCTATTCTTACCTCCCTAGTATTTGGGTTGTATCTATTTATATATTCTAATACTAGTTCAGTGCATTGCATAGAAACTGGGAAAGCAGTTGCTTCGAGTAACCCACATTTTTTTGTCCTCTGAGTTTTCTATCATCCTAATGATGGATCACAGAGTGTGATCTAAAACATTGATGCAAATAAACATACATAATCAATACCAAAAGTGAGCACATTAAATTTCATGTCTGTTAGAGTTCCACATCTTTGCCCAAATTAATTTAAATTGATATGCCCAAGCTTCATGTCCCTTGTTGTTGGTAATGAGTTAGTCAACCCATCCAAATGGTCATAGCCTATGTATTTAGATTTTATTTTTCTCAAATTTATACAATTTCTACAAGTCTCAACTGAAAAACCTCTCAACTACAACTACTTTATTTCGCTTTAATCTAATATCTAATTCTAAATGAAATGCAAGCACCTTGCTTGTTTTGAATTACTCACCCTTTTGAAAAATAGGTAGTAGAGCTACCAATTTCATGCATAGTAATTGATCTCCTTTCAAAATTTCTCTTTTGACAACTATTGAGCTTCTCAAGGATTTCCTTTAGGGATAAAATGAAGATAAATAACCTAGTTAGAAATTATGTTTAATGCATATCTACTTTGACCACTACAATTAATGTCCTAAATTTGAATTCATACCATCATGTTACTTTATGATCTTTTCAAATGTATTATCAGGCTTTGCTACAAGTTTTAGAACTCATATTGGTGGCGCTTCACACAAGTATTTTATTTTTTTTATCACTTCATGCCTGGAAAAGAGTGGTTCATAGCATTCTGGTTGAGGAGAAAACTTGGTGCTTGAATTGATGTTTGGTCGTAAAATATTCCATTTATAAATCATCTTTAAGAGGGCAATAAAATTTCAACCTTTCTTTTCGAACTTCACTTTCAATATGTTGGAAGTTTACTTTCCTTTGTTCTTTAGTACCACTTGAACAATCAAGCTCTAACAAAGGTTCAAGAACCATTGTTGGAGTTTGACACTCCATTTTGAACTAAAATTTTGTTATATGGAGCCTAGTCAGACTCAGAGGTTAAATTTTCCCTACTTCTAACGGCATAGCTTCCCCCCATATGTCTCGATGGGGGTTTTTGTGTAGTGTCCCCAAGATGGGGTCAAGGGGTAGTGCCCCTTATGGGATCTAGGGGTAGTTCCCTTGGCGTGCTCCCTATCGAGATATAGGGCAGGATCGAGGGGTAGTGGTCCACAAGGCCAAACAGACTTTTATTGTTTTATAAAAGTGTTGGTTGTTATTTTTTCTATTGGTTGACATGTTGTAACCCTTATTTTGTAACCAACATAAGTCTTGATAAACATACTAAGTGTTTGGGTTTTTTATAGAGAATTTTGTAGCATTTTGCAGTGGTATTGAGTTGAAAGGGGATTGGTGGTTGTAATTGGTTTTGATTTACTGGATAATAATATTGGACGATCTATTTGGTGGATGTAGCTCGAGATTGTCTAAACCACGTTAAGTATTGTCTCTTCACTATTATTATTTGTGTTTAATATTTATCTACATATAATTGATATTTTTTGCATGCAATTCCTAACATAAGACTTGAATAATTTAAACAAAAGCTTCACAAATAGAACAAAAGTTAAGTTTAAACTTATATGATGAAATTAGATAGAGGAGATGGAACTTAAAACAAAGTGTAAAATGAGGCATTGGGATGTGACAACACTTGGCACTAAGACAAAAATGTTTGAATTGGAATAATAAGGGGCACAAACTTACAAAATGGTTTAAGTAGATATCGGGGAACAATGTTTAAAATGAATTTCTGCCAAGACAAATAAAATTCAAAAGATTCTTATGCAAAAAGGACTTAGACTACTTCAAAATGACTTGTCAAACTCTGACAGGGGTTCAATAACGGAGTAAAAAACACAACAAGGTAAGAAAAATGAATTAAATGAATTTACTCATCTTATAAAATTACGAGGTAAGACTCAAATCAAGTGAAGTGAGTAAAATTTAGGCAACAAAAGAAATATGGCATTTAACGGATACAAATAATTTATTTCTCAAGCATATGGATCAATTATTTCTATTATTTCTCAAGCATTTACCAAATCATTTATTTGTCAAGCATACAAATTAGATTGGAAGAATGTATACATGGCTCTACCTAGAAGGGCATACTGATTAAATGCAACAAAATTAATTTAATTTATTAATTAATAAAAATATGATATAAAAATATACTATAATAATATAAATAAAATTTCTATCTTTCCATAAATAAAAAAGAATCTCCACCCTAAAAGCATGCTAAATTTGGGTGTACTTGAAGGGAATATGAGGCCAATCCCCCCAAAAGCACCATGAACCAAGAAAAAGGTTTTAGTTGAAAAGGGTGGAAAAAATCATGGATCCAAATCTAGAAGTTTTAAGCATGATAGAAAAACTAGAAGAGATGCATGAAATTCTTTGGTTGGTTGCAGAAAGGACACCGAGAGTCTAGAACCTTTTAAATATAAATAATATATTTACATTTAATAATTTATAATATTCAATATAACTATAATCTTTAAAAAAAAAAATAGTTAAGATAATCATAAAGTTATTATTAAATGGGTCGGGCCAAACCATTTCACAGTAAAATTGTGTAGAGTAATCATTATTATGTATTCCTTATTTCCTTTTAAATAAACACTTCATACATTCAACAACGTTGTTTCGCTGTTTAAAGATTTTTATAGTGGCGATTTATGGGTTGTAATAGCACTGCCAATGTTTTGATTAAAGGGGGAAAATAGGTTTTGAGGGGATCCGAAACCCCTTACAACAAGATTTGAAGGGACCCAAAACCCTCAGATTTTACGAGGATCCAAAACCCAAAATAGACAACTGCCAAAAGATACATCAAGGAAACACAACAGCAAAATCAGCCTAACAATAAAGAAATCTCAATGAACCAAGATGAAAAGGAGGAAGGTCAAAGCCTTTCACTAGCCCAAGGCTTTTATCAAGGCTCCCTTAACCTTCATCAGATACCAAGGGTTTTTTCAGGCACCCATAACCTGAAGAAACATAGGTTTTTTCTAGGCCCCCTCAACCTTGAGAGTGGGTTTTACAAGGCTCCCACAACTTGAAACAATGGGTTTTTGATAGGCTTCCATAACCTTGATGAACAAATTACCATTCAGGATCTCCACCTAAATAGGATATAAAGGGAAGATATCAACCCACAAGCCATTATTAGCACCCTTACAACCACAAGTCAATATTTCAGTAGTCCCCCAACAACACTTCTAAGCATATCTAAAAGCATCCAACTCCACCTCAATAGGATATGGTTCAACTCCGGAAACATCCATCTCCCCCTAAATAGAAGATAGGACCACCTCTATAGGAAAAACCATAGAAACCCAAAGATGCAGACAATGAAATATATAGACCCATGCCAAGGAACTGAGTCGAAGAGGGAAAACAAAACCCTCACCATAGGGACATATAGGATTTTAGAGATATAACTCGAAGAAACAAGACCCCATCTTCGGAAAAACCTCTCCCAGATGAATAAGAAAAACAAGAAAGTGCACAGAAAGAAAGCGAACAACAAAACCACCGAATATCCATCGCAAGGATAAAGAAGGATCTGGGTCATCAAGAAAATCCCTCAAGTATTCTATTATTCTTATCATGAAGAACAAAGGAACCACTAGGCCAAGCACAGATCACCACGAGGAAGAATAGGGGCCAAAAAGAAGGCAGACAACCCACAAGCACCCCTAAAGGCTTAGAACAGAGTAGACCCGATTCCAATAGCTACGCCGAAAGCCTCGATAAGATCTAGGGGCAAAAAACCCATCCACCACCAGAAAAAGCTGCCGCAGAGCAGCCACAAGGCCACAGGTGATCTCACCCCAAACAAAGTTTGCCACAAGAGCATCAACTGCAGGTCCCACAACATTCCATCCCTCCATGCCCACAACACTCCCATGACACCCACATCGCAAGTTGTTTCTACCGCACAATACCATTGCAAGCAAATAGGATACCACAACAAAAAGCTAATATTGCAGCCAATGGTGGCCCTTGCACCTCTGCAGCCTCTCAGAAGCCTCCCATCCTTGTCATCTCCATCTTCCTTGTTGTCCTCTACAACCTCCCTTGCAGTACAGTAGCCTCCTGGAACCCTAGTGTTGCATCTGCACCTTCTCCCGCTCATCTCCATCTGATTCATGATATAATGTTATGGTTAAATCAGTTTAATCGCACTACCAATGTTTGTTTTAATTAACATTTGAATTATTTAATGGCCGTAGATGATTGTTTTTATTAAATTAATGATTGTGCTTAAGTTTTTTTGAGGTATAAGGCTAAACCTTTTCTAGTAACCTCAAAACTATTGCGTGACAGATTAAACTTTCTTTCAAGCGTGAGATAAGTTTACCTTAAAATATGCAATGACAACTTCAAAAATAAAAGTATATGGACAAATTAATTCCTCTAATGACTTAAATTATTCCCACAGACAGAAAATTTTGAATGTTCTTATATTTAATTTGTAATATATCTTAAACAAATATATTCTAGAATGTTTATACACTTCAATGCTACCTATTATGTCATTTATATATTTTTCTATTATTTCTAAGAATAATAAGTATCATCTATATCTCCTCATTCAAAATCATTCATTAACTAAATAGAAATCTATTTATATTTATATTTGTTAATAAATGTATCTCACAATGCTAAATCATGCATACATTCATATTTAATTCTTTAACAATTATTTTCTCGTACTCTTAGACCTGTTCAATAGGTGAATCTACTTCTCTTAGCATAGCAAAGGAAAGAAAATGATATTTATATCAAGTCTTCTTGTTTTTTATATATATGATGAATTCCAAATTCTTGAAATCATCTATCTTTCCCAAAACATGAAAATAATATTTGTATCAAGCATTTTTGTTTTTTATAAATATGAAAATAGAAACTTGGGATAGATTTTGTTACTTTACAAAGCATGATGAAAAGTTAAAGTCTTTGCAAATCTCACATCACAATAAGTCGCACAGATAGGGTTCATGAAATTGCTCAGAGAGCATGTGAAGATGGAAAAATAGACATTGAACCAGTGTAAGAGCAAAAATTAAATTCAGAGAGATTTGTAACTGTGCCAGGCAATCTCAATAAAATCTAAAGCTTTCTTTTGGTATTTGTCTGCAACTTATATTGTGAGGAGAATGAAATTTCTTGCTGGAACTTACACTGTTTAAAAACCCGAGAGTTGATCTGCATTATTTGTGGGAGCTGGAAAAAAAGGCATGGCACTAAATGCAGAAAATTTAATTGAATACATTGCTAGTGTAGGTTAATATAATCATAATGTAACATATTCACAACTATTACCAAACTAACGCATAAACATGCAGATGCATGGAGCGTAGCTGGCATTTCAGTAATAACTGTCAGCCTAGATGATAAATCGTATAAACAAAACCACCAAAAATATAATAAAAACCCAACGCTATTGATTTAATGGAAATATCTGTTGTTATTGTTCAGGAGTTTTCTTTCAACTGGTGCATCTAACAATGCACTTAAGAGGTATTTATTGACAGTTTAGGCCGTTGTTATGAGCGACTGGCATCCATTAACTTCTTCTATGCATTAATTTGCGTCATTTTTTGAGTCCAAAAATGTTGTGGAGTAGTTTTGTCTCTGTGTCAAGGAGTGTACTATTAATTATCCTTTATTTTTATGACCATTCCATGTCACATTTGTAATTCTGTCGAATTAAACATAGAAGATAATGTATCATTTGTAATTGTGCCGAATTAAACGCAGGAGATAATGTATAGTGCATGGTGCTGCCAAATAAGATAAGAATAAAATAGGTGGTTTTTGTTTTTTTTCTTTCTAACCTGAAAACTGTTGGACAGTAGATTAAACCTCGTAACAGCCATGAGACAGGTTCTCTCTAAATTGTGTAAAGATAAATCCACAATCAAAAAGTCTATCAACTAATTAATGATTACAAAAATATTGAGGTATTTGTTTGCATAGAAATTCTACTTGTTATTTTAATTTCAAATTGTCAATTCTTAAAGTTAGGGAGTCAAAACCATTTTGCTACTTGAAATTCAAGTTGTTAGTATGTGGTCTTAAACCTCTATAACAGGGCATATGTTAATTTAAAATAAGCAGGAAAAATATTTAAACAACATAAAATAGAGAAAGAGAATTAGATAAACAAGGACATGAGATACAAGATTTATAGTGGTTAATCATAAAGGCTACATCCAATCTCAAATACGATAAATCTTATATTAACCGATCTACAATACATCAGTATATGGGCTGCACTCATTTATTTATGTATTAATATTCAGCTATGAATCGAAGAATTGAGAAGGCCAATGGTCATGTGACCGTTGAACTTCATATTCCCAACAACACAGACATTGACCATAACAAGCCGGCCCTCAAGTGATATGTATGACAGTTTAAAGAGAGTTGAATGTGTACGATAAGATAGCCTTTGAGAGATCACAAATCTGATTTTGAGGATGACGACGTTTATGATTTTCCTTATCTCGCTTATTGGGATGTTATTGAGTAAAACAACCAGCAAAAGCAGTCACTATCAATTCAATTATAATAAGCCCTTCTGAATGCACTCCAAACTCTATGCAATAAATCTACTCTTTAGACTATCCGGTTATAGTAGCTTCTTCAGTGAACGAGTTGATTAGGGCAGACGAAGCTAAAGGTAATACAAAAATTACATGTTATTAAACTTTGAAAGAGATGCAAATTAAACTTTGAAAGATTTGCAAGCAATCTTTGTTAAAATAAAAAACTGAAAGAGAAAGAAAGAAAATTGAGGTGAAGCCTAAAAGAAAGACATGTACATTGGCTGTAAAGTCTAAATTGACAAATTTGGCTCAACATATATCTCAATTCTAAGATGGAAACGTGAAGAATTAAAACAATGGTGTGGAGTGGGCCAACTGTTTAGGTGAATGACAACGTTATTCCGTTTAGCCCTAACCATACATTACTTGTTTACTCAAAACGAAAGTTCTAGCACCCTACGATGATGGTTTATTTCAGAAAATAATAACCAAGCAAAAATGAAGTAGATTAGCTCAAATGATTGCTAATCGAAAAATGTTTATGCAGTACGTATTGTTGTGAAATATGGATCAAAGAATAATGACAGTGATTCTGGAAGAGTGATTGTCATGAATTATTGATCGTCTCCATCATTGAATCCGGTTTAAATACAAGAGGAAAGGTTGCCTACGTAGGGACATGTCCATACGTGGTAGTTGCCACGTATGGACATGTCCCTACGGAGGCAACCGTTCATAACAATTAGTTTGTTTATGTTTAATTTCCAAACTGTATGCTCTATTAATAAATCACTCTCCAGATAATAACCTATTTACCATTAGTTAGATTCATGAGGGCTAAATCTTAACACTCCCTCTTAGCAGGAGTGGATCTAAGTAATTTTCTTGGGAGCATATTTTGTCATGACTTCCGACACAATTCGGGACAACATTTAATATAGTCTTGTCATGAAAATAAACTCAATATCATGATATCTGGCTCAGTCCGGGACAATCACTTAAGAAGTCAATCATGAGATGATCACATACTTTAGGATCAAGATATTCGGCACAGTCTGGGACAACAACTTAATGTAGTCAATCTTGACACTTGGTCAGCTATTGTCAAGATTGTCACCTTGAAATAATAACCTTAAACATAAGAAGATCTTCATCTTCTTGAACACAGTTAGAATATTGCAATATACATTTTATTTATTTATTCATGAACAAATTACACATGGTAGGAATTTCATCCTAATAATCTCAATTATAATCTAGTCATACCAAGTTTACTTCTGAAGTATTCTATCTTCAATCTTGCAAGTGGCTCGGTGAAGATATCAGTATTTTGTTCTTCAGTACTGATGTACACTAGTTTTATGACGTTTTGATCTACCATATCTCTTATGTAGTGATAAGGGATCTCAATATGTTTGGATCGATTGTGAAAAAATGGATTTACTGAGAGCTTGATACAGCTCTGATTATCATAGTGAATTATTGTTGAATTTAGAGTTTTTCCAAATAATCCAAATAATAACTTTCTTAGCCATACCGCTTCAAGAGCTCCCATGGAGGCTACCATATATTCTGCTTCGGTGGAGCTTTGTGCAACTGCTGATTGTTTTCTGCTGAACCAAGATATCATAGCAAAACCAAAACTGAAGCAACACCTTGTAGTACTTTTACGGTCAGTGGTACTTCCGGCCCAATCAGAATCAGAATATCCTTCAAGTTGAATCTCAACATTTTCATACTTTAAGCCAAGTCCGATTGTGCCTCGTAAATATCTTAGAATGTGTTTAGCAGCCATTAGATGTATCTTCTTAGGTTCACATATGAAGTGACTTAATACATTTGTAGCATAGCAGATATTAGGATGAGTATTTACCAAATACATGAGTGAACCAACGATTTGTCTGTAGAGTGTGGGATCTGTAGGTTCTGAATATTCTGCCTCAATTTTCAGCTTGTGCAAATTAGTTTCCATTGGTGTAGCTAATGGCTTACACTCCATCATCCCAAATCTAGTTAGAATATCTGTGGTGTACTTTCTTTGATTTAGGAAGATGTAGTTTTTCTTCTGCCATACTTCTAATCCCAGAAAATAATGTAGAAGCCCTAGATCCTTCATATTGAATTCTGCTGCCAGATCTTGCTTACATTTCTCAATGAGATTATCCTCTCTTGTTATCAAAAGATCATCCACGTAAAGGACCAATATAATCATATTGCCATTTGAAGCCTTGAAGTAGATGTTGGGATCTGCTAGGTTCTTAGAGTACCCTAGTTTGGAGAGATAGTTGTCTATCCTTGCATACTAGGCCCTAGGTGCTTGTTTTAACCCATAGAGAGCTTTCTTTAGTTTACAAACATAGCAATTTTTATCACGTATGGTGAATCCTTTTGGTTGTTCTATGTATACTTCTTCTTCAATTGAACCATTTAGGAAGGCAGTCTTTACATCCATTTGGTGAATTTTCCATCCTTTGGATGCTGCAATTGCAATGATTGTTCTTACTGACATATACCAGACAACTAAGGCAAATGTCTCTTCATAATCAATTCCTACTTTCTGAGAGAATCCCTTGGCCACAAAGCGAGCTTTATGTTTTTCAATGCTGCCATCAGATGCATATTTGATCTTGAATAACCACTTGGATGAGACAACTGATTTGTCTTTTGGTCTAGGCACTATATCCCAAACATCATTCTTTAGTACAGATTGATATTCTTCAACCATAGCATCTTTCCAATCCTGTTTTGATAAGGCTTCTTTGACATTTGTTGGTTCAGAATTTGTGAGTTCGGTTAGAAGTGCAGCATAACATTTTAGAGTTCTTGTTATCTTATTTTCTTTGGAAATTTCATTTGGTTCTACATTATTCTCATCAATCATTTTCCTTGCCCATAGAGGTCTTTTCTTGTTATTGAGTGTTTCAATATTTTCATCAACAAGAGGTTCAGATGCTCTTATGATGTCCTCCCTCTCAGTGTCTGAAGGTTTGGAATTTTCTATGATATTCTCCCTCTCAATCTCAATTATGTGATCTTCTTCTTCTTTAGTAATGTTATCATCCTCAGGTTCTTTGAGTGTAGTGTTTTATTCAAACTTTACATCTCTACTTATCTCAACAAATTTTTTCCCTAGAATGTAAATGCGATATCCTTTAGTATTTTCACTATAGCCAATGAAGATACCTCTTTTTCCGGATGGTTCTAGTTTTGTCCTCTTTTCTTTAGGAACATGTATATATATGGGACAACCAAATATCCTTAAATGACTTAAGTCTGGTTTGTTCCTTGTAAAAGCTTCTTCAGGAGCTATGTTTTCTAGAACTAAGTGCGGACATCTATTTTGAATGTAGACTGTTGTATTTGAAGCTTCTACCCAGAATGAAGTGTGTAAGTTTTGGTCATGCATCATGGCTTTTGTTGCTTCAATTATGATTCTGTTCTTTCTTTCTGCTACTCCATTCTATTGTGGATTATATGGTACAGTATACTCCCTCTTAATCCCAATAGAATTACAAAAGTCTTTGAAGTTGTCAGATGTATATTCTCCCCCATTGTCAGATCTTAACACCTTAATTTTCTTCCCTGACTGGTTTTCTACTAGTGCCTTGAATTCTTTGAACTTAGATAGTACTTCATTTGAGTCTTTGCACTTTAGAAAATATATCCATTTTTTTTGAGAGTAGTCGTCTACAAAGATTATGTAGTATAAGGATCCAGTTAGGGATGGTGTTGACATGGGACCACATAGGTCTGAATGAATTAGTTCTAAAATAACTTTTGATTTGTGCTCGCTTGAGGGAAAAGGAACTTTAACATTCTTTCCCAAGGCACATCCTTTGCAAATGCCTGTGTGTTTAGATTTTAGTTGGGGCAGTCCTAAAGTAATCTTCTTTATGTTGGATAGAGCACTATATCTTAGGTGTCCTAATCTTTTGTGCCATAATTCATTATTATTTGAAACTTCAAGATTTAGTGCTTCCTTTTGATCACTGCATAGTTTGTATAGGCTACCATCTCTTGAACCTACTGTTATGGCATTTTTGATATTTGTATTTTTAGGCCAAAGTAGAACTTTATCTTCATTGAAGGTAACCCGATATCCTTGATCAGCTAGGCCTAAGATTGAGACTAGATTTCTTTTTATTCCAGGTACAAACAGAACATCCTTTAATTGTAGAGATACTCCATTTCTTAGTTTTATAGTACAGGTCCCAATTCCTTTCACAGGATATGTGGAGATATCTCCAATAGTAACCTCTTCACTTGAGTGCCCGTTAAGTGTTTCAAACTGATTTTTGAATCCAGTTATATGCCTTGATGCTCCACTGTCTACGATCCAAGTGTTTTTATTTGCATTTATTTCGCTTGATAAGGCTAAGAAGAAAAGTGAGTTTTCTCCTTTGACTTCTGCTAGACTAGCTTGTGTTTTCTTCCTTTCTGGACAATTCCTATGAGTGTGCCCATATTTGTCGCATTTGTAACACTGAATTTTATACATATCTCTTTTCTGATGGTTTTTATTTCCTCTCTTCCGTTTGGAGAACTTTTTCTTTTTGTTGAAGGTATTTGTATTAAGTGCTTGGATTTCTCCTTCTTTATTTGTCCCTAATCCTCTTGAGATTAGTCGAGATTACTCTTGAATGCACTCATTCTTAAGTTGTTCAAATTTGGGTAAGGGGGGTGTTCTACTAATACATTGAATGTAGGATTCCCATGAAATTGGTAATCCTCTTAGGGCTATGAGAGAGATTTCTTGATCATCTACCTCATTTCCAATAGTTTGTAATTGGTCTTTTACTTCAGATATCCTTGAAAAGTATGTAGTTATTGTATCATCTTTATTCATCTTTATATTTAAAAGTTGTTGTTTCAAGGTTAACATTCTGCTCGCATTGTTAACTTCATATGTATTTTTAATGGTTTTAAATACTTCATATGCTTTAGGTAGTCTGGCTATAGATGGAAGAATATGATCTTTGACTGAGTCAATAATTATTTTCTTTGCTTTATTATTACGCCTTTTCCAGGTAGATTTCTCTAGTTCATCATTTGGCATGTCTAGATTTTCTTCTATGTAAGACTCTAATTCTAGTTCTTCAAGAATGGCAATGATTCGTATCTTCCAGGAAACAAAGTTGGAGGCTCCTTCGAGTTCTTCCACTCTCATATTACTTGACATTTTGAATATTTTCTTAGTCAGATATATCCTCTGCATATATAGCCTCTGCGTTGATTTGTTATTTACTTTCGATAAATGCTTATGAGTAATATGACTGTCTAATTTATTCTCTTAATAAACTTGGCTCTGATACCATGTTGTGAAATATGGATCAAAGAATAATGACAGTGATTCTGGAAGACTGATTGCCGTGAGTTATTGATCGTCTCCATCATTGAATCCGGTTTAAATACAAGAGGAAAGGTTGCCTATGTAGGGACATGTCCATATGTGGCAGTTGCCACATATGGACATGTCCCTACAGAGGCAACCGTTCATAACAATTAGTTTGTTTATGTTTAATTTCCAAGCTATATGCTCTGTTAATATATCACTCTGCAAATAATAACTGATTTACCGTTAGTTAGATTCATGAGGGCTATATCTTAACATGTACTATAGAGTTTGGAATATTTGAATTTTGAATTTAGATTTCTCTTCCCTCCTACTCTTTAACAATATTCCACTATTTGGGAACATCTCTTTACTGTTGTGAGTGGTCTACATTGTCATTGTGAAGCTCTCTTTACTATTGTGAGTGGTCTACATTGTCATTGTGAAGCTCTTGGTTTGTTGTGCTTTCTCTTTTTCTTTTATTTAATTATTTTGTATTTCATTATTTCTTTAACATCTTTATTCTTTTTTTAGAAACGCATCAAGATTTTGAATCATTATAAATTCAATGTTTAAATATTTTTAGACCATTTTTATCTCATTAAATTTTAGATGGATTTAAGATTAAGAGTACATATGAATTCTGACTTTCTTAGTCCATTAACTATCTATCAAGATTAAAAGATAAACCTAGGGGCTTGACATCTCATGACAAGTTCCCAAGGTGCCACAACCTTCCTTTCTATTTTGAAATATATAATTTTTGAGTTCACAATTACATAAAGGTTGGCATCTATATCATATTGATCATACTTTATATAAAAGAGTCAATCTAAACTAGTCTATTATGACTCTATACTTTCTTGTTCATCTCTACCATTTTCTATTTTATGACTTTACTTTCTTAAGTACAAACTATACAACTTCTAAGAAGAAAATTGAGTTTTCTTCTATCTTGGGATGACAATCCATAAATAGGATGATAATGCAAGTGTAGTAGCATAAGAAAATTGAGTTTTCTTCTATCTTGGGATGACAATCCATAAATAGGATGATAATGCAAGTGTAGTAGCATGGACATATCAATGAACTTCTAGATCTACTTTTAGGTTCCTCATTGCATCCTTTTTATAATTCTATAACTATGTTTTAGTTTTTGTTATTACAGTTCCATTTCTCAATTATCATTCTCAACTTTATTAATGTAATATATTTTCAAAGTAGATTAAGAACTATAGTACATGCACATATTTCTCAAAGAAAATGTTAGATAATGAAATGTTGGAGAAGTGTTATACCTTACATAAATTTATCTGTTTTATATTATTTTGTATAGATGTTCTAAGTACTTGACTTAAATTATTCTCTTTCAAACAATATGTTCGAATTCACCTTTAGATAAACAACTAATATTCATTTAATCTACCCACTATATAATATATCATAAAATAACTTACAACCAATAGAACAATTTATTATTACTTCTTACAAACTTGCACTAGATTATTCTTTAGTGCATTCTTTTATTCATCCACTTAACATGTATAAATTGAAAATGAATAAATATCATATTTTAGATAAATTATTTAATTGCTATTTTTCAAATAGCATAATAATTATCTTGAAGATATATTCAACCATATTTTATGTTGAAGTGAATTTTACTTTTATTATGTAAATTCAATATGAACATATCTGTTAAATAAATTGTCAACAAATTACTTTAAAATTTAATTTTGATGAAATAGACTCAATAAAATGGAAATTGTTCCTATTAACTCAACCCTTAAATTCTATTATAAAAATCATACCTTATGATAAGAAAATAGCATTTACTTGCCAAAATAAATGTTAGACAACCTCTCTTCTGCTTGGAGGATATATATTTCAAAAAGCACTTGCGTGCAGTGGATGTGGCAGACATCATATTCATAATTGTAACTCCATGTATTTTATTGCATACAAGACAACATATCCTCATGCTTTCATTTCTTACACTTGTGCTGAAAACTGGTTTCTAGCATTTCCTTGCTGCTTACTATCAACATAGCTTCCCTGCCTTGGCACACTAGTTGTAGTTGATGAATATAGGTAACAAGACAGGCTGTAACCTGACATCACTGCACAGCCTGCTACAACGATGAATCCCAGAAACTCTAAACTCACAGAAGCTGATGGATGCCTCAAAAACTTTTTTGCAGCAGCACCATATGCTTCTCCACCTTCAGGGACATCTTTTGTTATCATTATGCATCCTATGCCAGCGGAGGTACTAGATAAAATTATATAGGCCAGAACCTGTTTTATCACAGTGCATACCCAAAGGGCCAAAACATTAAGAAAATGATACAATTTTAGAAAATGAGAAATCTTAAGCAAATCTTTGGCTATAATAAGCTAACGTGAAAGACATGCCTGATCGAAGATGAAACTGAGATAAAAATAAAGTCCTCCACTGATTCCACTAAATATTTGAATAATTCGAATGAAGGAATAACCACAGCCTATCACGTCGGCAGCTACAACATATCTGCAACACATGAAATGTTTCAATACATAAATCCCAACTAGAATGTCAAGTTATAAGGAAATGAATGAATAGAATGATTGCCTGAAGGGCTTGAAATCATTGAAACAATATTCTAAGCCTGTGGACGCAAATACATCAGATCTTGTCTTGCTGGTTAAAATTACAATTGATGAAATCAGGAGAAGCACAAAAGTTATAATTCCTAGAATCAAGTTCTGCACCGCAGTGGCCTTCATATTTTGATCTCTGAAAATCGACGAACTAGATTAGGTATATCCATTCCTCGCTCTTGGAAAACCATTACATATAATCATGATGTGTGAATGAGTTATAGTCATTGCCCAAGTGGGTGCAGACAATTGATGCCTTAAATCTGGAATGCAGCCGAGAATTTTGACTTGAGCATGGCCATAAGCCAAATGGTTAATGATGGAATTTGGTCTTTTAATGCAAGTGGATGAGTTGGATTGTTATCGAAAAGCTTAAAAAGCCAAATTACACTATTTTCATACGTTACAGAAGTCAAATTCTTGTTTTGTAAGAACAAATTCACACTAGACAAATACAAAAGAATATCGAGACTTTTTAAGTTTAGTCTCCTACTTTGATTTTAAGGTGTGGTCAAATGATAAATTTTGTGCAGAGATTGCGGATAATGTGCATGAGGCTTTCCTTTGAAATATGTGGATGCTTCTCCACCGGTAAGTTTGACAAACCATTTTTTAAAATTCTATATCATTCAATGGATGTTGACGGCATAAAAGGTTAATAAGCAATCCTTTTCTCAAAGAAAAGGAAAATAAAAGCTTAATCAAAATTCATTTTCATTTTCGATAGATATGTTAGGGTTTAGGAAACTTAATGTATCATAAGTCAGTTTGAAAGTTGTTTATTAATACAAGTCAGTTTGAAAGTTGTTTATTAATACATGTGAGAGATTAGAATCTTCACGTGCTTATTGAATGATATAAAAGATAAATCATGTACCACACAATAAATAAAATGTACTAACTCTTCCATTTATCAATTATGACATAGAAATGTATAGAAGGTATGTTTGTACAGACATCTATTAAATTCCCTAGAACCAAATGTATTGTTCATCCAAATATAACTATTTGTGTTCAATTAAAATTTATTTACAATCACATTTTAATGCCAACATTCTCCCAATGTAATCTTATGTTTTTGTCACCTAAACACAAAAAATACATAGTTATATTGAACAAAATCAAGATGAGTTTTAGACATTGGTTCTTAGTAAGATCCGAATTTAATCAAGCACAATGCTCAATAGTTGGACTCTTAAGACTAGTGCAAATGTGCATTTGCAACTATAATGTTTGTTTTTAAGTTTGCAAACGGTTATAATGAGGCATGTGGTTTTGAATCTATCTATATTGGCGTGGCCTACAATATGCCACTTTCAAACTTCACAAATTGTGATTCAATAATAATGATAATTAATAATATAATAATAATATAACAATAATATGATTTTCTAAATTATTTGAATGAATAATTAATTCAGATTAATTAAATAATTAAAAAAATATTTAATTGAATTAATATAATAAATAATGATGATTACAAATGATATGACGATAATAGATATTTAATAATTGACTATTAAAAATATAATTTTAGTTTCTACACGAATCTATTTATTATACTAGAAGAAATACTACATAATCATTTTTCAATTTTCATTTGTTTAATTTAATTTACTTACTTTCACTTAATTTATTTTCAATGGAAAATCATCCCTGACTGCAATACTCTTAAAAGTACCAAAAACAAAATTCCTCGTACTTTCCTTTTTGAATAAATTATTAAGTTTCTATGATGTGTCAATAGGATAAACTACATTGATTCATGGATGCTTTTTTACTGAACTTCCTAATAATTCATCATTCAATCTAAATATTTAACCCACTCAAAACCATTGCTTAACTCTTTTTTTTTTTATATTGATCAAGCTAATAGAATAAAATACAAAGAAATAATAACAACCCTATTGCTTAACTCTTTATGTTCTAGGGGTGATCCATTTGGAGCTGAGTTTTATGTTTTATGTTACTGAAATTTGTTTGTTACAACCATCTCTAGCTAAAATAAGTAATTTTATATTACTTTGTCTATGACCACCCTTATCAATGGTGTTCGCTAAGGAAATTTTGTATTGTACAGTACAAATAGTAGATATATTCCATAAGAGTTTGGAGCCCATACACACCATTCATAAGCAATTTCTTATCAATATTATTAGTCTAATGACAAGTTAATTAAATTAATATCTAGTTAATTCATCTTCAACCTCTTCTTCTATTAATTAAATAAATTATTCAATTTATTTAAAATTAATTCATTAAGCCACAATGTAAATAGGTTAAATGAATAAAACATATTTATTTAATTTAACCCCCTTTCCATTTTTAAATAAATAATCAAATATTTATTTAAAATCCCTAAACTACCCCCCCACTTGCATTCTCCTACAAATGCAAGTTGCATCTATTTTATTGAAATAATGAATTTTATTTTAATTAAAATCCTATTTTCTATCACCCACCAAACCCATTTGCATCCTAAACCCATTCTAGATTCTTCTAAACCATTCCTAATTAGCCTAAACCCATCCCCTTATTATTGTCACATTCCTAAGCAACTTGAAGTCACTTCTTAAAGCCTCCAAAGTCATTGAAAAGAATTAAATGGTTTATGTCTCCAACAAACTAACCCCTAAAGTCTTCCAAACCATTAATGGCTCTTACATAACTATTAATGGTTAACTCAACTCACACACATGGTTAGAGACTTTCCCCCTAACTGAACCTCAATTTAACTTATGGGTCTCTTCAAGCATCCATTTCTTTGACCATGGTTATCCCCACTAACTCTTGAACAAGAGTTTGTCCATTGGATAAAAGCATTATTCATTGAATAAAGGCTTTATTCATTCAACTCAAGCCTAACCTTGCCTCCTAAGGTAACCTTCAAGTCATTTCAAGCATGTAATGCTTCTTCTCTCTCCTCTCAAGCCATCTCATGTTGACATTTGTCATCTTGGGATTGGGTTGAAAGCCCTCACATGGATCATAAACCCATCAATCCCGACCCTTGTTGAGATTACTCAATCTCAACCATCCATTGCCCTATTTTTCCTATAAATAGAGCCATTTCTTTCATATCTAGATCCAAAACTCTTGTATGCATCAAACTTATACCAAATTTGAGAAAGCATCTAGGAGCAGTTTTCTTTGTTATTTTGGATAAAATTAACATAGATTAATTAGATACTTTCTCATATTTAGCTTCCATTTGCATAATTAATCATTTTCATAATCTTGAATCTCCATAAGACATCCATACTAGTGCAAAAAGATGAGGGCTACACTCATGTGGAACTTGGAGAGGAGAGGAACAAGGGAGGAGAAGCTATGAGCATTCTGGAGAGCATTTGGGAGGGTTTAGTGTCTTTCCTCCATTTTTGTGTGTTTTCTATAATATGTTTTATATCTCTCTTGATATGCATGCTTAGGATTTGTAGTTTCATTTCTATTTTGTTTATGATTGATACTACTAACACTAACATTTGACTTGTCTTGTGTTCCTAACATGCTTTTTGCATTGCATCATTTGGTGAACCCGACGTGAATCAAACACACAACCTTCTGATTAAAACTACTAACTTTTTTTGAAAAATTGCCAAAATTGCCACACATAGGCTACGCTTTAGCACTATTAAATGAGTTTTAGTGCTTTCGACAACTAAGGAGTTAGAGCTTTTGTCAGAGTTATGGTGCTTCTGTAAGAGAAGTAGCGCCTTTGTCTCAGTTATATTTTCTATTGTTGGTTAAATATTGCTACTGTAACTATTTTAGAGCTTTCACGCTCTCTGTCAGATAGAGATTTCATTTTGTTTGATAGCTTTAATTAGCGTGTCCGTTCATATAGTAGTTTTGTTGGTGTTATTTTAGCACTTTTGTTAGTCTTTCAATGCATCTGTATTAAAGTAGTACTTCGATGTTTACATAGAGTAACGCTTTTGTAACAGAGAGTGAAAAAAAAATATTATGTAACCAAAAATCAAAATTTTAGGCTTGTAGAAGCCCTCCAAAAACTTTCTTTTTCACTAACTATTTTTTTTTTTGTACAGGTTTTCTAACTTCTTGTTTTGCAAGATTCGAGGTGTTAGGAAGTTTTTTTTTTCTTTCTTTCTTTCTAAGCTTTGCTTTTAAAGATTGGATTAAAAAGAATTCACTTTTCATTTTTGGACTAAAATCAACTTCATCTTTCCTTTTGGACTAAAATAAACAAAATTTTCAATTTGGGCTTAAAAGGAATTTCACTTTGCAAAGTTAAAAAGAACGACAAAACAAACAAACAAAATTTTCTTTCTTTCTCAAGTTGGGAACAAATTTTTCATTTTGCTGCTTAAAATGAACAAAACAAATTTCATTTCTTGCAAGGTTAAAACTTCACAATCAACTTTTTATTTTGCAAGTTAAAAAGATCAAACAACTTGTCCCTTTTTGTTACAAACTCTCTTTTACTTTGAGCAATGTGCTTTCAATTTTGTTGACTAATATTTTCAAATTCCTAGTTAGAAAATAAATTGCCTTGTGGTGTTAAAAAGAACACCATGGTTTTTGGAGCAAAATCTCCAAATAGCATATAGATCACATTGTAATAAACTAGTTAAAAAGAACAAGTGTTTTCAGTTTTTGGCACACTTGTGCAAAAATCTGTAGAGTGGTCCCATTTCTAACACACACTATCCTCTCCCTTGACTCTCGTGGTCCTAGGTGCAAGAGAAAAGTGTTAGTAATGCTCAAAAATTTTATTTTTAAGAGAGGCCTACCGAGAGACACATCACTCTTGGGAACGACCTTGCGCGGTAAATCCTTCAAGCCACTGCGAAAGTTGTAGCCTTGGGTGTAACTGTTCCTATAGTGTAACTTGTTGAAAGGACATATGGGCCCCACCACAAGTTACAAGGCTCTTAAGTGAGTCACTGCAGAAGGAACTTACGTCCAAAGACATCGAACATTACTAAACACCTTTTATTATAGAAGCCCACCCATTCTATTGATTGAGGATATTTGTGACAAGTTTAGTTTAAGAGCATAGATGATTTTTCTCCCAAGATACTCACCATACATATTTCCTTGAGTAGAAACAATTCTTTTTGAAAGGCTACTTGTAGCTTGATGAAAGTGGTAACTCCCCCATCATAGGGATCATCTATTTGTTATGCTCATGCAAGACTTAGTATATCACATCCTTACATGCCATGGCGGGATTCATAAGGTATGTAGTACCAAAGTCAAATAAATATCAAGATGTGGGCTGAAATTATCGCAACTAGCCATTTGACCTTAGGGATAAAGTGTGTTTGAGTTGTATTCATCTTGTGTCAGACCAGTAATAATTTGAGTTGACTTTAGGCTTTGGGAAACATAAAATACATTTGTAAAAAGGGTCAAGAAAGTTCATGATTGGGTTGATTTAGACCCACACCTATTTTTACCTTTTGTTGAAAAGGGGCAAGGCTATTGTGCTTGCTATGTTTTCTTGTCAAAGAAATCCAAAAAAAATTTAAACCAAGTATTCATCCATCAAATTTACCTCAAACATTGATAAACAAAACAAACATCAACAAGTAAAACAAGTATCAAGTTTGTATAACCATCACTCGCATCTTGAGAAAAAGGAGTCTTCATCAAAAGACCATATTGAAAAAGAGATAATTGAGTTCAAAAGCTCTTATCAAAAGAAGGAAGTCTTTCTATATCAATAGACAATTTTTTCTCTCACATAGAGCCTTCTTGTGCCATATGCACTTATATCTTCAAGGCAAATCCAATGAATTCGACAAAGAGCCTTTGAAAAATAGAGCTTTTACTCAGTATAGAGACTTGAATTATCACAAAAGCAAAGGGGGCAAGATCAATCTTGCTTTCTTTCCAAAAATCTGTATCACCTACAATGTAGCTCAAGGAGAACCACCAACCCCTAAGAGAGAGAAGAAGTAGAAACCCCCTTTGTGACAGAAAGTTTTTATTGAGGTCCATATTCTATCCACTTTCACCTTCATACATCACAAATCCATTCAACTCTAAAAAACACAAAAGGTCTTGTCCTAAGTTCTTTTAAATATTGCTTAAATCAAACCAACAAATCACTTTTAGAGTGTCTCTACATCTAGGATCCATCATCCTAAGAGGCATTTCTACACAGGTTAAAACTGGTTTATGAGTGCATCCTCTCATTGCTAGGTATCTTGGTTTGTAACACATCTCAAACCTTGCTATACCTTATCACATCAAAATTATTGAAAAGAAAAGAGAAATTCACAGAGAAATTTGGTAACATCCAACCTTCAGTGTTAGAGATCCATCCTCTAAACATTTCACAAACACTTGTCTTCCATCAAACATTTCATCACCACCTCATAATCGCTTTCACCAATCTCAAACAAGATCAATGAGAAACTGACAACTAGAGATTTAAGACGAGGAAGAAAACCTCAACTATTTCCATGAGGCCATTAGAGGAGGCACAAATGATGAAGATCCTATCACTCCAACTCTCGAAGATATAGAAATAATACAACACAATCCCAAGTTCAATAGACTCTTTGACGAAATCCTTAGAAACAACGCAGATGCTCATTTTCTGAGACTTCCTCAAGAGGGTGCCGAACTATCCTCTGACTTTGATACTGCACAGATACGACAGACATCTGAACAACATAGCCATAATGATGGTGGAAGAGGTAGGTTAATTGCGCTATGACCTTAATCATCAACAGAATCCTCCTCCTCCTCCTCCTTCAGAAATAGACATGTTGAGACAACAAGTAGAAAATATCTCTCAACAACTCAATAGTGGTGTGTAGACTACTTGATTTTCACTTAATGATATTTGTCCCTATCCTTTTGATAGGAACATGCATATGCCACCTTTTTTGCGAGGGTTCGAAACACATAAGTATGAAAAGTACAGGGCCAAAGGAGACCCTAGAGTTCATGTATGAGAATTTCACTTAGCTTGTTTAGAGGTGGCCTATGAGGACACTTATCTAATGTGCCTTTTTCCTCAAAATTTGGGAGGCACAACCATACAATGGTTTTCTTGATTACCAGGTGGCATTAGAACATTTGAGGAACTAGTTCAAAAATTCATCAGTCATTATGCACATAACAAAGAATGAGATATTACCATGGAAGATTTATGTAACACCAAACAAAAACTAGGGGAGTTGTTCTGATCTTTCCTACAATGGTAGAGGCAACTGTCTAGCAAATGTTCTTTTCATTTTCCCGAACAAGAACTAGTGGAAATATTCATTTCCAACTTGAATGATGAGATGGAGTTCCATTTAGACATGAAGGGTATAGATTCCTTTGAGGAGATGGTCACTCAAGGACTAAAATGTGAAAGAGCCCTTATAAAAAAGGGACTTATCAAAATCTACAATGAACCCAAAGATGGCCCTCGTCCACATTATAATAGTGATAAACCCAATTTTTGGAACAAGAACGTTGTCAATGACGGGATAGTGGATGCACAAACAATAAAAATTGAACAACTTGTGGTCAGGTTTGTAGGACAAAATCCCCCTCCTAAAACAATACCATCAGTCATCCACAAAATCAAGGTTGCAATGTGCCACAAGAGGAACCAAGACAACGACGACATAACTACAAACCAAAACGCACATACACACCCTTAGGGCAACCCATCGAAACAATATTGCATCAATTGGTCTCTTCCAATCTTGTGACCTTATCGAAAACATCTAACTATGAACCTTAGGTCAAACCTCCATGGTGGAGAGATAATGAATATTGTGAATTCCACTAGGGAAAAGGGCATAAGACGAGCAATTGCCATCGACTGAAAGATCTTGTTCAAGATCTTATTGACAGAGGAGAAATTGAAATAGAAGTATATGACCCTAAAACATCCAATGAAGATCATCTAATGTTCAAGAATCCACTCTCATCACATGATCAAAGGGGTCCTTCCACCTCTGGGTGAAACACATATACTACAACTAATTATACACAAGCTTCCTATAATTATATTGTGAATCACCTCTATGACACTGATGAACAAGTTGCGACTCTCACCATCAAACATCCAAATCCTGCATGCAACGTTGTTATGCATCGTAGCAAAATTACCATTTGAGCAGCACCACAAGGAATGACACCCTTGCCCAAGCAATATAATCTTGTGGAACAATTGGAAAAAATGCCCGCACTCATTTCCATATTAGAGATTTTGCGCTTATCCCCTTCTCATAAAATAATATTGGATCAAGCTCTCCAAGAAGTGTTAGTCCCCGCCAACCTTAACATAGATCAATTTCAAGCCATGGTTGGTAGTCTCATGTCATCACCATGCCTCACTTTTTCTGAAAGTGACAACACTTCATTCCAACAACCACATAATGCATCCCTTCACTTTGAAGGATTTGTAAACCAACAAAGAATCAAGTGAGTCTTGATTGACAATGGGGTCATCTTGAATATATGCACCTTGTAGTTGGTCACAACATTGGGATATGTGGTATAATCAGTGGATGCCAATAAAAAGATAACCATTAAGGCCTGTGATGATGCAGAGCGTTCTTCCAGAGGAGTTGTTGTATTACCTATCAAAGTGGGGCCAGTGGTGAAACATATAGTCTGCCAAGTTCTGGACCTTCCTTTTCCATATAATCTTATGTTAGAAAGACCTTGGATACATGCCATGCAAGTCGTTCCATCTACCTATCATCAGTGTATCAAGTTTCCCCATAACGGTGTAGAAATCATAATCCTTGGCGATAAAAATCCATTTGCATATTGTAACAATATTAACCATTAGCCACAAATTACCGTACCTAACAACATAGAAGCTATCCATTCCACATCATATGTTAATCCAACCTCTCTTTCTAGTTTGATCACCCCTATACCAAAGCAAGAGAAGTTGAAAATGAAAATGACTAAGAAAGTTCTCGGGGAATATAATCTTAGCCAACTCTTTTGTGTTGGGCAATTATCCACCTCCCCTAGAACTCATGGCAAGCCTCAAAAGTTGCTTCAACCACCACTGGCCAAACAAGCATGCACTTTGGCGTGGTTCATCCCTAGTAAAAGTCAGGAAGAGGAAACCAGAGATGAGTACCTAGAAAAATGGATCTACAAAGACCCTATCAACATAGAAAGCCCACAAACTAAGCTTCCCACTGATAAATATGGCAAAGGCCTCACTATCATGCAAAGAATGGGCTATGATGGCTAGAGTGTGTTGGGACATTGTAAACAAGGACGACACGGTCCCCTCCAAACTGAGTTGAAACCCAAATACAAAACTGGAATAGGTTTTTAAAAGGAATCTCTTCCTAAGCTCAGATTCAAAGGCAAACCCAACAAACCTGTGTATCGGCCAGTTACTTCAATGAGTCCATCCTTGATTATATTTGTGGCATCGATAATACCACCAACACCAATAATCCCATTAGTAGCATCAGTAACACCAACCACACCCACGAAACTAATAATCCCATCAATAGATTCAAAGCCATCAACAACACCAACACCAATAATCCCATCAGTAACAACAGTAGCACCAACTGTACTAGCAACACTAATACTCCCAGTAGTAGCATCAACCACACCGATAATCCTGATAGCAGCCCCAGCAATCCTACCTACAAAAGTGCACAAACCTGTGACCAATACACTCTTCAATACAAAATGCATCCCATCATGGTACAGTAATCGGATGTTAGAGAGTGATTCAGAGACCGACTCGCATGAGTGGGAATCAGATTCAGTGAATCTAAATACTTCAAATGAGGAGGACACATTGCCTCCCCCACCTTGTAAATATATCCCAGTTTATGGGGAGGAATGGATTAAAACCTTTTGGGTTCCTGAGAAAAAAGCACCTTCCATAGGCCCTATGTCAAATTCGACACCAGAACCTGACAAGGAGAGTACCATCGATGAAATTCACTCATCTATATTAACCCTCACTGATGCTCCTCTGAACTCAACTTAATCGATGAGGTCATGCCTATCATCCACCCTGAACTAATCGATTGGAACCAGCCAAAACGATGGGGCACTCATCTACTTTTTAGAAATACGGGATAACATACCAAGCGAGGATCATAAAGTTGGATTTTCCATCGAACTTAATAGCACAACATACTTTGGGGCAGATACCAAACCTTTCAGCTGCAAAAACATCACAATAAGACATGGATATTCTAGTGAAAACCACATAGTGGCACATGTTGATCCCCAAAAAGTAAAAATAAAGAGCATATCCAAAGGTGAAAACCTCTCCAAGGCGCCTTGCGGATGAAAGGTTTGACATCCTCCCCTCTAGTACAAATTAGGAGAGATGGCCAATCCTAATCAAAGAAACAAAAGAATCTAATGTTGGGAACCCCGAGACTCCTCACCAAATACATTTGGCATCTCTACTAACTCTAGAGGAACAACCAAAGTTTGTGGAATTCTTCCAAAAGTGTAAAATCAACTTCACATGGTCTTATGCAGACATGCCTGGCTTAGATCCTGATTTGGTCATGCATCACCTAACCGTGGTAGAAGGAGCTAAACCTGTAAATCAAATTCTCAGAAAGATCCACCCACAGATTATTGTTCTTGTCAAGGAAGAACTCAAAAATCTCTTAGATGTTGGTTTCATCCGACCAACATGATTATGTAGCTTGGATCTCCAATATTGTACTTGTTAGCAAACCTAATGGGGGCATCCGTATCTATACAAACTTCAGAGATTTGAACAAGGTAGCCCTAAAGATGAATTCCCTTTACCAAACATCGATATGATTGTCGATCTTATAGTGGGTCATGCAATGCTTTCTCTTATGGATGGCTTTTCAGGGTACAACCAAATCAAGATTGCTCCAAAGGATCAACATAAAAATACTTTCACATGCCCATGGGGAATCTACTATTGGAATGTAATGCCATTTGGTCTGGAGAATGCAGGGACAACTTATCAAAGAGCTATGACTACCATCTTTCATGACATGATGCACACCATAATGGAAGATTATATCGATGATTTACTAGCTAAATAATTAACAAGAGAGGGTCATCTAGAAATACTGGGTAAAATCTTCGACAGATTAGAGATATATCATGTTTATCTTAATCCAAAGAAATGTGTCTTTGGAATAACCTTAGGGAATCTCCTAGGATACGTTGTCTCAAGCAAAGGCAGTGAAGTAGATCTGAAGAAAGTCAAAGAAATCATGGACATGCCACCTCCAAAGAAAATCAGTTAGTTAAGGACACTACAAGGGTGGATACAATCAATTCAGAGATTCATTGCATAATTGGATGATAAGTGCCATCCCTTCACACATCTGCTACATAATAATATCTACTTTCAATGGGATACAAAGTGCTAGCAAGAATTCCAAATGCTTAAAGACTACCTAATGAATACATTGTTGTTGATCCCACCAGATCCAAATAGACCTCTATTGCTATATATTTCAGCTACAAATACGACATTAGGAGTACTGCTGGCACAACACAATGAAGAGGTAAAAGAATGTGTTGTATGCTATATCTCTCGTACATTGGTAGGGTATGAACTTAATTACACACCTATTGAGCGAGCTTGTCTAGCAATTATCTTGGAAGCCACCAAATTGAGGTACTACATGTTAATGCACAAGGTACAACTCATCGCCAAAATCGATCCACTAAAATACCTACTCAGCAAGGCAGCATTGACTAGTCGCTTGGCCAAATGGGTTATGATATTGAGTGGATTTGATATAGAGTATGTGGACCACAGGGCTATCAAGAGGCAAGCTATTGCAGATCAGTTGGCTGATGCACCCCTCACAAGTGACCATCCTCTTGTTTCCAATTTTCTAGATGAAGAGATCTTCATGATTACATCTACACAACCTTGTAAGCTCTATTTTGATGGCTCATACAATAGACATGGCTCGGGGGTAGGTATTCTTTTCATCACACCTCAAGGTGACAACATCCTGAAGTCATACAGGCTCACTTTCCCATGAACCAATAATATAGCAGAATATGAGGCATTAATCATAGGACTCAGATTGGCTATACAATGGCATCTAAAAGAGCTATAGGTATATGGAGATTCTCAACTATTCATCTGACAAGTCACCGATGAGTACCAAACTAAGGATGATAAGTTCATGCCATATAAAAGGATGGTAGATAGTTACAAAGAATCATTTACAACTATCACATTTGAGCAAGTACCTATAGATCATAATCGAGCTGCCGATGTAGTGGCTACAATTGCATCTCTCCTGGATCTTTCGCAAAATTCGACACACTACGAGTTCTTGGTAGAACAACTTTGAATCCCCACATATGATATCCCCAGAACTTAAATGATATGTCACCTTGTCGATTATGAATCCCCATGGTATGGTGAATTCTTCACTTACCTCCGCGATCACACACTTCCTCCCAACCAATCCAATAACCAATAGAAAACCTTCATCTGCCAAATCGCTTGATACACCATCATTGTCGAAACCCTATACAGGTGAAGTCTTGATGCTACTCTCCTTCGATGTTTGGAATAAGATGAGATAACAAATGCCTTGGAAGAGGTACATGAAGGAATTTGTGGGGCTCACTCATGCGGTCCTTCAGTGACAAAGAAAATCATGCATGCTGGATACTATTGGCCATCTATGGAAAAAGACTCCTACTATTTTGTTAGAAAATGAAAGAAGTGCCAAGTTCACGAAGACCTGATACATGCACCAGCACAGGAATTGCAACCAATCACAACAGCATGACCCTTTTGTCAATGGGGACTTGACCTTGTGGGTAAAATTCATCCATCTTCATCCAACGGTCATAAATTTATTATTACTGCCATCGAATACTTCACAAAGTGGATCAAAGCCATTCCACTTGCCCAAGTCACTAGCAAGTAGATCGCCTCATTCATCCTTAATTACATCATCTTCTAGTATGGTGTACCCATTTCTATAATCAGAGATAGCAAATTCCTTTCAAAAATCAGGATGTCCATGAGCTTTGTGAGAAGTTTCACATCCAACACCATTTTTCCATTCCCTGTTACCCACAAGGAAATGGTCAAGCCAAAGCATCAAACAAAAACATATTGAGGATCCTTAAAAAGACAATCAATGATGCTGGTCGTGATCGACACATTTGATTAAATCCAACACTATGGGCATATCAAACTAGCATTTGATCCCCTACAAGAGCAACTCCCTACTCACTGGTCTATGGAGGAGAAGCCATCCTACCTATTGAGGTTGAAATACCATCTCTACAGGTCTTTTTGCACAATTTGATCGATGATTAAGCATACCGGGTCTCCCATCTTCAGGAATTGGAACTGCTTGATGAATGGTGACAAGCTGCATACAACCACCTTAAGGCCTATCAACATTGCATGAACAAAAGCTACAATCATCAGGTTAAACCTCATACATTTGAGGTAGGTGATCTTGTTCTCAGGGAGAATCCTCACAAACAACTAAATAGAGAACATTTGAGCAAGTTTGAATCCAACTGGCTGGGTCCATATGTTATCACTATTGTATTTGTATCTAGGGCATATTAGTTGGCAACTTCAGAAGGGGAACCGTTAGCAGATCTGATCAATAGAATGAAACTCAAACGGTTTCATACATAAGCTGGACAGAGCATCAGGCTCCTCCAAGTATATCCAAAAATACCAAAAACATTCAGAAAAATGTCTTGAAGAAAATTTAAAAAAATCAATAAACTAGTAAAGAAAAATCATTCATCCAAAACGATGGAAACCACTACGGTGGCACTTTGGGTAAGTATGATGGTGAAAACCTAGCAAACAGGCATCACTCATAAAGGCTATGTCTCCATTTTCTTTCAAACTTTTTGCGATCACATCCATTGCATCCATTGATCCATTATTCAAACCATGGCTTGTTATTGATTTGCAATTAGGGCTAGTACTTCATGTGTCCTGCATCCTACTTTTAGAGAAACATTTAAACTAGGGGCAATACTCTTAACCTATTGATGGAAGTGCATTCTACATTTTTTGTGATTCATTGAGTTCCTCATTCAAAATTGGCTGGAAATAATACCAAAAACATTCGTAAAAGCTCAGAAAATACCAAAAACATTCGTAAAAGCTTAGAAAATACCAAAAACATTCAAAACACTCACAAAATCCAAAAACATCAAAAATCAATCAAAAACATTGCAAACACATATAATATTCTTTGTACATATGCATCGCAATAGACACCAAACAAACATTTTGAGCTACTCAAATGATGATCAGTTATCAAACCAACCAGTCAATCAAAACATCTACACACAACTGTCTTCACAAGGATGCATCCTTCCTCACAGACAAGAAAATTTTGTTTAAGCTAATAAGAACTTAGTCAGTTTGTTATTTATTTATTCATATCAGGTTCCTACGCTACTCCATGATATCCACAAGTGATTAGATAGCCGAGATGATTCCTAAATATCATTTTGTTTTCTATCTGTGGATTATTCCAATGAAGTTTTGGGGCATGTACTAATGGTGTCAACATGAGAAGTTCACTAAGCTACATGATCATATGCAAAAATACAATCATGGATCACTATGGCTTACTAACTACAGTGTATACCTCGACCATTTACGCATGAACTAGAATGGAGGGTAACTTTTCCTTGTCTATAAATGCTTTCTTACAGGTAAAATGCTCAAACTTGGTTCCTGCTACCTTGGCCAAGAACAATACTACCATGCTCGATAAGGAAAATAAAGCACTATGAATATTCTATGGATTGTCATATCATCTCATCTGTATATATTGCATTCTGTTACATATCACCCATCCATTTGCTCATTCATTATTCATAACTATTATTTGCATGCAAGTAATTCAGGCTTATATGAGAGAGCACCTAATATAATTTATCTTGGGTACAAACATGATGGAGTTCTCTGATACATCATCTCACATCTACATTCCACATCTACAAATTCTCACCAACTTGCAATCATATATCATGAAGAATTGGCATTATCATGTTAGTTACATCAACTACATTTCGTTCATTATCATTTAGTTGTACTTTGATTCATTTAGATATTCCTTTAAGTGCATTGATTTGTTCATCACATTAGGGCATTTAACACATCATGTGCATTTATTATCATTTACTTGCATTTCATTTAAGTGCATTTATTTCTCCGTTATCAAGAACATTCATTCATCCATTTAGTGCATTCATTTAAAACATTAAATATGCATTCTTTTCTTTATCCTTTAAGAATTTATTTATTAGGTGCATTTTTAGTTTCCTCTAGATTCATAAGATGCATTCATTATCCTTTAATTGCACTTTAAGGTACAGTTATTCATTATCCTTTAATTGATTTAAGGTGCAGTTATTCATTATCCTTTAATTGCATTAAGGTGCAGTTATTCATTATCCTTTAATTGCATCAATGTGCAGTTATTCATTATCACTTAGTTGCATTTATTTGCATTATCATTTCAATCTCATTTATCACTTAGTTATATTTTGAATCATTTTAGTCATTTAGATTCATTTAGATACATCTCAACAACATCACATCATTTAGATACACCCATTTAAGGGTATTCATACATAATATTTGTTCATCCATTTAAGTGCATTCATCTAGTTGCATACATAAACATTTTACATAAACATTTGATCCACTTAGAATCACTGAGATTCATCTTAAAAACATGCATCAAAAACTCATATCATCATAAAATAATATCATCAACATAAGAAAGTATTATCTATCACAAATATCATTTTATCTCATCTCATCATTTAGCATACATCGTCATTGCACCACATTAATATCATTACAAAAGTATCATCCATATTCTACCTGCATCCACATGATTAGCAAAATCATCCATAACATACATATAGCAATCATATCATCATCATTGTACATATAGAAAGCAAATCATCCATAGCATGAATCTAAGCATAAACTCATAAATCATCATCCTGCATACAAACATACATGTCATCATATATATGTATATCATATCATCACAAAAAATGGCAACTCCTCATATATCACATCATATATCACATCAAAAAAGCATACATGTATCAAAGTATAATGATGTCAAAATATACTAGCTACCAAGAGCCATCCAAGTCACAATCCAAAATAACAATGTAACAAGTACATAGAAACTCTCAAATAACAGTCTAGCCAGATGTTGGTCCACCACTACCCCCTGCTCCACCCTCACCATCTTGCCGAGGAGGAACCATAACACCACCACTACTTTGAACCCTCTGAGACCACTCTACTCTTGTCCGCTGCATCTGGGAATAGCTCAGTGCCCATTGACTACTCAGTACCATCTGCTCATATAATCCTTGCCAGTAATCTATCTCCTCCTAAGCCCATCGCATCTCCCTCAACACCTCCCCATTCGGACCATGTTCTCTTGCTACAACTTGTCCTCTATCCTGCAACTCCCTCGACCTGTCCACTAGATCATCTCTCTCTCACATCACTACAGTCCGCTCACCATCCCATGCAAATAGCTAGACATCCCTGGCTGTAATCTCTGTAGCCCTATCCTCCAACCGTGCATCGACTATTGTCAGTCGAGTCTACAAGTGTAATATCATATACTCCCATAGATCTCCCTCTCCTCCACCTCCACCTGTCGCTCCTTCCCCCATCTCCATAGGATCCCCTCCTCCACCTGTGGCTTCCTCTCCCATTTCCATAGGCTTCACTCCCCACCACCATCCTTACCTCCTTCTCTAACTGCTCCCTATATAAGTGGACCCTGTGATAGTCACAATGGCTTCCCACCTCTACCTCTCCTCTATAAACATCTTCCTCCACCTCCAAATCCACCCCCACCACCACCACCACCACCACCACCACCACCACCACCTCCTCCTGCTCCACCAAAACCTCCCTCTCCCCCATCTCCTCCTCCTCCACCATCACCATCTCCTCCTCCTCCAGCCATGACTCCTCTCCTCCTCTGTCGCCATCTCCTATCATCCTAAAAATGTGGTATAGGCTCAATAGGATCTGAAATGTGTGGAATCAGATGCGTAGTATGATACTGCCTATACTCCTCTACCACTCCTGCATCCACAATCTCTAGCCTCATCTGTCATGGTCTCACCTATAAGGTCTAAAACCCTGCTAGGGCTTGATCTTAAGGTAACATTGGTCCCCACTGAAACCTCTCTCGCACTACCCGTACATACTCCCTTGAACCCCTCGGCACACCCTACCTCTGTCCAAACTGCCTCATCACTCTCGCCGGCACTTGTCTCTCTACCATGTAGGATGTCCACCCAATCAAAAAGCATGTCATAAATACATATGGTAGCGCCTCTCCATCCTCCTCCTAGGGATCACACTCAAGGTATGGCCTCCATATGACTGTATCTAAATCATCTAAAGCCCGCTCCCAAAACTCCAACTTCCCCATATGGGGCTCGCTCATCAACCCTCCATACATATACACATAGGGTTGATCTATCACCCTAAACCTCAAGTTGACTGGCAATGTGACTAGCAAGTGCTCCCAAGCCCAGACATGCAGCAATGTGGTCCCTACCCCTAGTGATCTAGCCTCTCGATACACCACATCATGTAAGTCCTTGTAAAGGTGTAATACTACAGATGGCCCCCATGCATAGCAAGTCCCCTCTGTTTCCATATGATCTATCACTTGATCCCACCTAGCCCTCAATCCATGTGACCATCGATCGGGTCACAACAAACCCCCAACAATACCTTCTAATACTATGGGTAGAGGCTCATACAATGCCGCTATATCCTCCCTTGCTATCGAGTCATCCTCAATGTACACATCATTGACAAATATCCTCTGCACAACTGCTATCCCTAGGTATTGATCATATGTAACCAACTCCCCCTTAATCGGGATGTGCAAAATCCTCCATACGTCCTCCAATGTCACTATCATCTCTCCCATCGCCAAGTGAAACGTGCATGTCTCACTGTGCCATCGCTCCGCCAAGGCTGTCAATAGACTGTGATTCATCCAAATCATGGGTAGGTACATCATGTCATACAAGCCCATTGCATAGATGTAATCTATCTCTGCCCCTATCAACTACACCTGCAACCACTATGTGGCAGGATGCCTCTCTTGCATCTGTAAAATGGGAAGCTTCTCCTACACATATCGACACACATATGAATTGCTTTGTTACAAAATTTCTTAAGTTTTGACCTAGACTATCAGTAAATACTTTGATCAAGTATCTTTGGGTCTCAATAGGTAATCGATCATGGGAAACCTAGACTACAACAAACATTTGACATATATGACCTAGTCTCAACGAGGCTGCTATGATTAAAAAAAAAACTCATCAATCAATCAAACAAAGGCATCAGGAGATATTTTCTCTAACACTGGGGCATCTTTACTACAATCGTGCTACTCTCCTCATAATAGCACTACAACTTATGCACAACAGCGATACAAAAAAAAACGCGCTAATCTAACTATACCATAGCACGAATACATGACAAACATGCTACAACCTCTACCCGATCGTGCTAAAAGTGCAACAATACTATTAGTACTTAACAATGGTGCTATAACTACTATGCAATAGTGCCACTATGGCACAATAGCACTATTTTAGGTGACAAAAGTGCTAAAACATCATTTTAGCGCTATTGTCTTACTTGGACTTTGACTCTTGAAAAAACATGACAAAAATGCATAAAAAGGAAAATTCAAAATTTGCATACCGCTGGTCTGTAGTTGTCTGGCCACTGGCATCAACGGATCCACTCTAGTCGGTGATCTATTATAGGCACAAGCATGATGACTGATGCTCACTCCTTCACTAGAAGTCACTATCAGAGCTCCAAACTGTCGGGGAAATAGGTGCAAATGAGCCTATTTTTATCCCTCCCCCCTATATATACCCTCCAATCCTAACCCTAACGCAACCCGCTCACCATCGTAGTCCCTGTGAACTTCCAACACCTCTCATTTCTTCATTTTACCCACATTTTATCTCATTCTTTCACCATTATTGCTCATTTCTTCTATTCTACCTCCCCCAAATACTTTCTCTTTTTCAAGAGATTACCCAATTTTTCAAAAAAATTCGGTCCATCTCTCGAGGGAGCATACCACCCACTAAATTAACATTTATGGGGCATATTTCTTCATACCTATTTTTCTATCTTTGAAACAATGCGATAAACCGCATCATCTCAAAGAGGGGCAAATGTAGTCACATAAATTTATCCATTTAATTAAATAAATATTTAATATTTATTTGATTATTTAACAATCAATAAATAGTTAATTAAATTAATATTTAGTTAATTCATCTTCAACCACTTCTTCTATTAATTAAATAAATTATTTAATTTATTTAAAAATAATTCATTAAGCTAGACTCTAAATCAATTAAATGAATAAAACATATTTATTTAATTTAACCCCCTTTCCTCATTTAAACAAATAATCAAATATTTATTTAAAATCCCTAAACTACCCTTCCACTTGTATTCTCCTACAAATGCAAGTTGCACTTATTTTGTTGAAATAGTGAATTTAATTTTAATTAAAATCCTATTTTCTATCACCCACTAAACCGACTTGCATCCTAAACCCATTCTATATTCTTCTAAACCATTCCTAATTAGCCTAAACCCATCCCCTAATTATTGTCACATTCCTAAGCAACTTGAAGTCACTTCTCAAAGCCTCCAAAGTCTTTGAAAAGAATCAAATGCTTTATGTCTCCAACAAGCTAACCGCTAAAGTCTTCCAAACCATTAATGGCTCTTACATAATCATTAGTGGCTCTTACATAACCATTAATGGTTAACTCAATTCACACACATGGTTAGAGACTTTCCCTCTAACTCAACCTCCATTTAACTCATGGGTCTCTTCAAGCATTCATTGCTTTGACCATGGTTATCCCCACTAACTCTTGCACAAGAGTTTGTCCATTGGATAAAAGCATTATTCATTGAATAAAGGCTTTATTCATTCTACTCAAGCCTAACCTTGCCTCCTAAGGTAACCTTCAAGTCATTTGAACCATTTAATGCGTCTTCCCTCTCCTCTCAAGCCATCTCATGTTGACATTTGTCATCTTGGGATTGGGTTGAAAGCCCTCAAATGGATCATAAACCCATCAATCCTGGCCCTTGTTGAGATTACTCAATCTCAACCATCCATTGCCCTATTTTTCCTATAAATAGAGCCCATTTCCTTCATATCCAGATCCATAAATCTTGTATGAATCAAACTTATACGAAATTTGAGAGAGCATCTAGGAGCACTTTTCTTTGTTATTTTGGATAAAATTAACATAGATTAATTAGATACTTTCTCATATTTATCTTGCATTTGCATAATTAATCATTTTCATAATCTTGAATCTGCATAAGACATCCATAGTAGTGAAAAAAGATGAGGGCTACACTCATGTGGAACTTGGAGAGGAGAGGAACAAGGGAGGAGAAGCTATGAGCATTTTGTAGAGCATTTCAGAGGGTTTAGTGTCTTTCCTCTATTTTTATGTGTTTTCTATAATATGTTTGATATCTCTCTTGATATGCATGCTTAGGATTTGTAGTTTCATTTCTATTTCATTTATGATTGATACTACTTACACTAACATTTGACTTGTCTTGTGTTCCTAACATCCTTTTTGCAGTGCATCAGTAGGCTTAACATTCAAATGACCACCTACAAAATGTAGATTCACGAGATGCTAGTGTGGTGCACAGACATCTCTATAGACCACAAGCATCTATGAGACATATGATAGGCAAGGTAGGAAACATGATAGAATAAAGGGTGACAAAGAAAGCCAAATAAGAGTTCTCCAATCACTGTAAAGAAAAGATGCTTAGGTAGTGTGGAATTACACAGGGTGAAATTTATGAGATTGCATTTTGCATCCACTTTGGAAAGCATATTATTATCAAAAAATGCAAGAAAAATTAAAAAAACTTCAGAAGATTTTATCAAGACACAAAGGGGAAGTAGAATAATCTAACTATGTGGAGTTACCCCTAGGGAAGAGACTTGAACCTTCGTGAGTTGCTTCTAAGTTGTTTCATAACAAACATGTTAGTTGTAGACAAACATGCTAGATGAAAAAGTATAACTTTTGATTAAAAAATATGATTAGACATCCAAATAACAAGATAGTGATCACAGAGATAAAAATATTTCATTGGTATGGCTAGCAAGTTGTGTTATGCTAGATTTCTATTCAATAGGGTGACATAGATTCATTTGATGGATAGTGGATTGGCCCCCATCAAAGGAGGTAAAATAAAGATCAAGTGGTTTGGCACCCACAAATAGAATAGATAATAAGATTAAATAGTCTGGTTCCCATAAAGGCAACAGATAAAAAGATCATTACATACATAAACTATGAGATAAATAAGATTCTAATGTAGATATCAAAAATGCAAAGACATGATAACCCCTAGAATGGTATGCATGAAATGAATGTCATCCTAAGGAGAAGAGATGTTGTGTCATGTCAACATCACAAGATGTGTCCATGGAATGCCACCTTATAACAAATGACACATAAAATCCACAACATAAAAAAAAACATATAGAGATAAGGGGATCCTATAGTTCAACGTCAAAAGAAATCATAGCAATAAAATTGAATAATGCATATGGATGCATATGCGTTACTCATCATGGTCCCAAAGTTTATGTATTTGAAAAAGACACATGAAAACAAAGATAAAATAAAATTTTGGGTCAATATGGAAGAGAGTCTAAATTTTCCTAGTGCTTTGTATCATCCCCGAATGACAGAAATCAAGATACAACAAAGAAAAGAAGTTAGATAAATAAATAGAAGAAAGATACGATCGAAAATCCCCTATTTCCAAGCACCTATAAAGTGACTGGGTCCTTTAGAGAAACAGAAGCATATAAATATAGTCATACCCCTTTCTTTTCAAGTACCAATAGAGTAACCTGGGCCCTTTACATGGGGAAAAAATACATAACTTGCAAGTATGGGGAACACAAACAAGGACATCCTAATATACAAGATAAAGAAAGGGAGCTAATATCCTATAAGGTTTCTATGATTAAGGACATCCCAATATTTGATCATATGGCAAGAGAGGATGAGACTGGAGAGGGACATCTACAAGGGAAACACTAGGATTTTCACCTGTAGATAGTGCTAGGGATGATATAGCTTCCACATTGTCATCCCAAAACTCCAAAGAGGTTAGAGTTAATGATCATAGGAAGATTATAGACAACATGGAGATATCCTTTAAAGAGTCAAACAAATACCCCTAAGTAAAAGAGGCAGGTGATTCGGCTTGAGGTGGCGAAACATGATTCAAACTACTAACCTTTGGAAGAGGGATGAAGAAAAACTCTAGAGAAGGTGGACCCTTCTCAATAATGCAAACATATGGAAACAAAGAGATAGACATAGAAAACAAAATAGAAATAGAGATCATTAGAGATGGCCTTCGACGATGGAACTCAAGTTTGGGACCCAGCTCAAAAAATTTCTTAGGTTTCTATGGAGGTGAAGGACTCCAATAAACTATAGAAGGTTTAAGTGCTTTGGGAAAAATTTGATGCACATGACACTACAAGGCAAGCAATGTGGACAATATTGCATTGGACACAACCTATTGTATATGGTGAAAATGGATAACAATAATAACGATATTGAAAGGCTAAATGAATTCAACCACAAAAACCCTAGCCTAACAACAACAAAGATCCACCATAACATATGAAGATTACCGAAGACAATGCAAATCAAACGAAATCACAAAGATTATACCATCACATGTCCAATAGGGTTTGAATCTCCATTCTTCCTATCTCCATTGATCTTGCTTGATATATTTGCTCTCAGATTTTATGTGCACAAGAGCTCAACAAAGAACGGAATGTGGTTGCAAGTAGGATCGTAGTGTAGTCAAGTCATTAAGATGATTCATTAGAATGATTGATTAGGGTTCGATAATGAAGGAAGCATCTCCTTATATAGAAGACACAATAAGAAATGGAGGGATAAGATTGAGAGGTGTAAAAGGAGGTTGGCTATGATTAGAGGGTAGGTAAAAGAAATAATAAAATAATGAAAGGGGTAGGTAGTGTATGAATTAAGAGATGAATGACATGTGTCATAGGTAGAAAAGGTTAATGAATTAATTAAATAAATAAAGTTTTATTGAATTAATAGAAGAAGTGAGATCAATTAAATAAATAAAATATTTATTTAATTTAGGAAAAGGATAATTTAAATAAATAAATGTATTTATTTAAATGAGAAATAAGGCTAGAAGAGGATAAATGAATTAATTAAATAAATAAAGATTTATTTAATTAATAGAAGAATTAAGCTAAGATAATTAAATAAATAAATTATTTATTTAATTAGACTTGACAATTTTGGGTGTCTACATTTTGCCCCTCTTTGAGACAATGTGGCTTGTCGCGTTGTTTCAGAGAAGATAAGATGAACTGATACAGAGTTGCCCCAAGATGGGAATGATATGCCCCCTCGAGAGATTGGATGAAAATGTCTGAAAAGATTGTAGACAATCTCTCGATAAGAAAGAAAGGCTAGAATGGACTAACCGGATAAAGTGACAGAGTCACGGGATAATGAAGACTGACTCAGGAAACGAGGGCTAGGGTGAGGGTAGTCTATAAGATAGACCACGGGGGAAAAATACATCCTCATTGTCATCTACACATCCATGAGAGCAGAGTGCAGAGTGAAAATAAAGCAGTAGCAGTCAGCAGCGATGGCCTTCATTCATAGATTCGACCGCATTCACCGATTCTAGAGGCCAATAGAGGCAGGAGAGCCGGTAAGTACCACCAAACCTCCTCGTACTTTGATGCATTTATTATTATAATTAATGCATGGTAAATAGGGCAATAAATGTGCTTAGAATAGTGTCCAAAAAATGTCAAAAAATGTCTAGGCACATCTGTGTTGGTGCCAAGCATGTCTATGCTCGCGAGGCGCATCTATGTTTGTGTCAGGCGCGTCTGTGTTTGAAACCACGTCTGTGTCAAATGCGGTCAAGTTTGTGATGTTCAGGCGCGTCTGTGCCAAGAAGGCATGTCTATGTCGCCCAGGTGCATCTGTGCAGAGCATAGGCACATCTGTGTTTGTCAGGCGCGTTTGTGCAGAGCATAGGCACATCTATGTTTGTCAGGCGCGTCTGTGTTGTTCAAGCGCGTCTGTGCAGTCTTTAAGCACATTTATGTCAGGTAAGCGTGTTTGTGTTTAAAAAATGTGAATTTTTGTCTTCTAGGTCAAATTGGTAGTTCTGTGATGAACATACGTTGTCGATTGGATAAGCTGCTGAGAGGATACACTCAAGCAGGTCCTCTAGGGAAGACTATGATAAATCAAGGCACTTTGTGATGAACAGTGAGTACCAAGATAGAGTACTTTGTGCTGAACGGGGAGTACTAAAATATGAGCAACACTTTGTGATGAACAAGGAGTGCAAATGTGAGCAACACTTTGTGATGAACAATGAGTGTCACACACGTAGTACTTTGTGATGAACAGGGAGTACTACTAGGATAGATAGCAACACTTTGTGATGAACAGTGAGTGTCACTAGGATAGAATGCCATATGCATTTAGATAAAAAGTAGCATTTTGTGATGAACAGTGAATGCCACTATGACTGACATGATTGATTTGCTTGACTGCAGGAGTATTTGCCGATGCTAGAGTCATGAGAGAGATTCCCATCGACTCAGAGATTGCGACCTGAGCTGACAACCGAGGAGTGAGCTGCTATCGAGGCTATGGGATTGAGACATGTTCTATATGTGCCTGAGTTTCTAGCAAACATGGGACTATTGACTACGCTAGCGGAGAGATGGCACTCTGAGACATGTACTTTTCATTTGCCGATGGGTGAGATGAGAGTCACCCTTGAGGATGTATACCGGATCTTGCAGATACCGATCGATGGGGAGCTGATCTCATACAATCGAGATGGAGATAGGGAGGCCCTGAGATGAGTGTTCCAGGACCTAGGACTAGAGATGAGGGCTGGACATGTGGCTTGGGATACGATGACTGCTACAAGGCTAGCGCTGCCAGCAGTGGTAGGAGGAGCGATCAGTGGATTCCTGTGTCTGGATAGGGCGACACGGGTTTAGCTGTAGGCTGGGGAGGAGCATTGAAGACACTGGTGACATAGCACACCAGATATGCTTGGGGACCGTGTGTGCTGGCACACCTCTACTATGAGCTGCATTAGTTTGTATACCACAGATCAATGGGAATGGGCTACAGGGTGACATTGTTGCAGGTGTGGGCTTACGAGCATCTGCCAGTGACGAGGCCGATACACTTCAGAGGCAGAGGTCATGGAAGTAGTTTTGTGCACTTATATGACATGATCACATCACAGCCACGGATTGGTAGGTTAGAGCATTGGCAGCGGGTGATAGATGATATTGACATGGTCATATGGAGACCATACCTAGGATGTGAGTAGTGGGAGGATGATGCGGTTGAGCTTCCCTACACCTTTCGAAGCAGGTACCTGATCGGGCGGATGCCCTATGTGTTGGAGAGGTAGCTAGTGGACAGGGTTGGCAGGCAGTTTGGCAGGATCCATAGGATGCCATGAGGTTCAGGCATGTATGCACAGACTATGAGAGATCAGGTGTAGTTTGGACCCCTGTTATCATATGATCAGGTCATTACGTAGCTAGTAGAGATGATGCCCCTACCCTCGGACATGTGGCCAGAGATTGAGGATGCCGACATGGATGCCGAGTACACAGCATACTGGGCGGAGCATCCATTTCCATGCCTGACGGATCTGGGAGAGCCCTTAGATGGAGATGGTGGTGGGGATGATGATGATGGTGGAGGTGATGGGGGTAGAGGCAGATGGAGGAGGAGGGGAGAAGTTGGAGAGAGGAGGGTTGCACCGCGGAGGGAGGGTGGAGAGGAGAGGAAGGCTCAGGTGGTGAGGGGTCGCGGTGGATTGCCGCTACAGGTGCCAGCAGCACAGGGTCCCAGATAGGTACAGGTACAGGGACAGGGACAGAGACAGGTACCAGTACAGGCACCAGTATAGGTACAGGCACACGCACAGGGGTAGGAACCCGTACAGGGGGAGCCACAGGAAGAGCCAAAGGGGGCTAATGCAGAGGAGGATGAGCTGATAGAGCTGAGGGAAATCTGCCAGGGACAGGCAGATGAGATCCAGGAGTTAGAGAGGGAGAGGGATAGGCTTAGGAGGAGGCTCAGAGATAATAAGCGGGAGTGGGATCAGGCTATTCAGTATTATATAGAGGCTGAGACAACACTGAGGGCTGGGAGATAGGCAGTAGAGGACACAGGGGCCAGATATGCCTATGTCCTGCAGGCAGGGGAGGAGATTGCCTACTGGTGAGATCTCTATTATGGTGCAGTGTCAGCGGATCAGCAAGCGAGGAGCTTCCATAGACCATCGTGGACAGCGACAGCTACAGGAGGGAGCCAGAGGAGATAGGCATCGAGTGGTGGGGTTATGGGTCCTCCACCACCACCAGATAGAGGGGACAGGAGGGATGATCCTAGGGTGGGTCCTTCAGGGGCTCAAATTCCATCGAGGCCAAGCAGCTTCGAGGGAGGGAGTTCATCATAGCCGTAGAGGGCTCCCTATGTATCAGTATTGTACCATTTTTGTATGATAATGTAGACACCTACGGGTGCTTTGTAGCCATATGATTGTTTTGACATCATTGTATTATGACACTTATGATATATATATGAGACGATTCATCTTTGTGGTAGCTATATGCATGTGTACCTACATGATGAGATGTTCTTATGTGATGTTTGTTTTATGTTATGGATGCAAATATGTATATGATGCAATGCAGTATTTTTGTTCTTTTATGTTTTATATGTATGTATGATGCAAATGTGAATGTATGTAATGCAGATGAATATGATAATGCAAATAACTATTTACATGATGAGAATATAAAATGTTCTAACATATGTTGTGTGCAAGATGTGATACAATTGTGATATCTATATGTATGTATGAAATGCTTATATGTGGTAATGTAGGTGAAACTACATGAAATGCAAATGTTTTTGGCATGTCATTATACTCAGTCATGTGATAGCAGGCTACGCGGACTCGAGAAGGACGATGGAAGTCAATCAAGAAAGGGGGATGAAAGACAGAAGATATGAAAGTGAAAGAGCGTCTTGTGTGTTATGATCATTGAGCTTTATTATGGCAAGTAGGTTATGATGATCAAGGCATATGTTCAACCCAGAAAGTCATTGTACCTATTTGCATGGAGATAAGGTAGTCACAAACAAGGAATGCCCTAGTTCACACTAGACTCACAGTGTCCTCATATCCTTGGACAAGTCATAGCATTACTAAGAGACAATCCATAGACAGCAAAAGAAAATAGGTGATGATACCCCATCCTCGCCTTTCTAGTCAAAGACATCCTGAAGATAGAATCTCTAGTCAGAGACATCCTGGAAAAGCTAAAAGAGATGTCACCAAAAGATAAAATCAAAAGAAAACCAAGAATCAACACCAACATCCACTGTAGCCCTCAAGTTTAGTGTCTCTTGTCACTTGTATAAGTCTTATTTGATTGTGGTCACAATGTTTACTTTCACAAAATGGATAGATAGCACTAAACCATATGTTGTCTGAGTCTGTTGAAAGATTTGATTTGTTGAAGCACATTGTTGTTGCTATGTCTCATCTGAAACTGACTGAATCCATGAAACTGATACTTTATTGTGGAGAAGACAAAACTTTATTGTGGACTGGCGATGCAGATGCTGCTTTATTGCGAATTGTGCGTGGATAGACTGAAGGAAGCTGGAAGAAACTGTACTCCTCGAAACATGTGATGTTCTCAGTTCCACACCCATCACTAGACATAGGATTTGCCTTAGCCACAGATATGATCTGATTTATTATGGATGGAAAGGGAGGTTTATTATGAATGGCTAACCAATCTTGAATAGATCAATAACAAGCCATGATGGGAATGGGTAAGTTTATCATGAATGAATAGGTTGTGAGTGTGTGCAAAGTGAAGTGATGAAAGAGAATTGTGAAGGAGGGAGGAGCAATGTCTCTACGCATGGTGCTGGTGACCCAGTTTTCACCATGGTACTTGCCCAGGGTGCCACCGAAGTGGTTTTCACCATTGGACAAAATGTTTTTCTTTACTTTTTTCAATTTTTCAATGTTTTTTGTGTCACAAAGCACCTGTTTGCCAGGTTTTCACCAAGTAACGATTTTTTTTGTTTTATAATTTTTTTTTTTGTATTTTTGAAATTTTTAATTTTTTTGTATTTTTGAATTAGGATACTCTGAAGAGCTATGTGTAGAACCTGCGAAGGTGCATGCTATTGATAGGATCCTCCAAAGGTTCACCTTTTGTAGTTGAGAGCTGATATGCACTAGATCCATATGCTGCTGTGATGATGTAAGGACCAAGCCAATTTAGTTTGAACTTGCCCTTCTTCTCTCTGTCTTGCTGATTTTTGGGGTTTTCTCTGAAAGCTAAGTCCCCTACCTCAAATGTGCGAGGCTTGACCTTGTGATTGTAGCTGCGACTCATTCGTTGTTGGTAAGCCTTGAGATGATTAAAAGCAGTTTGTCTTCGTTCATCCAGTAGTTCCAGTTCTTGTAAGTGAGAAACCCTATAGTCTTCATCACTGATAATGTTTTGCAAAGAGACCCGTAAAGAGGGTAGCTCAAACTCAATAGGCAAGATGGCTTTAGCGCCATAGACAAGTGAATAGGGTGTAGCTCCTGTAGGTGTGCAGACACTTGTGCGGTAGGCCCAAAGTGCAGGATTAAGTTGGATATGCCAATTACAGCCAGCATCGTCGACTGTCTTCTTTAGGATTTTAAGGATTGTTTTATTAGACGCCTCAGCTTGGCCATTACCTTGGGGGTAATATGGTGTGGAGAAACGATGGGAAATATGGAAGCGGTCACAGAGTTCATGAACATCCTGATTTTTGAAGGGACGCTCGTTATCAGTGATAATGGAAATAGGAATACCGTATCGACAAATGATATAGTTGAGGATGAATGTAGCAATCTGTTTTCCTGTGACTTGTGTGAGAGGCATGGCTTCAATCCATTTTGTGAAATACTCTGTGGCAGTGATAATGAATTTATGACCATTGGAAGAAGGAGGGTGAATCTTGCCTATGAGATCGAGTCCGCACTGACAAAAGGGCCAAGGAGATGCAAGTGGTTGAAGTTCTTATGCTAGCGCATGTATGAGGTCTCCATGAATTTGACATTGCTTACATTTCTTGACAAACTGATATGAGTCTTTCTCCATATTGGGCCAGTAATATCCAGTCCTGATGAGTTTCTTGGCCAAGGTAGGACCACTAGCATGTGGACCACATATCCCTTCATGCACTTCCCATAACGCAATCTGAGCTTTGTCGCTTTCTAAACATCTAAGAAGAGTGCCATCTAGACCTTGTCGGTATAGGATATCAGCTAAAATGACATAACGAGAGGATTGGCGAATGAAAGTGCGACGTTGGTTATTTGATAGAGCAGGAGGTAAAGTATTGTCATGTAGGTATGTGAAAATGGAACCATATAATTGGGATTCGGGACTGACAATGCATATCATCTCAGCAGGCATGATCTCATATGAAGGGACCAAAAGGTTATCCACCAAGAACTCATAGCGGGTCTCGTTTGGAGGTAAATCAATCAGGGAAGCAATTGTAGCCATGGCATCTACGGCGCGATTCTGCTCTCTTGGTATCTGCTCAAAATCTATCTTTGTAAAGTGTTGTTTCAGGTCATCCACCATTTATTTATAAGGCATTAATTTTTCATCTTTTGTTTGGTAATCATCAGTTGCTTAACGAATGACAAGTTGGGAGTCCCCAAAAACACGAAGTTCCTGGATCTTCCATTGAACTGTAATTCGTAATCCTATTGTTAACGTCTCATATTCCGCTATATTGTTAGTGCAAGGAAATGATAAGCGATATGATTTATGTATAGAATCCCCTTGAGGAGTTATAAAGAGGATGCCAACTCCTGCCCCATGCTGTGTGTAGGAGCCGTTGAAGTACAGTTGCCATGGCTTTGCATGTGACATTGTCAAAATGGATTCATCTGGAAATTCTGAACTTAGAGGAACATCATCTATCATGGGAGCATCTACTAATTGATCTACGATGGCTTGTCCTTTTATTTCTTTTCTGTCCACATACTCAATGTCAAATTCACTCAGGATCATTACCCATTTGGCCAATCACCCAATAAGTGTTGCTTTATTGAGAAGGTATTTCAATGCGTCTATCCCTGCAACTAACTTAGTCTTATGAGTGAGCATGTAATGTCATAATTTATGTGAAGCAAAGACCACGGTGAGACATGCACGCTCAATTGGTGTGTAGTTTAGCTCATATCCCACCAATGTGCCACTGATATAGTATACTGCTTTTTCCTTGCCCTCAGCAATTTGTTGTGCTAAGAGTGCCCCCAGTGCTATTGGAGTAGCTAATATGTATAGTAACAGTGGTTGATCTGGAACTGGTGGCATCAGAACTGGCGGATTTAGAAGATAATCTTTGAGTGTCTGGAAAGCCTGTTGACAGTTATCATCCCATTTGAATTTAATGTTTTTATGTAGTAGGTGCTGAAAAGGATTACACTTATCTGCCAGTTGTGCTATGAATCTTCGGATGGACTGGAGTCTGCCTTGTAAGGATTGAAGTTGACTAATATTTCTTGGTGGTTGCATTTCCAAGATGGCCTTAACTTTCATTGGATCAGCTTCAATTCCCCTTTTGGATACAATGAATCCTAGGAGCTTCCCGGAGGTTACTCCAAAGACACATTTCTTGGGGTTTAATCTTACTTTGTATTTTTCCAACCGATCAAAGATGACTGAAAGTATGTCCAAATGTGTATTTCTGTCTATTGATTTGCCCAAGAGGTTGTCTACATAATCTTCCACAGTTACATGTATGAGATCATGAAAGATAGTAGTCATGGCTCTTTGATATGTCGCACCTGCATTCTTTAGCCCGAAAGGCATGACATTCCAGCAGAAAGTTCCCTACGGTCAAGTAAATGATGTTTTGTGTTGATCCTCGGGTGCGATCCTTATTTGATTATAACCAGAGAATCCATCCATCAATGATAACATTTCATGACCTGTTGTGAGATCAACAATCAAGTCAATATTTGGTAATGGGAAGTCATCGTTTGGACAAGCTTTGTTGATGTCTTTGAAATCTGTGCAAATTCTGATGCTGTGATCTGGTTTACTGATGGGCACTAAGTTGGAGATCCATTCGGGATAATCGATTGGGTGTATGAATCTGACATCCAATAACTTCTCAAGTTCTGCTTTGACTAGTAATGCCACTCGTGGATGCATTTTTCTTCATTTCTATTTTACTGGTTTTGCCCCTGGTTTGACTGTCAAATGATGCATTACCAAATCCAGATCCAATCCAAGCATATCAGTGTATGACCAGGCAAAGTTGATTTGTCGTTCTTTGAAGAAACTTATGAATTTTGACCTTTCGGACTCTGTCAATGATTGAGCTAGGAATATGTTGTGTGGAACCTCTTATGTACCAATGTTTGTTTTGATAGTCTCCTCTACCAACATGGATGACTTTTCCTCATATGATGCTGGGAGAATGTCGAGCCTTCCATCTTTGGGTGCCTCAGAGAGGTTTTCGCCCTCAGATACATCCTTTCTTTTTACTTTTTTGGGGTCAGACAGTGCCACAGTGTGGTTTTTGCCATAAGACCCTTGATTTGTTCTTATTTTCACATTTTTGTGACTGGAAGGTCTGACACCCTCACCAAAATATGCCACGCTATTGAGTTCTATAGTGTATCCCGCTTTATGGTCTCCAGGGGGAAGATCATCCCGTATCCCCAGGTAGTCAATAAAAGCTTCATCGTTTTGGAATGTGTCAAATTGTCCAGGTCCTTCATGATCCCAATCAATGAGTTGGTGGTGAATAAGGGGAAGGCCGTTAATGTCTTCGAAGTTAGCGGAGCTAAGAGTGAAGATGTAGTTATATTCGGGTATGTCAAGGTAATTATTAAGGTCATCGATGGCACTCTCCTCATCAGTCTCGATTGTGAGCGAATCCAAATTATCATCACTAGTAGCGCATTCTGGGATAGGTGTTCTCATCCTATGTGATTTCAACCTAGAACCTTGAGACAAGGACTATGTGGAATCCTCATGGGTTGTTTCTTGACCAACTCTGAACTTGTTATAAAATTCCTCTTCTTCTATGGGTTCTTCTGGCTCTCTAAATATCTCAGTGAGCTCGTAGTCACTGGAAGACTTGTCTGAACCCCATTCCCATTCATTGGAATATGTGGAATAGCAATCTTCTTGTTGAATTTTGGCAGCTTTGATTTGTAAGGCTTCTTCTGTCCTTTGGGTGTGGACCTTGGAAGTTAAGAAACCAAGTCCTTTCGAGCGTTCCTTTTTGAAAGTCAATTCAAGTTGTAAATGTTCAATGATGCCTTCTTTTCATAACCCAAGAGGGCTTTTTCCATCATACCCAAATTTTTGTAGAATTTTGAAGCCTTTGCCATATTTCTCACATGGTAGACTAATGTGATCTTGTGTGTCATCTTCAATGTCTTTGTAAAGCATTTTGTATAAATCTTCCTCTTCCAGTTCACCCCATCTCTGAAAGGTAGTAGGGTCCCATTTGAGTATCATGATGGATACTTGCTTGTTAGGATGTGGTCTTCCATATTCTTTTGGGAAACTCATGACTTGTCGTAAGTACATGGTCTGATTTAAAGTGTATTCCCCCATGCCCTTGTCTTGAAACTTTCCTTTAAGCTCACCTTGATTTGATGTTGAAGGTTTTAATGACTCGGGATCAATGTATGCTGAGGAAGGAACAACTTCATGATTACTGGGAATGATGGTTTCAGTCTTTGATCTCAAGTCATTGCAGTATATGAACGGATTAGGATCACTGTTAACTATTACCTCCACTCCATTGTGAGGAAACTTAATGCATTGGTGATATGTGGATGGGACTACCCTCATTTCATAAATCCAAGGACTTCCTAGCAATATGTTATAAGTGAGATCTAGATCCAAGACTTGACAAACCACATCCTTTGTAACTGGCCCAACTCTGAGAGGCAAGGTGACTGTGCCCTTGGACGAACGTTCTTCATCATCATATGCCTTGATGGTGATTTGATTTGTAGAATTCACAGCTTTATCAGAATATCCCAATTGTTTAATAGTGCTCAATGTGCAAATGTTTAGACCTGCTCCTCCATCTATCAGGACTCTTTTTATTCGATGTTTGTGTATGAAGGCTTCAACGTGTAGTGGTGCATTATGTGGCTGACTTACAGAGGCGTCATCAGCTTCTGTGAAAGTAAGGGAGTGTGGAATGGAAAGGTATCCCACCATGGCTTGAAACTGGTCCACGTTCAGATCAGTAGGAATGGCGGTGTCTCTCAAGGTTTTCTCAAGAATGGCTTTATGAGCGGGGGATATGCATAATAGCTCAAGGATGGAGATGAGCGCGGGTGTCTTCCCTAACTATTCTACAAGGTCATACTCAGGTTTGGTTGATGAGGAAGTGGTGTTTTTAGTTGGAGCACCTTGCAAAGTGATTTTACCTCAACGAATTGTGACATGACATTCAGAGGTCGGTTCGGAAGAGGAGCCAATGCCTTTTAGGACAATCCTAGGTCTCCGGGTAGAATTCTCAAACATTTTGTCCTTGATGGTAATGGTAGAGACATACTTGTCCATTGAGATGTGATTGATAGTTGAATCATAGTTGTAGGATGCTCTGGTATAGTTGGTTTGGTCATCTGTGGCTTTAGCTTTTCCTTTGTCATGTTTTGGGAATGGTTCCTTAAACATTTCATGTTCTTGATTGGATGACTGTCCTTTAATCTCAATGTCACCCCTATCAATGAGATCTTGTATGATGTTCTTTAGTCGATGACAATTTCCTGTCTTATGACCCTTGCTCTTATGAAATTCACAATACTCATCATCATTCCACCAATTTGGTTTAACCTTTGGTTCATATGGAGGAAAATCTGGAACTGTGATTACTTTGTTTGCCACTAGCTTTTTGAAAACTGACTCAAGTGGTTCTCCCAATGGAGTGTACTTCCTTCGTGATCTGGAAGTTGTTTGAGTATTCACTTGATTGTTTGTAGAACTTGATCCAGAAAAAATGAATTTGGGTCGCACTGTATTGGCATCCACCACACCATCATTGACTGTGTTCTTGTTTTTATTCCAAAATCTTGGCTTGTCTTTTCCTTTAAAGTCATCTTTGTTTTCCTTGAATATCTTAATGACTCCTTGTTCAATTAAGACCTTTTCTGTTGCTAAGCCTTTTTCGATGACGTCCTTGAAGGTGGACAAACAAGTTTTCCTTAGATCATAGCCAATGTCTTTGTTAACATTTTGGGTGAACATTTCTACCATTTGTTTTTGTGGAATTTCACAAGAGCATCTGCTAGCTAGATTCCTCCATCTTTGTAAAAATGATGAAAAAGACTCTCCATCTTTTTGCTTGGTGTTGCACAAAGTAGTGACTGATATGTCTGTCTCTATGTTGTAGGAGAAATGTTGAATAAATGCCTCTGCTAAGTCACCCCATGACTTAATACCAGGTGGAAGTTGGGAGAACCATTCCATAGCTTGATCACCTAGGCTTTGTGGGAATAATCTCATCAAATATGTCTCTTCTGAAGCTACCTCAATGCAAGCTGTGAAAAACTGTCTTATGTGTACCTTAGGATCCCCTTTTCCTCTATACTTATTAAATTTAGGCGTCACAAAGTGTGTAGGAAAATGAGGCATTGGAATGCTCTTGTCAAATGGATAAGGACATATGTCTCTCATTGTTTATGTTGGCTTTGGTGTATTTATGTCCTCCATTTTATTTTGTAAGTCCCTCATTTGTTGCTCCAAATTGTTCTTAGGTGGAGATCGACTTCTTGAACCATACCTCATGCTTGGGGCACCAATTGGAGGAGGAGCATGTTGCATATATGGATGATATTGATCATATACATGTTCATATGGAGGAGGTCTATAGTGATTCTGCATATATGGACCACTTGGTATAGATTCATGTTGAGGAATGCCATATCTATTTTGTCCATGTATCCCATACTCTATAGGCATGTCATGTTCTAATGTGTTACCCCCAAATTTGACACGGGGTTTCCTTGTGTCCAAATTTTGAGCATGCCTTTGAATATCCAATTGCTTTGGTGGTTGATCCTTAGCATTGGTATGTGATTGAGCATATCTATCTGCATAAGACTTCCATAATGGTCTGCGAAGATGAGTATCATATAATTGACCATGTGTATGTAGGACCTCTGGTTTTTGAAACAAAGATGATGGTGATTCAGGTACCATATGTGGTCCTCTATTGCCTCCACTATTAGGTCTCCTTTGATCCATGTTGGAGTGAGGTTGCTGCAAAGGTCGATTTTCCATTATTTGAGACATGTCAAAATCATGAGGTATCTTGGCTCCACTTTGCGCCATCATGTGTAAGAAGTATTGTCTATCCCTCCTCATTATTTCCTCAACCAATCGATTGAAGTGGGGGTCCATAATGGATTCTTCCACATCTGCTGAATGTACTGAAAAGTTGTCCATATCATCATTGTGTGTATCATTGTTGTTTGTAGTGTCCATGTTCTCAACATTTGGAATGTTTCTATAGGCATCCATGTCAGGTAATGTAGTATGATCAGAATTGAAAAAGATATCATTCTCATACTCATAAGAACTCATGTTTGCGGACTCTTGAGCCTCTTTAGTTTCTCTCCTAGATTTTTGAAGACGGGTTTCAACCATGAACTAGGTATTGACTGAGATGTGTGAGACTAGATGAAAAATGGAAAAACTATGGAAGACCAAGAGTTGGATGGAATGTAAATGAATCTGAGGTGCACTTGCAATGTCCAAAGTGTAAGACCCAAGTGACTTCCAAAGAGAGGATAGTTTCTCTTGATGAGGTAAGTTGACCTTGACTCTAAGTAAGACCAAATGAGACCCAAAGGTAAGAAACCTTGATGAGGGACCACTTAGTAAAGTGTTGTTGTATGTAGTGTGTTGACAAAGTATGATGAGGACAAGCAAGTGACCTTTTGACTCAAGTTTAGACAATTGTGAATGTAAAGTGAGATGTGAAGCAATGATGGACTTTGTGAGACCCAAAGACAGGTTGACTGCTAAATGAAACCCTGGAGAAATGACCTAGGAAGCTCAAGAATTCTGAAACTGACTGTGGTTATTTGCTGGACTGTAACAGTTTTTCAATTTTTGAACACAGACGCGCCTGTATACTTCACAGACGCGGTTTCCTGACACAGATGTGGCTCTATTCGACACAAACACGCTTCTGAGATTTTTTTTGCAAAGTGTAATGTTGTTTCTGAAAACACAGACGTGTTTCTACCCTTCACAGACACGGTTATATAACACAGACGCTACTATGTCAAACACAGACACGTTTCTGCAAAATTTGTGCAATTTTTTTTTTCAATCTATGAAGTCATTTTGTTGTGACCAAAATCTGACTCTTTGGTTGTTTTTCGTGATAAGAGGACACAATATTGATGAGGAATCAATGTTTGCAAGTGTCTAGACTCAAAATTACTTCAAGAAAATTGTGTTGTTTAATGTAAAAATGTTTTGCATACACTTGAAGACACAAAAGACACAATGTTTTGCTGTTTGGTCTTGAATGTTTGAATGTTTAAAATAAGTCAAGCACAATTCTTATGGCTGGCCAAGACAATAGTTGTTGATCCCACATGGGGTTTTACCCCCAAGGCTACATTATTCAGAGTGGATACTTAGATGCTTGACCTCACTGGCTCCACCCTCGACACTCACTTCTCGGGTCAGCCAAGCATCAGTCCCCATGAAAACTCCCCATGGTGAACTTTGTATCTCTACTAAGAACCGTATGTGTGTGGACCGCTACCACAGGTCTGACCTCCTGCCCCAACAACTAGAAGGATTTGGGCTTCTAAAACAAAAAGGTGCTAGTAAGGGCATCCACTCGTGTGGCCATACATGTGGCACTTTCAGCTCTGTAAATACAGAAGGCTCCCAGCCGGTAGGGGTTACGCCCTACAACTGATCAAATAAATTTGATCAAACAGGTTTATGGGGAGACATAGTGTCGGTATGAACTAATCAGCACACGTTATTCATAGTTTTCACCATGAATACAGTTTTTTATAGTGGTTCGGAAGAGGTGGGTTTTCCTCGCTACCACTTGGGTCATTCTCTTCTCACTAGTAGTCCTAATGACCACACGGGAAGACAAGCCCTCTAAAGATTAAACAAAAAAAGCCTATTGCTCAAGACACAAAAGACAATGATTCAATTTTAGTGCACCAATTGAAGTGTTTTGCTAGTCTATGAAAACAAGGCACACAATAAAAATCCAAAAACCCTTGCCAAGGACCTGCAACAAAGAGTTGTTAGTAGTTTAGATTATTTCAAATAATCACCCCTTCCTGCAAGCACACAAGTTAGGTAGATTTTAAACCCAAAAGACTTTGTGAAAATAGGGGCCTTCAACCAAATGATTTTGCTTTCAAGACAAGTTGCACCAATTTCATTAGCTAGATCTGAAAATGTTAGCTCAAAATAAACCAGATCTGAAACCGTAAATGCAAAAATCCAAAACTGAATCAATAAACCCAAAATTTGAAACTAGTGAACACAGACGCGATTACCATCAACACAAACGTGCCTTCGTGACACAGACGCGGTTCTATGAGACACAGACGTGGCTATAGAACATAGACGCTCTATAGCCGCATCTTCTAGACATAGACGCGGCTAAAAACACCACAGGCGCGACTTAATAACACAAACGTGCTTTCCCAGAACCTACAAAATAAAATACTACCAGTAACATAGACGCGATTCCAGATGTCGTAGATGCGCTAGCAAAACAAAAACATGATCCGAAAGTGCGCAGACGCGGGAATATCAAAATGCTACCGAAAACGTTAGATCTGCAACTTCAAAATACAAAATCTGCAACAAGGATGTTAAATGCAAAAGGGACAAGAGTCCCACCGGGCATGCCAAAATGTATATGGTGAAAATGGATAACAACAATAATGATATTGAAAGGCTAAATGAATTCAACCACAAAAACCCTAGCCTAACAACAACAAAGATCCACCATAACATATGAAGATTACCTAAGACAATGCAAATCAAACGAAATCACAAAGATTATACCATCACATGTCCAATAGGGTTTGAATCTCCATTCTTCCTATCTCCATTGATCTTGCTTGATATATTTGCTCTCAGATTTTATGTGCATAAGAGCTCAACAAAGAACGGAATGTGGTTGCAAGTAGGATCATAGCGTAGACAAGTCATTAAGATGATTCATTAGAATGATTGATTAGGGTTCGATAATGAAGGAAGCATCTCCTTATATAGAAGACACAATAAGAAATGGAGGGATAAGATTGAGAGGTGTAAAAGGAGGTCGGCTATGATTAGAGGGTAGGTAAAAGAAATAATAAAATAATGAAAGGGGTAGGTAGTGTATGAATTAAGAGATGAATGACATGTGTCATAGGTAGAAAAGGTTAATGAATTAATTAAATAAATAAAGATTTATTTAATTAATAGAAGAAGTGAGATCAATTAAATAAATAAAATATTTATTTAATTTAGGAAAAGGATAATTTAAATAAATAAATGTATTTATTTAAATGAGAAATAAGGCTAGAAGAGGATAAATGAATTAATTAAATAAATAAAGATTTATTTAATTAATAGAAGAATTAAGCTAAGATAATTAAATAAATAAAATATTTATTTAATTAGACTTGACAATTTTGGGTGTCTACACCTATGTATGCAACATATCAATCAGTTGAGAAAATAGAGAGACATTAGGCAAGGTGGTGATGCATGGTGGCTCTAAGAAGGGAGTAATGAAAAACTATAACCTTTTAGGGAAGGGCTCATCGATAGTTACTAGAGTAGTGGGAAGCACAATGGAAGATAGATCAAGCATTGTAGTAGCAAGGTTAATGGAAGTGGGAAGAGGCACAAAAATAACAGGAATAGGGATGGACAACATTGACTCACATGCAACCTTCAAGTTGGCCTCACACTCTTGGGCCATTTCCCACTGATGACATTTATGGTCATGTGCAAGTTGGTTTCAACATAAATAAGTTCCAAAAACAAAAATTGAGAAGTTTTAGTATCATCATGCCACATGGGAGAGGCTTCTAGAGCCATTGGTGACAGAGAGGAAGGCCCAATTGATGGAGCAAGAGATGCTACTGAAACAAGACCTATAGACACAATTGTGGGCACCCTTCCTTGTTGGGCTCTAGGAGATACATCAACGAAATAAGGGGTACCTTAGGAGGCTATGACATAGGAGCTAGAGGTGATATATGAGCTTGGGGTGAATTCCTCCCCTTATTACACTAGGTAGGATGAGGGATATCAACCATTATTAGAATCTCAAATGGAGCGTAGATTGTAGACTTGGATTGGGGGTGTTTTTCCCTTACTTGCACTATTTAAAACTGTAACCAAAAAAGACACCATGGGGGGTTTCATAGTCATAGGTGGGTGAGGGGGTCTACCCTAAGGAATAGGTATATCCTTAGCCCCCTATGATGTGGTGAAAAGTGATGAGGTGTGATCAAGTGAAAATATTTACTCTCCTCAAAACAGGAATGGAAGTTTCACAAAAAAATCCCTTCAACTTCTCACGCACATTACATTTAAAAGAGGGGGTTGAATTCACTAGATCCAATCCCAATGGAATGAGATTGAATGCCAATGAATTGTAAGGAAATTGGCAATGGATTTGGAAAGTAAAGTAACCCTCTTTTAAAATAGACAAGCTGAGTTAAACAAATTGAGACTAAGTGTAAAGGTGACAAAGAAATGATTATATCTTGAGATAGAGATGTGGGATGAAGTTGTGCACATGGAATTAGTAGTAAGATGTCGAGATGAATCTCCCCTACAAATTTGAGAAAAAAATGTCAAAACCGGGTTGAAAGTGTACTTGGTCCTCCAAAAAATCCATGCACCGAAAAGGTTTTTTCTGTCTCTGAAGATGAAGCCTAAACATGCAATTACAACTGCACGCCTACAACCTACCCACAAATAAGAGAGGAAATGTTGTTGGGATTGGGGGTTTTTCTTCAGGTCAAACCTCGTTTTGGAATTAACCAAGTGATTGAAAATACTTGCAAGTAAATGAAAGGAAATATTCAAAGTAAATTTCACCTCAAGAGAGGATGAAATTGAAGTGTTGATAGAATTGATTGAAATGATATGGAGAATAGAATGTCTTGAATGTTGGTAGAGATCTCCTCTTCAATGGTTGAATCCTTGACTTGAATGCAACACCTAGCCTTGAAAGGAGACTTGGAATTCTCAATGCTTGAATGCTTGAATGCACTTTATGATCAACTTGTTGTCACTACTTTGCTGATGAACTTAATTTTATCTTATTGGACTTCACTTTGAACTTATGCAAATAGGAGGGGAAATGCTCCTTATATACTTGCCAATTAGAGGTTTTTTTAACTGATTTTCCATCTTAGGCCAACATAGGAAAAAAATTTCTTGCTCACAATTGATAAGCCCAATGTAGGATTTGGTCAAGGGATGCCCAAAATAGGGTAGGGACAGGGGCACCATGCCCCTGTCCTACCCTAATTCAAGATAGGTAGTGACAAAATGACGTGCAAGGTATAAGTTTCAGGTGTTTTGAGCATGTCTCAGGTCTCCAATTAGGTTTAGGGATTCATCTGTCAATGCAAAGACCCAAATACGGTCAAAAATTTCAAGGTCGCAATTTTATGATGCTACATTTAGCCTCCTTTTTAGCGGGAGTATAAGTGTACGCTAATAGTGTTGGTAAAGTACAAGGAAACAAGATTGAAAGACTTTCAACACGTCAAGGAGGCAAGATACACCAAGCCCTTAGTGGACTAAGAATCTTATGACTTCGATTGACACTATAAAAGGGAAGATCAAGAGGGAGAACCATGGATGCAAGTAGTAAGGTTCCCCACACTATGAGTCATGAAAATCAAGGTTACCAAAAATTACAAAGCAAAGCCAAGTTCACTAAGTAACTCAAAGTATCAAGAAGGAAAATAGGAGTGCAGTGCATGCCCGAACATTAAAGCGATCACGCATGCCTTATCGGGAGCGATTTCTTTAAGGTAGGATACACCCAAGGGAGAGAAAGAGAGGGAGCACATTATCGCAAGGATTTAGCCCCCAATCGAGGAATAAACCCAAGAATAATGAACACAAAACACAAAGAATGAGGTGGCTTCGCTTTCCTTTGGGTCAGTATGTTGTATGACAACTCATGTATATCATGTGTATACACATAAAAATTGGCTATGAGCAATTAAATAAATATTTTATTAATTAATTCATCTATCCTATTCTTCTATATAATTAGATATCTAATATTTAATTATTTCTCTAATCATGTTAATTAAATATCTAATATTTAATTATTCTCCTATCCTATAATCTCAAAATATTAAATAATTCTTAAATTATTTAAATCCCTTTGCCAACTAATCAAACATATGGCTAAGGAAATTAATATTTCTTAAATATTAATTCATTATTTATCTTCAACTTCCAAAATTAATGAAAAATGTGTACGTACACATTTCATAACCATTTCCTATATTCTCTCCAACACCCCCTACATCTTAGGAAGGACTTGAGTCCACTTGTCCTCTCATGCCTAAATTTTCTCTAACCATCCCTAGATTCTCTCAGTCAACAGCCTAGTCAAGGTCAGATGAGTGACATTTGTCTTCTCCTTCCCCCTTTCTCTCAACCTTCATCTTTGCTCACAGGCATCCAAATCTATAGATCTGATCATGACCATTGATCTGAGCCATATCATCTAACCCTCTAAAAGTCTATAAAATCAGGAGCTTCAGTTGAGAGAGAGTTAGACTTCAAGAGACTGCAAGTGCATTTTGCAAGCCAATCTTATGCATCCGTGAGTTTTTGAAGCAAATATCATATATCATTTGCATATCATAGTATCATTTAACTACAAGTTATCAGTCCATTCTTCATATGCCATCTTGGAAGCCAATGGTGCATTGTCTGAGAGCACACCCATCTGCAACTAGGAACAGTGGAGCTAGGACACAATGAGACATAAGCCATGAAGGTAAAAATAGCATTTTTATTTCATATGTACTTCATGTAGTTTCATTGGTTGAATTTGGATTTCCTGTATGCATTTCCATTTGTATTTTGTGAAACTAACTTATTGCAAGTAACATTCTGAGGATGAAATTCAAGCTCGCACATCATGTATATATATGCATAGAATAGTCATCATTCCCCAAAGAAAGGAAACCACCTTGGAAGAAAGGGAACAGATTTGTCTTTTGAGTCAACATGAAAGAGAACAAAAGAGATCTCAATACTTTGCATTGTCCTTAAGTAGACATCACTAGGGACAACAAATAGAAGAACAGGGATACACATAGAAGAGTAGTCACAAAAAGAGAAAGAAAAGAGAGAGAGGTAGAGGATCTACGGTGCTAATGCAGCTAGTCTAGCACAACATCCACCTCCCAATCTTGATGATGACTATTTTGGGAAGGTGGAAAACATGCCAGAGGAGTGACATTGAGCACAACAGATGGAGCTATCACAATATCCAGACAAGGACTAGGCCGATGTGCTAAGTCGCTTTGTTTGATTCGAGCAGCTAGGATCAAGGCTTTTGAAAATTCAATAGCTAAATGCTTATCAACATCAAAAAATGTATATTCACTATATGAAGCATTAAGAGTTGTATTGTCATCATGAATAACATTTTCACCTATTTTTTCATCAATATTTATAGAAAGAGGAGCCCTAACATGAATAGAAGTAAAACCATCACATGTTTTTTACACCTTATGATTTGGAGATTTAGGTTCAACATCTTGCTTAGGAGAAAATGGAATCATGTCAATTGTTGGTGTTTTGGGAGATTGAATAGTTTGATGAATAGCTTGACAAGCTCAAGCATGACATTTTCGTCAGTGTTCTCTTGCACAATGATTTCGTTGAGTCTTAGTGAAAGGCCTAGAAGAATTATTGAAGGAGGAATGTTTGTGGAAGGAGAAATATTTTTGAAAGAGGAATGTTCTCATCTTTGGTAGTTGGATGGTTAGGTTGAGGTCTCTTAGGTTGAACAAGAGGAGAGGTAGGTCTCGTCTCTCTATAAGAGAAAGGAGGTGGGACTGCACCATATAAAGGAGGAATGTTTGGTGTAGGAAGGAGACCAGGTCCATCATGAGGAGGAGGTACAAGTCTAACCTTAGGAGGAATGTTATTGTTCTTCTTAGGAGAAGGCATAGTTTCATCCATAGGATTAGGGTGGGAATCTTCCTTAGGAGGAATATTAGTTCTATATGTTAGAGGAAGAACTCCATCTTCAAGAATAGTAGGAATATAAAGTGTTGGAGTTCTAGATTGGCTTAAGGATAAGATCATATCTTTCTTCCATTTTTGATAAGATTGAAAGAGAGCATCACTTCTTGTTGGAAGATATTTAAATTGCTAAGGCCAAAAATAATAAATAGGAACATCTGGGCTTCTTTTGGTTGGTCAAAATAAGCTATGGTTAACAGTTATGATTTCTTGATTGTGGGAAAATTTCAAACACTTATGGATCGGAGAGGCAATGTCCTTCATGGAAGATAGCCAAGGGTAGCCTAACTTTACATGGAATTGTTCAAATGAAGGAATGATAAAAAAGTTGACATATATAGATTTAGTGCGAATCTCAATAGGGAGTGTGATAGAACCAATAGTAGGATAGGAAAATCCATCAAATAACTTAACAACCATATTAGTATCATCATAGATTGGTTGATTAAAATATAAAGTATAATTATATTCTTCAGTGATGACATTAACCAGGCAAGAGGGATCAATATGCACACCATGACAAGGTTTATCTTGGATCTTCACAACTATGTATAAAGGGCCATCAGGTGCTCTAATGGTCTCACTAGGGTCAAATGTGATACATTGATCCTTAGGTGTTTCCTATTTCTCTACCATATTCACCAAATTTGGAGTCGTGGTAGTGAAATCAGAGGGAGAGAAAGAGGTATGTTTAGTTTCAATCATGTTAGAGGTATGAGAGGGTAAAGGATTAGTGATAATCTTAAGATTTTGATTAGGAGGAGCCATTTTTTGTTTCCAATATCATTCACACTTGCCATAGATATAGTATTATTATCAATCAAGTCTTGAATCTTACTTTTTAATGAAAAAAATTTCTCAGTATCATGACCAGCTTGATGATAAAATTGAGAAAAATAATTATTATCAAAGTAAGGTGAGCCTACTTTAGAAGGGTCAACTAGTTTTATTGGAGGAAGTTTGATAGCATTTCTTTGTAATAATTGAGACATGATGCTATGCAAAGATTCATTCAAAGAATTAAATTGTCTTTCTCTTCTAAAAAATTTAGAAATAGGAGGTACACCTATTGTAGCATTCACATTTTTAGTGTTGATGGTGTCATTGAATTTGATGAAGCCTTTGTTCTATTTAAACTTCACAAACGGTTGTTGAGCACTCTCACCCTTATCACTTAGAGCCATAGGAGTAGATTGCTCTAGTTGGCTCACAGTCAGTTGATAATTGTGAAGTGTTGCATACAACTGCAGAAAGGAAGTAAACTCAGAAAGGAGAAATTTTTCCCTAATGTCTTTTTGCAAATTAGAAATGAAAATTCTTTGAATATCATTATCAGGCACTGGAAAATAAATTTGAGAACACAAATGCTTATATCTACCAATGAAATCGGTCACTTTTTCTTGTACACCATCTTTACAATGCATTAGATTAGTCAAAGTGATTTTAAGACCTATGTCATTTTGAAATTGTTGAAAATAAGTAATGGAATAGGAAGGAAAAAAGCAATACCATTGTAAATCGTTATCTCTTAATGTTCTAGTAAACAATTTGACAAGAAATTTTTTATCATAAGCAAAGTTAGTACACAAAGTTTGAAATGTTTTGACATGTGCTAAAGGATAACCTTTTGCCATTATAGAGTTCCAATTGAGGGACGTCAACATGTTTATTAAGGACAACTCTAACAATATCAAGGGAAAGCAGGCTCACAACATCAAATGTGGGTACACTAAACTTGGATTGACTCATAGAAGTGATTTCTTGTTGCAATGATGACACGGTTTGAGAAAGGTTATTAATGGTTGCTTTGGTTGAGGAATTTATGTTAGACATGTTTGATTGAGAAGGTGGTGTGATGTTATTGAAAGAAGGCATTGATTGATAATAATGTGGTGGAATACTATGGTAATTAGGCATGGGTGATGATTGAGTGGGAAATGGTACACTAAAAGGAGGGAGAGAATGATTGCATGAATTTCCCACTTGTGTCACATTGATTGGTTGTGAGATAATAAGAGTACTCATTGAAGGCATAGATAAAGATGGAGGATTGACTGAGGAAGAGGGATTGCCCCCATGACTAATAGTTGTAGGTATGACATTTTGAGTTGATGTAGTCATGATGTTTGAAGTGAAAGTAGGAATACTAGTCATTGAAGTAGTCAAAGGAATAGAATGATTGATTTGTGTAGGAGGTTGTGAATAACCTAAGTTTTTAGCACAACTTTTTATCGACATAACATTAGAATCAACAATGTGAGCAATACTACACAATATATCAGTTTCATTCTTATAACTTTGAATCATGTGTTTTAGACCTTCAATTAATGGAAGAGCTTCACTATTAGGATATTCTTGGGACATCCATTGTTGGAAGTTGGCAAATTGATTATCCAATTTTGAAAGTTGATCTATGGAAACTCTATTCAAATATTCTTCTTCATCATTGGAATCATCAATTGGGTAGATATGGATGTTATTAGGATGGGAAGAATTAGCATTATCCTCATTGAAGAAGTCACCCAAATTAGGCTCCATCTCTTCGAGAATTAAATGTTGGGAAGCCTTATTTCTAATGCTTTGTCTAATGGGGATAGTATGGGTAGGACTAATAGTTGTAAAAATCATGCACTAGAGGGAAACTTTGATTTTGAATTTGAATTTTGAATTTTGGGAACAAAGTTTGTAAAATTGAATAATGCAATATTTAAGAAAATGATGATTAGACAATTTGAACATTGTGGAAAGAAGAAATCACACACTTTTCAAGAAAATTTATGATAAAAAGAGATTTAAATTTAAAATTAGAGCCAATGGGATACCACTTAATTAAAATTGACAATATTAAAGTTTTAAAATCAAGACAAATTATAATTAACCACTTAATTGTAAATGTTTCCTTGAAAGTTGTACTGTTGAAATTGGGAAATATTTTTAATTTTAGAGGAATCAAAATTCAACAAAATCAGCCAATTTTGTGGATTTAAGCAATTAAATACAGTCATAATAGTCTCCCGAAATTTTGAGAAAAAAACCAGGGACCAAGTTGAAAGTGTACCTGGTTCGCCCAACTTTTTTGGAAATTTTCAGGGATGAAAGCTATGATGATTGGAGAGCTACCCCCAAAAAATTCATTGATTTTATGAACTTTAGATAGGCAAAATTGAAGTTTGAATGTCAAAATAGGACCCTATTAGGGTTTTGAAAAAGATAAGAAATTGAATTGTAAATTTGAAAAAGGTCAAACCTAATGGATAGGGTCACCTTGAATAATATTTAGAACACTAAAATTGATTGAAATTTGCACAAAATCTAAGTAAATTTGAAAATTAGGATTTTACGGCCTAACCACTGAATTTTAAAATTTTGAATTTTGGAAATGGAGGGAAATTGAAAATTTGAATTTTAGGCAAGAAGACAAATCTGAAAATAGTCCTAAATCTGAAAATTGAATGTGAATCCAATTTTCTCACAAGTTCAAGTTGATTTTTAAAAATTAGGGTTTTGACAGTTAACCACTTAATTTTGTAAATTTGATTTTGCAAATGATCAAGACAATGAAAGAATTGAATTTGATAAGCAATGTAATTTTCAGATCTAAAACAATAGATAGAAATTTTTTCAAAACACAAGTTCAATTTCAATTTTAACAACTAGGGTTTGATTGAATTAACCACTAAGTTTTTCAAGAAAATTAAACTTGTAAATGAAAAGTATACAATAATTTTCAATGTCAAGCATGTAAGATGTCGGGTTCACCAAAATGTGATGTGGTGAAATGTGATTAGGGGAGATCAAGTGGAAATTTTTACTCCCCTCAAAAGAGGAATGAAAGTTTCACAAATAATTCCCTTTAACTTCTCACACACATTACATTTAAAAGAGGGGGTTGAATTCACTAGATTCAATCCCAATAGAAAGAGATTGAATGCTAAATGAATTGTAAGGAATTTGGCAATGGATTTGGAAAGTAAAGTAACCCTCTTTTAAAATAGACAAGTTGAGTTAAACAAATTGAGACTAAGTGTAAAGGCGACAAAGAAACGATTATATCTTGAGATAGAGATGTGGATGAAGCTGTGCACATGGAATTAGTAGTAAGATGTCAAGATGGAGCTCCCCTACAAATTTGAGCAAAATTTTTCAGGACTAGGTTGAAAGTGTACTTGGTCCTCTAAAAATATTCACGCCAAAAAGGGTTTTTCCATCTCTGAAAATTAATCCTAAACTTGTAATCACAGTTGCATACCTGCAACCTAAACTCATAAAAGAGGAAATGTTATTGGGATTGGGGATTTGCCTTTAGCTCAAACCCCATTTTGGAATCAACCAAGTGATTGAAGATATTTGCAAGTAAATTAAAGGAAATATTCTAAGTAAAATTGACTTGAAGAGAGGATGCAATTGAAGTGGTGATATAATTGATTGAAAGGATATGTAAAATAGAATGTCTTGAATGTTGGTAGAGATCTCCTCTTCAATGGTTGAATCCTTTACTTGAATGCAACACCTAGTCTTGAAAGGAGACATGGAATTCTCAATGCTTGAATGCACTTTATGATCAGCTTCTTGTCTCTTATCGTCACTTTTCTCATGAACTTAATTTTCACTTATTGGACTTTTCTTTCAAACTTATGCAAATAAAAGGGGAAATGCTCCTTATATACTTGCCAATTAGGGTTTTTTTAAATTGATTTTTTGTCTTAGGCTGACATAGGAGAACTTTTTCCCACTCACAATTGACAAGCCCAATGTAGGATTTGGTCAAGCGAGGCCCAAAATAGAGTAGGAACAAGGGCGCCACGCCCCTATCCTGCCCTAATTCAGGATAGGAAGTGACAAACAACAATGAGGGGTGCAAGTTTCAGGTGTTTTGAGCATGTCTCAAGTCTCCAATTAGGCTTAAGGATTCATCTACCAATGTAAAGACCCAAATGCAGTCAAAAATTGCAAGGTCACAATTTTATGATGCTCCACCCCCAACAAAGAAGAGGTGAAATATACAAACAACACAGGATCAGACAACGAAAGATGAGCGAAAACCGATGTAGGGGGAGATAAAGAAACTACAAGCCAAACTAATGTAGAGGCTTGAACTCCCCTATTTTATATTTAGTAACCTTTGCATAGCAATTCTCCATGGAAAAGAATAGGCCCAATTAGAGTAGGTAAAAAATGATCTAATGAAAAACCCCCATGGGCAATCAACAACTAAAATCAAGTATCGTGGACAACATCCATTGTGCCCTCATGAGGGAACTTCAAATATTTGTGAATAATTGAAGGGATTGCTTCCATAGAAAGTAGACAAGAGATACGTAGTTTAACCCAAAATAGGTATAATTCAAGAATAACAACACCACCTTGGGTCCCACGAGGATCATCAAAGTGGTGTTTCCCAAAGGAGGAATGGATTATCCTATCATGCATGCAAACAAAGACACAACACTCATCATATCTTGCCCTATGCATCTCATTGATAAATAAAGCCTCCTCTACAATGACATCGACACAACCATGAAAATTGTGACTGTGTCTATTTATCATATCCAAGATTTAAAACAAGGTGGGCTCTCCACTATAAAGAGCATCCTAAAGTGTGAAATATATATCATTATTTTTTAGCTTCTAGCTAGGGGGCTAGATAAGAGTGATGGTGACAATGTTAATAGATAGGCCACCACTTGGATTAGGGTTTAATGATGCAAAGATGAAATTGGATGAAAAAGGTGGGAATGGATCAATATAGATTTGGATCTCATTGGTGATTTTCTCAACAAACGTATTAGACATATTTTTTTATCACCAACCCGGATAACACCATTGTTGATATGGTCTAGGAATTAATATCTAAGATGAATACAATGCTTAGGATCATGTCTAAGCACATGGTGATACTGATAGGATTTAGAGCCATCATACCACCAAGGGTATGGTTTGTTAATGGGCAATGGTTTGATCTAAAGGAGGTTTATAAGAATATCTTTCAAAAACTTATGCATTATACTCAAGTAGGAATCAGATAATGTCGTAAAGACTCTATTCCATTATGGATCCTGTATCTAGACCTCTAAGTAGCTTGAGCAATAGTAATAAAAATTTTCCACACCTTATTCTTTTTAGACCCTCCCATGGAAGATGCACCTCCAGAAGTATCAACATGAGAGATTGAAGAATATTCCCTAAATCGAGTCATAGTGTGCTGATAGTCAGTGAGTGTAGAACATAGATTGGTAAAGTTTGAATAATGATTAAGATCTGATTCTATATTAGTGTTGGTTGTAAATTTTTATGAACATTCTTTGTAAATCACTATCTAGTAGGGAAAAAATGAACTTTTTGTGGAGATTGACTAGTAATGAGAGATGAACTCTATAATCCTCTCATTAGGTTTTTGCTTGCAATAAACAAGGTATACCATAGTGACTTTTCTTCCAATGTTAGCCTAAAATGACGTATGAAAGACATCCATAAGTTGATCAAATGACTTGATAGAGTAATAAGGAAATGAACTATACCATTCTAGCATGATTCCCTTAAAGGACCTAGAGAGTAACTTGAGCAACACAAAGTATGAGTTATGATAGTCAATATAAATAGTCATAAAAGAATTCATATGAAAATTAGGATCTTCTTCTCCATTATATCAATCAAAATTTAATGATTATTCCCCTTGAGGGCTGATTGTGTTCAAGATGCTTAGATCAAGGTGACTATGATGATAATAAGCAGACAATGAGGACTAATTAACAAAAAATGCAAGAGTAGTAAGTTGTTGTTGTAAGTTTCCCATATTTTGCAATTGCGTTCAACACTAGATTGTTAGGAAAGGAAAGTGGAGGTGAAGTAGTAAAGCCATGAGGGTTGGTACCACCTCCAAAAATACCACCACTACCACCTCTAGTACATAAACAAGCACTAAAAGAGGCACCAAAGGTTGTGGAAGTAGTAGCCATACTAGTATACCCGAAGGGTATCTATGAAACATTAATGTTAAACATAGCACTATAAGAATACAAATAAATAGTAGGATTAGTATTGACTATGTGGACCGACTCCCTAGGGATATTGACACTAATTTGTGAGGTAGTAGCATCAAATTGATCATCCTGGGTAAGCATCTCAACAAGTGGTAAATGACTTACAACAACCACAGATGTAGCTCTCAACACCTCTAGGTATTTCTTGTATGAGATAAGAATATCTCTCAAGTTGTGAATAAAAGAGCCATCCTAGGGAAGAATATTTTCTCATTCAAGGAAACTCTTGATATTTCTCAAATTCTCCTCTAAGTAGTAAACCTAGTCGAACAAAAACTTAAGAGAAAATTCATGTTTGATAGTAGGAGGAGACCTTATGGGGATATTCATCAGAGTATTATTATAAAATTATGATATGAACTACTTGTAGAAGAGGCTCCAATAATAATACCCTTCAGGAGGTGAGAGATTTTAGGATCACTTAGATTCATTGCACCCATGAACATTGGGCCTCACCGAGTAGGATTATAGTGATTCAAAGGAATACTCAGTCTAGAAGTTCTCCTTTCAACAACCCCAAAGGAAGTCTGGGTCATAAATCTCATAGACAAGCCCTAGAACACATTGACAACCCCTAAAAAAGATCTAAGGGAGGACCCTAACATAGGTACTTAGAATGATTCTTTAAGAAAAAGTACTTAAAGGGCCTTTACAATAAATCAAACAAACAAGGGAGAAAAGTGTTCATGTTGGATTCACTAAAATGAAGAGGGGGGGATTTCCTACCCTCAAAGTGATGAAATATCAAGGATAAAAACTTCCCTCACTACCTCACTAAATTGACACTCTGGTGAGCCAAGAAAATATATGCAACTAACTATTCAAACCTATGAATGGAAAATTAATAAATAGAAGAAGCATATATAATAATAAAACTATTTTTACCACTGTCTGAAAGGGAAGGTCACAAAGATCCTTTGATGACTTCTTCTTTTTCTCTATCTGAGGATGCACACACAGGTTGGGGATGACAACGTGGTGCACTAGTGTATTGTATGAACAAAGTATAGAGTCTCACACAAAGAATGAAAAATGACTAGACTTCAAGATTTCTTTACACTCTCAATGATCATGAAAAACTAAAAACAATAGTAAACAAAATAAAAACACCAAATAACTATAAAAGCGAAAGAGGAAACAAGCTCACAATAGTCCAATGATTGAAGCCTCTAGCTAACTTGTGAATTTTTTTCAATAACTTCCACACAAAACATACAAAGGCAAAATGTTGGGGTTGTGTTTAATAGTTTTGCCATAGTTAGACCCCCACTTTGGTGTTTTAACCTCCACGGATAGAAAATATGATATATAATGGATAAAGAAGATGGTATACAAGAATATCAGATAAACAAGACAAATAATATGATATTGAAGATGTAATGAAAATAGGGAGGAAGAAAATCCCCTTCAACAACAAAGAAGGAAGAGATTGCATGAGTGAAAGTGAGCACCAAGAATCCTCAGACACACACTTGTGATAATTGTAACAAGATGAATGAATTAAAACCATGGTAGAATGAAAAACAAATGATCAAGAAGCTATACATTGAATAGAGTTTTAGAGAACCCCATTAGATTAATATGAAGGATAAAAAGGCAAGATATGAGGCCTAGGGACAAAATTGACATGAGTGACTGGAGGAAGAGGTGTTATGAATCTTTCTAGTCATAGGCATAATCCTCAAACAACCATATGTGGACTATAGATTTGCAAGACACTAGCATGCTGTGTGGATGTCTCTGTGGTGTGCAGGCATCTACGCCATACAATCAAAAAGGTTGGGAAAAAGATAAAATAAATGGTGATGAAGCAAGGCAAGCAAACAAAAGAATAAAAAGGTAAAAGAGTTCTCCAATTAGCATAAAGAAAAGATGCTTATGTAGCATGGAATTATACGAGGTGCAATTTATTGTTGGCATTTGCATGAAGATTGCATTAATGATATGTTATGTTGTCATTGATGTCAATTGAACCGGTAATGGTATTTATGATATTGGTGATATTATTGATATTGTCTTGTAACCGGTAGGAAGAGCTTTGAGAAAGATTTTGTAAACCGATATGTAAGTTTGTGATTTAAATCGGTAACCAGCGTATAAGGTTAAACCCTTTCTATGTTATATAATTGGTAAACCCTACCAGTTATTTTTGTTAAACCCTAACCAATTAAGTTTGCTGAAATGGTTATGTTGGTTTATTATTTGTTGAGCAGTAATTATGGAGACACGTGTGGTCATTGTATGAAGATAATTTCAGATTGTTTTGGTGCATTTGTTTGATTCTCTAGGGAATGAGAAAAGTGATTTGCATCTAATGCAAAGTGTGTAATGAGTTACAAGTTTGATGAAGTGGTGATCATGGAGCAGTTGGAATTTTCTTGAAGAATGTGTATAGATTGCTTTGTAAATCCAACGGTCACACTTGAACCGATTTGTTTGTAATGTCTATGAGAGAGTTAGGTTTTTGTTGTGTTACCAACCTAATTGATTTGTATTTAAGGTCAAAGAAGTTGTTTTGTTAAGTGTTGGAAAAATGTTGGTAGAATTCAGTTGAGTGTGTGGTTGCCTAACTGGAGAATGGATCTGCAATTTGAGTAAAGGAAGATTGAAGCTTGTTGGCATTCTACACTCTAGTGAGAAATGATGGTGTTGTCATTGATGGCAACCTACCGACAACCTTGTGGATACCTTCAGGCAGCCACCCGACATTCATCTAGTAAAACCACCAGCAGACACTGACACCGGCAGACACTTCACCTGCTACGACAACAATGTATATCGGCACTCCAGCCAACAGGAACAAACCATTGTCTATTGTATTTAATTGTAAATATATTTTGTAAAGCTGACATGGCATATTGTAATAGACTCATATATGTATGAGATCTTGTAAATCATTTTGTAAGAATGTACATATGATGGATATGATAGAAGTGATGAACAAATATTAAGGTAGATTTTGTATAAGGTTTATGGTTATAGTATGAGCTTAAACTGGTACTGAAACTAGCATAGCAGATGTTGAACTATAGTAGTACATTATATTAGATTCTCATAATCCAATTTGTAAGTCAGTGAGACTTCCATTTTTGTAGATTGAGCAATGAGCTCTAGGTAGTTGGCCTTCTTGCATGTGCAGGCCCCTCATTGTAAGTAATATCCATTCATTGGCCAGTGAGTGAATATTGTGGGTGACAAATCCCACCGAGTTTGTTCCCACACTGGGTTTCCTCGTTAAAAATCTTGTGTTATGGTGTATTTTCTATATTGTCTTTACTGTTCCTATTTACTGCATTAATTCTTATTTACCAGTACACTGTTTTGGAATGCAAAATACTTAATAAGGTTAAATATTCTCATAACCAGTTAGATACTAATTCACCCCCCCCCTCTCAGTATCTTTGGGACTATCATTAATCCTAACAATTGGTATCAGAGCATAGTCCTCTATTTTCAAAATCCCAATAGCTTGAGGAAGATTCTGACACCGGTACAGCTAGAGAACTTAAGAAAGAAATTAGAAGGAGCTCTTGAGGACTATGATGCAGAGAAGTTGAAAAATATCAAACTTGAAGATAATTTGAGGACTGCATAGGAATTCATTCAAGGACTTCAGGAGAATCCTACTATTGCTAGAAATAAAAGAAAAGAACTTCATCAGAAGATGTAGAGTGATGATGATGAAGGAAACTCTCTATGAGCTTGTAAACAAAATGAGGTAAGAAAACAGTAGTATGAGGAATGAAATGCAAGATATGACTATGAGATTTTGTAAATACATTGAAGACAAAAAGAAGAATGAAGATAAGTTGACTAGAAGACTCAATGATGCTGAAAATGAAAATATAAGACTCAATCATGAAAATGATATGTTGAAGACAGATTTGATTCACATGCAACATGATAAAACTGAACTTATGAGACAAAAGGGAATTGTGGAAAATGAATTGGCTACTGCAAATCAACATAAAGAGAAATTCAAGAAAAGTTCAGAAGAACTTGATGATATGTTGAAAAGTGAGAAACCTAATGGAGACACTAATGGACTTGGATTTGAAGTTGGAGAAAGTTCCGGTACTGCAAACAATCATGATCATAGTAAACCGGTAAGACAACCTAATGCTTACAAATTTAATGGGAAATGCTTTAACTTTAACAAGTATGTGTTGGCATTTTTGATGTTTATGTTGTGATTGTCATTGATGGACACACACTTGCATTGAGATCCTCTTTATATGTATAAGCTAGAACACAACTGGCATTTGTTCCAACTGGTATGTCATATCATATTCTTTAGACTATTGATGTTTTGTAGAATGTGTTTCCCAGTCTAGAGCGGCATGTTGACCTCAAGCGGTATGAGGGATTAAAGCGGCATAACACATTTCTACTAGTCTTCATTTTTGTCAAACCGGCAACTGGCACTTTGTATGAACCAGTAATACTTTGTGATGAGTTACCACCCACCGATTGTTTGATGGTGCCGACACTGTAGCAATGCTTTTTGTAACATATTACCTAGTATGTCCAGGTTCGTTGAACCTTGGAAATTGTAATGTAATCCTATTGGACCGACATGAAATTAGTTTCCTTTATAAGGACATCATGTCTAGGCTTTTAGGTTGTTGTTATTATTGTTGTTGCGATAGTTGATATTGTGGCTAGGGTTTAAGGTGGTTAAGGAGTTGGAGAGATTATGAATGTGTAGAAGACTGAAGTAATGCTATAGTGCATTAAGAACGAGCTATCAAGGATCTAACTGAGCAGTCTGTGCTACTAGCTAGATCAAACACTTGTTGATTACTCACATCTTTGACAAGTCTGTAGCCCTTAACTGGGTAGGCCCAAAAGCCTTTTTGTAAAATCCTTTAACAAGGTGGTTCACATTTGTGGATCTAAAATCCTCTAGCAAGGTAGTCTTTTATTGGACTTATCTCCTAACAGAGATTGAGATTCCTAACAGGATCTGTTCTGGTAAAGAACATTGTAAGACCTTAACCGGTCTGGTTCCTATTCTGCAGATAGTTACTTGTGAGTTCCATCTCACCGTGGTTTTTCCCATTTGGGTTTCCACATCAAAATATCTTATGTTATGGTGTTTGTGCTTCTGTGGGTGAATGCATTATTAGCTATTTGGTTTGCATGTTTGTTAACCGGTTTGTCTGTTAAACTGTTTTACTAGTTTACTACTAGTGTTGCAAAGTGTTTAAGTGTAAAGTTTTTTGGCATACTAATTCACCCCCCCTCTTAGTATTCATTAATTGGTATCAGAGCCAACCTTTCTATAAGTTTAACCACTTGGAAAGAGATATGGGGGAATACACATTGAGGGAACTTACCCACCAGCTCACTTAGTCTGAGCAAGCCTATGATGATCTTATGGTCAAATACAAGGCATCTCAAGCAAAACGAAGAGAACATGCAGAAAAGCTGATGGAGCTATCTGAAAATAGTTCTTCAGATGAAGCAGACATGGAAGCCCTAATTGCTGAAGTAAATAAGTTGAATGAATCAAACTCCAACCTGAGAAAGGAGTTGGAAGGACTAACTATCTGGATGTGTTAAGAGCTTGAGAACCAGAGAAAAGATGAAGACCTAGTGAAAGAAAGAGATCATGAGATCTCCAAGCTGAAACAAGAGATGAGTGCCCTAAATGCTCAACTTCATGCAAGCAAGGTGGAAAAGGAAGACATGCAAGGAGAATTGAACACTGCCATCTCTGAGAATGAAAACATGTTGGTAACAAATGCTGCTATTTTCAAAGAGCTCTCTGAGTCAAAGGAAATACTTGCTAAGTTCAACAAGAGTACTGTCAAGCTAGAGCAAAAGCTTGAATCTGCCAAACCGGTCAAGAACACCAATGGACTTGGTTATTTCGGTCATGAGGAAGGTGAGAACTCTGGTACAAATGCTGGAACATCAAAGAAGCAACCGACATCAAAGGATAAAGGTAAGCAAAAGTTTAAACCTGTTTGTTTCAATTGTCTTAAAGAAGGACATACAGCAAATGTGTGTAGGAGTAAGGCTTACAACAATTTTCCTTATTTCCTAAATGATAAGCCTAGATCCTATAGATTTGATGGTAACTATTATGTATGCAAAAAGTATGGGCATAGAGCATCTGAATGCAGGTCTATTATGAATAACACTAGAAGATATCCTCAGAGGACCCAAGGAGCTAGTCCTGAACCTTTTGTGAACTGGAATCACAACTGATTTAATGCCTTCAATCATCAGCCAAGAAGTGGTGGTTATCAAGCAGCAACCGGATGGAGAACAAATTGTATGATTTGTCATGGTCATGGTCACATTGCTGCAACATGTAGAAGGAAGAATGGAAACATGAACAATGGACCTTGGAGAGCACCTGGATTGGTTTGCTATCACTGCAACAAACCGGGTCACATTGCCAGATTCTATAGATCAAGAAAGGACATATCTGATGATATATTGGTCACTCCAGAAGGAGACATTGATGTTGACACTGTTTAAGTGGATATGAACAAAACTTGGAAGAAGAAACCAGCAGTGTTACAAGACGAACTGGTTTCTGCACCTAGTGTGGAAATCACGGAACTGGCAAACTAAGCTTCAGAAAAGCTTAGGGGGAGAAAATGACAAAATGTTTCGAACCCCCAGTTTACACCGGTAAAAGACCTTAACCGGTATGTTATACCTGTCATTTGGCAGAAGACCAGAAATGGTAAAAGGGCAAAATTAGGGTTTATGCCCTAATGGAGGAGCATTAATGACAGTAGGTGAGGAATATGTTTAAAAAGCATTTTTCAAATCATTTCTCACTATTGGTTTTCGAGCGAAGAAAAGTTTTTCAAAGAGCAGAGCGACGAAAAGGCGATTTGAGCAGAGATTTTGAGAAATTGAGAAATCGCAAAGGAGATTCAAATTCAAACTAGAAACGGTCAAGTGGAGAACACAAAGCAGTGATTCAGCAACTGATGGAGTGTGAAGTGAAGGAGAATCAGAAAACCCTAATTTCACGTTTTTCAAAAGATATTTCTCAAGTTCTTAAGATTTCTATCATGGCTTCCGCATCTCATACCAGTTCTAGTGCATCTGTCAAGTTTGCAAGTTTTATTCAATGGAAGTCCAAGTATAATGCCCTATCACAAGTTTCGGTTGGTGTGATAGTAGAAGAGGGAATTTCTAACTACATAGATTTCAAAATAGAAGACCTAGGGTCTCTAGCTATCCACACCCAGTTAGGTTTTTTTTGTGGTAAAAATAAGAAGATCAAACCGGAGTTTAATATTTTGGAGAAGAAAAAGCTCCACAATGCTATTTACTTACTAGAAGATTTCATAGAGGATCATATAAGGATCATTCTGAGCAGAGTCCATGGTGATAAGATGTACCTTGAGAGAACACATGACATCACGCCATAGGCAATTCATGCAGTCACCGGATTCTACAACATAGGGGAAGTGCCAGCCCTAAGAACGGTAAGCAAAACTGAAATGTTTAAGCTCACCAATTTAGTGAGCGACTCACGTGGCATGACAGTAAATTCTATCAAGGATGATCTGGTTAAGTATGCATGTATGGTGATTGGATACCAGACATTCTTAGCCATAGAATTAACTCTATATCTACTACAGTGGTAAATGTCGCTTACTGGATGATAAAGGAGGATGCATCATTTGATTTGTGCATCGGTATGCAAAGACAACTCCTGTTGAATTTGAAGGCGATCAAACAAGATAATGCACTTAGGTTCAAATTTGGATAACTACTGGGTGGGTTGTTCTTCTATTTCCAAGGCTACTTTTTAGGAGTAGGAGATGTCCAATGGTCTGGTGACCAATCGGTGAACAAGCAAATCAAGGAAAGCATTGAAGCAATTGGAACCGGCTACCCTAATGTTCTGAACAAGTATTTTGATGAGTTCAGAAGGAAAATGAGCCAAAGAGTGAGGATATTAGGTGACATCATCAAGAAATATGAAGAAGATATCTGCTTCACCATCCAAGTAGACAAATGCATAATGGAGGTTGTTGAGCCTTGATAGGAAGAAGTGGACCCAATGGGCTATGAGGTGATGTATGATATGTTGGAAGGGTATGCCTCCCCCCTTATTGCCTCACCACTTGATCTTAAGGCAAAGAGAACCAGCACCTACCTAGAGAGGATAGCATTGGTTGAGGAACCACCAGCAATGAAAGAAAAAGAACTGGCAGTGAAGAAGGCAAAGGTAGTGCCTGCAACATCAGCACTGGTTACTACTACAACTCCAAAAGTGACCAAGCAGTCACCAACTAAGAAGAAACTAGAAGCTACATCGGCTAAAGTGTTCCAGAAAAAGAGGAAGACAAGGAACACCTCTCCAGACTTAGAAGAAACTTTGTCTGAGGAAAAGCCAAAGAAAACACGTCAAACAAAGAGGAAGACAAAGAATGAACCGGCATCATTTGCACTGGTAAATATAGATATATCTTCCTACAAACCTTTGACACATTGTCAAAGAACAATAAAAAATATTAGGAGAAAAGTGCTAAATGACTTACTTGAGTGTTTTGATGACTTTAATGAGGATGAAAAGGAAGCAGTTGAAAAGGAAATAATTCATTATTTATGTGTTATTGACCGGTCGCCCTCAGAGATCAAATCTCAAACACCAGATTCTTTATATATGTCATTAGACAATAGATGGCGCATTGCCATAGAGAAAGAATAGGAAATTAGGGAGAAATTTTTTGCACAGTACTTTCTTGACCTGTCAAATTCTGAATTGTTTGATGTTATTGACCAAAATAAAGGACTCTTCTTCACTTGAAAAAGAAGACTTTGGCTGTTAGAAGGTAGAGTTGATGATGTCGAAAAAGACACTCATTTGTATATGAGAACCGGTGTCCAGACTCACAAAGCATGTCTAGCCAACCGGCAAGCTGAAGAAGAACCGGTTATATCCAAACTGGACAAAGTATTTGATGATGAAGGAAATCTGGTTGTTGAACCGATCGACACCATTGATGTCGATGCTCTTGACATTGAGGATGATACTCAAGAAACACCATCTGAGGCAACAGGATAGAAACAACAGGCTAAACAGGTTGATAAGCAAGCCGAGGACAGACAGGAAGCGGCAAAGGAAGAGGTAGAGAAGCGGAAGAAAGATGAAGAGGAGAAGAAGAAGAAAGATGAAGAGGAAAAGAAGAAGAAAGATGAAGAGGAGAAGAAGAAAAAAGATGAAGAAGAGAAAAAGAAGCAAGAAGATGAAAAGAAAAAGAAAGAAGAGGAAGATAAGGAACAGGAGAAAAAGAAGGAAGCAGAGAGGAAGAAGAAGGAAGAGGAAGATAAGGAACATAAGAAAAAGAAGGAAGCAGAGAGGAAGAAGAAGGAAGAAGGAGATAAGGAACATGAGAAGAAGAAGGAAGCAGAAAAGAAAAAGGCTGAGGAGGACAAGGAAGCAGAGAAGAGGAGAGAAGAAGAGAAGAAGAAAGTGGAAGAGGACAAGGTAGGAGAAGCAGAGAAGAGCACCTAGATGGAGACTTCGAAGGCAACCAGGAGTCAAGCCAAACCAGCTAACCTCACTAGTCCTATAGATCTCTAGTCTGCAAGTGAAACGGAGCTAATGCAGAGCATCAAGGTAGCTCAAGAGCTCCTTGAAATCATTCGATGGAAGAAGGAGCAGGATGTAATTCAAGCAGCTGTGGATACACTTACCGGTTTGATACCCGGTACAAATCTTCCAAACACCGATTGATCACTAGCTAGACTTAAGCTCCTATGCATAGTAGTGGATGATTAGGTGTAGAGCCTTGAAGAGGCAGCAGAGGATAATGTCAAGAAGGAGCATCGAAAATCTCTTAATATAGCTCTGGTGAAGAAGTTGAATGATTTCCGGACTGAACTGAAGAAAGAACAAAAGGATATAAAGGACACTCTAGATGAGGGGAATCTGCTACTCAGCAAAATCTGCCAACCCCATCTATTTTATGATGATGTGCTAGCTCAAAAGCAAAAACTTGAAAAGGACTTGCAGTCCTAATTGAGCACATTCAAGCTGCCTTATGATTCCTTCACAACTTATGGGCAAACTGTTCACCGGTTTCACATTCAGTCAGCGAAAATGGAGCAAGAGATCAGCCCTCAGTCTAGAGATTTGTAGGAGCTACAACTGGTTCTACTCCCACGATTGCAAATTCTTCAAAAGTGCTACCTGAACCTAGATACCTTAACTATTACATAGGAGATGAGCACAATTGATGCCATGGAAGAACAGGTCTCCCAGATGCAAATAGAGCAAGAAGTAGCCACCTCCCTACTTGAGTCTTGGTCTTTGTCAATGAAACAATTCTTGCAGGACTTTAAATCTATTTTTGACAAGTATCATTCCTTGTTGTCATAAACTTTTATTATTTTTAATATCAAATGAAAACAGGGTTGTTCAACTGTACTTTGTCATTGTTGGCAAAGGGGGAGAAGAATTCTATTGGGAGAAGTATCTGGTAATCAAAAATCAAATTTTGATTATATGCTCTGTATATCTCAATGTTTATGCTTTATATGCAAAATTGTTATACACTGTATTGTTAAAGGGATAGTGTATATGCTTAGGGGGAGCAATTTTGCTAATGGCATGATTTTTTTGTAAAACACTTAGATATCAAAATTTTATTTTCCTAAGTGTTGCCATCAATGCCAAAGGGGGAGATTGTTGGCATTTTTGATGTTTATGTTGTGATTGTCATTGATGGACACACACTTGCATTGAGATCCTCTTTATATGTATAAGTTAGAACACAACTGATATTTGTTCCAACCAGTATGTTGTATTATAGTCTTTAGACTATTGATGTTTTGCAGAATGTGTTTCCCGGTCTGAAGTGACATGTTGAACTCAAGTGGTATGAGGGATTAAAGTGGCATAACACATTTCTACCAGTCTTCATTTTTGTCAAACTGGCAACCGGCACTTTATATGAACCGGTAATACTTTATGATGAGTTACCACCCACCAATTGTTTGATGGTGCCGAAACTGTAGCGATGATTTTTGTGACATATTACCTAGTATGTCTAGGTTCTTTGAACCTTGGAAATTGTAATGTAATCCTATTGGACTGACATGAAATCAGTTTCCTTTATAAGGACATCATGTCCAGGGTTTTAGGTTGTTGTTATTATTGTTGATGCGATAATTGATATTGCAGCTAGGGTTTAAGGTGGTTGAGGAGTTGGATAGATTATGAATGTGTAGAAGACTGAAGTAATGCTATAGTGCATTTAGAATGATCTATCAAGGATCTAACCGAGAAATCTATGCTACTAGCTAGATCAAACACTTATTGATTACTCACATCTTTGACAAGTCTGTAGCCCTTAACCGGGTAGGCCCAAAAGCCTTTTTGTAAAATCCTCTAACAAGGTGGTTCACATCTGTGGATCTAAAATCCTCTAGCAAGGTAGTCTTTAATCGGACTTATCTCCTAACAGAGATTGATTCCTAACAGGATCTGTTCTGGTAAAGAACATTGTAAGACCTTAACCGGTCTAGTTCCTATTCTGCAAATAGTTACTTGTTAGTTCCATCTCACCCTGCTTTTTCCCATTTGGGTTTCCACGTCAAAATATCTTGTGTTATCGTGTTTGTGCTTCTGTGGGTGAATGCATTATTAGCTATTTGGTTTGCATGTTTGTTAACTGGTTTGTTTGTTAAACTATTTTACTGGTTTACTACTAGTGCTGCAAAGTGTTTAAGTGCAAAGTTTTTTGGCATACTAATTCACCCCCCCCCCCTCAAGGTATTCATCAGTATGATCATAGAGAAAATCAGTGTAGATCTAGAAACAATCAGAACATTAATGCACCCACTGGTCAATGTTCCAAATGCAACAAAATTGGTCATAGTTCATAAAATTGTAGAATGAATGTAAGATGTTATGTTTGTGGAAGATTTCGACACTTATGTAATCAATGCAAAACACAAACCGGCATAACATATGGAAAGGCTATTCAGAAGAATAATGTGACTTGTTTTTCTTGTAACAAGATTGGACATATTACAAAATTTTGTAGAAGCAAGACTTCACCGACAAACAATAAAGGACCCAGTTTGAAAGGCAAAGAAAAGGTTGATGAGGTAAAGCAAGAATTTTCAAGACAATGGATTAGAAAGACAGATCAGAATGTTGATGAGACTATTCCTTCACTAGTAGAACATAGTATTACTCCACTGGAAGGAGATTCTTCATCCAGCTATGAAGTAACCCTTTGGGGATATTGCAACAAGTTGAATATCATACAGTTTACCCTCAGTTAATGGTAAGAAGATAGATTTCTTCTCTACCGACAGATGTGTTAAGTTTCACTTAATTGACAAGAATTTAATGTAGTTGTTGGAAGAAAAGACATTATAAATCGTTGTTTTTCCCTCTTTTTCAATTCACTGAGCATTCAAACTTTCAGAGAGCATGAAAGCTGAGCGAAGGCATCCAAGGAGAATAAGTGAAGTGATTTCTCTAAAGCACTCAACAATTATCAAGCAGCTTAAGGTATTTTTCAATGACTTCCTCCTTTGCTCTGGAATTTTTTGCAAACCCTATTGTAGTGGAAGTTGTGAAACACCCTAGGCCCATTTTTAAGATCATTCCCGAGATAGCGAAACAAGATGATTCCATAGGTGTTTTTTCTAAAATTCCAAAAGGTGTTTCTTATGCTGAAGACCCTAGAATCTATATTCATTGCAATATTGAGGAATTAGGTTATGAGAAAATATTAAAGATGTTTAAAACTATTATCTATGATGAAAATGGAAATATCAAACCCGAACACAAGGTAATTGAAACTTTAGGTTTTGTGGAAATATTGGACATCCCTGAATTTCCTAAGGAGGTAGTAAGAATTGTCCTTAGCAGAGTTGATGGAGAATTTATTTGGCTAGATTTAGTTTAGAAAATCACTAAGGAAGCAATTAGGGCAGTGACAGGTTTACCCTCCACCGGTAGTAGGCCAAATACGACTAAGAAGGTACCTAATAACACAGTCATGACCTTAATAGGAGCGACATATGATAACAGATCCCTGAGAGTAAATATTGTCAAAGATGAAAATGTCAAATTCATAAGCATGATCCTAGGTTATAAGACCACACATGCAAACCGACTTAATATAGTTTCTAGTCTTTTCATTAAAAGTGCATATGATATGGTGAATAATGATGCAAAAATAGATGTATGTGAGAGGCTAAAAGATGAACTGATAGATAATCTAAAAAAGATAAAAGGTGATAAGAAAGGAACATTTTGTTTTGGCAATCTTCTGGTATGTCTTATATTATAATTCGCAAAAGAAGTTTCTGTATTGGAAAGAAAGATTTTGGATATGATATACCGGTAGGCAAACAATTGCTAGAAGTATTCACTGGCATGAGCACTAACAAGGAAGACAATATAACTAAATAATTTAAAACCTTCAAAGCAAAAATGAAAACCAGGGTGAGACTATGACAGAGTAAAGTAGACAAGTACAACAAAGAAATATGTTTTGTGATTAAAAAGGATGAAATATGGATGGAGGCAGTTCTTCCTAGAACTGTATGGGTAACTGAAATGGGGTATGAGGCAGACGTAAACATTATTGAAACTTATGCTAAAGCCTTGTTAGAGACACCCAGAGAACCATAAGAAAAGGTTTTTGGAAACACAGAAATAATAGAAAGTGGTGTACAGACAATGAAACAGAGAAAGAAAAGAGAAAAATACTTAAGGAGTGCAACAATGTAAGTTAAGGAAATAAAAGAAAATAGAATGAACATAACTAGAATAACGAAAAGTGACCTAGAAGGATAACAACCAGAGGCACACATCTCACCAGCCAGTACATCATCTGATAGTGGGATACCTACTGAGTTTAAGAGAGTTGATAGGAAGAGAAAACCTTCACCGGTATCCTCTCCTCCACCCAAGAAAATAAGAACAACAAGGCAGAAGCAACAAGCAGTAAGACCATCGGCAAAGAAGTTGGCACCTAAGAAGAAACAACAGGTTATACCACCTCTGGATAAATTATTGAGTGAAATCAGTGATGAAGGCAACTTGGAAAATAGAAAATTGTATAATACATTCACTAATACAGAAAAGGAAAGTATTGAGAACAACATTATTCTACATCTTGACATTTACAAGAAAGTGTTAATAGAATTTGTAGATGATTTGCCTAATGAATTGTACAAAAGGTTAGATACTAAAAGGATTGTAGTTATGGAGCTAGATAAGAAACTCAAGATTGAAAAAATTCTAGCAGTACAACTGGTTAACTCTGTAGAGGAGATTGATGAACTTATTAGTGAAGCTAACAAATTAGTTTTTGCAAGTGGACAGCAGCATATAAGCCTAATGGTTGGTAGAGTAAATAAAATTACAGAGGAAACAACAGACAAATGGGATATCTTTTTTGTTAAGAAGGAAAAACAAGAAGAGTTGAACAGACCAAAGAAAACTTTCAAATTTTATCAGAAGGACAGAGACAAGGGGAAAGGTAAAGTAGGTGGAATACCCAACATAAAAGTAACTGAAAACCTACCACCACCTTTGGTTACTCCATCGGTACAGACTGAGGACATACAAGCTATTGAAAATGTTGACACACCACATGAGGACACTAACCCTGAGTCAAAAAATTTATAGACAATGAACATTGATACTCTGGAAGTGAACATAGTAGTGGACAAGGATAACACTAAGGTGAAAAATAATATTACTAACACTCAAAACATTGAGCAACCGACAAAAAATATTGAGGTTGGAATACAAGAAGAGCAAAGAGTGCATACAAAGCAACCTTCTGCAATGAAACAAATACTGGTAATGTAGATGTTGGCATAGTAAAACAGATAGAAATAGAGATACCAACAGTAGATAATACAGAGAAAGCAATAGAGCAACTGGCAGATGCATAAGTACATGTTGAGATAGAAAAACCGGTAATCACTGAGAAGCCCAAACCATTGCTAGTGGAAATGCAAACTCAGATTGATCCACTGGAGGTCGATACAAGCAAATTATTTACTCCCACTCGAAGCATTGAAATTGTAAAGGTGGTTGGCCAGACATCTAGTACTTCACCAATTGAATTTAGACCTACTAATGTGATAGAGGTACTTTTGGACTCAATAAAGAAAATAACGGATTGTAATGCATTGGCCTATGAGGCAATTGATGACACTATTCCTATTCTTAAGATGATTGCACTAAAATGCAATATAGATAATGTAAAGGATTCTTTAAGTCAGTTAGACACATTGTCTAAAAATATTGCTGGAAATATACTAACAGTTGATCAAATAAATGAGGAAACATTCAAAGAGAAAATGGAAAAGGAAAAAGAAAAATTCTTTGAGGAATAAATAAAGAACTACATGGAACACATTAACACACTTTTACCGACACTGGATAGAATAATTTTGGACTATAAGGAACTATACAGAGATACATGCAAGACAATTGTGTTAACAGTGAATATTGATAAGGAAATAAGCAAGGTTGAAAAGGAGATAGATGATATAGTTGATAATATCATTGGTTCATCTGAACCTATATCAATTATTGAACAAGAGATAGTAGGATTTGAGGAAAATTTGGAAAAGCTAGAGAAAGAGAAAGTGAGGATCAAGGCAAAAGCTAGAGAGCTTAAGCTTAAACTTAGTCCTAAATTAGACAACCTTATCTCTCTGAGGTATTAATTCAAAGTCAAAAGTCACTGGAGAAGCATAAGCATCATCTCACCAGTACAATCCAAAGAACTGAGGCAACCATGAAGGACAACAATAGATTTATACAAATCTTAAACTTGGTTTTAGCTGACATATTCGAGATTGTAACCAACTGGTTACAAAGTTCAAGGTGAAATTCTACACTCATTTGACAATTTTTGACAACCTTTGTCATTAATGTCAAAGGGGGAGTAGTGGACAGAGAAAAATGGCTATCAGAGGAGATCATCTGCTTAGGGGGAGCACCTTTTTTTTTGGTAACATTTTGGACCTCCTATTTTGGAAACAACTTTTGGATTTTTCTCATGAGTGTTGCCATCAATGCCAAAGGGGGAGATTGTTGGCATTCTATACTCTAGTGAGAAATGATGATGTTGTCATTGATGGAAACCTACCGGCAACCTTGTGGATACCTTCAGGCGGCCACCCGATATTCATCTAGTAAAACCACCGGCAGACACCGACACCGACAGACACTTCACTGGCAGTGACAACAATGTATACCAACACTCCAGCTGACAGGAACAAACCTTTGTATATTGTATTTAATTGTAAATATATTTTGTAAAGACAACATGGCATATTGTAATAGAATCATATATGTATGAGATCTTGTAAATCATTTTGTAAGAATGGACATATGATGGCTATGGTAGAAGTGATGAGCAAATAATAAGGCAAATTTTATATAAGGTTTATGGTTATAGTATGGTCTTAAACCAGTACTGAACCTGGCATAGCAGATGCTGAATTGTAGCAGTATATTATATTGGATTCTCATAATCCATTTTGTAAGTCAGTGAGACTTTCATTTTGTAGATTGAGCAGTGAGCTCTAGGCAGTTGGCCTTCCTGCATGTGCAGGCCCCTCACTGTAAGTAATATCCATTCATTGGCCAGTGAGTGAATATTGTGGGTCACAGATCCCACTGAGGTTTTTCCCACACTGGGTTTCATCGTTAAACATATTGTGTAATGGTGTGTTTTCTATGTTGTCTTTACCATTCCTATTTACTGCATTAATTCTTATTTACCGGTACACTATTTTGGAATGTAAAATACTTAATAAGGTTAAATATTCTCATAACCGGTTAGATATTGATTCACCCCCCCTCTCAGTATCTTTGGGACTATCATTAATCCTAACAAAGCTTAAAAGGATCTGATCAAGCAAATGTAGTGCTATTCAGATAGATCAAGAAAAACCTATTGTCTTCTAACAATTATAGTAGAATTGAAACCCCCTAACCGGGTAAGCTCTAACAAGATTATTTACTTCTTAAATCCTCTAACAAGGTGGTCCATTAGCTTGGATTCTCAAATCCTCTACCGAGGTTACTCCTAACGGGTTTTTTGATTTTTATCAAGGCATTTTGTAAATCCCTTAACCGGGTGATTACTAATAGGATCAGTTCTTAACAGGACTTATTGTAAAAGCTTTAATAGGCTTGGCTCCTAATAGGGTGAACTTCAAAAGAGTTTAGATAGCTATATTGTGAGTCTCATCTCACCGTGGTTTTTATCTATTTGGTTTTTCCACGTATAACATGTGTGTCATGTGGTGAATGTTTTTGTGGTTATGATCTTATTTGTTGATTTGATTAACTTCTGTTAATGCATAATAACAAGAAGCATTGAGAGATTGAGTGTGTTGATATCTGATTAAGCATTTGGATTTTTGAAGTTGTTTACTGTTAAGTTTCTATAACAGTTAATCGGTTAATGTTGAGTATTCTTATGAGTATTGATCTTGACAGTAATATTCTATTGATAAGTTTACTTTGTGAGTTTGAGTTTGAGATTGGGAAGTTATTATCAGTTTTTCAATTTACTGATTCACCACTATTACTAATGAAGAATTTGATGGTGGTGTTGTCAGATTTGGCAATGACTCACCCAGTATGGTTAAAGGTAAGGGAGTTATTTCTCTTAATGGGAAGAGAAGTGCTGACGATGTCTATTGCATTGAAGGTCTGAAGCACAATCTTTTGAGTGTGGCACAACTTAATGACAAAGGATACCCACTAGATTTTAGAAATGGTATGTGCAAATCTTTGACAACAAAGGTGAATTGATTGCAACCGAGAAACAAACCAGAGGTAATCTGTTTCATCTTAATCCTAAAGTTAGCAACTGTTTGATTGCAAAGATAGATGATAGCTGGGTTTGGCATAGGATATTTTGTCATATAAACTTTGATAACATTGTCAAAGTGAGAAAGTCCAAGACAGTAATAATTCTACCTCGGCTAGACAAACCGGTTAATGGTCTTTGCAAAGAATGTCAGTTAGGAAAGATGAATTCTTCAACTTTCAAGAGAAAGTCCTTCTCAGTAGAGCACTTGTTAGATTTGGTTCATACAGATCTATGTGGACCAATAAGAACAAGAAACATTCAAGCTGACAAATATTTCATGATCTTTACTGATGATTATTCAAGGATGATGTGGGTCACAGTCTTGAAGGGTAAGAATAAATCTTTTGGTAATTTCAAGGCATTCAGGGCCTTAGCTGAGAAAGAGAGTAGCAAAAAGATAAATTGTTTGAGAACATATCAAGGTGGTGAATTTACTTCTGAGGAGTTCACTAAGTACTATGATGAGAATGGTATCAAATGGCATCTTTCTGCACCAAGGACACCACAGTAGAATAGTATCGCAAAGAGGAAAAACTGGTCAGTGGTTGAAGCGGCTAGGACAATGTTGATACAAGGAGGTGTAGTGAAAACATTTTGGAAAGAAGCTATAAGTTTAGCTGTCTACACAATGAACCAAGTTCTGATGAAAATAGGTAAGTACAAGGCCCCTTATGAATATTGGTATGGAAGATCACCTAATGTTAGCTATTTTAAGATATTTGGTAGCATATGTTTTATTAAAAGAGGTGATTAAATTAGCAAGTTTGAAGATAAGAGTGATGAAGGCATATTTCTTGGCTATTCCACAAAGAGTAAGGCCTATAAATGCTTCAACAACTAGACACATTGAATTGTTGAGAGCATTGATGTTCAAGTAGATGAATGTCTTGAAGTCTCAGAAGGAACCAGTTGAGAGAAAAAGGATGAAGATCCTTGCATTTTGCTTTTGGAACCTGAAACTATTAAATAAGAAACCAGTAAAGCAAATTCTGATGCACCTATTCAAATGGAACAAATAAATTCAGAAGAAGATGATAATGAAGAAGCTGAACCTAAAGAGAATGATCATGTTATTCCTAGGTATGTAAGACTGAACCCCAGTCCTAAATAGATTATTGGGGATAAGGATGCTAGAGTACTAACTAGAAGGAGATTAAGAGAGAACTCTTGCATGATCTCCACAATTGAACCTAGAAAATTGCTAAGGAGGCATTTGGTGATGATTATTGGGTTAAAGCTATGGAGGAGGAATTGGATCAAATTGAGAAGAAAAATAGTTGGACCCTGGTACCTGGACTGGTAAACAAGAATTCTATAGGAACTAAATGGGTATTCAAAAACAAGTTAAATGAAAATGGTGTTGTAGCTCACAACAAGGCAAGATTAGTGTGGAAGGGTTATGCTCAAGAAGAAGGAGAAGATTATGGAAAAACTTTTGCACCAGTAGCAAGAGTGGAAGGTGTCAAAACTTTACTTGCATTTGCAACCCATAAGAAGTTCAAGGTATAACATATGGATGTTAAGTCTGCATTTTTGAATGGGATATTGGAAGAAGAGGTATACATGGAGAAACCAAATGGTTATGATTTGACAAATGAGAAAGACATGGTATGCAGATTGCATAAAGCTTTGTATGGATTAAAGAAGGCACCCAAAGCATGGTATGAACAACTTCATACACATCTGATGAAGATAGGCTTTGCAAGAACTAGTGATGATAGTAATATTTATCTCAAGTCTGAAGGAGATGAAATACTAGTCAGTGAAGTATTTGTTGATGATATTATTTTTGGAGGTAATGATATTATGAGCAATAGTTTTGCAGATGAAATGAAAATTGAGTTCAAAATGTCTTTAGTAGGGGAAATAAAAAATTTCACAGGCTTGCAGATACAGCAAATGAAGAATGGTATTTTCATTACTCAATCTAAGTATGTGAAAGAGGTTTTGAAGACTTTTGGCATGAGTGACTATAAACCAATTGGAACACCAATGGTGACAGGTTGTAAGTTGTCCAAGGAAGATGAATCTAAGTCTGTTGATGAAAAGGAATATAGGTCAATGATTGGTAAATTACACTATGTTGTTCATAGCAAATTGGATATAGCCCATGTGGTTGGTATAGTTGCAAGATTCTATAAGAATCCAAAGGAGACACACTTGACAGAAACTAAGAGAATTTTTAGGTATCTGAAAGGTACTATTGACTATGGATTATGGTATCCATATGGAGGAAACTTTGATTTGAAGGCATACATAGATGTTGATTGGGCAGGAAATGTTGATGACCGAAAAAGCACTACCGGTGGAGCATTATTTCTAGGAGAAAGGCTTGTTTAAAGGAGTAGTAAGAAGTAAAGTTGTACTTCACAATCTACTACTGAAGCTGAGTATGTTGCAGCTTATATGAATTGCACATAAGCTAATTTGGATGAGGCACATTTTGGAAGGTTTTAAAAATGAAGATCTCAGAACCTATAAATATTTTATGTGATCATACAAGTGCCATAAATACTTCTGAGAATCCTATTTTGCACATATGAACCAAGCACATTGAATTGAAGTATCACTTTTTGAGGGAAAAAGATCAAAGTAAAGATGTTATCTTAGAGCATGTTTCTACAAAGGAACAACTTGCAGATATTTTTACCAAACTTTTGCCTAAGACCGCTTTTGAGTATCTTAGAAGTCAGTTGGCGGTTGTCCCTCTTCATGAAGTTAGTTGAGCATGATGTTGATTGCATCAGTCCCTAAATTACTTGCAAAATCTTAGAAGGGTGGAAGAAGAAGTGGACGTACTCCATAGGGGGAGCATCAAGTTGAAGTATGTTGTTGATGCACAATGAAAATTTGCAATTACATATTTTACTTTCAATTTGGCATTGTTGTCAAAGGGGGAGAAGAATTATGTGACGAGGAGAAGAAATGTGATTGGAAAAGGGAAACCAGCAATAGGATGAAGACATAAAAAGCATGTTGAATACTTGGTAATGTAAACCAGGATTCCTATTCACCATTTACAACAACAATCAGAGGCATTGGTATTTGTATTGCCCTCAATACCAAAGGGGGAGATTGTTGGCATTTGCATGAAGATTGAATTAATGATATGTTATGTTGTCATTGATCTTAATTGAACCGGTAATGGTATTTATGATATTGCTGATATTGTTGTTGTTATTGATATTCTCTTGTAACCGGTAGGAAGAGCTTTGAGGAAGATGTTGTAAACCGATATGTAAGTTTATGAGTTCAACTGATAACCGGTGTATAAGGTTAAACCCTTTCTATGTTATGTAACTGGTAAGCCCTACCAGCTGTTTTTGTTAAAGCCTAACCGATTAAGTTTGTTGAAATGGTCAAGTGTTGGTTTATTGTCTATTGAGCGGTAATGATGGAGACACGTGTGGTCATTGTATGAAGATTAGTTTAGATTGTTTTGGCGCGTTTGTTTGATTGTCTAGGGAATGAGCAAAGTGGATTGCATCTAATGCAAAGTGTGTGATGAGTTACATGTTCAATGAAGTGGTGATCATGGAGCGGTTGGAATTTTCTTGAAGAATGTGTATAGATTGTTGTATAAATCCAATGGTCACACTTGAACCGATTTGTGTATAGTCTCTATGAGAGAATTAGGTTTTTGTTGTGTTACCGACCTAATTGATTTGTATTTAAGGTCGATGAAGTTGTTTTGTTAAGTGTTGGCAGAAATTAGTTGAGTGTGTGGTTGCCTAACCGGAGAATGGATCTGCAGTTTGAGTAAAGGCAGATTGAAGCTTAAAAGGATCTGATCAAGCAAATGTAGTGTTATTTAGATAGATCAAGAAAAACCTATTGTCTTCTAACAATTACAACAAAATTTAAATCCCCTAACCAGGTAAGCTCTAACAAGCTTGGTTACTTTTTAAATTCTCTAACAAGGTGGTCCATTAGGTTGGATTCTTAAATCCTCTACCGAGGTTACTCCTAACAGGGTATTTTCTTTTTATCAAGGCATTTTGTAAATCCCTTAACCGGGCGATTCCTAACAGGATCAATTCTTAATAGGACTTATTGTAAAAGCTTTGACAAGCTTGGCTCCTAACAAGGCGAACTTTAGAAAAGTTCAGATAGCTATCTTGTGAGTATCATCTCACCATGGTTTTTACCTTTTTGGGTTTTCCACGTATAAACATTTGTGTCATGTGGTGAATTGTTTTGTGGTTATGATCTTATTTGTTGATTTGATTAACTTCTAATAAGGCATGATAACTAGAAGCATTGAGAGATGGAGTGTGTTGATATATGACTAAGCATTTGGATGTTTGAAGTTGTTTACTATTACATTTCTATAAAAATTAATTGGTTGATGTTGAGTATTACTATCAGTATTGATCTTGACAATAATATTCTATTGATAAGTTTACTTTGTGAGTTTGAGTTTGAGATTGCGAAGTTATTATCAATTTTTTGGTTTACTGATTCACCCCCCCCCCCTCTCAGTAATCTACCAGATACTTATTCTTTCATGATAACATCATTTACAACACTACATTATGATTGTACTATTGATAAGAAAAGAGGTTCAATAAGAACATAATCATCTCTAGAAAATAAATTATTATTCAAGACAAATAATTTTTTTCAAAATATATATTTTAGAAATTTAATGGATTTTTCCTATCATAAAAACCTAATTTTGTTTGAATAAAATGTAATACAAAGCTTTCTCATAGATGCTATTAAGGAATAGAAATATATTTTTCTAATAAGTTTAATTTATAAGTTGCAATATTTATTTATTTATTTATTTTGGTAAGATCTGCCAAAGTTCAAAAAGGAGAAATTATATAGCATACTAGTTGAGCCATATTACTTACTACAAGGCCTAATGACAATCAATAATATAGGTAAGCATTGCCCTTTCTCATTTCCACAAGCCTCTCCACCATATCCTTTGGCAAAATCTCCTTACTGCCTTGCATGAACTCCTCAAACTTATCTATAATATTCTCCTTTCCCACTCCAGACTTGAAGAATGCCCATTCTTTCTTCATTTTAGTCTTTTTACCCTCTACTGCAAAATCAGAAAAACCAACCATGATACTAGATTCTGGGACAACTTTGAGATCATTTATATCAGCTTTAACTCCTTCAACATTCTCCTCTCAAACCATTCTTTGGACAATCCCAAAGGCACTCAGAGGATAACCCAAGATCTAAACGATCGGCTCAAACAATGCTCGATAGACTTCTCCATCATGGACAAGGCCTCCGCTCCATAAATTGTATCGTAGAATCTGAATCACTAATTCCTTCTCCTTGTCCTCATCTTTGTTCAGTTGTTCCTCTAGGGACTCAATAACCCCTGCCTGAGATTCACAATGACACACAATGCTAAATGAATTTTCCATATTCACTCAAGACCCTGCCATAGCTTGAAACTATTCTCTGACATGCAAACAAAGGCAAGGAAGGTTCAATAAATAGATCCCATAAGAGATAATACCATATCCAAAAAAATCTATGTCTCTACAAATAATCCATGCAATCTAACATCTCCCTACCCAAAACGTCTTGTAGATCTAGCACACAATCTACCAAACTATTTTAGAAACCCGCACTTGCATTCCTAGCTCATCCAAGCCTTTACTAATCACTTTGTGGCATAGTCGATCTTGATGATTGTGCAAATGATCAATCAAGAAAAATCTAGACACAAAAGATAAAGCCATAGTAAAGAGCCAATGTCATGTAACTTCAACAAATACCCACCTATGAGAGACCAGATTGCCGAAAGGAATCCATCATGATGATATCCCTAAGCTCCTTCTACTGAGTAGTCTCATGCACCATCTTGTTTGGGATACCACTCCTTATACCCTTGTTGGAAAGCCAGTTTGTCATCTGATTCCCTTCACAAAAAATGTGAGATATAGAAAAATATGAGAATTGCTTCAATTTTTTTGTGATTTTGAACAACCATTTCCCAAGCCTCCAATTAACAATATTAGATTTTAGTACGATGTTCACCACTGGGTGATAGTCCCCTTCAGCCTCTATTTTTGAAAGGCCCTTCTCTCGGCATAATTCCAAACCTCTGTCTTTTGGCTTTTTTATTGGTGGCAATGTCCTTAAAGCCTTGTACAACAGAAACCAAATGACTAGAATAATCCCGGATAATGGCCCCAAATCCCGCCTCCCCGATATTTCCTTTGCTTGCTTCATCAAAATTCAATTTGAAAAAGTCCTTCATTGGTGCCTTCCATTTTATGCCCTTCCTAAATAAATTACTACAAGCAATCATGACCTCACCAAAGTATAAAAATTTGCCACTTGTCCTCCATACATTTATCCCATTTGGAAACCATCTTCACTTTTTAAAGAGGGAGTTTGTCATCGACCACTTTTTCAATGGACACCTTAATCATACTGATGATAATCTTAGTGGGAAAACATTCTTCCCAAAATATCCTTATATTCCTCTCCTTCCAAATCTGCCAGGCAATAATTGAAGGCCCAAAAATCCAAATGTCCCCCCATTTAGAATTCACCTTGTCCACTAGCCTAGCATTCAGGAATTCAAAAGTTTATCATTCCTTGTTGCCTGCCACTCTACCATTTCCATTAACCAATCCTAGCAACCTATAGCGAACAAACACCAAAGAATAAAATGACTGGAAGTCTCTTCGTTTTGTCTGCACATGGTGTTAGCATAATCTGCAATATCCAGTTTTTTTGTTTTTCTATGCTTTTCTTAGATAACAAACACCACAATCTATTTTATCGGTGTTTTATGGATAATTGTGTTGTTTGATTAGTTGTTAAGGTAACTAAGGAACATCTCTATTTTTTAGTTTTATTTCTGATTTGCCTTCATTGTTTCTTTGATGAAGGCTCTATATATTATGTAATTCATTCATTTGTAAATCAATGAAAACAAGTTTATTCTTATTCTGCTCTCAATTTTCTCTTATGTTATACTGCAAGTTGTGTTCTTATTTTTCAGCTAGATCCTCTTGTGCAGGTTTAGATAAAAAATTTACATGGTATCAGAGTGCATGGGTGCTAGAAAGAAGAAGCATTAATAATCTTTTGCAATTTTTGAAGATTAGAGATGTTTTAGAATAGAAATTTTCATTGTCATGGGGGATGTCAGTTAATTTTGTTTATGTATTCAAGAACTGAAATAAATTTCCAAAAAGGGGCAATATAATTCTATAATGGGAATAAAATATCATCCATCTATCATTACTTTGGAAGAAGGAAACTATAAGTCGTGGCGTGATGGAATCCTAAAGCATTGTCAATGGATTCATCTATTGCCACATTTGTATGGATTTATTCCTGAACCAAGTACTTCTTGGAAGAAATCTGCATGGGAAAGTAGAAATGATCATGTCTTAGGATTTATTGGTTTAAGTGTTGGGGAACACACATCGTGGGCTCTATCACACATTGAGTGCCCTCGCACTCTTTGGACCACTTTATGGGAAATGTATTGAGATCCCACTGAACCTCCATTCCTAGATGATCCAACTATAGACATGCTTCTCTCCCATGATAATGATGATCATCCTATGTATGATGATGAGACTGAAGAGGAAATTTCTTATTGGAAGAGTCTGGATTGTCTTGATTACATAGAGATATCTCTTCTTGCTTCTTCTCTTTCTACACCTCTAGTATTGGCAACTATTTAGTAACCTCCAACTACCAGTCTGACAGAGATTTTGTCTTCTCCAAATGCTACCTCAGATTCTCTTCAGCAAGTTCATTCTTTTCCTCTTGATGAGCGAGATATCATCCTATTAGACATTTATCATTTGTTTGTTGAATCTCTTCTTGATCATGATGACAATATTGAGGACAAGTGCCATCTCTTCAATGTTAGCTGACATCAAGATGCATATTCTTTTGGTTTGGATTCTCTTGTTCTCTCTCAACCACTCCATGCTACTATCTTGACACATCTTGATTCACATCCGAACAAATCTGATGCTTTAGTGGTTACTGTTCTTGAGTCTTGTATGGTAGAGTCATAGTTCAGGCTAGAGAAATATGAGTATTTTCAAGAACCATTCATTTTGATTCCTTCATATATTTCACTTGAGTGGAAATTCAGCAGTTTGATAGCTCAAGGTTTCTATCATCCAAAATGAAGAGGCATCATTTGTTATAAAGGAACCTACTATAGCATTTGTTAGGCTACATTTTGTATTGACATTCTTTCTCTTCTTTGTGGAGGCAAAAATGGGTTCACTTTCTGCCAGACCTTCTCAGGGTGAAGGACATTGCAGCATAGAAGCTATCATGTTGAATTAGTGTTTATTTTTGAGGGGGGGATTTGTTCCCACCAGGTTTTCCCTCTTTCCTCTTTCCTTTCCTTAGGCTTTAGTCTCCTTAGTTAGACTTAAGGGAGGGTATCAGCGCAATCTGCAATATCCATTTTTTTTTGTTGATATGTTCTTTTCTTGGATAACAAACACCACAATCTGTTTTATCAATGTTTTACAGATAATTGTGTTGTTTTCTTAGTTGTTAAGCTAACTAAGGAATATCTCTTTTTTTTCAGTTTTATTCCTAATTTTCCTTCGTTTTTTTCTTTGATAAAGGCTCTATATATTATGTAATTCATTCATTTGTAAATAAATGAAAACAGTTTTGTTCTTATTCTGCTCTCAATTTTCTCCTATTTTTGATAAAGATAAATGGGTTTTACATGGACCTGAAACCAAAAGTTTTACAAAATCTGGTCATCAGCCAAATAGATAGAAACCAACAGAAAAGTAGGGGAGCACCCCAGAATAGACACGAAAGAAAAAGAGACATAGAGAACAAAACAAAAGAACTCAAATAAGAGAGTGCACCAGCTCCTTGTTCTTCTGGATGGTAATCTTATTGATTTCCTCCAGTTCTTCCATAATGAATCTGGAGGTTCCCTTATTGCTACTCCTGCTTCTAGTCCTAAAACTAGGGCCAGTGGTTTTGTTTCCTCCAGCAGCAATGTCTTCACCTCTAAGATCTTTCCCAAGTTCACTATTAATGGATATGTACTCTGCAACCATGACATTGATCTTTTTGAGCCCCTCCATACTATTATTCATGGCCTCCTTGCTTATGTTGACTAGGTTCTTGAGGTTTTTTTGTATCTCCACCATAGACTGTTCCACCTTTTCAATTCTTTGTTCATGGTTGCATTTCATAACCTTGACATCTTGGGAGAGCTTCTAGGTCATAATCATGAGCTTCTCATATTTTCTAGGCTATAGCGAAGCTGTGAAGATATATATTATCTCCTTAACCCCCACTTTGAGGGTGTCAATTTTCTCTTCTATTATATTGCAAGTTGTATTCTTATTTTTCAGCTAGATCCTCTTGTGCGGGTTTAGATAAAATTTTACACATGGGACACATGTTGGGACCTTTGAAATGCCAATTGTTTCGAGTCTACCACCCATGAGAATCCTACTATGGAGAGCGATCCATAAAAAAGAACCAACCCTTGGAAGAACTCTCTCATCCCAACAAATCCTCACTAGCCAACACACCCCCTTGGATCTCCTCCTCTAAATCGAATATCCTAGACTCACCTTGTAGTTTCCACTTTTGGTTTCACACTAAATGACTTCATCTTCTTCCATTGTTAAAAAGACTCTCCAATAGGATAGAATCTCTGAAAGTTTAAGACCATTTTCCTGACTTATACTGCCATCAATAGGTCTCCACACAAATTGATTGGGCCTCTCCCTAGAAGGAATGATATAATCTGACACAAACAAACCCATTTTGAGCTCAACAGGGTGAAATATTTGTAATAGTCATTTTGATTATTTTCATCTCACTAAAAAATAATACAATGATGAAGAATTTCTCTGTAAAGATTTCATATGTCATTTATATTGATTTTTTAAATTTATTTTTTATATCATGAGATAATCTAGCGACTCAATCTAACAATCCAACCACACCTTCCCCTAATCTTACTTTTTATGTCATTTATATTAATTGTTATATAAGGGACTTCATATTTTCATAAAAAGATAAAACTGATCACTAGTTTTTTAAGTAAGATACAATAAAGATATAAGAATTTTTTTTATTTATATTTTCCTTGACTTCAAATTTTATGAACTACATATCTAATTATAAATTATATACTTGAAACATTTAAGTAGGCTACTAGTCCACATTAATTCTATTTTTCTCTTGTATTTTTATAGAATTCTTTTAAAATTTCTAGTGGATCATAATAATATTCATGCACTAACATTCATCCTCCCTTTTCAGTTTAGAAAATTACCTATGACAAGGGAGGACAAAAATTAACTAATCCTAATCATGGGCGTCTTTGTATTCCAAGGAGCTTGTAACTTCAAAATTAGACAAAAACATGTAGTACCTCAAAAAAAAATTTAAAAAAAATAAAAGGATGTTAGATTGCTCTTAAAATTAATGAACTCATGCTATGTCTTAAAGTTTCTATCAAGGATGGAATTATATATTTAAAAAATGAATTAAAAAAATCATTTGAGACAAAACTAAGAATATTTGTGCATTTTCACACATTGTAAAGAAGAATTTGATGTATTGCACTTAATCTTAGTACTTTGTACTTTGATTTTATCCTTCATATATATATTATACATCTAAGCTAATTTATATCTTAATTTTTATTTTTTATATTATAAAATTTAAATATAATATATATTGATTTAAGTAACTCTAAAAATTATCATATGTTAGTTCACCAATTAATTACTTTTATGACCTAATCATAAATTTCTTTATGAATAAATTGCTATGACCTAATCATAAATTTAAATATCTTTACCAACAATAAATGAACCAAATTTTCTTCATCCATCATAAATTAGGTAGATAAATTAGGTTTCCTATCACTATTAGATTGTATGATTGAATCCTTAGAATTTCCTGGTAGTTGATTTTTGTGGTTTGCATGCTCTCATAGACTCTTTGATTAATATACGTAAAAAAAAAATAGAATCAATCAAACAAAAACAATTATTATCTATAGACAGGCAGAGGAGGCTCGGCCGAACGAATCCCAAAGTCTTTCTTTTTTTTCAATTAAGCGAGAAAGGCCAAACCTATTACAACATACAATTGCTAATTTGATATAGTAAAATCTCATGCTCTAATTAAATACAAAATTGTTCCTACTGCTAAATATCAGTAATGGTAGCATGGATCTCCTGGGCAGCCAAATTATTAATAGCTTATAAACGCGTGTAACAGGAGAGGCTGATATTACTGCACAACCTGCTATCACCAAAAACCCCATAAGCTGTATACTCACTGAAGCTGATGCATACTTCACAAACATTCTCACGCCTTCATCATCTATCTCTCCACCATCAAACAATTGTTTTGTTAAAATTATGCACCCAACGCCTCCGGAGGCACTGGATAAAACTATGTAGGCCATCAGCTGTTTCATCAAAACCAATTCCTTTTAGTAAGAATCCCTATATTTTTGAAGGTTCATAGATTTTAAATTACAATTTTGTAGTTAAAAGGAATTGAACACAGACCTGATCGAAGATTAAGCTAAGATAAAAGTAGAGTCTTCCAGATAGGCTAATAAGTTCTTGTATAATTCGTATGAAAGAATATGCACAGGCTATAATATTTACAGCTACAACGTATCTGCAACACATGAAATTTTCAAAGTCTTCAATTAAAACTGGAAATATCTGTCGACCGGAAGAAGATCAATAAAGTTTGATTATAGAATTATATAGAAATACAGAGTAATTTCAAAGTATTTCCAGACAAATAGATATCCTCAAAGCCCACACACAAACAGTGAGCATGTTCTCCACTGTTTTTCCACTTTTAAAACATAAGTCTAAGCGAACAGGGGAGAAAGAGCTAAAGAGTTTACAAATTCAGCAAGTGATTTGCAAGCTTGACTGATTGATTAAGGCATTCAAAGCAAGTTCTTCACAGATAACAACGAAACGTAGATTTGGAAAGGAAATGGAACTAAAAAATGCTTACCTGAAGGGCTTGTAATCATTGAAACGATATTGGAAGCTTGTGCTGTATTTCCCATGAGAGATTGATTCTGTGTCAGAGCTCGTTTTGCTGATTAACATCAGAATTAACGAAACAAGGAAAAGTAAAAAAGCCGTGATCCTCAAGATCAGATTATGTACCTCAGCTCTATTCATATTTGTGATCTCTCTCAGACTCTATTTCAGCTATGTGATACAATACAACCCAGATCCCGAATTTCACATGATATAACCGACACGATACGGTCAGCGAGCATGGGACATTATATGGGACATGATACATAGAAAAGAAGTTATTATTTAAATCATTTATAATTTAAGCCATGAACATTTTGGTCATGGGCATTAGAAAAGATAAAGTAATAGAATCTTTGCTTGGGCTAGAGAAAATATATCAACTTGGTGTTAAGGATATTTATGATGTTAGTTTATACGTCTTTAGTGTTCCCATTTCAATGAAAATAAACTTATTTATAGAATAGTATATCCATTTCACATATTGAGATAAGAGGACAGGATTTTAGTACCTTATGCTAGTGAGGTTAGTATTTTCATAAATGGAATAGTTTCTATAAGAGTAAACATTATTAGATAAGATAATTGAAGTGAAACTAATAGAGTTTTTAATATTTATAGGGCATCTTTAAGTACTCTATATGTTATCATAGTTTTTCTATAGATAAATAGTATTAAGTGGATAGTTATGAGTTTGTAAATTTATATTGGACAAGTGATTTCAACAGGAAAAGATTCGTGAATGGTTTTTTTTTATTTGGTGGTAATATTAATTGCATGAATAAGTTGTACGCTATGATTGATTTTCTTGTTATAAAGGATAATTATATGACAACTACTCATGCCTTTAACAAAGCCATTTGGATTACTTGATATTGTGTTTATATGTGGGGTTAAGTTACAAAGCTATTAGAGTACTTCGGGATAGTTAGTGTGTCATATATCTAGCAAAGAACTTGAAATTTCATGTAAGGAAAAAGAACATAGATATTTAGTACCACTTTTTCATGACATGGTAGAGGATGACAAGCTTAAAAATGGAGAAGTTTAATGTTTTACATAATTTTTTAGATGTACTGATGAAGTTCATCAGGATAGAGAAGATTAGGTAGTGCATTGTATCTATAGGTATCATAGGCCATAGTATATAGTTCACAATGCTACTACATTTTGATTCGTTCATGCAAGGTACATGGCAAGTGAGAGCATGTTGATATAGGCATGTCAGACACCTTGAAATTTGAGTTTTTTTTTATTAAGATAAACGGGTTTTACAAGGACCCGAAACCCAAAACCCAAAACAAAATATTAAACCATTAGCAAACCAAAGTATAAACAACAGCAAAACGACAACAGAAACACCCCACAACACCTAACAAAAATAACAAAACCAGACCATAACAACAATCAGTACAAACAAAAATGTAGCCAAGAGCTTTCTTAAGCTCAGTATTTTTCAGGATTATATTCTTGTTTATATCTGTGAGCTCCTCCATGATGAATCTCGTGCTGCTCCACTCTCAGTTATTGCTTCTAGTCCTAGTAGAGGGTCCAGTTGTAACCTGCATATCCATGTCCTACGAGTTTGTCTCCAAAATCTTCTTAATTGACCTAGAGGCTAAAGGCTGAACATTGCTGAGTGACTGGACTTTCTAGATAGCAATTGTCTCATTAACCCTTTTGAGACCTTTCACACTCTTATTCATAGCCTCTTTTCTAATATCCACCAAACCCTTGAGGTTTCCCTTTAATTCATCCATACTTTTTTCTAGATAAGCAATTCTCGACTCATGCTCTGTTTTCATAACCCAAACATCTTCAGTTAATTTTTGAGTCATTCTTAGGAGTTTGTCATTTTTGTCCGACATAGGGTTCTCTGTGAATGTGCTGATTATGTCATTAATGCACTATTTTAAGAGGGTAATTTCACTATTCACCCAACAAAAACACTTCTCTTGGTTGTTTGAAGAGTTAGCGAGGAGCACTTCAAAATCCGTTTCTTCCTTTTTGTTTTCTCCTGGGTCCACATTGAGGGGGATATCCAATTTGATTTCATCATCCCCTTTCCCCATTTTCTTATTTTTTGATCTTTGAGGGCCCAACTCTTGGGGTTTGGAAGGAGGGGTTTTCAACTTTTTAGCTGCATGTCTAGGAGGGGGTTTCCTTTTTCTGCTATTGTTAGTACCGAGAGTATCTTTCTATGGGAGACCCTCATCCTTCGAAGGCCGGTAATCTGAGTCATTAGACACATGGAGGTCATGCCAGTCCATTACCATTTCACCCCCCTCTTTCTCATCAAACTCAGTGTCAGAAACCACATGCACATCATGGCTAGCCAAGGATTTAGGGTTGTTCACAACAGGGGAAGGCAAGCAACCTCGTGCGATTTGGCATATTCCATAATATGTAGGATTAACACCTCATGTAAAATAAGTTTCTCATTGTTTTTGGCATGATTTAAAAGGCTATGCTCAAGCGAAGAAAGTAAGTAAAAAGGCCGAGAATTTTTCCTACCATGCCTAAAATGATTTAAAATGAAGTGATAGAAAAAATGCTAGTATAACGGCCATGCAGAGTGATGTACCTCATTATGTTCTCCGCCATATCCACCAAAAGCTTCATGAGATCTTTTCTATTGTAGCCCCCGTTGACCATTTTCCTCACTCTATCTCTTTCACTCTATTTGTCGAAGAAGAATGATAGAGCTTCCTCTAAAGCCTTCATATCTCTGCACAACTTTTTTCCTTCAAATTTTAAGCACGTAATCTCTGCTATGAAAGGGTCATCAATCCTAAATTCAACACCTTAAACACTAAGAATGCCTTTATGGCAGCCCTTCACAAACTCTTCCGTTAACCTAGAATCCTGGCCATGTAGATTTTTGAGGTAAGGCTCAAGACCGCCATCCATGATTTCAATCCACAGCTCCTTGTTCTATTCCCACTTTTGGTACAATGATGGCTCCATTTTGGTCTTATCTTCTCCCATAAAATGAGTACCCTTGCAACTTTAAATGTTCAAAAAAATAGCTCCAAACTTGAACCAGTAGAAACAAATCCAGACGGTCAAGAACAATCTGGAAGGTCAATTCCACTTATTACTAGAAATGAATTTACTCATGTGAATTGATGGCATTATTAATATTTGGTCGTTGGGCAATATTTTCAGCATCCCTTCGTGTCAGCTCACACAAGTGAATTAGGAAGGATTCTGTAGCCATCCACCATTTGATTTCATCATATACCACACCAAGATTTGCCATGTAATCCACAGACATATTGCCTTCCCTAAAGACACGAGTTATTCGAATTTCATCCAAATTGGCAATCATACCGAGGCATTCCTAGATTAAATGTTTGATTGTCCATCTGGGAGGCATCTTTTTAATCAGGCAGTTAATAATATTTAGAGAATCACTTTCTAACCATACCTTTTTATGCCCTCCTTCTCTAGCAAGTTAAAGCCCAATATATGCTGCATTTATTGAAATTCTAGTGTTCAAAACTCATTATTTGATATTATTTTATTTATTATCTATGAGTCCACATGAAAATGAGTTCCCACTTATGACTTGGACTTTATGCCATGCGTATGCATTATCATCATGTGAATAATGAAATGTAAAAGCATATTGTATCAAGAAGCATGTGGAATACCATATATGACAAATATAGTGGTGTAAATAGAAATTAAGATAGGTAAGAGCATGATCATAAGGGAGTTGCATTAGACTAGGAATCTTGACTAATTCTATGTTGTAGGTTATGATTTTTAATAGAGCATCAACCAGCCTTGGGAAACACAGCACAAGCTTCCACTATCAATTGATTTTAAGCCTTTCTGGACGCACTCTATGGAGTAAATATACTCTATTACATATGAACGACATTGATAAGGGCAGTGGAAGCTAAGGTAATAAAAAATTACATGCTATTAAACTTTGAAAGATAGGCAAGCAATCATTGCTAAAATAATAAGCTGAAAGAGATTGAGGTGAAGCCTAAACGAAAGAGACGGACAACTCATTGAGATCAAGCCAAATATGGTTAGCTGTTAAGTGTAAACAGACAATTTTGGCTCAATTCTAAGAGGGAAACGTGAAGAATTAATTAGACTGGGCCAATTGATTAGATGAAGGTTGACTTATTGCGGGTAAATTCGGTGGATTTTAAAGAATCCATTGGTCAAAGTACTTTGTTTACTCAAAACGAAAGTACTAGCACCCTCCGATAATTGCTCATTTCAGAAACGAAGTAAAAATGAATTAAATTAGGTCAAATGAATGCTAATCGAAAAACGTTAATGTAGCATGTACTCTATCCTATAAGAGAATCTTATGAATCAAGCAAAGAACAAAGTTAGATTTCACATCTCTATTCTTCATCTACTTTCATATCAATTAATGTTAATTGAGCTACCAATATATTGATTTTTTCTAGTTCATATATAATTCATCAGCCCTCTTCCATTATCAAATAATATAATTTCTTCATTAAAAAAATATTTTGCAAAATATTTGGCTTCATGTATCTCACCGAATTTCTTTCATATTTTCTATACAAAGGTTTCTTCATGGAAATTGTTTTAAAAAATTATATCAAAATAAAATATAATTAGACCCTTGGCTATATGGTCCATTATATCATATTGAATAACTAAAGTAGACTCTATAGCTCTTAAAGCATTCTCATCAATATAAACTTATGAATCCCTATCAATTGATATATCCTTGGTCTTTAACTTCCATATCTCAAAATTATCACCACAAAATTTATCTGCCTCTATTCTCCTTGATGTATTTGCCATCTAAAAATTCTTGCAATGTGATCACAAATTATCTTTTTCACACTCCCCCACTCAAAATTGGATTAGTTGAAAAAATACAACCCACAAATGGCACTAAAGGTGATCAAACTATTATACAACTTTTTAGAAAGATAAGGTAGCAAAACAACTTCATTTTAATTTTTATAATAGTTTTAAAAAATAATAAATAAAAATAAGTATCATCATACAATAACATAGTGATTTACATTGAAAAAACCCTTTCAAGAGAAAAACTCCACACACCAAAGTCTACTCAATTATTATTCACAAATCAACAAGATTAGAACACTCTTGTACTGAAAAATTTCACAAAAATACCACCAACAAGAGATCCAGAGGTATTGTGGTGATTGGAAAATTATTTTTGAGGAAACTTATTTCTCCATTGACCAATAGCCCATGAAAAATTGTCCTCTGCTAAATAGGACACAAAACCAAATAAATAAAAATCACAAACAAGTATACACGAAGAGATACAAAAATTAAGAATAAATAAACTAAATTCTCAATTCATGAGGCAACTAAAAACAACAAAAAATTCGATGCTATTAATACAAATTAATCTACGCTAGCTTAGAATAAGTAAACTTAATAGAAAAAAAGTAGCAATAAAATACTTAGAAGGAGTAAATAGTGACTTATGGTGGCGTGAACCACCAACACATACGGGGAACTAAATCAATGAACTAACACATTAGAATGTTAAGAATCTAAAGGAGGATCATCAATATTGAAATGTTGTTGAAGAACATCCTTCAAACAAGAAGCTATAAAATGTATCTTACATTTAAAACACTACTAATTCAAAGCCAAGTGAATAATTTGGAGCCATTAGTAGAAACAAAACTGAGTAAATTTTCTTACTCTAAATGCTAAACCTAAGGGAAATCCTCCACCTATATAAAAATATACACCAAAAGGTCCCTAAAGATATCAATATTCATCATAATGAGAGAAAGTGTTGTGTTGGATAAAACTAACCTAACCTAAAAAGTGACATAATGCATTTGCAATAGCCTCATAGCAAGAGTATTGCCAAAGATGAAGAAGGCAACAAGGCAACCTAACCTAGACAAGCATGACATTAAAGGTTTTAGTAGTACAATTGAATGTAGAACGCTATAGTTTAAGCATTAGATAATGAATTTTAAACTGAAACCCAACCATATATCCAAATATCAATAGTAGATTCAAAACAATAATGAAAACTCCTAGTGTAAGATTAAATTTCCACTTCACCTTCAATAGGCTGATCTTAAGAATTTACAAGTGAATATTGTATAGCTAATGGATCTTTTTACTAGAATTTATCAAAATGGAATATCTTTTCCCCTTCTTGGTGAAACACCTTTCATCCCGAACCACATCCTTCCCAAAGAGAATTATAGGAGAATATTTAGGACAACACAAAAGAAAAATCTTTCTAAGGAAAGAATTTCACCCTTTCATAAAATATAACACAAAAGATCTCATTGATTGAGCCGCTATGTTTGGAAGTAAACCAGCCATCGCAAAAGACTTCAATTATAGTAGCATAAGATGTGAAGCATAAGTTCTAGGAAACTCATGAACTTTTCCATTAGAGATAGAAATATCCATAGAAATAGTAGAATGAAAAGGAACCTTAATAGTTGTTTCATATTTTTTTGTAGGGATGTGGATGACACGTAAAGCATTAGTTTAAACTGAGGACATACATTAGATGCCATCACAAAAAGGGAAGACAAGATGAACAAGAAGGATGGAAAATCCCTTAGAAAGCTATATATTAAGGGAGTTAGATATGACTTCATTACCTTATGTTAATAGTATCTATTATAATTATGTTTAAGATAATTTAAAATGATTAAATTTGACAATGATTTCATTTTAAATGGTTAAATTTGTTGGATTTGAGTTTCAGATCCTTGTAAATACCGTTTATCTTAATAAAAAATAATTTTGTTTTAAATAATTTAATATTTTGATTATATAATTTAAGTTTTAATAGTTGAAAGTCATGAAATTGAATAAAATATTATTAATAAATTATGATTATAAAGAAATCAATATTTAATATATATTTATAAAAATTATAATTCTTTATGAAAATATTTTGCAATATATTATAATCTACATTATAAGATTTTTTAAAGATTCCTTCACTCTGAATTATTTTTAATAATTTACTTATTTTTTGAATTTAAGGAAGATCATCTTATTTTTTAATTTTATATTATCTTTTTTGGATTTTAATAATATTTCTACACATGTTTTTAATTTAAGAGGTAAAATTAAATAAATATAATAATTAAGAATATTCGTAAATCTAAAAATGTTGATTTTATTTGTAAATTGAATAATTATTTTTTATAAAACATGTATTAAATTGTAATAATTATTTTTCATATATATATATATATATATATATATATATATATATTATAAAATAGTGTAATGCATGTTATCATTAAATATGATTTATTTAGTGTTTTTTATTCTAATTACAAAAGATAAAAAATATTAGAGGTGTCATTTATAGTACTTTCTTTTACTTCACAATAAGTTTATCTATTTATTATATTTTATGTGTTAATACTAATTAGTTTGTAAAGAGTTAGATATTTGCTAGTTTTACAAATTTCAATAGCTTTATGTATCTAGGTTAAAGTTTAGCAAAATTCTCAGTGTTTAGTATTTTTTTTAGAGTTTAATTTATAAGAATATCTTATCCCAATCAAATTATCTTAGAATCATTTTTATCTATTTATAACTCTTCTACCATAGATATTCTTACTAAAATTTGTATGTATATATTTAATTTTATCTTTTACATTCTTCAACATATTTGATTTTATAACAAATTGGAATATTGCCCAATATATCATATTATACATAAAAATAAATTAAAAAAACTTAAATATAATTTAATTTCTATTATTATGCTTTTTTTTCCAAAATATAGAAATAATGTATTTCAATTGTATGTTATTCTTCTAAACTAAATATCTTTTATAAAAATCTTCCTATCAGAAACAAATCCAAACTATTATTTCTCATTTATTTGATCATCGAAATATAATAATTATATTGAGCATACATATTCCACCATATTTTATGTAAAACAAATTTTAATTCTATTAAGTAAATTTAATATGAACTCTGTAAAAGTATATGGACAAAACTGTCAACAAATTAAAATAAAATTTAATGGAATAAACCCAATAATAAAAGTAATAGTTCCCATTGACTCAACTCTTAAATTCTATCATAAAAATCATACCATATGATAAGAAAATAGCATTAAGTTGCCATTATAAATGTTAGACAACTACTCTTCCGCTTGGAATGTGTATATTTCAAAAAGCACCTGCGTGCAGGGGATGTGGTGTAACTAGAAGGATTTATTAGCATACAAGACAGCATAACCTCATGCTTTCATTTCTTACACTTGTGATGAAAACTGGTTTCTAATATCTCCTTGCTGCTTATTATCATTATGGGTAGTAGGGCTTTCCTGCCTTGGCACACTAGTGGTAGTTGATGAATATAGGTAACAAGAGAGGCTGTAGCCTGACATCACTGCACAGCCTGCTATAATCATGAATCCAAGAAACTCTAAACTCACAGAAGCCGAAGCATACCTCAGAAACTTTTTTGCAGCAGCATCATATGCTTCTGCACCTTTAAGAACATCTTTCGTTATCATAATGCATCCTATGCCAGCAGAGGTACTAGATAAAATTATATAGGTCAGAACCTGTTTTATCACAGTGCACACACAAAGGGCCAAAACATTAAGGAACTGATACAATTATAGAAAGAGAGAAATCTTAAGCAAATCTTTAGCTGTAATAAGCTAACATGAAAGCCATGCCTGGTCGAAGATGAAGGTGAGATAGAAATAAAGTCCTCCACTGATTCCACTGAATAGTAGAACAATTCCAATGATGGAATAAACACAGCCTAACACGTCGGCAGCTACAACATATCTGCAACACATGAAATCGTTCAATACATAAATCCCAACTAGAATGTCAAGTTATAAGGAAATGAGTGAATAGAATGATTGCCTGAAGGGCTTGAAGTCATTGAAACGATATTCTACGCCTGTGGTAGTGTCGGTGCTGGAAGAAAATACATCAGATCTTGTCTTGCTCGTTAACATTACAATAAATGAAATCAGGAGAAGCACAAAAGTTATAATTCTTAGAATCAAGTTCTGCACCTCAGAGGTCTTCATAGTTTGATCTCTGAAAACCTACAAACAAGGCTACGTATATGCATTACTCGCTCTTGGAAAACCATTATATATAATACAGATTTGTGAATGAGTTATAGCCATGAGCCAAGTGGGTGCAGACAATTGATCTCTTAAATCCGGAATGCAGCCGAGGATTTTGACTTGAGCATAGCTATAAGCCAAATGGTTAATGATGGAATATGGTCTTTTAATGCAAGTAGATGAGCTGGATTGATATCGACAAGATTAAGAAGTCAAACTACACTACATAACGAATATTAACATTACTATTTTCCTTGTAATCTGCAACACTTCAATCTGAAAATGAAAACAATACTGTTTTCAAGGTTTGGATTCGTTTTCCATACGTTATTGAAGTCAAATTCTTGTTTTGTAAGAACAAATTCACACAACGATAAATACAAAAGAATATTGACTTTTTTTAAGTCTCCTAGTTTGATTTTAAGGCGTGGTCAAATATAAATTTTGTGCAGAGATTGCGGCTTGATTTTAAGGCGTGGTCAAATATAAATTTTGTGCAGAGATTGCGGATAATGTGCATGAGGCTTTCCTTTGAAATGTGTGGAAGCTTCTCCACCGGCAAGTTTGACGAAACATATTTTTTCGGTCTATTCAAGGCGCAATGATTACGAACTCATTCAATGTATGTTAGAGGGGATAAAAGGCTAATAAGCAATCCAATGAAAAAGGGAATAAATTGTTAATCATAATTCATTTTTATGTTAGATAGATTAGTTAGGGCTTAGAGAACTTATTGAATTATAACTCAGTTTAAAAGTTGTTTATCTAATATATGTGATGGCTTAGAATTTTCATATATCTATTAAATAATATAAATAAATAAATCATTAAATTGTACTAACATTTAGTGTGAAAATGGTTACAATGAAACATGTGACTTCATCAATCGAAATTGTTGTCGTCTAGAATATACTATTTTCAAGCTTAGCAAGTTGTATTTTAATACACAATGATCATAATTAATAATGAAATAATAATAATAATATGATTTATTAAATTATTTAAATGAATAATTAATTCATATTAATTAAATAATAATATATTATTTAATTGAATTAATATAATAAATAATGTAGACACCTAAAATTGTCATGTCTAATAAAATAAATATTTTATTTATTTAATTATTTTAGCTTAATTCTTCTATTAATTGAATAAATCTTTATTTATTTAATTAATTCATTTATCCTCTTCTAGCCTTATTTCTCATTTAAATAAATACATTTATTTATTTAAATTATCCTTTTCCTAAATTAATTAATTCATTAGCCTTTTCCACCTATGACACATGTCATTCATCTCTTAATTCCAACACTACCTACCCTCTCATTATTTTCTTATTTCATCTACCTACCCTCTAATCATAGCCGACCATTTATCTTTTACACCTCTCAATCTTATCCCTTCATTTCTTATAGTGTCTTCTGTATAAGGAGATGCTTCCTTCATTATCAAACCCCCAGCTGACTACTCAACTACGCTTTCAAACTTTCATATGCGATCAAACCAACTTGCAACCACATTTCTGTTCTTTGTTGGGCTCTTGTGCACACATAAAATCTGAGAGTAAATATATCAAGCAAGATCAATGGAGATAGGAAGAATGGAGATTCAAACCCTATTGGACATGTGATGGTATAATATTTGTGAATTCATTTGATTTGCATTGTCTTAGGTAATCTTCATATGTTATGGTGGATCTTTCTTGCTGTTAGGCTAGGGTTTTGTGGTTGAATTCATTTAGTCTTTTAATATTGTTATTGTTGTTTCTATTTTCACCAAAAAAAAATGGCATGCCCCGTGGGACATGAATTTTTGTTATATCTGTGTTTTTTCCAGGTTTTCCTAACCATATATTGTTGTTTTGTAAAATAATTTGGAGAATAACCTTGTGTAGCTAGGGTTTTGGACACAAAATCAATATCTTGGAGAGATTTAATCCGATCTCACAAACAGCTTGGAAATTTTGCATCAAATGTTTTTGGCAGGTTGAAGACAATATCAACAGCTCTCAAACCAAAATTTAGATATATTAGAAAATATTTTAATTTTCTATATTAATTTTCATAAAAAATTAATTTGGAGAGAAAATGAGCGAATTTTTTAGATTTTCTTATATTTTTGAAAATCACTCTGATTTATACACAAGATCTGTTTTTTGTGATTTTAATTTTGATGCAAAATATTTCCTAAAAAATCGGATCTTTAAAAATTAGGGTTTTTCATTATTTTGATCAGATCTCACAAATGACTTTGAATTTTGGCATCAATTTTTTTTTTTAAGGTCAGGAAAATTGTCAGAGGTGCTCAAAAAAAATTTCAGAATTTTTGGATCAATTTATAAATTTATATGAATTGTTTATGATTTTTCATAAAAAATTATTTTTGAGAGAAAATTAGTGAATTTTTTTGGATTTTCTTACTTTTTTGAAAAAATCTCAGAATTATACACAGGATATGTTGTTTGTGATTTTGAATTTGATGCAAAATCATTCCTAAAAAATTGGATTTTTGAAAATTAGGGTTTTGCATTATTTTGCTCATATCTCACAAATTGCTTGGAAATTTTGCAAGAATTGTTTTATGCGGGTTTGGAAGGTCATCAAGATTGTCTAGTAAAAATTTCAAATTTTTTGGATCCATTTTGCATTTTATATGATTTTTTTATGATTTTTCATAAAAATATAATTTTTGGAGCAAATTAGCAATTTTTTTGGATTTTCTTACATTTCTAAAAATTTATTGAAATTTTATAGGTAGTATTTTTTTTGTGATGAATCAGATCTTTGAATTGTTCAAAAAAATGCATTGTTGAAGGCCCCTATTTCACAAAGTCTTTTGGACCTAAAATTTACCTAACTTGTGTGCTTGCAGGTGATCATTTGAAACAATCCAAACTACTAATAGATCTTTGTTGCAAGACCTTGACAAGGGTTTTTGATCTTTATTGTGTGCCTTATTTTCATAGACTAGCAAACACTTCAATTGGTGCACTAAAATTGAACCAGTGTCTTTTGTGTCTTGAGCAATAGGCTCATTTTGTTTCATCTTTAGAGGGCCTATCTCCCCGTGTGGTCATTAGGACTACTAGTGAGGAGAGAACGACCCAAGTGGTAGTGAGGAAAACCCACCTCTTTCGAACCACTATAAACAACTGTATCCATGGTGAAAACTATGGATAACGTGTGTTGATTAGTTCAAACTGACACTATGTCTTCCCATAAACCTACCGGTTGGGATCCTTTTGTATTTATAGAGCTGAAAGTGTCGCATGTATGGCCACACGAGCGGATGCCCTTACTAGCACCTTTTTATTTTAGAAGCCAAAATCCTTCTATTTGTTGGGGTAGGGGGTCGGACATTTGGAGCGGCCCACACACATACGGTTCTTAGTAGAGATACAAAGTTCGCCATGGGGAGTTTTTGTGGGGACTGATGCTTGGCTACCCTGGAGAAGTGAGTGCTGAGGGTGGAGCTAGCGAGGTCAAGAATCTAAGTATCCGCTCTTAATAGCATAACCTTGGGGGAAACCCCATGTGGGATCAACAACTATTGTCCTCGCCAACCATAAGAATTGTGCTTGTCTTATTTTGAACAATTAAACATTTCAAGACCAAACATCAAAACATTGTGTCTTTTGTGTCTTCAAGTATATGCAAAACATTTTTACATCAAACAAAACACTTTCTTTTGAGTCATTTTGAGTCTAAACACTTGCAAACATTGTGTCCTCTTGTCACAAAAAAATAGTCAAAAATTCAGATTTGGTCACAATAAACAACTTCACAAATTGGAAAAATTTACAGTCCAACAAACAAGAACAATCAGTTTCAAAATTATTGAGCTTCCTAAGCTATCTCTTCAGGTTTTCATCTAGAATTCAACCTATCTTTGGGTCTCACAAAGTCCATCATTGCTTTACACCTTACATTACATTCCCATTTGTCTAAACTTGAGTAAAAAGGTCACTTGCTTGTCCTCATAATACTTTGTCAACACATTACATACAACAATATTTTGCTAAGTGGTCCCTCATTAAGGTCTATCACCTTTGGGTCTCATTTGGTCTTACTTAGAGTCAAGGTCAACTTACCTCATCAAGAGAAACTATCATCTCTTTGGAAGCCACACCTACTCTACTACATACATACTTGGTCTTACACTTTGGATATTTTAGGTACACCTCAGATTCATTTACATTCCATCCAACTCTTGGTCTTCCATACTCTTTCCATTTTCATCTAGTCTCACACATCTTGGTCAAGACCTAGTTCATGGTTGAAACTCGTTCCCAAAAATATAAGAGAGAAGATAAAGAGGCTCAAGAGTCCATAAACATGAGTGCCTATGAGTATGACAATGATGTCTTTTTCAAGTCTGATCATACTACATTACCTGACATGGATGCCTATAGAAACATTCCAAATATTGAGAACATGGACACTATAAACAACAACGATACACACAATGACAATATGGACAACATTTCAGTACATTCAGCAGAAGTGGAAGACTCCATTATGGATCCTCATTTCAATCATTTGGTTGAGGAAATAATGAGGAGAGATAGACAATACTTCTTACAAGTGATGGCACAAAGTAGAGCCAATATCCCTCATGATTTTGACATGTCTCAAATAATGGAAAATCGACCTTTGCAACAACCTCACCTCAACATGGATCAAAGGAGGCCCAATAGTGGAGGCAATAGAGGACAATATATGGTGCCTGAATCACCATCATCTTTTTTTCAAAAACTAGAGGTCCCATACACACATGGTCAAGCATATGATACTCACCTTCAAAGACCATTATGGAAGTCTTATGCAGAAAAATATACTCAATCACATACCAATGCTAAGGACCAACCACCAAAGCAATTGGATATCCAAAGGCATGTTCAAAATTTGGACACAAGGAAACCCCGCGTCCAATTTGGGGGAACACATTAGAACAAACTTATGACATTCCTATAGAGTATGGTATACATGGACAAAACAGATATTCCATTCCTCATCATGACTATACCAAGTGGTCCTTATACGCAACATCACTATAGACCTCCTCCATATGAACATGTGTATGATCAATACCAACCATAATGCAACATGCTCCTCCTCCACCTAGTGCTTCAGGCTTGGTATATGGTCTAAGAAGTCGGTCTCCACCTAAGAACAATTGGAACAACAAATTAAGGACTTACAAAAGAAAATGGAGGACATAAATACATTGAAGCCAACTTACACAATGAGAGACATATGTCCCTATCCATTTGACAAAAGCATTCCAATGCCTCCATTTCCTACACACTTTGTGACACCTAAGTTTGATAAGTACAAAGGAAAAGGGGATCCTAAGGCACATGTAAGATAGTTTTTCATAGCTTGCATTGAGGTAGTAGCAGAAGAGACATATTTGATGAGATTATTCCCACAGAGCTTAGGTGATCAAGCTATGGAATGGTTCTCCCAACTCCCACTTGGAATTAAGTCTTGGGGTGATCTAGCAGAGGCATTTATCCAACATTTCTCATTAAACATAGAGACAGACATATCAGTCACTACTTTGTGCAATACCAAGCAAAAGGATGGAGAATCTTTTTCATCATTTTTACAAAGTTGGAGGAATCTAGCCAGCAGATGCTCTTGTGAAATTCTACAAAAATAAATGGTAGAGATGTTCACCAAGAATGTTAACAAAGACATTGGTTGTGACTTGAGAAAAACTTGTTTGTCCACCTTCAAGGACGTCATTGAAAAAGGCTTAGTAACAAAGAAGGTCCTAATTGAGAAAGGCATCGTCAAAATATTCAAAGAAAACAAAGAGAACTTTAAAGGAAAAGACAAGCCAAGATTTTGGAATAAAAACAAGAACATAGTAAATGATGGTGTTGTTGATACCAATACAGTACAACCCAAAATCATTCTTTCTGGATCAAGTTCTAAAAACAACCAAGTGAATACTCAAACAACTTCCAATTCACGAAGGAAGTACACCACATTGGGAGAACCACTTGAGTCAGCTTTCAAGAAGCTAGTAGAAAACAAGATAATTATAATTTCATATTTGCCTCCATATGAGCCAAATTTCAAACCAAATTGGTGGAATGACGATGAATACTATGAATATCACAAGAGCAAGGGCCATAAAATAGGAAATTGTCATCGGCTGAAGAACACCATACAAGATCTCATTGATAGAGGTGACATTGAGATTGAAGGACACTCATCCAATCAAGAACATGAAATGTTTAAAGAACCATTCCCAAAACATGACAAGGGAAAAGCTAAAGCCATAGATGACCAAACAAACTATACCAGAGCATCTTATAACTATGATTAAACTATCAATCACATTTCAATGGACAATTATGTCTCTACCATTATCATCAAGGACAAAACACTTGAAAATTCTACCCAAAGACCCAAGGTTGTCCTAAAAGGCATTGGATCTTCTTCTGAACCTACCTCTGAATGTAATGATACAACTCGTCGAGGTAAATTAACCTTGTAAGGTTCTCCAGCTAAAAACACTACTTCCTCATCAACCAAACCTGAATACGACCTGGTAGAAAAATTAGGGAGGATGCCTGTGCTTATCTCCATCCTAGAGCTTTTATGCATATCCCCCACACATAAAGCCATTCTTGATAAAACTTTGAGAGACACTTCCATCCCCAATGATCTAAACATGGACTAGTTTCAAGCCATGGTGGGATACATTTCCATTTCACATTCTCTTACATTCACTAAAGCTGATGATGCCTCCGTAAGCCAACCACATAATGCACCTTTACACATTGAAGCCTTCCTACACAAACATCGAATAAAATGAGTCTTGATAGATGGAGGAGCTGGTCTTAACATATGTACTTTGAACACTATTAAACAATTAGGATATTCTAAAAAGGCTATAAATGCTACAAACAAAATTACCATCAAGGCATATGATGATGAAGAGCGCTCATCCAAAGGCACAGTCACCTTACCTCTCAAAGTTGGGCCAGTTACAAAGGATGTGGTTTGTCAAGTCCTAGACCTTGATCTCACATACAACATATTGCTAGGACGTCCATGGATTCATCAGATGAGCATAGTCCCATCTACATATCATTGATGTATCAAGTTTCCATACAATGGAGTTGAAGTGACCATCAAAGCTGACCCAAATTCATTCATATATTGCAACAATCTGCAACCTAGATCCAAAATAACAATACCAGTAAATCGAGAAGTTGTTCCATCTTCAGCATATGTGGATCCAGAATCCTTGAAAGATTCTACATCAAAACAAGTAGAGATCAAAGAAAAGTTCAAGTTTAAAGACACGGGATGTGGTGAGTATATCTTTCATGTTGATCAACTCCCACTATCTCCTAAGTCATTCAATCAACAGGAACAATCTATAAACAATTTGCAATGCCAAGGAATTGGGTACAAAGCACCTAGTATTGTGGCTACTAAGTCTGAATGTGAATCTCCTCTAGTGGTGCAAGCAACTCTTGATATCAATAGTCCTAAGAGTGGTTCCAACAAAGAATCTATTGAGCGTATTGCCAGCCCTCTTGAGAACTCACATAGGCTTACCATTTCATCCACTCCTTCCATTTCCACTCCACTTCCAGACTTGGATCAACAAGAATTACAGAAGCCCTTACTCATTGGGGATCAAAAATCAAGATTTGAAAAGAAAAATCTAAAAGTCAAAAATAAAGAAAAGTCCTTTAGTCCAAATCAAAATTAAAAGCTATTGGACTCTGCAAAAATCAAAGTCAAGGGTAAAACTCCTATGAAGCAAAAAGAACAAGAGTTGATCTCCCCTAATATCAAAATAACTGGGGGCAAAAGTTCTATAATTTTAAGTCAAAAAGAACACTTGTTGATCCTAAGTCTCCATCATGCTATCCTACTTTCACTTCTTTTCACAATCATAAGCCTTCATAACTCATCCACTTGTTCCACACATCCATTCCCTTCAGGCGATATATCATGGACCTTTAGTGAAGCTTCCTCGAGGGACTTTGTTATTAGGGATGCCCAAACTTCTTTAGGTGACATTCATATAAACCTGTGTAGTCCACACACTAGTAATTCTATCGATGTTCCTTTATCAAGGAAGACAGTCACTCGAGCTACACATCATTTGCTCAAGGAACAATGCATTTACAATCATAAGATAAAACATCACACATTTGAGGTAGGTGACATAGTTCTCAAAGAAAATCCCCAAAATCAGAAAGACAGAGAGAAGAAGGGCAAGTTCGAACCAAATTGGCTGGATCCTTACATCATTACAATAGCCTATGGATCTGATGCTTATCAGCTCTCAACCATAGAGGGCGAACCTTTGGAAGATCCCATCAATAGCATGCACCTTCACAGGTTTTACGCATAGCTCTTCAGAGTATCCTAATTAAAAAATAAAAAATGCAAAAAAAAAAATGCAAAAAAAATCCAAAAATTTAAAAAATAAAATATATATATATATATACAAAAAAAAAAAAATAAATAAAAAATTGGAAAATAGAAAAACATTTCGTCCAACGGTGAAAACCACTTTGGTGGCACCCTAGGCAAGTACCATGGTGAAAACCGGGTCACCGACACCATGTGTAGAGACATTGCTCCTCCCTCCTTTAGGATTCACTTTCATCCCATCACTTTGCACACACTCACAACCTATCCATCCATAATAAACTTACCCATTCCCATGATGGCTTGTTATTGATCTACCTAAGATTGGTTAGCCATTCATAATAACCCCCTTTTCACCCTTTCCATCCATAATAAATCAGATCTTATTTGTGGCTAAGGCAAATCCTACGTCTAGTGATGGGTGTGGAACTAAGAGCATCACATGTTCCGAGGAGTACAGTTTCTTCCAGTTTTCTTTAGTCTATCCGCACACAATCCACAATAAAGTAACATTTGCATCACAATCTACAATAAAGTATCAGTTGCATGGATTCAGTCAATTCAGATGAGACACAACAACAATGGGCTTCAACAAATCAAATCTTTTGATAGATTCAGACAACATTATGGTTCAGTTCTATCTATCCTTTTTGTGAAAGTAAACATTGTGACCACAATCAAATAAGACTTATACAAGTGACAAGAGACACTAAACTTGAGGGCTACAATGGGTGTTGGTGTTGAGTCTTGGTTTTCTTTTGATTTTATCTTATTGGTGACATGTCTTTTAGCTTTTCCAGGATGTCTCTGACTAGAGATTTTATCTCTAGGATGTTTTTGACTAGAAAGGCGAGGATGGGGTATCCTCACCTATTTTTTCTTTGCTATCTATGGATTGTCTCTTAGTAATGCCATGAATTGTCCAAGGATATGAGGACACTGTGAGTCTAGTGTGAACTGGGGCATTCCTTGTTTGTGACTGTCTTATCTCCATGCAAACAGGTACAATGACTTTCTAGGTCAAACATATGCCTCGATTGTCATAACTTATTTGCCATAATAAAGCTCAATGATGATAACGCACAAGAATCTCTTTCACTTTCATATCTTCTACCTTTCATCCCCCATCCCGCAACCAACCCTCATGTCGCCCTATCTAGACAGAGGAACCCACTTATCACTCATACCAACACTATTGTTAGCGCCAATCCTATCGTTGTCATGGTATCCCAAGCCACATGTCCACCCCTCATTGCTAGTCCTGGATTTTGAAATACTCGTCTCAGTGCATCCCTGACTCTATCTCGATCGTAAGGAACTAACTCCCCACCAATCGGTATCCTTAGTATCTTATATACATCCTCTAAGGTGATTGTCATCTCACCCATCGACAAACAAAACGTGCAAGTCTCTGAGTGCCATCTCTCAGCCAGCGTAATGACTAACCCCATGTTCACTTGAAACTCAGGCACATACAAAATATGTCGCAGTCCCATAGCCTGAACTGTTGCTCTTTCCTCAACTATCAGCTCTGCTCGCAAACTCTGAGTCAAAGGGAATCTCTCTCGTGACTCCAACATAGGTAGGTCTTCCTGTAGTCAAGCAAATCAACTATGTCAATCATAGTGGCATTCCCTGTTCATCACAAAATGTTGCTTTTTATCCTAGTGTTTATGGCACTCTATCCTAGTGGTACTCCCTGTTCATCACAAAGTACTATGTTTTTGCACTCCTTGTTCATCACAAAGTGCTTCTCTTTTTATTACTCCATGTTCATCACAAAGTACTATGACTTGGTACTCCCTATTCATCCCAAAGTACTACATTTTTGCACTCCCTGTTCATCACAAAGTGCTACTATTTTTAGTACTCCCTGTTCATCACAAAGTACTATGACTTGGTACTCCCTGTTCATCACAAACTACCTCGATCTATCTTGTCCTAGAGCCTCTACTTGAGTGTATCCTCTTGAGTAGTTTCCTGATTGCAACATATGTTCTATCACAGAACTGTCAATCCTAGCCCTATCTGCTAATCTAGTCTTCCCTAGAGGACCTTCTTGAGTGTATCCTCTCAGCAACTTATCCAATCGACAACGTATGTTTATCATAGAATTTTTGATTTGGCCTTGAAGACATAGACGTGCATTCATGACACAGACGTGCCTAGCCTACCCAGATGCATCTGGCACCAGCGCAGATGCGCCTTAGTGTTTTTTGACCCCGCTTGACATATCCTAACATTCATTAATGATAAAAATTTGTGCGACAAAGTACAAGGAGGTTTTGCGATACTTATCGGCTCTCCTGCATCTGCTGGCCTCTGATATCGGTGAATGTGATCAAATCTGTGCATGAATGTCATTGCTGCTGACTACTACTACTCTACTCTCTCTCTGCACTTTGATCTCTTGGATGTGTGGATGACAATGAGGATGTGTTACCTTGTATTCTATCATATAGACTACCCTAGCCCTCGTCTCCCGAGTCAGTCTTATTTATCTCGTGACTCTATCACTCTATCCTATCTGGTCAATCCATTCTAGCCTTTTTTTCTTATCGAGAGATTTTTTGCGATCTTTTCAGACATTTTCATCCAATCTCTCGAGGGGGCATATCATTCCCATCTTGGGGCAACTTTGTATCAGTTCATATTATCCTCTTTCAAACAACGCGACAAGCTGCATTGTCTCAAAGAGGGGCAAAATGTAGACACATGTCTAATTAAATAAATATTTTATTTATTTAATTATTTTAGCTTAATTCTTCTATTAATTGAATAAATCTTTATTTATTTAATTAATTCATTTATCCTCTTCTAGCCTTATTTCTCATTTAAATAAATACATTTATTTATTTAAATTATCCTTTTTCTAAATTAAATAAATACATTTATTTATTTAATTGATCCCACTTCTTCTATTAATTAAATAAATCTTTATTTATTTAATTAATTCATTAGCCTTTTCCACCTATGACACATGTCATTCATCTCTTAATTCCTACACTACCTACCCTCTCATTATTTTCTTATTTCCTCTACCTACCCTCTAATCATAGTCGACCATTTATCTTTTACTCCTCTCAATCTTATCCCTTCATTTCTTATAGTGTCTTCTATATAAGGAGATGCTTCCTTCATTATCAAACCCCCCGCTGACTATTCAACTACGCTTTCGAACTTTCATATGCGATCAAACCTACTTGCAACCACATTTCCGTTCTTTGTTGAGCTCTTGTGCACACATAAAATCTGAGAGCAAATATATCAAGCAAGATCAATGGAGATTAAAACCCTATTGGACATGTGATGGTATAATCTTTGTGATTTCATTTGATTTGCATTGTCTTAGGTAATCTTCATATGTTATGTTGGATCTTTGTTGTTGTTAGGCTAGGGTTTTGTGGTTGAATTAATTTAGTCTTTCAATATTGTTATTGTTGTTTCCATTTTCACCATAAACAAATAATGATGATGATAATATATATTTAATATTTCATTATTAGAAATTTTATACCATTTTTCCATTATCATTTGTTTAACTTGATTTATTTATTTTCACTTGATTTAGTTTAAATGGGGTGTAATTATCATTTCTATAGTACATTGTACATTGCTTGTATGTTTGTATGTATGTATGTATTGTATGTGTATGTGTATGTACACATACATACATAAATACATACATATATAGATATATATGTATATGTATGTACACACACACACACACACACATATATAGATGTATATGTATGTACATACATACATTTGTGTGTGTGTGTGCATGTTAGTAGTAGTCACAATGTAACATATAAGATCTTAAATTTAATATTTATGTATTTTATATTAAATTATTATAATAATTAATATATTATAATATATTAATATAATATTCATAATTCAATTTAAAAAAATAATATATGTAATAATTTTATTTTATAATTATATATATACTATATATATTATTACAATATAAAATAACTTATATCATTACTATTTAGTTAAAATTAGGGTTAGGGTTAAGAGATATAGTTAACACCAGGGTTAGGGTAACAATTGAGGTAAAGTTTGCGATTAGGGCTAGAGATATAGTTAGGGTTAGGGTTGGCATCAATATTAGGGTTATAGTTAGGTTTAGGGTCAAGCTTAGGGTAAGTATTATGCTTACAGTTAGGGTTTACATTGTGGTTATGGTTATGCTTAGGGTCGGGTTTTAGGTTTGAGATATTGTAAGTTTAGGGTCATTATTAAGTTAGGTTCAAGGTTAGAGATTTAGTTAGGAATAGGGTTAGGATTGTGGTCAAGAGATATAGTTAGGGTTAGGCCGAGATATGTATTTAGGGTTAGGATTAGGTTTAGGAATAAGAGATATAGTTAGGATCAGGATCATTATTAAGTTAGGTTTTGGGTTAGAGATATAGTAAGGATTAGGGTCATTATTAAGTTAGGTTTTGGGTTAGAGATATAGTTAGGTTTAGGGTCATTATTAGATTAGGTTCAAGGTTAGAGATTTAGTTAGGAATTGGGTTAGGATTAGGGTTATGAGATATAGCTAGGGTTAGGGTTAAGCATAGAATTAAAGCTATAGATATATCTATTGTGAGGATTATGGTTAAGAGATATTGTTAGGGTTAGGGTTAACATGCAAATTAAGGTTAGGGTTAGAATTAGGATTAGCTCAAGATTAAGATTTGGGTTAGCATCAAGATTAGGATTAAAATTAGGTTTATGTTCATGATTAGGGTTAAGATTATGGTTAGGGTTAGGGATTGCACCATGGTTATGATTATGCTCAAGGTTGGGTTTTGTGTTAGAGATATAGTGATGGTAGCCTTCCCAACTCACAATTTTACCAAGAAATAATGATAGGAAGTTTAAGAAATAATTACTAATCAAACACTTGAACTATCTTCTCTAATTATAACAGGAACAAAACACGGGCAGCATAAAAATTAGATAAAGAAACACATAGAATCAACACAAAATTTATCATTCACAATGCTCTCTTATCACATTACATGGGTCATTCATTCCCTAAATGAATTAATTAGTAGTGTACATGTTACACTTCAAATTATTTCACTGCAAGACTAGAGATCTATCTCTACATTCACCATTGACCAACGAACCTTCTCTTCTTTTATGGAAATAAACCAACCCCCACTCGCATCCAAGAGGCTGCCCCTTGAAGGAGAAGAGACATTCAATTATCAACTGACTAACTATCATCCTTTTTATTGAAAATAACCACTTGACCCAACAATTGTCTGGTCACAAAGAAACCAATGGACTGATGGCTTCTTGTTGTCTTAGAGATAGGAATTATATAACTATTACTACTCGACACTAAATTCATAACACTATCGAGGCCCAAAGAGTACATAAATTCCATTGACCATGAATACATTACATTCAATGTAGGAGGCACAAGCCCCATTTTATTCAACCAAACAAAGAAGTAAACCAAAATCAAAGAAGAAATGCTAAAATAAAAAGAGGAGGGAGATGCCTTTACATCAAACTCCCCCGGCATAAATAAAATCATGAGCTCCTACTCATGAGGTTTACCATAGAATGATCCAATTTAAGAATGTCAAACTTAGTCAACCAAGAGGCATCCTTGAGAGGATGATCTTTCCATTTGACCAAGTACCAAAAGTATTCATACTTCTGGGTAGTTGTTTATCCAAAATGCAGTCTATAATTTGTGGAGGGAAAGAAATTCTTTGTAGTTCCTTAGTGACAGAGACATTTGCTTCTTTCGTAGCTTCATCTGCACCCTCTCTATAGCTTGGATATAAATCTTCTATATTAAAGATGGGAGAGATGCCCAAATCTGAAGCAAAGCTATCTGATAAGAATTATAAAAAAAAAATTGAGTATTCTACCAGGACCAACCTTCTTCATGTGAAGTTTGTTGTATGTCCCATTAGGAAACCTCTCCTTGTGAAGATGAGCCAAGACAAGGTCTCGAACCTAAAAAATGAAGTTCCCTCTATTTCTTGTCAACATTCTATTTATATTGTTGATTGCTTGATTCAATGTTCATCTTCACTGCTTCCTCTAGATCATGGATGGTTGTAGCAAAATCTTGACCATCCACACTGCGTTTATCCATACCACCAAGATCTCTAAATTCAAACACACCCCATGGATGCATTCCATATACAATATATAATGGACTGAAATTGATACTTCTATTGGAAGCATCATTATAAGTGAACTCTGCATGTGCTAATGCTAGATCTAAACTACCATATGTTTTCCCAACAAGACACCTTAACATATTACCAAGACTCCAATTCCCAACCATGATTAACCATCCACTTGTGGATGAAAATAAGAACTAAAACTCAAATTAGTGCCCAATCTCTTCCAAAGTGTCCTCCAAAAATGTCCCACAAACTTTGCATCGCAATCGTATACTATACTTTATGGAATACTATGCAACCTCATCACCTCTTTAAATAAAAAATTATCGATATTGGTAACATCAGTGGTTCTCCTGCAAGGTATGAAATGAACCACATTTTAAAATCTATCCACAACTACAAATACCTATTCCTCACTTTGTTCATAGCTAGACACATGAGTAGGTGGGAAATTTTGTATTCTCCTCTAGAAGGGTACATTGGGCAATTCAATTTATGAGGGTTGACTAGGTCCCTAAAATTCTATGAGCCCATACTATTCTAATAAATGATATAATACGAGGCTCTATTACCTTCCCAGCCTCTGCTCCCAGTTCTCCTACTTCCCCCTAGCTCCTACCTTTGCTAAAGAGACCCAATCGAAGCTCTACCACTGAGCTATTGAGGAATAACAAAGGTATGGAGTTTCTATATATCTTTGAAATGAGGAAGAAGGAAGAGGTATCTTGCTTTTTGGTCTCCACATAGTGACTGAAGTTACAAAACTATCTTTGGCTCACTCATGGACGTCAGAATATCGATCTTGATCTTTCCCTTAAAATAGTATGGGTTCTTTTTTTGTAAATCCATCAAATTCGCCCATTTTTTTTTTTCGTTAAATTTTTTAAAATTTTTAATTTAAAACATCTATATATCATTATCTAGATGGACTAAGAACATACCATTAGGATATGCTATCATAACTACACCCTCAATAGTGACAAAATTCTTGTTGGTACCCATTGTAACTAGATTCCTAGTTTTATTTACAGTAATTGAAAAAGGAGGAATAGTTATTAACTATGACACTATAACATTGATTTCTGAAAGAGATGAATCATTTAATTATTAAAAAAAAGGCAATTTAAATAGAATATATATATATATATATAATATATATAAATTAAAATATGAACATGAATAGCTTTTTTTTTGGAAGCTATTACTACTCAAGAATATTCATTGAATTATAATTGATTTCCTTTTTTGTCAACCAAATTTATGACATGGAACAAATCATATCCCCTTTGAGTTTGAGGCAAGCCCAAAACAAAATCCATACTCACAGAATCTCAAGGCCTAGATGGCACCAGTAGTGGTTGATATAAACCCATATTCTTACTTCTTCCCTTTGCAAGGTGACAAAATCTACACCTTTCCAATAATTTATTAACATCTATCTACATCTTAGGCCAATAATAATGAGTGCTTAGTTGCAAATATGTCTTACCCTATCCAAAATGACTAGCAAGACTACCACAATGCTTCTCCTTCAACAAATTGTCTCTCATAGACCCTCTAGGCATGACAACTTGTTTCCCTTGGATAGAAAGCACTCCTGTAACATATAATCCATCCTTGGTCCTCTATCTCTACTGATAGGATTGTTACAATCTATGAATGCTTCCTTAAAATCTACATCATCGACATACAACTCTTTCAAGATTTCAAAACCAACACTGTTAGCCTATATTTCTTGCAACAATAAATTCTTTCTACCTAATGCATCAACAACCCTATTTTTTACCCACTTTTACTTCAATAAAAAGTTAAAAATTTGAAGATATACTATCCATTTAGCATGGGCCTTTGATTAACTTATGTTGACTATTTATGAATTATAAAGCATGATTATCAGTATACACAACAAATTCTTTGGGTAGCAAGTGATGTCTCTATTTATTCAATGATTGTACCAAGGCATAAAACTCAAGATCATAAGATGAATATTTCTTCTTAGTCTCATTCAACTTTTCACTAAAGTAAGTCATTGGTTTCCCTTCTTGACTAAGAACAAACCCAATAGATAAATCACTAGCATCACACTCAACTTGGAAAACTTTATCAAAATTAAGCAAAACACGTATAGGCTACTCACTAATTTTTTGTTTAAGAAATCTGAAACTTTCATTAGCCTTTTCAGTCTATTCAAATGTTCTTTTACTTCCCTTAATAGTTTCAAGAATTGGAGCAACAATATGACTAAAATTCCTTATAAACTTATGATAAAAACTAGCAAGACCATGTAGGCCAATCAAGAATGACCTAGACCTTTTCTTCATCCATCTTTAAGCCATCTTTGGATACCTTAAAACCCAAGTATATTAGTTCGATCTACAAAAACACACATTTCTTGATGTTGAAATTTTATTTATCCTCATGCAATATTCTCATTACCATCCTCAAATGCTCCAGATGTTCCTCCTTTGATTTGCGAAACACAAAAGTATCATCCAGATATACGATCACAAACTTCCCAAGGAATGGTTTCAATACATCATTCATAAGTCTCATAAAGGTACTAGGTGCATTAGAGAGTCCAAATGACATGAATAGCCACTCATATAGACCATCATTAGTCTTAAATATTGTCTTCCACTTATCTCCAGGTGTGATCTTAATCTCATGGTAACCACTTTTTAAATCTATTTTGGAAAAATATATAGAACACTTAAATAATCCATTAGATCTTCAATTACGGGAATAGGAAATCTATATCTAATTGTTATCTTATTGATAGCCCTAGAATCCATGCACATTCACCACACACCTTCTTTCTTTGGCACTAAAACAATAGGAACAACATAGGGGCTAAGAATTTCCCTTATCAAACCTTTTGAAGTAGATCTTCAACTTGCCTTCTCATCTCCTCCATCTCATTGGGTGTTAACCTATATGTAGCTATATTTGGAAGGCTAGACTTGGAAATCAAATCCATATGATGACTTATTCATTTGATAGGTGGCAATGCATCTAGAAACTCTAGTGCAACAATTTATTTTTACTCCTCCAAAATCCCTTGTATTCTTGAGGTAATTCTTCAAACCTTTTTGAAGTAAGGACAATCTTGGTCTTAAGTACCAAAGCATAACCAAACTCTTCTTCCTTCATGGCCTAAATTAATTCTTTTCCACTCAACAACATAATTTTGGTGTCACTACAACCACTATTATCTACTTATTTCCCTTGGAGATGAATCAAGGTATGCTTAACTCTATCCTTCATTATGGTGTATGTGTTATCCCTTCCCTTATGCATCGCCTTCTTGTCAAATTACAATGGTCTTCCAAGCAGTACATCACACACATCCATTGGAATTATATCACACAATACACTATATTTATAACTACCAATCTGAAAATCATTTTAATACACAAGTTAGGTTTAGGGTTAAAATTTTAGTTTAAAACAGGGTTAGGGTCAAGGTTAAGAGATATAGTTAGGAGCAGGGTTAAGATTAGGTTTAGGGATAGAGATATATTTAGTGTTAGGGTTAATAGATATAGTTAGGATTAGGCTTAGGGTTATAATCAATATTAGCTCAATATTAGGGCTAATATTTCTTCAAATTGATTTTTCCTTTAATTTGTAAATCCTTTGTTTATTCTTAAACCTCATAGACTTAGGCTTAATAGTCATAGAGCACTCTATTCCCAACATGGCATTTCATCCTTTATCAATAAATCTCCTAACCTTGTAGCATCACTTACCATTGTCCACCTTTCACCAACACCCATTCCACAAATCTCTAAATTTATCACTCTTTTCCATATGAAGCATGAGTCCCCAATGTTACTTATGGATGTAACACAATCTTGAAGTAGATTTAGATCAATTAAAACATAAAAAAATTACCAACACATCCTATACATATGATTAATCATTCTACATTAAGATACTAAAACTATTACATTAACTACCCCCAATCAATGGTGTCAATTTATTGTTAGGAATCGTACATTATTCAAAGCAATCACCATAATTTGTAGTGATGCAAAAAGAAACATAACTCGTGTAAAATTTATTCTTTTGTCAATGTCACAACTAATCTCTGATTTCTCACTAGACACTAAATTCTCTAGATTGGACCATAAACATGATGAATCATACACAATATTAATGTCATCCTATGAATATCCTCTATTAGCCAATTGCAGCGTCGTAAAATTGCAACACTTGCAATTTCGACTACATTTGGGTCTTCATGATGGCGGCACAACGTTGAACCTGAATGGAGACTCCGAAACCTGTTTACAACATCAAAAACTGCATCTTTCTACACCTTGGCCTGATCCTCCTTGCACCCTGTTGTCCCGGGAGGTGGGACCATGGTGCCCAGCGCCCTGGTCCCTAGCCCTATTTTGGGCCCGGTCTCTTGTTGGACATTGGGTCTTTAAGTTTGCAATTTGGAAAATAATGTTCCTAGGTCGGCCTAAGGTCGGAAAACTCAGTCTCCTAACCCTAATTGACAAGTATATAAACTACATTTCCCCTCCCAGAAAGGGTAAGTAAATGCAAGAAGCGAAAGCGCTAGGCAAACATCCAAACATTCAAACATTCAAACATTCAAGCATTCAAGCATTCCTTCAAGCAATTGAGCATTCTAGGTCTCCATTCAAGGCTAGGTGTTGCATTCAAGACAAGGATTCAACCATTGAAGAGGAGATCACCTACAACATACAACATACAACATCATTACACCTTCGCATGTAAGAATACAAACATTCTTACAACAAGGTATCAGTACTTGATTACATTACAAACATTTACATTTACAGCATTCTCATTTCTTGGTTAATTCCAAAACCGGGGTTTGACCTGAAGGCAAACCCCTAATCCCTAACCCCCCAATCGTCCTCTCTTTTCTGTGTGTAGGTTGCAGGTACGCGGCTGTAATTGAAGATCTGGAATCCTTGTGCAGAGATGAACAGATCCCCCTTCATTTCGCAGATTTTTTGGAGGACCGTGTGCACTCCGGGCGCCATCGTCCCGTCAACTTTTGCTCAAACTTGCAGGACAGTATCATCTCGACATTTTACTGCTAATTTCAGGTCCGTAGCTTCATCCCGTGTCCCTATCTCCATCTACAAACGAATCTTTCTTACTTTACATGCACTCCTAGTTCAATCCTTCTATCTACATTATTTACAAAAGAGGGTATCCTTGCTGTCTCAACCCTTGAAGCTCATTTAGAATTCAATCTTGCATTATGTGGGATTGGATCTTGTGAGTTTCAAGCCCTCTTTTGAATGTAAAGTCCCTCCTAAGTGAAAACCGTCAATCCTAGTGACCTCCTTTCTCTCTCCTTGGAGTGGGGGAGCACCTAGGGTTCGATTTTCCGCTTTACATTTTGGTGAACCAGACGTGAACATCCTAATTCTGATTATTCATGGTTAGATCTGAAAAATTTGCTTCCTTAATTACATTTCCATGTTTGATCTTTTGCAAATTTTAGAGGTTAATTGCATAAAAACCCTAAATTTTCTTTTTAGTAATTGAGCTTGTGAAATGTTTAATTGTTAATGCTTGTTTCAGATCAACCCTTCTATTGCAAATTGTCAATTCATATTTGTGCTCTAATTCTGAAAATTAAGTGGTTAAGTGTCAAAACCCTAATTTTTAAAACCCTCTTGATTCAACCTTTGACCGATGATTTCACTGATCAAAACACCTCCAAATCGGCTGTAACTTTGGATTCCGCAACAAAATCATAATATCTCTCATCCCTAAAAATTTTGAAAAAAGTTGCGAGGACCGTGTGCACCCCGAGCGCCATTGTCCCCGACATTTTTTCCAAAATTTCGGGAGCTAGATCTTACTGTTTTTTTCTGCTAGAATCCAGAGTCTTGGCTGATTTCATCAATTCTAACATTTTCAAAATTAAAGTCAAAGTTGGTCTAGTGATTGCTTGGATTAAGGCTTCTAATCATTCAAAAATTGTGGAAATTGAAATTTTCTGTTAAAATTGTGTTTCTTACTGTCCTAAATCTAAAAAGTGTGTTGGCATTCATTCGAAGTTTCAGTGCTTTATTCAAATTTTTGCAGTTTGTGACTTTTGAAATTAAGTGTTTAAATGCAACAACTTTGATTTCCACTTTCAAAATTGAATTTTGTGTGAAATTGAGTCAACTGTTAAATTTCAAAGCTTGCATTGCTTTTAGTATTCCCTCTAAAATCATAAAATTCAAAATTTCAGTTTCCCTCTCTTTTTCAAAATTCAAATTTTGCATTTTTCAACAATCTTGGTAGGGTTCAATTTTGAGATTGCAACTTTAATTTGGCCTATCTACAGATCATAAAATCACTCAATTTTTTCAAATTAGCTTTAAAATCATCATAACTTTCATCCCTGAAAATTTCGAAAAAAGTTGCGAGGACCGTGTGCACTCCGTTCGCCACGGTCCCTGACATTTTTTTTGAAATTTTGGGAGATTGTCATGATTGCATTTAACAGCTTAAATCTAGGAGATTGGCTGATTTTATTGAAATTTGCTACCTCTAAATTCGAAAATAAATTCAAAATTCAAGATTTCAATTTTCAAGATAACAATTAAAATTAAGTGCTATCCCCTTGGCCCTAATTTTCAATTGTGCTTACCTTTCTTGGGAGTTGTGTTTCCCTCTTCTTTCACAAAGTTCAAATTGGATAATCATTATCTCATTGTTCAATTTTGCTAACTTTATTTTCAAAATTCAAAATCTTCTCTCTCTCTCTAGTGCATGAGTTTTACAACAATAAGCCCTACTTACACTATTCCTGTTAGACAAAGCCTTAGAATTAAGTCTTTCCAAGGTTTAAGTACCGAGGAGATGGAACCTAATTTGAATGGCCTTTTTAACGAGGACATGGGTAATTCCTCTAATCCTCTTAATGATGAAGAAGCTCTCCATGAGGTTTCTGTAGAACAACTTTCGAAATTGGATAACCAATTTGATGATTTTCAACAATGGATGTCTCAAGAATACCTTGATAGTGAAGCTCTTTCATTAATTAAGGGTCTAAAATGTATGGTTCAAAGTGATAAGAATGGAATTGATATTTTGCGTAGTATTGCACACATCATGGATTTGAATGTGATGCCTATGAAGAGTTGTGCCGAAACTTTAGGTTATACACAACCTCCTACTCAAGTCAATCATTCTATTCCTTTGACAACTTCTATTGCTAGTATACCTACTTTTACATCAAACATTATGACTACTTCAATACAAAACATTCCACCTATGATCACCAGTCATGGGGGCAATCCTTCTTCTTCAATCAACCCTCTTCCTTCATTCAATCCGACTTCTTCATTCATTCCTTCAATGAGTGTCCCTATTACATCTCCACAAATGAACATGACACAAGGGGGAAATTCATTTAACCATTCCATTCCTCCTTGTAGTGTTCCTTCTTTCCAATCATCTCCTATGACTAACTATCATAGTGTCCCGCCACCTTACTTTCAATCAATACCTTCTTTCAATAACATAATACCTCCATCACAATCTAACATGTCTAATATGAACTCTTCGACTGAAGCGACCATTAACAATCTTGCACAAACTGTCTCTTCTTTAAAGAAACAAATTGCTTCTATGAATCAATCTAAGTTTAGTGTGCCCACATTTGATGTTGTGAGCCCACTTTCTCTTGACATTGTTCGAGCTATCCCCCCTAAACATGTTGAAATCCCGCAGTTGGAGCTTTATAATGGTAAAGGTGATCCTCTAACACATGTTAAGACCTTTCAAACAATATGTACCGATTTTGCTCATGACCAAAGGTTGCTTGCAAAACTGTTTACTAGAACATTAAGAGATAAGGCTCTACAATGGTATTGCTCATTGCCTTCCTATTCTATTACTTCTTTCCAACAACTTGCAAATGCTTTTATTCAACAATTTCAAAACAATATAAGTCCTAAAGTTACTTTGATTGATTTAATGCATTGTAAACAAGGTGTTAAAGAAAAAGTGACTGATTTCATTGGTAGATATAAGCATTTGTGTGCTCAAATTTCTTTTCCAGTACCTGACAATGATATTCAAAGAATCTTTATTTCTAATTTACAAAAAGATATTAGAGAAAAACTTCTGTTTTCTAAGTTTACTTCTTTCCAACAGTTGTGTGCAACTCTTCACAATTGTCAACTGACTGTGAGTCAAATGGAACAAGCAAATCCTATGGCTCCAAGTGATAAGGGTGATAGTAGTCAACAACCATTTGGGAAGTTTAAACTGAACAGAGGGTTCATTAAGTTCAATGAAAACATCACCAACAACAATGTGAATGCAGCATCAGGTGTGCCTCCTATTTCTAAGTTTTTCAAGAAAGAAAGAGAGTTTACTCCTTTGAATGAATCATTGCATAGTATTATGAATAAGTTATTGGAATGAAATGTGCTTACCCTCCCTCCTATAAAGCAAATAGATCTTGCAAAGATGAATTCACCCTATTTTGATAACAAATCTTTTTGTCAATTTCATCGTCAACCTGGGCATGATACTGAAAAATGTTTTGCTTTAAAGGGTAAAATTCAAGATTTGATTGATAATAATACTATCTCTGTTTCAGGTGTGAATGATAAAGGCAACACATCTGTAGCTCTTCCTAACCAAAATCTTAAATTTTTTACTGATCCATTACCTTCTCATACCTCTAATGTGATTGAGACTAATGATTCCTCTTTCTCACCTGATGGTCTTGTGTCTATGACTCCAAATGTGATTAACTTTGTAGAGCAACAAAAAATTCCTAAAGAACCTTCCATCACATTTGATTCCAGTGAAACTATCAGGGCACCTGATGGTCCTTTATATATAGTTGCAAAAGTCAAGAATACACCTTGCCGTGGAGTGCTTATTGATCCTTCTTGCATGGTTAATGTCATTACTGAAGAATTTATTTTTACTTTGCAATTAAATCAGGTGATCTATGACAAAACAAATGTGGTTGTGAAATTATTTGATGCATTTTCTTCTCCTGCAATTGGTTCTATTACATTACCTATTGAGGTCCATAACAAATCCCTTGATGTGAGTTTTTCTATTATTCCATCATCCGAACAATTTCATGTGAAGCTAGGCTATCCTTGGTTATCTTCCATGAAAGCTATTGCTTCTCCTATTCACAAGTGTTTGAAATTTCCCCATAATGGTGAAGTTGTTACTGTCAATCATAGTCTTTTTAATCCAGCTGAAAGAACTTCTAGCGTTCGTATTGATTATTTTTGGCCTAAACAATTCCAATCTCTTCCACCGCGAAGTGATCATCTTTTCAAATCTTATCAAAAGTGGAAAAAAGATATGATCCTATCTCTAAGTGAACCTAGAACACCCAAACTTGACATTCCTATCGTTCTTGAGAAGGAAGTTCTTCCTTTGAAAGATAAAACTAATGTCTTTCCTCAAGAAGATTCCCAACCCATCCCTATGGATGTGATTATGTCTATGTCTAATAAACTTTCTAAAGGTAGACCTATACCTCCTCGTCATGATGGACTTGGTCTCCTTCCTAAACCAGATATTCCTCCTTTATATGGAGTAGTTCCTCCTCCTTCCTCTTATAGAGAGAAGAGACCTTCCTCTTCTCCTATTGTCCAACCTAAGAGACCACAACCCAAACACCCAAGTGATAAGGATGAGAACATTCCTCCTCCTCAATCTTCTCAACTTCCTACTAAGACTAGACGAAATCGTTCTCCACGTGAATGCCGATGAAAGCATCATCTTAGAGCTCATGCAGCTGCTTCTCAAACTTTGCAATCCCCAAAAACACCTTCAGCTAGTATTATTCCATTTTCTCCTCAGCCAAAAATGGAGCCAAAATCTCCTAAACATAAGTTGCATGATGGTCTTGATCCTGTGCGAGTTAAAGATCCTATTTTTATAAATCTTGATGATGATATAGATGAAAATGTTATTCATGATGAAAATGTTATTCCTCTTGCTTCTAATAGTGAATATGAATATGTTGATGTTGATAACCATTTATCTAACGAATTTTCTAAAGCACTTATCCTAGCTCCTAGACAAGAACAACGTGGCTTGGAACGTGAACATAGCCCTTGTTTGGATCTTGTGATAGCTCCATCTGCTGTGTTGGATGTTCCTCCTCTAGCATGTTTCCTACCTTCCCGAAATATTGATCAGCAAGATCGGGGGGTGGATGACGTGCTAGACTAGTTTCATTAGCATAGCAGACTCTCTCCTCCTGTCTTGATCTCTTTTGTTATTTCTTCTATGTGTTATTCTCATTCTTCTATTTTTTGTCCTTAGTATTGTCTACTTGAGGACGATGCAAAGCATTGAGACCTCTTTTGGTCTCTCTCATGTTCACTCAAAAGACACAGGTGTTCCCTTCTTCTAGGTGACTTTCCTTGATTGGGGAATGAAGAACAATTATGCATACATACATATGATATACATGAATTATCATACAGCATACAGACCCCAAGAAAAGTGAAGTCACCTCATGCTTTGTTTTTTGTGTCTATTATCCTTGGGTTTATCTCACACTTAGGGGCTAAATCTTTGTGATAACATGCTCCTTTCCCTTCTCATTTCTTATGTGTATCACTACCTTAAAGCAATCACCCCCGATGAGGCATGTGCGATTCCTTTAACGTAGGGGGCATACACTCCATCCATATCTCTTCAAGATTCTTGAAAATTTCTTGGCGAACTTAGCTTTGCCTTGAAAATTTTTGGTGTTTTTCTTGCATGACTCATAGTGAGGGAACCTTACTACTGACAGTCATGGTTCTCCCTTGTGATCTTCCCTTTTACTTTGTCAATCGAAGTCGTAAGCTCCTTAGTCCACTGGGGGCTTGGTGAATCTTGCCTCCTTGACGTGGTGAAAGTCTTTCAATGTTGTTTCCTTGTACTTTACCGAAAGTATGGGCGTACGCTTATACTCCCGCTAAAGTGGGGGCTAAATGTAGCATCGTAAAATTGTGACACTTGCAATTTTGACTGCATTTGGGTCTTCACGATGGCGGCGCAACGTTGAACCTAAATGGAGACCCCAAAACCTGTTTACAACATCAAAAACTGCATCTTTTTGCACCTTGGCCTGATCCTCCTTGCACCCTGCTGTCCCGGGAGGTGGGACCATGGCGCCTAGCGCCATGGTCCTTGGCCCTATTTTGGGCCTGGTCTCTTGTTGGGCACCGGGTCTTTAAGTTTGCAATTTGGAAAATAATGTTCCTAGGTCAGCCTAAGGTCGGAAAAATCAGTCTCCTAACCCTAATTGACAAGTATATAAACTACATTTCCCCTCCTAGAAAGGGTAAGTAAGTGCAAGAGGCAGAAGCACTAGGCAAACATCCAAACATTCAAACATTCAAACATTCAAGCATTCAAGCATTCCTTCAAGCAATTGAGCATTCTAGGTCTCCATTCAAGGCTAGGTGTTGCATTCAAGACAAGGATTCAACCATTGAAGAGGAGATCACCTACAACATACAACATACAACATCATTACACCTTCGCATGTAAGAATACAAACATTCTTACAACAAGGTATCAGTACTTGATTACATTACAAACAATTACATTTACAACATTCTCATTTCTTGGTTAATTCCAAAACCGGGGTTTGACCTGAAGGCAAACCCCTAATCCCTAACCCCCCAATCGTCCTCTCTTTTCTGTGTGTAGGTTGCAGGTACGCAGCTATAATTGAAGATCTGGAATCCTTGTGTAGAGACGAACAGATCCCCCTTCATTTCGCGAATTTTTCGGAGGACCGTGTGCACTCTGGGTGCCATCGTCCCGTCAACTTTCGCTCAAACTTGCAGGACAGCATCGTCTCGATATTTTACTACTAATTTTAGGTTCGCAGCTTCATTCCGTGTCCCCATCTCCATCTACAAAGGAATCTTTCTTACTTTACATGCACTCCTAGTTCAATCCTTCTATCTACATTCTTTACAAAAGAGGGTATCCTTGTTGTCTCAACCCTTGAAACTCATTTAGAATTCAATCTTGCATTCTGTGGGATTGGATCTTGTGAGTTTCAACCCCTCTTTTGAATGTAAAGTCTTTCCTAAGTGAAAACCGTCAACCCTAGTGACCTCCTTTCTCTCTCCTTGGAGTGGGGGAACACCTAGGGTTCGATTTTCTACTTTACACCAATATGTTAGCAGATTTATTTGCCTCCCTATAAAAAATGAGTGATTATTGATTTCCCTAGTTGTTGGAGACTCTTCCATGTCTTCCCTATCCAAGGTTTTAATTTCCAATTTTGAATAATTTTTTTGCATACAACATTTATGCAAATTTGCAAATCACCTTCGATGTCAGCTTCTTTTAGTCCTTTATCCACTCAAAGCCAAAGTCCCCAAACTAATGCTTTTACGGATTCCTCATTATTGGTGGTAACTCCAATCTTTCTTGATAATTCCCACAAACATTCCCCACTTTGATTTCTAATGATGCATCTAGACATTGCCAACTCTGAATTTCCCTTTGTTGCACCATTAAAATTAAGTTTAATTTGACCTTTCCCAAGTGTTGCCCATTTGGCCTCACATATTTTATTGGTTTTACTCATTATATTTCCTAATGGTGGGCTCAAATTTTCCTATTTCTTCTATGTTTTATTATTCCAATTTGTGAAGTGAGAATTGGTCTTTATTTTTTTATTTATGTTTGCCACTTCACAAATGCCATCTTCTATTTTCTGGATTATATTTTCCACCTTTAGATTTTGTTCACAAAAAAAAATTCTATTCCACTCCTATACTTTCCATGCAACTATAGAAGGGACAATGATCTAAATGTTACCCCAAGTAGCTCCTTTCTTCATGTTTGGCCAACTAATCATAAATCCATAAAGGTCTCCCTACATTGGAGATATCCAACCGAGTGATTGCATTAGCTAATCCCAACACAGTAGAGTGAATGGAAAATTCAACAATAGATGATTGGAGGTTAGACTATCCACATAGCACATGTGGCAAATACTTGGCCCATGAATATCAATGTTTCATAGCCCATCCCTTATTAATATTCACCTATATAATGTTAGACCCATAGAAAAGCTCCAGCCTTGGTAAGAATATATTGATGCCTACATAATTTTACCTACCAATTGCCACCTCCCCTGCACCTTTTGTATTACATAACCCAACTTAACAGAATATTCCCCTTCTTTAGAGCCACACCAGATGACCTCATCATCCCCTTTTGATAACATAATTCTTTGTTTATCCAAAAATTTTAATGAAATTATTCTGGCATCCTTGAGGATTGAAAGCTAATAGAAATTCATCCGTTTGTAGCATTCTCCAACACCCCCATCCTCTTTTCTAACAAAATTTATAGCTTATTCCTCATTTTCTTGAATAATGTTATCTACTCATTCGACCAAGTTAAATAGGTCAGTAATTGGAACATTGTTGTTTTATCCCTTTTAGCATTGCAATATTTCGAAGTTAAATTTTGAATTATCTCTTCTAATTTTCCAAATGAATTTTGAAATTACTAAACCATTGTGAAAATTATCGAACATTAGTATCCCTCTTAGATCACTATCAACAACATACTTCTTCTATAAGATTCAACACCATATTTTATGAAGTTCTTTATGCATTTTTCATGATAGTTTAGCCCCTAAAGCCAAATTTTGTATTTCCATTTTTCTCCAACTAGGCCCACTAGAATTATTGAGGAATCAAGCCTTCTCCCAATGTTTTAAATGGATCCTCTTGTCATTGTTAGAGCCTTCCGACAAAAATATCTTTAGGTAGCTTTCCAAACTTGAAATTTTTCTTTGTCTATCATCCTAAAGCAAGACACTATATTTATATTTTAACAATTGATAAAATGGATTTGATCATAAAGATTGTACTTGCCAATGATGGCCACTTATTTTTCCATGCCACTACTTTTTTCTTCCAATTTATTAATAGGTCTTCCCAATTCAAGATTTTAAACATCCTAGAAAACTAAGGAGAACCAAGGTGTTTGGAGAGGAGGGCCAATATAGATAAGCTAGATAATTTTTAAATCTTCCTTTGCATCACCCTTTTGCATTAAAAAAATAAATAAATTTTATTTCTTCTTTTTTCATGATTGTCAAGACAAAAAGGAGTATTGTTAAATGTCATTTTGATCGCTTCAACCTCCCATAATGTATCTTCTTTGAATAATATAGTTTCAACTAGGAATTGAGCATGAGTAACTGGATTAATACCATCTATAATTTTGATTCCATTCCATAGGTTTGCATCCCTCAATTATTTAAAATGACAAACTATTCCCTCATCTATAATTACAAATAAAAATGGGAATAATGGATCCCCTTTTTGCATCCAATTGGTGGCATAAAAAAATCCACACATTGAGCCATTTAGAACCACTAAATATTATGGGGTTGAAATGGTTGCATAAATGATCTCCAACAAATAACTATTAAATTCACATTTCCTCATTACAACCAACAAAAAGTCCCAATGAATGAGCTATTATAATATTTTCTAACATCTAGTTTATTAGCATACCTTAGAACCTTTATGTTGTAATGGTGTGTAATGTCTCAAAAGTGATCATAATACTATCAGTGAACTTTTTTTATGCATGATCGACCATTTTTCTCCTCCAAGATGATGTTCACCAATGTTACTTTTAATCTATTTTCTAAGGCTTTGGCCACACTCTTATATATTGTATTGCATAAAGATGCTAGCCTAAAATATATAGATGAGGTGCATCCATTCTTTTTTAATATTATTGATATTATGATTTTATTGATATGAGTTACAAACTTACCCCTCTTGCTAATTTACTTTTCCAATTTCTATACCTCCACTGATAGGAAATTTTTGCAAACCTAATAGAACTTGGTCAAAAAATCATCTGGTCCTAGAGCTTTCTCCAGACTTAGTTGAAATCTAACACATCTAATTTCCTCCAGCGAAAATGGTGCATTCAAAATTTTATTCTCTCCTTCACCAATGCATTCCTATATGCCAATGATATGGAGGTGTCCCGACTACTATATTACAATTCTTAAGAGGCCAAAAGTGAAGTGCGGTATCTAACCACTTTTAACTCAATGGTTTCCCTATCATTTGCAACTGAACCATCTACCATCTTGATACCCTCTACCTTATTTTTATCCCTGCATGCTTTTGTAGATGCGTGGAAAAATTTGGTGTTAGCATCACCTACCTACAACCAAGTTTTGCTAGCTTTGTCTCTCTAGTATATTTCTTCTTTGGCTAGGAGTTTAGTATGCCACTCCTTCAATTTTATTTCTTTAGTGTAATCATTTTAGAATATTCTAAATTTGATTACCTTCCCATTGAGTGTCTCCAATTCATATTCAACTTTCACTTTTTCCAAAATATATTCTTAAAACTTTCCTTGTTCTATCTATTCAACTTAGCTTTAATATAGTTTAGTCTTTTTGTAAAAAAGAAACTAATTGTGCTAGAATGGGTTTCCCCTTCCAACCACCACTCCTCATGCTTACTCATAAGTTTGGGATTGCACCACTACATACTTTCAATCTTAAACTACCCCTTAGTTGGACATTCACTTAACCAAATGTTTAGAAGCATGGGAAAGTGGTTCAAAATAGAGATGGGGAGAATGCACGATTCATTGTTATATGCATCACTCATCCAACCAAGGCCATTTAAAGACTTGTCTTATCTCTGAAATTTTAGTGAATCCTTCTCAATAATTTTTCATATATACATACCATTTTTTGGAATTTAGTGTAAAAGCACAAATCTGCGTCACGTTTTAGGCCAACTTTTTAGCACAAGTGAATTGAAGTAATTCTAACTAAAAATTAATTATAGTCAAACATATGGCTATAGAGATTCATTATAGCCATCTTATATATGGGTCACAACTTTTCCAATTGGAATTGTCTACTAAATGTATATTTTATACAACTTTGGGTCTAATTACCAATTTTTATTTTTTTTGAAAAACTTGATGTTTGAACAACTCCTACTCTTATAAATAATATTTTTTTTAAATGTAAAAATACCCTTTTATAGATCTATAAGTGAATTTTCTAAAATATGTATCTTTTAATATTTTAGTTATTTTTTATGTTTTATATTTTATTTTTATTGAAAGTAGGTCATTAGCACTAAAATATAAGGTTGATTATCTTGTAAAGGAAAAATATTAAAATTTTGAAAAAATAAATTGAAAAAAATAAATGCACTAGAGAAAAGAGTCTATGTCAAGATGATATAATTCTTTTCTAGTTTGGATAAATAAATAAGAAAAAAGGTGATGCCAAATGGAAAGAGTTATATTTCAGTACACAACTTTTCATGTGTGTGTGTGTGTATACATATATACATATATACATATACATATATACATATATACATATATATATACATATATGTGTATATATATATATACATATATATACATATATACATATATACATATATATATACATATATGTGTATATATATATATACACATATATATATACATATATATATACATATATATATATATATATATATATATATATATATATATATATATATATATATATATATATATATATATATATATATATATATATATATATATATATATATATATATATATATATACTGAAACATATTTACTATATAAAGTGTGATGCATCGTGTAGCTTCAATTTCAACATTTTATTAGCAACTAAATTATAGTGTTTACTTTATAAAAAAAGTATATTTGAATAATTTTAAAAAAATTTACAAAAATTACAAACATAAAATACAAAAAAAAATATACATTTTATTAGTTTACATCATTTCAAAATTCAAAACATATATTTCACTTTTTATTGATTCAATTTAGAAAGTTCAATTAACATTGGCCATTTCCTTTATAAAAGTGTGACACACATTTGTGTTTTTACCCTACAATTCTCCACTATGGCATTTTCAATGAAGTTTCTAAAGTTTTAGAGCGTCTCCTTGTTTACCTTTTTTAATCCACTTCTTTGTTTATTAAGGTAAAAAATGATATTAAAATATTCACCAAGAATTATCTTGTTGTTATTCAAATTCTTAATCTTTGTGTCAATTGTGTTCCACACTTTTAGTTTCTCCTCCTTTATGGTTGGTCCATAAGTGTTAAACAATTGAGATTCAATATCTATGATCTGACTCCTTACTAATCACAACATCCAATTTTGAGTTGTTTTGAGGACTTTAATGCATATATTACTTGTTCACTACATAATACCTAGAATAGCTATAGTGCCATGAGCATCGTGAAATAGAACCAACAAATATTTATAATATTTTTCAAGATAATATCTACCATCATTTTTTTGATATGAAACTTAACCAAGCATCTTTATTAGGGGCCAATAGACCTCTGACATTCCATGTAAGGATCTTCATTGTACTCCAAAAGAAGGCTTGAATCACTTGGATTTAATTAGAAAATCCTTCATACTGTAAAGACCCTTCTCAAATGCTTCTTCATCCCTCTATTGTCTATTCAATTTCTCGCCCTTTTATTTCCAAACATTCCACAAAAATTTTACTGTCGATTGGCTAATATATCTTAGGTTGATCTCCCCAAGCTCATTTTCTTGGGAAAAATCCCCTTCAAAACTCAAATCCTCTAAATTAGTATCCTCAACCTCCCTCTCCATCTCAAATACTATTTTGTTTGTCAATCTATTATTACATTCATTTCCTTTCTCTTTAATTTTTTGCACCTAAATTGATCTAGGGATCTGATTATCTTTGTTAATTCCCTTGTTTTTGTTGGAATGTGAAGTCCAAATTGGGCTCTCATCTAGCAGTGGTTGAGTAATTTTGTCATGTGTTTTACATGTAGTTGTGTGAGTCATACTATATTTAGTAAGTTGTCTTCAAGTAGGACTCTATAACTTGGTTTTTTACAGGTATATTTTTACCAAATTTTTCTATGTAAATTTGAGTGTTATGTGTTATTGTTCTTTATAATTTTTTTGCTTGTTTATTTTTCCTTACAATTTTTACATTATGATGCATTTAGCTTCGCTGGATTTTTGTCAACAATACCGTATTTCTATACTCTACCCACAATGTTGGGGAGAATATCACAAATTCTATCTATTCCATGGCGATAATGACTCAAAAATCAAAGGCACCTAGATCATAGCTAAACTATTAAACTATTATTTTAAGATCTACCATATTGCAATGCCAAAACCACACCAAAATCTTTGTTGTTTGGGAGCCCATCCATTTGCAAAGTAGCCTTGGTGAATTGTGGTTTTTGCATCCATATATTATTCATTCTTGGTTTCAATTGACATAATTCCTCTGTATAATCTCCTTTTGTACATTTTAAACAAAACATCTTATCCTTGTCTATTTCTACCAATTGTATACAATGATTACCATCAACACGTAACTTAATTTCTTTCAAAATCTTCCTAACTATCGTGATCTAAAGTCAAGCATAAAACTACTAATCCCCTTCTATTATATCTACTTCAATGTACATTAGGATTCTGGGTGAGTGTCCAATCTTTTCTATGAATTGCTATGATCAATATTTTATTCGTAAATAATATAAGAAATTCATAAAGGGTAGTCATATGGTGAAAATTTCACAAGGTTAATATTAGTAAACCATTTTCGCATATACAATGAGTTGTCTCCCATCATCCAAAGCCTATCTTGAAAAAACCTCTACTTGTCTTCCGTGGAAACGAAAATAACAATAGAGAAATATTTACACAGAAATTTGACATTTTCCTGAGCTATCTAGTCCTATGAAATCCAAGCCCTAATTATCTTTATGTCTATTCTAGGGCCAATAAAACAACATATTACTGCTAAATCCTCCAACATGGACACATCATCCATTTCCTCCTTCATAATGTCCATGGTCTGGAATCCCTTATATCTATTAGTCGAGCATCCTTCGAAATACTTTGTACTATATTTGCAAATTTTATTCTACGGTTCTACAGATTCGTGTGGGCTAAAAGTACAAAGTTGTGTCACACTTTAATAAAGGAAATGGCCAATGCTAATTGAACTTTTTAAATTAAATCAATAGAAAGTGAAATATATGTTTTAAATTTTAAAATGATGTAAACTAATCAAATTTATATTCTTATGTCTATTTTAAGTTTGTAATTTTAACAAAAATTTAAAAATTTATTTGAATATAGTTTTTTATAAAGTAAACACTATAATTTAGTTGCCGAAAAAATGTTGAAATTGAAGTTATACAAGCCACCACACTTTATTTAGTAGAATTTACTTTTTTTTTTCTTGATTTTTTTTTGGTATATTGATAACTTGAAACTTTAGTGCATGGATATATTGTTTACTATTTTATATAAATATATATTTTTCATTAAATTTGAAAAGTTGCGTGTGCTGAAATATAACTATATAAAAGAATTTCATCATCTTGACAAAGATTCTTTTCTCTACTGCATCATATTTTAGTCAACCTTATATTTTAGTGCTGATGACCTACTTTCAATAAAAAAAAATATAAAACATAAAAACTAATTAAAATATTAAAAGATATATATTTTGGAAAATTCACTTATAGATCTATAAAAGGGTATTTTTACATTTCAAAAAAAATATTATTTATAAGAGTAGGAGTTGTTGAAACATGGAGTTTTATTTTTTTTTGTAATTAAACCAAAAGTAATATAAAATATACATTTATTAGACACTTTCAATTGAAAAATTTGTGGCCCATATATAACTTAGCTATAATGAATCTATATAAACCATATGTTTGACTAAAATTGAATTTCAGCTTTGTGCTTTTACCCTGACATGCCTATGCATAGTTTCTCATTTTTGTTTACACAAATACATATACATACATACAAGTGAATATTATCATTTTTGAGTTTGAAGTTATAATTACATAAATTATTTTTACATTGTAAAATTTAGATATAGAATATGTTGATTTAAATATCAATTAATAATTACTAATTTAGTAATAATAAACATTAAAATTTTAAAATTATATATATTATGACAAGTTTCTATAACAATCTTATTAAATATATTTAAAAAATTAAATTCACCAAGTTTCTAAATTCATACACAAAAAATAGAATATATTGTAAAAATCCATATTAAAATATTTTATCAATTATATTCTATAAGTTCAATTATGACAAGTTTCTAAATTCATATGAAAAAATAAAAAATAGAACTATTCTAAAAAATCATATTAAAATATTATAAAATTAGAAACAACTACATCCTTCCATTTCAAAATATTCCAAATAAATAATGTATTTTTATATAATAAACATTCTAAACTAATATATATCAATATTATAAATTATACTATTCTATGATATATATTACCTACTATATTTTTTATGGTTTATTTATAATTTGAAGTGTTGAATGAAAATTTTAGGCAGTAACTAACTAATAAAAGTACAAATAGTGTTGAATGAAAATATAGTTGATTGTAACTAACAGCAAGTAACAAGTTGATAACTAAGATCATCCTTGGAAGTTGCTATTTTTACAAATTTCATTCTATACTTAGACCGCATGCCTATCACTCTTTTTTTCTTTTTTTTAATAAATAAGTCTACATCCATAAATGAATATTTACCATTTTTGCATGTGTTTGAAGTTATAACTATTTAAATAATTTTTTATTTAAGATTTTATTTATTAAAATTATTTTTGCATTGTAAAATTTATATATAGAATATGTTGATTTAAATGACTATACAAATTGCTATGTGTTAATTCACCGATTTAATATGACTTATCTTTTTATAAGATTATTATATATGATCTTAATAATTTTTATGACCTAATCATAAATTTAAATATTATTATAAATAACTTATTATGACCTAATCATAAATTTAAGTATCTTTATCAACAATAAATTAACCAAATTTTCTTCTATCCATCAGAAATTAGGTAGACAAATTAGGTTTCCTACCATTATGAGATTGGATAATCGAATCCTTGGAATTTTTGGATTGCATGCTCTCATAAAGTCTTTGATTAATTAATTAAAAAAAACATTCAAACAAAAAGAATTATTACCAGCTAATCTGTAAGTGACGTTTCATACAGTTCCCACTACGCTTAGGTTTTAAAAATCGTCCTTCGTAAGTATTATAACGAAAAAACCCTAAAAAAAAAAAAAAAAACCGTAAGGCAGGTATAATATAGGTATCATTTATAGAAAAAGAAATGAGATTTGCAATTTTAGCGAGACATGTCGTTGTGACAAATTGTTGCTGTTCCGAATCGTATTATATCTGCTACACTAGAAATTTATGTAACCTCTAGTATATTTTAGAAGCGTGTGGGATTAAATTGGTATTTTTTAATTTATGTGGTAGAAGAGATGGACTAAATTTATGGTTCTTCCTTTTGCAAGCAGGCAGGTATAAGATACCGTTCGCTGAAAAAAAAAAAGAGATTTGTAATGTTAACAACACAAATTGTTGCTGTTGTTTTGTGTGTGAGAGAGTTGTTTTTGTTTGGTTGTTGATAGTGTGTGCCAAGACCAATGATTGTAGGCTGAGTATACGTCAGTGGTGGGTGAAATGGCAAAATGACATTATTCAAACGTATGGCTTCATGCGGATCCTTTAATTTAATAATGTCTTGGACTCACAGCTGAAGGGATTAAAATCAAAACGTGACACAGAGGTGTATGAGAGAGAGTTATTGGAATGGTTCACATGCTTTGAAATGGTAAACAAATAAGTATTTTGATGTTTTAGCATACTCTTTAGGTATCATTTAATTAAACTTCCATCTTAAGCCATATGTTTGTCTTGCTTATAAAGATAAAATGAAACAATGTGCAACTTTGATTTGTGTATAGTAATTCTTGTTGTAGATCTCATTAATCTTTTTGAGTCATTGATTTTTCATAGTTTAATTGATTTAAGTGGGCTCGATGTGTTTTTGATTAAGATAAACGAGTTTTATAGGGATCCGAAACCTAAATCCATACAAAAACTTAAAAGATTAAAATAGTAGCGAACTAGTTCAAAAAGAACAGCTAAACAACAACAAAAATAGGGGAAAAACCCCACAGCACCACAAACAACAACGATACCAAGACTAAGCACTAGCAACACAAACAGGAAAAAATTAAACCAGAGAATGTATGAGCTCAGATTTCTTTTGTATCATATTCTTATTAATCTCCTCGAGCTCTTCCATTTAAAATCTCGTTGCGCTCCTCTCTTGGTTTCTGCTCCTCGTTCTGGTAGAGGGTCCAATTGTAACCTACAAATCTACCCCTTGCAAACTTGAATCCAAATTCTTCTTTTTTTAGTTTAGTCGCTAAAGGTGGGACACTGGTAATTGGCTAGGCTCTTTGGATAGCCATCATCTCATTAACCTTTCTCAAATTTTCTACGCTACTACTCATACCTTCTTTGCTTATCTCAACCAATTTCCTTAGGTTGCCCTTAATCTCCTCCATACTCTTTTCTAGCTAAACAATCCTAGACTTGTGTTCTGTTTTCATAACTTTGACATCCTTAATGAGTTTTTGGGTCATTCTAAGAAGCTTATCGATCTTATCTGGCATGGGATTCTTAGTAAAAGTATTAATTATATCTTTAATGCCTTCCTTTAAAAGATGAACCCTATTGGGTTGCTTTGGGTCATATTGTAGGGAAAAGGGGTCATATTGTGTCATAAGGGGTCCTATGGTGTCCCAAGACACCATATGACCCCTATGGACACCGTATGACCCCTAACGACACCATAGGACCCCTTAAGACATCAAATTATGTCATTAGGGGTCATATTGTGTCTTACAGGGTCGTAGGACACAATATGACCCCTAACGACATGATTTGGTGTCTTAAGGGGTCCTATATTGTCGTTAGGGGTCATATGGTGTCCCATGAACCCTTATGACCTCTTAAGACACCATATGACCCCTAATGACACCATATTGGGTCGCTTTGGGTCATATTGTAGGGAAAAGGGGTCATATTGTGTCATAAGGGGTCCTATGGTGTCCCAAGACACCACATGACCCATATGGACATCGTATGACCCCTAACAACACCATAGGACCCCTTAAGACACCAAATCATGTCGTTAGGGGTCATATTGTGTCTTACGAGGTCTTAGGACACAATATGACACAATATGACCCCTAACGACATGATTTGGTGTCTTAAGGGGTCCTATAGTGTCGTTAGGGGTCATATGGTGTCCATAGGGGTCATATGGTGTCCCATGAACCCTTATGACCTCTTAGGACACCATATGACCCCTAATGACACCATATTGGGTCGCTTTGGGTCATATTATGGGGAAAAGGGGTCATATTGTGTCATAAGGGGTCCTATGGTGTCCCAAGACACCATATGAACCCTATGGACACCGTATGACCCCTAACAACACCATAGGACCCCTTAAGACACCAAATCATGTCGTTAGGGGTCATATTGTGTCTTACGGGGTCGTAGGACACAATAGGACCCCTAACAACATGATTTGGTGTCTTAAGGGGTCCTATGGTGTCTTAAGGGGTCCTATGGTGTCGTTAGGGGTCATATGGTGTCCCATGAACCCTTATGACCTCTTAGGACACCATATGACCCCTAATGACACCATATTAGGTCACTTTGGGTCATATTATTGGGAAAAGGGGTCATATTGTGTCATAAGGGGTCCTATGGTGTCCCAAGACACCATATGACTCTTATGGACACTGTATGACCCCTAACGACACCATAGGACCCCTTAAGACACCAAATCATGTTGTTAGGGGTCATATTATGTCTTACGGGGTCGTAGGACACAATATGACCCCTAACGACATGATTTGGTGTCTTAAGGGGTCCTATGGTGTCATTAGGGGTCATATGGTGTCCCATGAACCCTTATGACCTCTTAGGACACCATATGACCCTTAATGACACCATATTGGCTCGCTTTGGGTCATATTGTGTCCTAAGGGGTCATAAGGGTTCATGGGACACCATATGACCCCTATGGACACCGTATGACCCCTAACAACACCATAGGACCCCTTAAGACACCAAATCATGTCGTTAGGGGTCATATTGTGTCCTACGACCCTATAAGACACAATATGACCCCTAATGACATGATTTGGTGTCTTAAGGGGTCCTATGGTGTCGTTAGGGGTCATATGGTGTCCATAGGGGTCATATGGTGTCCCATGAACCCTTATTACCTCTTAGGACACCATATGACCCCTAATGACACCATATTGGGTCACTTTAGGTCATATTGTAGGGGAAAGGGGTCATATTGTGTCATAATAGGTCCTATGGTGTTCCAAGACACCATACGACCCCTATGGACACTGGATGACCCCTAATGACACCATATGACCTCTTAAGACACCAAATCATGTCCTTAGGGGTCATATTGTGTCTTACGAGGTTGTAGGACATAATATGACCCCTAACGACATGATTTGGTGTCTTAAGGGGTCCTATGGTGTCGTTCGGGGTCGTATGGTGTCCATAGGGGTCATATGGTGTCCCATGAACCCTTATGACCTCTTAGGACACCATATGACCCCTAATGACACCATATTGAAAATTTTGAAAATGTTGAAAGTGATAATGGAAATGCTCAACATGTGGAAAATTTTGACATAGGAGGTGAAAATGTGGAAAACTTTAACGTTGAAAGTGGACTTGCTCAACCAAGTGAGCCATATGTAACACCTAATCACTTTAGAAATGAAGACCCTCTCATGGATGAAAGACAAATTCCAAATCCAAGACCTTCAAGAACCCCAAAATGGTTATTTGAAATCGCTGAGAACATTATTGAGAATGTTGAAGGCAAGAGGTCAACAAGAATCATTCGGTTGTGGGCTACACAACTTTTCAACCAAAATTTTAGCAATAAGACATTGATCGAGCAATGCCAACTCTTTGTTCAATTGCTAAAGATGATAAAGATGAGACCATTGCTAAACAAATTGAAGATTCGTATGAACAAGAAGATGGAGAGAAATTCTATTATTGCAAAAAATCTATTTGACATTCTCAATTCTATTGGAAAGAATAACAAAGAAAGAGATAAGAGAGCTACTTGAAGAGTGATTACAACCTCCTTAGTAAGCCATCAATTGAGGAAGGCTCGTCAAATGAGACAAACTTGTGTTGATTTTAACATAAACCGTAAAACTTTGGATAGAGAACTTGCACGAAGACAAAGACTTGATGATCCACTTCAACAAGATACATGGGCATTTGGTGGGAGGCTTCCACGTGTTGATAGAAAGTTGACTGACAATGTGAAGGAAGAGATTCAACAATTTTGACACTCTAATTCTAGAGTGTCACCCAATGTAAAGGTTGGTTTGAAATTAAGAATCAACAACCGAGACTGCACACCGCATCCCAAAAATTTCTTGTAATCAAGCCAAACAATGTTGTGCAATTTTTTTTGTGAATTACATCCAACTTTGAAAATATCACAAAGGGCCTTTGAATCTTTGAAACCATTTTATTGTGTTCCTCTTAAGATTCGCAATACCTGTTGTTTCAAGTACCATGTGGAGTTTTCAATGTACCATGAACTTTTATGTCATATTCATTCTACGATGCATACTAATGAGATGTTGCAGGAGCGTGGTGCAATGCTATTTTCGATATCATCAAGAGACTTGCAAGATCTATTTTTATGCCCTAGAAATGATGGCTACTATTTCTATAGAAATGATTGTTTGAATGAGAAGTGCTCAGAATGCGGTGGGTTGTCAAAGTTTGTTTCATGTTTTCATGAAAGCAGCGAACACGAGTTTGGAAATAATTATGTTGAGAAAAAAAGATACGAGACAGTGAAATAGAGTTTGAAGAGTGGAGGTGAAGGTTCTAGATGCGAATTAGTCTCAAGAGAAGTGAGTATTGCTGATTTTATTTTGGATTTTAAGGAAAATATTTTCTACAAGTATGCAAGGCACACCCATAGGTCTCAGTGGTTGGATCAACAATTCATGATGTGTAAGAACTCTTTCCCGATTGGCACTATTGTATCGGTGGTTGATTTTGCAGAGAACTATACATTGCAACCACGGAATGAGGTACAATCTCAGTACTATAATTCAGTCTAGATTTCTATTTTTGTTCACATTACATATAGACATACTCTTGATAGTACAAAAGAGGACAAGAAGATAATCAGGGAGTATCATTTTTATATGAGTGATGATAGATCACACTCCTCCGAGTATGTGCAACATTCTTTCGAGATTTTTTTTGAGTTCTTGCATGAGAAAGATATTGCAATTGACCGACATATAATATGGTCAGATAACTGTATGGGTCAATTCAAGAATGCCCATATGTTTTATTGGTTGAGTAGAATGCATGTGGAGAGGCGTATACCTCATATTTGGCATTTTTTTGAGGCTGGGCATGGGAAGGGAGGGCATGATGGAGTAGGTGCATGTTTGAAGAGAGCTCTAGTTAAGGAGAAATTGAGGATTTTAGGTGCAAATTTCTCTGATGCACATTCTATTGTTGATTGGTGTAGTTCAGCATTGTCACATGGAGGTACTCTTGATTCAGCAGTGAGCAGATTCTTTTGTTTGGTTGAGGAGGGAACAGTAGGAGATAGATTGGATTGTCAAACAATTAAAGATTCTTCAAAGATGCATTCATTACTCAGCTCAGATGCAAGTACATGGACCATTTGGACATGAGCGTTGGTGTGTTTTTGTCAGAGTTGTGTTTGGTGTGATTAGGATCAATGCGAGTCAAGTGAGTGGGTTGATACGTGGGTTCCCCACTATCTAACTCCTTTATCTCAAACAATATCCTTGTCAAATGATGACATGGAAAGTTCACTTGAGTATGATTGTCTATTAGATCTTGTACAGCCAGGACATGTTTTTGAAGTTGTTGCACTGCAAGAGAATGAAGAGAGATCAAAATATTGGTTGGCACGATGTGTACAAGGAAAACAAAAGCTAACACAACTAGTGATAGATGATAATGGGTTCACATATCCTACAGGTTCAGTTGTTGTTGTGGGAACTTGGTTGTGAACATACATGATTAGAAAGAATGGCATACCTGCATTTGAAGACTATGAGAGACACAAAACCATTATAATGTATTCACACCTTATTATAACTAAAAATGTCAAGTTGTTGAACCATCAAGCAAAACCGAAGACCAATGGATAGTGACTATTATTGATCGTGAAGCAATACTAGATACTCTTAAACAAAGAGATGACCCTTCAGGAACACTTGAGTAGTAGGTCTTTAATGGTGCCTTATTTTTTTATCATGCATTTCATTTCAAACAATGATCATTAAACCTTAATGTTCAAGTTTGTTACGTGTATATTAAGGATGTGTTCAAAATGCAAGTCTATTGATGAACGTTTTTTTTTGGCAACATGGTTTTTGCATGCACATAGCGAGTACACTCGATATAATTGGAAGGGACGTATTTTTTCAACATGACTTATTATCATGCATTTGATGAGCTCTACAATTTTTATTATTAGACAACACTATTTGATAATTTTTTATGATATAATTATAGCATAACCTTTATGCTCATGAAGGTCTTTTTTGATGATATACAACAGTATCACATTACGATTTTTATGTCAACATAGTGGGTTTTGTTGATATAATTCGAAGGGACGTATTTTTATGGTATATAATCCCACCTTTTCAGTTATTATCATGCATTTTAGTTGAAGTGATTATCATAAATCCTTTATGTTCATCCATGCATTTTATGTGTAGACTAACAATTCTTAAAAATACAAGTTCATGCTAGATCATTTGTCATTGACAAGACCCTCTCTTGTTGATGGTACATATTCCTTTGTGCATTAATGAGATTAAATTGTGGGTCTTGTCATTGTTTATTATCATGAAGATGATTCAAATGCATGTGGCCAAGACACATCTGCAGTGGATCAAATTGTCATGACAGATGATCTATTGAATCAAACATTTGACATTGATAGTCAGGTAAATAGGTTAATGTTGGGCCTTCAACATCAACACCTACTAGTCAAGGTGGTCATCAAACTTTCACTCAGGTAACCTTGTCTATTTTTATTCATTAATGGTTTATAAAATAAAGTCAGTTAGATTTTGGCAATTGAATAACATTGTTTCATTTTCAGACGCTGACATCAGATGCGCCTAATATTCTCTCCACAATGGAGCATGGTGTTCTCTAGCAGTAGCATCTTTGATGCTTTTGACAATAGTATGAGTGAGATTAGTAAATTTCTAATTTGATGCTTCCCATAGGGCTTTGCAACTTCAGATTGTGAGTGTGCCCCTGTTACAGATGAATTGTACTTTAATCGACATAGATGGTCTATGATGGCTTTTTTGTAAGACTATATGGTTTAATTACATATATTGTACTTAAATCGACATATAACAATATCCAAGTGGTGATTGGCATGAGCTTGAATATGGTAAGTTGTATGCATCTTGAAGTTGAATATGATATGTTGTATACATCTTGAAGTTGAAATTTGATTAGACTTTGTCAGCATTTGATGAATCATAAATGTCATTTCATTATTAATCTTGTGAGTGTGAGGTGTAGGAATAAATATCAATTACTTTGAAAGTCATGGATGGTTGTCCTGATATGATAACCACCAGATGGTTGTGCCTTATGAAGAAAAACTGAACATATAATAACTAATCGAGAACATCAATTCAAATTCATAATATAGAGGATGCTAATAACAGATCTTTGTATATTTATTTTTTCTAATAATGAAATAGGCATAACTGTATTGAGATAAAATGAAGCTTTTCTCTCATATGAAGATGTCACATTGGCAAATTGGTCTTTATTATAATACACAAGACATAAGTAAAATCAAAACGCTCTCATCAAATCCTTCCAGATTATATGTTAACTTGTGACTCATTAGTGTATGCTGGGAGAGGGAAGAGTGTGTGGCTTCAGCATACAGTTTTGGACTTGAACCATATTGTATAAATCTCAAGGCTTCAACTTGATTATCATTAAAGGTTTCTGATTGTTTACAAAATATCCCTTCATATCCCTTCATGGATGTCACATGTGTAGGGTATGACCCCGAGCGTCGGATCAAGTGGGGCGGAAAAATAGGAGCATGCGTAGGGTAATAATGCCTAACTAGACATGTCAGAGCCGACGGTTCGTCATAGCGACGAGAAAAACAAGAAATCAGCCACGCGACAACATTCGATTGAGTGAAACTGACGATCTTTTCGCCAACTGAAAAATTGCTGCCCTAATAAAACCGTAGGGCAACATGAAATACCAAGATAGGCTTTTGTAGGGACACCTCTCATGACCCTATAGGTTCAAAAAGATCATTCACAGGTGCCACAGATTCTGAGTTAGGGCTCGTCAAAGTTTGACAATTTTGAGCACTTAGGGCGCTCAAGGGACGATGCCGGTAGGGTATGACCCCGAGCGTCAGATCGAGTGGGGGGAAGAAATAGGAGCATGCATAGGGTAATAATGCCTAACTAGACATGTCAGAGCCAATGGTTCATCATCGTGACAAGAAGAACGAGAAATTAGCCACGCGACAACATTCGAATGAGTGAGACTGACAATTCTTTCGCCAAGCAAAAAATTGCTGCCCTAATAAAACCATAGGGAAACTTGAAAAACCGTGAGAGGATTTTGTAGGGCCCCCTCTCATGACCCCATAGGTTCAAATGGATTGTTCGTAGGTGCCACAAATTTTGAGTTAGGGCCCGTCAAAGTTTGACAATTTTGAGCACTTAGGGTGTTCAAGGGACGACGCCAGTAGGGTATGACCCTAAGCGTCAGATCGAGTGGGGGGGACAAATAGGAGTGTGTGTAAGGTAATAATTCCTAACTGGACATGTCAGAGCTGATGGTTCATCATCACGACAAGTAGAACGAGAAATCAGCCACACGCCAACATTCCATTGAGTGAGACTGACGATATTTTTGCCAACCGAAAAATTATTGCCCTAATAAAACCGTAGGGTAACGTGAAAAAATGAGATAGGCTTTTGTAGGGACCCCTCTCATGACCTCGTAGGTTCAAACAGATCATTTGGAGGTGCAACAAATTCTGAGTTAGGGCTCATCAAAGTTTGACAATTTTGAGCACTTAGGGCGCTCAAGGGACGATGCCGGTAGGGTATGACCCCGAGCGTCGGATCGAATGGGGGGGCAAAATAGGAGCATGTGTAGGGTAAAAATGCCTAACTAGACATGTCACAGCTGATGGTTCTTCATCGCGATGAGCAGAACGAGAAATCAGCCACGCGACAACATTCCATTGAGTGAGGCTGATGATTTTTTTACCAACCAAAAAATTTCTGCCCTAATAAAACTATAGGGCAAATTAAAAAACCGAGATAGGCTTTTGTAGGGATCCCTCTTATGACCTCATAGGTTCAAATGGATTGTTCGTAGGTGCCACGGATTCCGAGTTAGGGCCTGTCCAAGTTTGACAATATTTAGCACTTAGGATGCTCAAGGGACGACGCTGGTAGGGTATTACCCCGAGCATCGGATTGAGTGGGGGGAAAAAATAGGAGCATGCATAGGGTAATAATGCCTAACTGGACATGTCAGAGCCAACAGTTCATCATCATGATGAGAAGAACGAGAAATCGGCCACGCGACAACATTCCATTGAGTGAGACTGATGATTTTTTTGCCAAAAGAAAAATTGCTGACCTAATTAAACCATATGGCAACTTGAAAACCTAAGATAGGCTTTTTTAGGGAACCCTGTTATGGCCCCATAGGTTCAAACAGATCATTCGCAAGTGCCACGGATTCCAAGTTAGGGCCCATCAAAGTTTGATAATTTTCAGCACTTAGGGTAAGGGACGACGCCGTTAGGGTATGACCCCGAGTGTCGAATCGAGTGGGGGGCCAAAATAGGAGCATGCGTAGGGTAATAATGCCTAACTGGACATGTCAGAGCTGACAATTCATCATCGTGATGAGCAGAATGAGAAATCGGCCACGCTACAAAATTCCATTGAGTGAGACTAACGATTCTTTTACCAACCGAAAAATTGCTGCCCTAATAAAACCATAAGGCAACTTGAAAACCCAAGATAGGCTTTTCTAGGGACCCCTCTCGTGGCCCTGTAGGTTCAAATGGATCATTTACAGGCGCCATAGATTCTGAGTTAGGGCCCATCAAAGTTTGACAATTTTGAACACTTAAGGTGCTCAAGGGATGACAGCGATAGGGTATGACCCCGAACGTCGGATCGAGTGGGGGGGGAAAATAGGAGCATGCATAGGGTAATAATGCCTAACTGGACATGTCAGAGCAAATGGTTCATCATCACGATGAGCAGAACAAGAAATCGGTCACGTGACAACATTCCATTGAGTGAGACTGACAATTTTTTTGCCAACTAAAAAATTGTTGCCCTAATAAAACCGTAGGGCAACTTTTGAGCTATAGTTGATAGTAGGCTATGTGCTCCAAAGGAGATGGATCGGTATTGATAAAAAGTGATTCTTGCATAAAAAATGAGATAGGCTTTTGTAGGGACCCCTCTCGTGGCCCCATAGGTTCAAACGGATCATTCGCAGGTGCCACGGATTCCGAGTTAGGGCCTGTCAAAGTTTGACAATTTTGAGCACCTAGGGCGCTCAAGGGACGATGCCAGTAGGGTGTAAACCCGAGTGTCGGATCGAGTGGGGGGGAAAAATAGGAGAATGTGTAGGGTAATAATGCCTAACTGGACATGTTAGAGCCGACGGTTCATCATCACGACGAGTAGAATGAAAAATCAGCCACGCGACAACATTCGTTTGAGTGAGACTGATGATTTTTTCACCAAACGAAAAATTGCTGCACTAATAAAACCGTAGGGCAACTTGAAAAACCAGGAGAGGATTTTGTAGGGACCCCTCTCATGACCCCATAGGTTCAAATGCATTATTTGTAGGTGCCATGGATACTGAGTTAGGGCCCATCAAAGTTTAAAAATTTTGAGCAATTAGGGCGCTCAAGGGACGACACTGGTAGGGTATGACCCTAAGTGTCGAATCGAGTGGGGGGGCTAAATAGGAGCATGCCTAGGGTAACAATGCCTAATTGGACATGTTAGAGCTGATGGTTCATCATCATGATGAGCAGAACGAGAAATCGGCCACGTGCCAACATACCATTGAGTGAGACTGACGATATTTTTGCCAACAAAGAACTTGTTGCCCTAATAAAACCGTAGGGCAACCTGAAAAACCAAGATAGGCTTTTGTAGGGACCCCTCTCGTGACCCCATAGGTTCAAATGGATCATTTGTAGGTGCCACGGATTTTGAGTTAGTTCCCGTCAAAGTTTGATAATTTTGAGCACTTAGGGCACTTAAGGGACGACGGTGGTAGGGTATGACCCCGAGCGTCGGATCGAGTTGGGGGGAAAAATAGGAGCATGTGTAGGGTAATAATGCCAAACTGGACATGTCAGAGCTGATGGTTCATCATCACAATGAGTAGAATGATAAATCGACCATGCGACAACATTCCATTGAGTGAGACTGACGATTTTTTTACCAACCGAAAAATTGATGCCCTAATAAAACCGTAGGGTAACTTGAAAAACTGAGATAGGCTTTTGTAGGAACCCCTCTCATGACCCTGTATGTTCAAATAGATTGTTCGTAGGTGCCACAGATTCCGAGTTAGGGCCCATCAAAGTTTGACAATTTTGAACACTTAGGACACTTAATGAACGACGTCGGTAGGGTATGGCCCTGAGTGTTAGATCGAGTGGGGGGGGAAAATAGGAGCATGCATAGGGTAATAATGCCTAACTGGACATGTCAGAGCCAACTGTTCATAATCACGATGAGCAGAACCAGAAATCGACCACGCGACAACATTCCATTGAGTGAGACTGATGATTTTTTTGCCAACTGAAAAATTGCTGCCCTAATAAAACCGTAGGGCAAATTGAAAAACTGAGATAGGATTTTGTAGGGAGCCCTCTCATGGCCCTATAGGTTCAAATGGATCGTTCGCAGGTGCCACGGATTCTGAGCTAGGGCCCGTCAAAGTTTGACAATTTTGAACACTTAGGGTGCTCAAGGGACGACGTTGGTAGGGTATGACCCCGAGTGTCAAATGGAGTGGGGGGTAAAATAGGAGCATGCGTAGGGTAATAAAGCCTAACTAGACATGTCAGAGTCAACAGTTCGTCATTGCGAAGAGCAGAACAAGAAATCGGCCATACGACAACATTCCATTAAGTGAGACTAACAATTTTTTTGCCAACTGAAAAATTGCTGCCCTAATAAAACCATAGGGAAACTTGAAAAACTGAGATAGGCTTTTGTGGGGACCCCTCTCATGGCCCCCAGAGGGTCAAATGGATCATTCGCAGGTGCCATGGATTTTGAGTTAGGGCCCGTCTATGTTTGACAATTTTGAGCACTTAGGGTGCTCAAGGGACGATGTTGGTAGGGTATGACCCCGAGTGTCGGATTGAGTGGGGGGGGAAAATAGGAGCATGCATAGGGTAATAATGCCTAACTAGACATGTCGGATCTGACGATTCATCATCATGATGAGCAGAACGAGAAATCAACCACGCAACATTCCATTGAGTGAGACTGACAATTTTTTTGCCAACCAAAAAATTGCTGCCCTAATAAAGCTGTAGGGAAACTTGAAAAATTGAGATAGGCTTTTGTTGGGTCCCCTCTCATAACCCCGTATGTTCAAATGGATTGTTCACAGGTGCCACAAATTCTGATTTAGGGCCCGTCAAATTTTGACAATTTTGAGCACTTAGGGCGCTCAAGGGACGACTCTGGTAGGGTATGACCCTGAGCGTCAAATCGGGTGGGGGGAAAAATAGGAGCATGCGTAGGGTAATAATGCCTAACTAGACGTGTCGGAGGTGATGGTTCATCATCATGATGAGCAAAACGAGAAATCGGCCATGCGACAACATTCCATTGAGTGAGACTGACGATTATTTTGCGAATCAAAAAATTGTTGCCCTAATAAAACAGTAGGGCAACTTGAAAAATGAAGATAGGATTTTGTAGGGACCCCTCTCATGGCCCCGTAGGTTCAAATGAATCATTTGCAGGTGCCACGGATTTCGAGTTAGGGTCCGTCAAAGTTTGACAATTTTGGGCACTTAGGGCGCTCAAGGGACAACGGCAATAGGGTATTACCCTGAGCATCGGATTGAGTGGGGGTGCAAAATAGGAGCATGCGTAGGGTAATAATGCCTAACTGGACATGTCAGAGCTGACAGTTCATCATTGCGATGAGCAGAATGAGAAATCGGCCACACAACAACATTCCATTGAGTGAGACTGACGATTTTTTCACCAACCAAAAAATTGCTGCCCTAATAAAACTGTAGGGCAAATTGAAAAAATGAGATGGGCTTTTGTAGGGACCCCTCTCATGGTCTCGTAGGTTCAAACAGATCATTCACAGGTGCCACGGATTCTGAGTTAGGGCTCTTCAAAGTTTGACAATTTTGAGCACTTAGGGCACTCAAGGGACGACACCGGTATGGTATGACCTCGAGCGTCGGATCGAGTGGGTGGGCAAAATAGGAGCATACATAGGGTAATAATGCCTACCTGGACATGTCAGAGCTGACGGTCCATCATCGCGACAAGCAGAATGAGAAATCAGCCATGCGACAACATTCAATTGAGTGAGACTGACGATTTTTTTGCCAACCAAAAAATTGTTGCCCTAATAAAACCATAGGGCAACTTGAAAAACTGAGATAGGATTTTGTAGGGACCCCTATCGTGACCCCATAGGTTCAAACGGATCGTACGCAGGTGCCATGGATTCTGAGTTAGGGCTCATCAAAATTTGACAATTTTGAGCACTTAGGGTGCTCAAGGGACGACTCTGGTAGGGTATGACCCTGAGCGTCAGATCGAGTGGGGGGAAAAATAGGAGTATGCATAGGGTAATAATGCCTAACTGGACATGTCAAAGCTGACAGTTCGTCATCGCGACGAGCAGAACGAGAAATCGACCACGCGACAACATTCCATTGAGTGAGACTGACGATTTTTTCGCCAACCAAAAAATTGCTGCCCTAATAAAACCGTAGGGAAAATTGAAAAACCAAGATAGAATTTTGTAGGGACCCCTCTCGTGACCCCGTAGGGTCAAACAGATCATTCGTAGGTGCCACGAATTCGAAGTTAGGGCCTGTCAAAGTTTGACAATTTTGAGCACTTAGGGCACTCAAGGGATGATGCTAGTAGGGTATGACCCTGAGCGTCAGATTGAGTGGGGCAGAAAAATAGGAGGATGCATAGGGTAATAATGCCTAATTTGACATGTTGGACCTAACGGTTCGTCATCGCGATGAGCAGAACGAGAAATCGACCATGTGACAACATTCGATTGAGTGAGACTGACAATTTTTTCACCAACCGAAAAATTACTGCCCTAATAAAACCCCTTTGACCGAGGTGGGGGGCAAAATAGGACCATGCATAGGGTAATAATGAATTGTATCAAGTATTGTTCATTAAATGAATTGTATCGTATTGTTCATTAAATGAATTGTATTGTTCATTCATTGTATTGTTCATTGAATGAAGTGTATTGTATTGTTGATTAAATGAATTGTATTTTTCATAAATTGTATTGTTGATTAAATGAATTGTATCGTATTGCTCATTAAATGAATTATATTGTTCATTATAAAAACAACAGTTATGATGAAATGAAATGAATTGTATTGTTCATTAAATAGCCATTTTTAGCCATTGTAAATTATTGGAATGAAGATTAAAGATTTCCATGATAACACCACGCACAGATGAGGAACAATTTATATGATCAAATATCAACTTCTATATATATATATATATATATATAAATGTCGAATGATTACAAATGTATGTCCATACACAAATATGGCATAAACGCCAACTGAAACAAAATGTATGTCTAAATACGTGAATGTATGTCCATATACAAAATATGCATGCCAACTAGACATGTAAGAATCCCAAAACTATTTATAACATCCTAAGCTGCTGATGGATCATCAAAATTGATCTGCTTCACTGCACTGCTCAGCTCTGAAGGATCCTGCACAAGAAAAACAAACCACGATTAATATTAGTTATATTTTATAATTCACATTCGAAAAGTTAACATAAAAATGAATTATAATTGAACTATTCATGTTTACCTCATCTCCACGTTTTCTCTTCAGCTTTGTAGGACTCTTGATGTATGTCTTTGGTAGAGGAGGTATGTTTTGAATACTTTGATACACAACCTACATATGTTCAGAAACATGACATTGATACAAGTTAGCATATAATTGTCACTGATAATAACAAATTATATCTACTAATCAAATAATAAAATAAAAACACATCTACTCGAGGCATCTCTTCTTCTTCTTCAGGTATACTGGGTGTAGTCATCAAGGATGTGAAGCCAAGAGTTCTCTGTATATATACACAACAAGTATATGAAACTAACAATCTATGTCTAGACATGTATAATCACTATAAGTTATTTAAACTATTCATTCAATCATATTTGCATTCAATTACCTTTCCCTTGTCTCTAATTGTACTACCACTCTAATTGTACTACCAGATCCTAAATCACACTACATCGCACTCATGCTGCTTGTGCCCTACAAGAGTAAAATAAGATATACATGCAAGTTACTACATAATCTAATTAATACAAATATAAATGATGAGCATGTATGTACAATAAAATACAAATGACTAGGTGCAATAATATATGTACCGTCAAGCTATCAAGGCCAAATGAAATGGCTGACGAGGTGCCCTCCTGAATCTGTCTCAACTCATCCTTGGTCATCGACTGTTAAATAGACCATGTAAATAAAAATTAGTACTTAATATTATCTAATTTATTAATATTTAATTAAAATATAACATTAACTATGAAAACACAAATCTTACCAATACATCATCAATGTATGATGACGGTGCCTCCTCGACTCTAGCATGTGAGGACTCCCCAGGGTATCCTCCAGTCTATGTAATAACATCTGGTGCATCATGCATCTCGTGCACCTCAAAATCTACACTGCCCACAGGAGGATCAACAAGCTGTCCAATTGGACCAAAGCATACGTGCCCACACATGACACAACTATGGGGCACACATATGTGTGGAGTCGAGGATGATGTGTCACCAGCATCGGATGCACCGCTACCATCAAGAGTAGGCTGAGCTACTGACGCAACCTGAGAAACCAAAAGGCTACTCAAAGAGTGAATAGCCGATATGGTCCGTGAAGCCGCCTCACAAATGATATGAGGATGTTGAACTATAGGTGGGGGATCAACAGGAGGAGGGGGGACATATGGGCCCTGGACTACTCTGACTGCCCTAGGTCTATTTTGGGGCATACCTAAACCTACACCCTAGAAAGGCTGGATGTCAAAGTAGTTCACATGTTTGTGTAAAACAAACTCAACATTTAATTTTTTTATGAAATAGAAGGGGATATCAAGATTGTTGTTGGGTTGTTTGTCGAAAACCATCCACCAACGATCCCAAAAAATTTTAACAATCCCATCATTTGTGCACCATTTGATAGAAAGTTTTGTTTTTTGGGGATCTACGGGCTGACCAGTACAGGGATTGACAAACAATGAGGCGATTTCGGTTTTGGATATCTCAAGATCCTCAGTCATGGTTTCCATACTTTTTATGATCGACGTGAGAGGATCAAACAATGGGTGTAGACGAGGGATCCTACGATATACTTCTGCAATCCCCCTCAATTCATTCAAATTTTGTGCAATCAAATCTTGAATTGAGGGGGGGTTTGGTTGTTGCAATTGTGGTCGTGGTTGGTCAGTGTTTTCATTGTTATCCCCCATTTTTAACCTAATTGAATGTAAACAATTAAATTTAGTTAACAAATTTAAACAATTAGGTATTTGATTTTAAAAAACCTACTTTTCATGAAAAAAACCACATTTTCAATGAAAAATCAGATAAACATTAACAAAAAATACAAAAAATGAATGAAAATGATTCAAAACGATAAAATTCTTACCTCTAAATCTATTTTTTTGCAATTTTTTGTCAAAACACCAGATATCGGATGGAGTGGATATCGGATTTTGATGAATTCGCATGACCCATGAGTTAAAAATGACTCACAGGACTGTCACTGTTGAAATATAAAAGTCTTAGAAAATCAGATATCTGATTTTCTCAGATATCCGATTTTATCAAATATCTGATTTTCATACTTAAATTATTTTTAAATAACATATATAGTATAACGATATATTATATAATTATATAATACATATTGTATTATATTATATATATTATAATATAATATTATATTATATTATATATATTATAATATAATATTATATTATATTATATATATTATAATATAATATAATATTATATTATATTATATTATATATTATATAATATATTATATTATAATACAATATTATATTATATTATATATAATATAATATTATATTGTATTATATTATATAATATAATATAATATATATATTATATTGTATTATATTATATTGTATTATATTATATTGTATTATATTATATTGTATTATATTATATTGTATTATATTGTATTATATTATATAATATAATATAATATATATATTATATTATATAATATAATATATATATTATATAATATAATATATATATTATATTATATAATATAATATATATATAATATAATATATTATATTATATTATATTATATTATATTATATAATATAATATATATATTATATTATATAATATAATATAATATATATATTATATTATATTATATAATATTATATATATTTATAATATATTATATATATTATATTATATATTATAATATATATATTATATTATATTATATTATAATAATATAATATATTAGATTATATTATATAATATATTATATTATATTATATATATATATATATATTATATATATTATATTATATATATATTATATTATATTATATATAATATAATATAATATATTATTATATTATATTATATAATATATATATAATATATATTATATATATAATATTATATAATATATAATATAATATATTATATTATATATATAATATAATATAATATTATATTATATATATAATATAATATAATATTATATTATATAATATATAATATAATATATATATTATATATATATAATATATATTATTTATATATAATATAATATAATATTATATTATATAATATAATATAATATTATATTATATTATATAATATTATATTATATTATATTATATTATATATATATATATTATATTATAATATAATATTATATATATTATATTATATTATATATATTATATTATATTATATATATTATATTATATTATATTATATTATATATATTATATAATATATATTATATTATATTATATTATATTATATATTATATATATTATATAATATTATATTATATAATATTATATTATATAATATAATATTATATAATATAATATAATATAATATTAATATAATATAATATAATATAATATAATATAATATAATATAATATAATATAATATAATATAATATAATATTATATAATATATAATATAATATAATATGATATTATATTATATATAATATAATATCGTATTATATAATATAATATTATATTATATATTATATAATATAACATAATATTATATAATATTATATAATATAATATTATATTATATATTATATAATATAACATAATATTATATAATATTATATAATATTATATAATATTATATAATATTATATAATATTATGTTATATTATATAATATATAATATAATATTATATTATATAATATTATATATAATATTATATTATATAATACGATATTATATTATATATAATATAATATCATATTATATTATATTATATATATTATATTATATTATATTATATTATATTATAATATCGTATTATATAATATATTATTATATTATAATATAATATAATAATATATTATATAATACATATTATATAATATATATAATTTAATATGTAACATATAATATATTTTTAAAATTAAAATTACAAATAAAAATCGGATATCCGAGAAAATCGGACATCTGATTTCCTCGGATATCCGATTTGCATAGGTAATTACTAGGCCAAGCTGTACTAACACCCAGGCCAAGCAAAAAGTCAACACAGATTTTTGTGTTTTTAGGCGAGTGAGGAAGGTTATTTTTTTCACATCGCCACTTTTTGGCCCTCCTTGATCTTGCACTAACCCATAAAGGAGTCATCAATTATAAATTTACGCCCAAAAGCGGTAAGGGTGTCGTTATGCCAACCGTACACAAATTCCTCTATCATTTTTTAATATTGGCCATTTAATTTCTTGAGATATGGCACAAGGCTACCATCAGTAATTTTCATCCATAGCTCCTTGTTCTTTTTCCACTTTTCGCAAGAAGTTTATTACATTTTATTTTTGTCTCACCCCATATTAACACGTCCTCAACAAACTTGGAAAAAAATAGTATTGAAACCAAGGTCGAACCAGTAGATGAAAAACCAGATGGTTAGGAACAATCTAGAAACCCTGTTTTTTAATCTAAACCACATATGACAATAGATACTTTACACATTCGGTAGTCTGTCATCATTAATAGGTGGAATTTGGACGATATTTTTGGAATCCTTTCTTGTCAGTTCACATAGTTCTATAGGGAAAATTTTCCTTGCCGTCCACCACCTTATATCCTCATACGCCACACTAAGATTAGCCACGTTGTCTATAGGCATATTACCTTCCCGATACACATGGGAGGTTTGAAATTCATCCAATTTGGTCTTCATGATATTGCACTCTTGTATTAAATGCTTGATCGTCCAACTAGGGGCAGTCTATTTACTCAAACATCTAATAATGTTTAGAGAATTGCTCTCTAACTATAATTTTTTATGACCCCCTCGAATAGCTAGTTGTAACCCAATGTAGGCTTCATTTGCCTTAGCAAAATGGTTTGTCTGGGTGCCCAATGGGAGTGTCATTGCCGAGACAAGCCCACCATTGTGATCACAAGCAACTCCCCAACAATTAGCCAACTCAGGATTACCTTTAGCCACCCCATCAACATTGATTTTAATCCACCCTGTTGGGGGTGCAACCTAGGTAACATTAGGTCTTGTCTTCTTTAACTTGACAGTAGGTTTATAGATATCCCAAATGATATGCCATCAATTAATAATGTCTCAATCTTGATCAGGGGTAGGAATAGCAAGATCAAGCTAGCGAGAAGGACAAAAAGACATAAAATTCTCCTTATTTGAATTCTGGATCCGGCGAACCACAGAAAAAGGAGACTCTTTGTCCCTAAAAATCTGATTATTTCTTTCTTTCTAGATATCCCAGGCCACATGGCGCAACATAAAGCTCCATAACACTTTAAGAGAGGGAGTATCCAAGGGACAACTCCACTGAGACCAACATTCTAACAAACTCAAGGGAAAAAACCAGATAATTCCCCAAAGGTCAAAAAAATAGGCCCAAATATCTTGAGTGAAGGAACAATGAAGCAACAAATAAGTGACATCTTTAGTATTCTCCTTACACAAAAAGCATCTATTAGGAATAGACATTCCTCTTTTGCATAAATTATCAATGGATAGGATCTTATTTTGCATGAAGAGCCAAAACAAAATATTAATTTTGGGCAGCAATAAATTATTCTAGATACAAGACCAGAAAGCTGCAAGGGAAAAAGATCTTGTGAGCAATTTAAAGGTGTGAGAGACAAAGAGCCTTCTAGAGGATGAGTTGTACCACACCAAAGAGTCCTTAGCATGAAAGGATGGAATATGAATCTTAGCAAGCCACATCTGGAGAGGTTTCAACAAAGGATCCACACTGATTAGATTAATCCACTTTCCCTCTTAGTTATAATCAGCCACCTAGCAACCAAACCATTCCACACACAAATCTCTAAATTGAATAGCCCAATGATAATCAATCAGAGGTCCATCACTAGCCCACCAATCTTCCTAAAAATGAATTTTCTTTCCATTACCAAGAATCCATTTCATACCCTTTGAAATGACAACTTTCGTGTTTAGGATATTCATCCATACGGCTGAAGCAGTGAGTGGCATGTGTTCTTCTAACATATTTTGGACAGATCGTCCATGGCCAAGAAACATATTATGGATGATAGAGATCCATTCATTAGAGTCCATCAAATATCTCCACAATTTTTTAGCCATGAGGGCTTTGTTGAAGTCACAAATTTGTCTACTGGCAAGACCCCCAAGTTTCTTCAAGAGACATACTTGATCCCAAGACATGAGATGGAGACAATTTTTAGACTCCATTCCTATCCACAAAAAAATGTTTTGAATTTTCTCCATTCGATCTGCAAATTTTGAAAGATCCTTAAATAAACTCATAGCATAAACCAGTAAATTCTGTAGTGAGGCTTTGATTAACTAGAGCTTACTATCTTGGCTTAGAAGAGCACCTTTCTAGCCAACAAGCTTGTTTTGGAATCGATCAATCAAACCAAACCAAAAAGAATCAGGAGGCCCAGAACACAATGGAAGCTCCAAGTAGGTATTGGGTAAGGAAGCCAGTTTGTACCCCAAAATTTTAGCAATCTTGATTTGCCGATGATTAGGGGTATTGGGGAAGAAAATAGAACTTCTTGGTAGACTAATTCTCTGTTGAGATCTTTTTAAGTAAAGATTAAGAATTAGCTTCAAGGAGTTAGCTTCTACCACCGAACCTTCTCCCAGCAATAAAGTATCATCAACAAATTGTTGATGAGAACAAACTTGGCTATGAGAGGAAGGGTGGAGCCCTTTAATCTTTCCAATCCTTATCTCCATTTGAATGATTTTATTGAGATCAGCTCCCATCAGAATACAAAAAAATGGAGATAGAGGGTCCCCCTGCTTGAGACCTCTGGAAGCAGAGAAAAAACTTGACAAAGAACCATTAATCAGCACAAAAAATTTGGGTGTAGAAATGCATTGATTCACCAATTGGATAAAATTGTCACAAAATACAAAATCCTAAATTATTCTAATGAAGAATCTCTAGTTCACCCGGTCATAGCCTTTAACAAATCCAACTTTAGTAGAAAGACAGGTTTCTTGTTAATGAAAAGGGAGTGAATATTCTCATAAATAGAAATGGTGGAGTCCAAACTTTGGTGTCCCAGGACGAAGCCATTATGCTGCTTCAAAATCAAAAGCAGAAGGACCTTTTTCAATCTGAAAAGTAAAATTTTGGTGAACACCTTATAAATAGAGCTACATAAACCTTTAGGTCTGAATTCCTAAAACTAGCTAGCATCAGGTTTCTTAGGAATTAACACAATGAAGGTAGAATTGAGCTCTTTAAGAAGAGAGAGGGAGCCAAATAATTCCTTAGCTTCATCCACAATATCTCCTCCAGCAATGTTCCAAAACAACTAGAAAAGAACATAGGAAACCTATTTGGTCCTAAAACTTTATTTCCTTCAAACGAGAAAACAGCCTCCTTGACTTCTTCCATAGATGGGATTTTAGTAAGCTCCTTATTCATCACCTAGGATAAGCTTGATGAGATCTCTTTGAGAATCTCCTCCTATGCCACCAAATCCAATGGACCCTCTTCAACCAAAAGAGAAGAAAAGAATCGAATAGCGTCTTGACTCATCTCCTCCTGTTTAGTGACCGATTGATTATTGATGGAGATCCTCTTGATTCTATTGGAAGCTTTGTGTTTAAGAGTAGTCATATGAAATAACTTAGTATTCCTGCCCCCACTTTTGAGCCAAATAGCTCTAGATCTCTATTTCCAGTACATTCCTCTTCTATAGGAATGATATCGTGAAGTTTTGTGAGGATTTTAACTTCTTTATCCATAACTCAAGCATTGTAGCCATAATTTGGATCTGTTGTTGAATATCATCAAGCTCCCTTTTCAGAGAATCTTTCAACTGGAAAATATTTCCAAAGGATGATGTATTCCATTTTTGGATGTTGACTTTTACATTTGTCAGTTTTGTGGCCACTTCATACATTGTCATTCCCTAGATGTTAATACCCCACCACTCTACAGTTTTATCATACAAATCAAAATTTAGAGTCCATATTTTTTCTAATCTGAAGGGAAAAACCTGCCTTCTACTCAAGGGGCTATACTCAAAATAATCAGGAAATGATCGAAACCAATTCTAGATAGAGAGGAGAGATTACAAGAGAAGTCCCCCAACTAGTCCGTCGAAAGGATCCCATGATCCATTTTAACTTGGATAAGCTCTGTTCCACTACGTCTATTGGACCAAGTAAACTTTGATCCAATGAGGTCAAGATCAAGCAACCCCAAAGAATTAATCATGTCTAATGAGTCTTGTTTACTATCCTCAGAGATTGGGGCCCCACCCATCTTTCTGAATTCGAGATTGGGGTGTTAAAATCTCCCATCAAAATCCACTTCTCGTTAGGAAATATTTGTCTATAATTCACCAAAAAAAACCATAGACATTTTCTAGCATTCTCTATTAGGAATATAAATATTAGAAATAACCCAAGAAGATCTATCTAGTAAATTAGTAAATCTGGTGGTAATATGATTAGGGTTGGTGACAATAGTCGTACCTTGAATCAATTTCGGTTTCTAGAATGAGGTGATTCCCCCTGACACACCATCTATATTATAATAGTGAACACCAAAGTCCTTAAAACAAACCAGCTTCATTTTTAAAAGTCTATCAGGTAACATCCCCGTTTCCTATACAAGGCAAATCTCATATTTATGATCCCTCACCAAATTATAGAGGAGAACATGCTTGTGGGGATGGTTAAGCTGCCTAATATTCAAAGGTATGATCTTCCTTTAGTATAGGTAGGGGATCCAATCTCCATATCCTGAAGAGTTCTCTGGGATCCATCTACAATCTCACCTTTGCTTTGTTTATCCCCATTGACCAAATTTGGGCGTCTTCCCACACCTCTTGTTTCTGAGCCATAATCCACTCTCTATTGGTTTCTAGTGTTAACTCCAACTGAACCTGGTTTCAAACCATTTCTCAAAGGAGATGGGGAGCTACGGTGATGGTTCATTTTATTTGACTTCAATAAAAGGATTTGAGTCCTCAATCCCCCTATCAATACTTAGATTCTGATAATTCAAGGATTTAGGTTGTAAAGTCTAAGAGGTAGCAATCTCCAACTGCCCACATTTATTTTGGGTACTTAGGGATTTGCAGAAATTACCCACATCAACAACAAACTTGAGAGACTACTCACCCAGGGTCTGTGAAGAAATGGTGCCTGATGTCAAAGTCTCACCCATATTCTGCAACGGCGGTCAAGATGCCTCCATCTGAACAAGGGAGACCTCATGAATCAAGGGTGTGCTATGTCCTTCTTGTGGAGCATGACCAAGAGAAGAAATATTATGATTAGCATCATTAGTTACCACCTTCTCAGAGTGATCTCCCTGAACTGGAGTAATGGACTTCTCCCCTCTATTAATCATGTTACTCTGCTTTATGATACCAGGTTTTTCCCCCAAAAAGATCCAACTTAGAAGATTTATTTTTATATACTTTTTTCGAAGGGGTGTTTCTACGAGCTATCCTTGGCCCAATGTCCCACCTTATTACAATGGAAACAAACAAACAAAATGGATTCATATTCAACTTTCTAGATCCATTTCCCCAACTTTGAATTAAATAATATTTCTAGGGGAAGGTCCACCAACTGTTTGATATTCACACAAATTTGTGCATACACCAACCTCCTTTTTGTCGAAGTCATGGGGTCCAACGACAGAAGCTCACCGAAGCAAGCAGCCAAACCAATAAAAATTTCCTCATCCCAATACTCCAAGGGGAGGTCAGGAAGGTGAACCCAAATGGGGGCCTCATTACATTCCCAATCTTTAGTATTAAAATGAAGTTCCCATTTTTTCAAAGCTAAGGAGGATTTACCCAACATCCAAGGAGCCCCAAACAACACAAACTTCAAATCTTCATCACAGTTAAAGGAAACGGAAAAAAAAACATTAGCCATCACAACCACTTCAATTTGTCCTTCGCCTTTCCATTTACGAGCGATGCATACTCGAGTAGATTCAATGTTGGGATGAGGTCCCACAAATTTCCCAACCAGAAAAATGCCATATTGGCTATGGTCTTATCCACAATGTAGTCCAGTATTGAAATGGAGAAAATACCAGAGGCAGGGTCTATGTTGGAAAAATGGTGTCTCAACCTTGTATTTATGCGAGGTTACTATTTATAGTAAGTTTTCGTTTGAGCACGAAATGGTGCGAAACTCTCCCTGAAGCTTTTGGTTGGTTAGATAAGCATTCCGGTAAAGTTGCGTCGCAAGGTCACAGCTAGTTTTGAAGATATTAAAGTTTTCATCTTAGAGGGGTGTGATAAAATGTTTAAACTTAATTTTGGGGGCTTTAGAAGCTCCAAAACACCCTAAAAAGTTTCCGTAATCAGCGTAGCTTGCTACGAGGTGATAGAGCACTTCGCGAGCTTTTCGGCGCTTCAAACGGTTCGTCAATCGGACACCCGATTCTCAAGTTATGGCCTCCGGAAGTTTGTACTCCTGAAATAGGAAAAATAATTTGTGTCGGATACATAAATGAGCTATAAAAGGGAGTGAAACGTGTTGATGTGTGCTTTAACATGTCATAGGGCATCTAAAAGGGAGATAAGGTCGGTTACACCTTATTGGGTGGTTTTAGCCCATGGTTTTGTAATACCGTTTGATGGTTTTTTGTATTGTATCTCCTATTTATGAGATGTGTGAGATAGAGGTTGTGTGTAAGAGTCTCATGGCTATTGAATTGCCTCTGAATCTCTGATTAGTGGTACTCCTACGAAGAGCTTACTCTGCAAGTATGTTGTAATCTATTTTTGATTGCTGAATAAAATATTGAGCTGCTTTTGGAGTGTGGGGTTTTTCTCCCGAAAGGGTTTTCCCCACGTAAATCATTGTGTTGTGGTATGAATGTTATTATATCTATTTCTATTTTCTGTAACTGTTGTAATGATCTGAAAAAGTTTTGCATTACCCTCCTCTCAAGGTTAGTGTAGGAAGTTGTTTCCACTACTTAACTTCCTTACAAGTGGTATCAGAGCCTGATCACCTTTGGTTTTAATTGTGGGCAGTTGGGTTTTTTGAACTAATCCAGATTTGAGTGGAAGATTATCCAGAAGACAATTTTTGATCTTGTTGCAGGAATATTCAGATGGCGAGTTCGTCAGGGAGAATAGAGGTGGAGAAATTTAATGGAAGTAATTTTGAGATGTGGAAGCTGAAGATGGAAGATCTACTAATAGATCAAGATCTTTGGGATGCTGTTGATGCGAATGTCCAAAGGCCCTCAGATCCTACTGCGGCAGCTCAGTATGATGTTATGGACCGAAAAGCCAAGGGTCTAATCAGACCGTGCCTGGCAGACTCTGTTCTAATCAATGTCCATGAAGAGAACTCTGCAAAGAAGCTATGGACTAAGCTTGGTGAGATGTATCAAGTGAAATCTTTATTAAATCAAATTTTCTTAAGAAAGAAATTGTATTCCTTAAAAATGGAAGAGGGTGGAAAAATTGCAGACCACCTAGAAGCATTCAATATGTTGGTGGCTCAATTAGTATCTGTCGGTGTTAAGATGGACGAGGAGGAGAAATGTCAGATCTTGCTTTGTTCTTTGCCTGATTCGTGGGATTCTCTTGTTATGGCTATCGGTAGTACTTCTGTTGTTTTGAAATCTGAAGACGTGGTGGGTGCCCTACTCGGTGAAGAGATGCGAAGGAAGGTATCCATCAGTTCAAAGGAAGCCCTAACCGTTCGTGGAAGACCTAAGGAGAGAGGCAAGAAGAATGAGAAGCGCGACAAGTCCAAATCCAAAGGGAGATCGAAATCTCCTCGAAAGTCCAAAGTCATTTGCTGGAACTGCGGTAAACCGGGTCACATCCGTAAGGACTGCAAAGAAGAAAAGAACAAGAAGAAAAAGAAAAATTTCGATTCTGATTCTGAGTCCGACAAGGAAGATGGTGATGCATTTATTGCGGCTTTGGCGACTCATGCAGGTAATGATGCCTGGCTAATTGACTCAGGTGCATCTTTTCATATGACTTCCAATATAGATTGGTTTTCTGAATATGAAGGATTTAATGGAGGTAAGGTGTACTTGGGTGATGATTCACATCTAGACATTGTTGGTCGAGGTAAAGTTAGAATCAGGTTTTCTGATGGTAGAATAAAAAGGATTAATGGTGTGCTGCATATCCCTGGATTAAAACGAAACCTGTTATCTGTGAGCAAACTGATAGATGCGGGTGTGCAAGTAGTCTTTTCTGAAGCGGGATGTAAGATGATTAAGGGTGCTATGGTAGTTGCTAGAGGTGTCAGATTTGGTACTTTGTATAAGCTTGAAGCATACACTCTTGAATGTAATAGCACTTCTGTAAAAACCAAATCTGCGGATACTTCACTGGAAGATTTGAAGGTTTCACCTTCAGCAGATGGAAATGGTTTTTGGGTACCTAAGGGTGCTCTTTCGTCTGAAGCAAAGTTACCTGCAGAGAAGACTATGTTATGGCACCAGAGACTTGGCCACATTGGAGAAAAGGGTCTAAGGACCTTGAAAAATAAAAACCTTGTTGAAGGTTTGAATGACTGTAACCTTGACTTTGATTTCTGTGAGCATTGCATTTATGGAAAAAAAAACCGCGTTCAATTTTACTCGAGTTCTCATAAAACTTGTGGTGTTTTGGATCTTATCCATTCTGATGTGTTTGGTCCAGTAGATGTCTCTTCGATTGGAAAATCCACATATTATGTTTCATTTATTGATGATTTTAGTAGAAGGACATGGGTTTATTTTCTAATGAGTAAATCTGAAGTTTTTAGTCGTTTTAAAGAATTTAAAGCAATGGTTGAGTTGCAGACTGGAAAGAAAATAAAATGTTTGAGAACTGATAATGGCGGTGAGTTTTGCTCTAATGATTTTGATAGATTCTGTAAAGACTATGGAATTAGCAGGCAGAAGACAACTGCGTATTCTCCACAGCAGAATGGAGTTGCAGAAAGAATGAACAGGACACTGATGGAGAAGGCTAGGAGTATGTTGAGTGGTGCTGGTCTCGAACAAAATTTTTGGGTTGAAGCTGTTGCCACTGCTTGCTACCTGATTAACAGGTCTCCTACATCAGCTCTTGTTGATAAAACGCCTATGGAAGCATGGTCAGGTCACAAGCCTTCATTGAGACATCTTAGAGTTTTTGGTTGCGAGGCATATGCACATGTGCCAAAGGAGAAGCGAGGAAAGTTGGAGAACAAGGCTGTGAAATGTATCTTCATCAGGTATAGTTATGGTGTGAAAGGATACAAGCTTTGGGACCCTGTTGCACAAAAGGTAATTCACAGTAGAAGTGTTATTTTTAGAGAAATTAAGTCTCCTTCTGTTACATTGCAGCCAGAATAGACTAAAGAAGAAGATGTGATTCAACTTCCTTCTACACCTGAAAGAGTTGAATCAAGACCCCTAGATAGGCAAGAAGTTGAGGAGAGCTCGTCTAGCTCTGAATCTTCAGAAGAAGAGGAAGAACCTCCAACTCAGCTTGTTCGAAGGTCTACAAGACATAGACAACCACCTGAAAGGTATTCACCTAATGATTGGAGATGTATTTTTGCTCTGAATACTAGTGTGGATGAACCGAAATCTGTAGAAGAGGCATTAGGTATGAATGATGGAGAATCCTGGAAGATTGCTATGGAGGAAGAAATGGCAGCTCTGAAAAAAATGATACATGGGATCTTGTACCATTGCCTGAAGGACGAAAACCTGTTGGTTGTAAATGGGTGTTCAAGAAAAAGATTGGTTCAGATGGAAGCATTGAGAAGTATAAAGCAAGGTTGGTTGCAAAAGGCTACTCTCAGGTTGAGGGGGTTGATTACGGTGAGATATTTTCTCCTGTTGCAAAAATGATGTTAATTAGATTTTTGCTTTCTATTGCTACTGCTTATGATTTAGAGGTTGAGCAAATGGATGTGAAAACTGCTTTCCTTCATGGTGATTTGGAGGAAGATATTTATATGACACAGCCGGAGCACTATGTGGTGAAAGGCAAAAGTAATTTGGTCTGTAAGTTGAAGAAATCTTTGTATGGCCTCAAACAAAGTCATAGGATGTGGTACCAGAAATTTGATACATATGTGTTGAGTTTGGGATTTGAACGTTCTAAATCAGATCACTATGTTTATTATAAATCTGATGGTGATCATTTCTTATTCATTGCATTGTATGTTGATGATATGTTATTCATTGAGAAAGGGAAAGGTATGATTTCAGAACTGAAGTCTCAGCTCGCTGCTAAATTTGAAATGAAAGATCTTGGTGCAGCAAAGCATATTCTTGGGATGGAAATTAGAAGAGATAGGGTGAACAGAAAGCTATGGCTAGGCCAGAGTAAGTATGTGAATTCAGTGTTACAGAGGTTCAACATGCAGAATTGTAGACCATTGAGTGTTCCTTTTACAGTTGGAATGAAACTATCTATTTCAGATTGTCCTACATCCCCATTGGAGATGGAAGACATGAGCAGAGTGCCTTACCAGAGTGCGGTTGGAAGCTTGATGTATGCTATGGTCTATACTAGACCAGATATTGCCCAAGCAGTGGGAGTACTTTCTAGATATATGTCTAATCCTGGTAGATATCATTTGGATGCAGTCAAAAGAGTCTTTAGATATTTGAAGGGTACTTCAGAGTATTCTTTGTGTTATCATGGTAATTCAGTTGGAAACATGACTTCCCTTGATATCCATGGTTATGTGGATTCAGATTGGGCAGGTGATATTGATAGCAGAAGATCCACCAATGCTTATGTGTTTACTTTGTTTGGTGGTGCAATTAGTTGGATGAGTAAGCGACAGGCTGTGGTTGCTTTATCCACTACTGAAGCAGACTATATGGCAGCTACTCATGCTTGTGAAGAGGCCATTTGGCTTAAGAGACTGTGTTCAGATATTGGAATAAAACAAGGTACAGTGACAGTTTACTGTGACAGTCAGAGTGCAATTAGCCTAGCTAAGAACTCGACATTTCATGCCCGGACCAAACATATTGATGTTCAGTATCATTTTGTTAGAGATATGGTCGAAGATGGTATGGTGAAGTTGGTTAAGGTGGAAACTTTGATGAATGTTACAGATGCTTTAACTAAAGCTATGAGAACAGAGAAGATCAGATGGTGTTCAGAGTCTATGGGCCTTATGGCCCCTAGCAATTGATCCATTGTGTTGACATTCCCTTCCGCTCCTGCAAGATGTTCGACAAGTGGGAGATTTGTTGGAAAATGGGTGTCTCAACCTTCTATTTATGCGAGGTTACTATTTATAGTAAGTTTTTGTTTGAGCACGAAATGGTGCGAAACTCTCCCTGAAGCTTCTGGTTTGCTAGATAAGCATTCCGGTAAAGTTGCGTCGCAAGGTCACAGCTAGTTTTGAAGATATTAAAGTTTTCGTCTTGGAGGGGTGCGATAAAATGTTTAAACTTAATTTTGGGGGCTTTAGAGGCTCTGAAATGCCCTAAAAATTGCCGTAACTGGCACAGCTTGTAACGAGGTGATAGAGCACTTCCCGAGCTTTCTGGCGCTTCAAACGGTTCGTCAATCGGACACCCGGTTCTCAAGTTATGGCCTCCGGAAGTTTGTACTCCAAAAATAAGAAAAATAATTTGTGTTGGATACATAAATGAGCTGTAAAAGGGAGCGAAACGTGTTGATGTATGCTTTAACATGTCATAGGGCATCTAGAAGGGAGATAAGGTCGGCTACACCTTATTGGGTGGTTTTAGCCCATGGTTTTGTAATACCGTTTGACGGTTTCTTGTATTGTATCTCCTATTTATGAGATGTGTGAGATAGAGGTTGTGTGTAAGAGTCTCATGGCTATTGAGTTGCCTCTGAATCTCTGATTAGTGGTACTCCTGCGAAGAGCTTGCTCTGCAAGCATGTTGTAATCTGTTTTTGATTGCTGAATAAAATATTGAGCTGCTTTTGGAGTGTGGGGTTTTTCTCCCGAAAGGGTTTTCCCCACATAAATCATTGTGTTGTGGTATGAATGTTATTATATCTATTTCTATTTTCTGTAACTGTTGTAATGATCTGAAAAAGTTTTGCATTACCCTCCTCTCAAGGTTAGTGTAGGAAGTTGTTTCCGCTACTTAACTTCCTTACAAGTGGTATCAGAGCCTGATCACCTTTGGTTTCAATTGTGGGCAGTTGGGTTTTTTGAACTAATCCAGATTTGAGTGGAAGCTTGAGCAGAAGACACTTTTTGATCTTGTTGTAGGAATATTCAGATGGCGAGTTCGTCAGGGAGAATAGAGGTGAAGAAATTTAATGGAAGTAATTTTGAGATGTGGAAGCTGAAGATGGAAGATCTACTAATAGATCGAGATCTTTGGGATGCTATTGATGCGAATGTCCAAAGGCCCTCAGATCCTACTGCGATAGCTCAGTATGATGTTATCAACCGAAAAGCCAAGGGTCTAATCAGACTGTGCCTGGCAGACTCTGTTCTAATCAATATCCATGAAGAGAACTTTGCAAAGAAGCTATGGACTAAGCTTGGTGAGATATATCAAGTGAAATATTTATTAAATCAAATTTTCTCAAGAAAGAAATTGTATTCTTTGAAGATGGAAGAGAGTGGATGAATTGCAGACCACCTAGAAGCATTCAATATGTTGGTGGCTCAATTAGTATCCGTCGGTGTTAAGATGGACGAGGAGGAGAAATGTCAGATCTTGCTTTGTTCTTTGCCTGATTCATGGGATTCTCTTGTTATGGCTATCGGTAGTACTTCTTTTGTTTTGAAATCTGAAGACGTGGTGGGTGCCCTACTCGGTGAAGAGATGCGAAGGAAGGTATCCATCAGTTCAAAGGAAGCCCTAACCATTCGTGGAAGACCTAAGGAGAGAGGCAAGAAGAATGAGAAGCGCGACAAGTCCAAAGGGAGATCGAAATCTCCTGGAAAGTACAAAGTCATTTGCTAGAACTGCGGTAAACTGGGTCACATCCGTAAGGACTGCCAAGAAGAAAAGAAGAAGAAGAAAAAGAAAAAGTTCGATTCTGATTCTGAGTCTGACAAGGAAGATGCCGATGCATTTATTGCGGCTTTGGCGACTCATGCAGGTAATGATGTCTGGTTAATTGACTCAGGTGCATCTTTTCATATGACTTCTAATAGAAATTGGTTTTCTGAATATGAAGGATTTAATGGAGGTAAGGTGTACTTGGGTGATGATTCACATCTAGACATTGTTGGTCGAGGTAAAGTTAGAATCAGGTTTTCTGATGGTAGAATAAAAAGGATTAATGGTGTGCTGCATATCCCTGGATTAAAACAAAACCTGTTATCTGTGAGCAAACTGATAGATGCGGGTGTGCAAGTAGTCTTTTCTGAAGCAGGATGTAAGATGATTAAGGGTGCTATGGTAGTTGCTAGAGGTGTCAGATTTGGCACTTTGTATAAGCTTGAAGCATACACTGTTGAATGTAATAGCACTTCTGTAAAAAGCAAATCTGCGGATACTTCACTGGAAGATTTGAAGGTTTCACCTTCAGCAGATGGAAATGGTTTTTGGATACCTAAGGGTGCTCTTTCGTCTGAAGCAAAGTTACCTGCAGAGAAGACTATGTTATGGCACCAGAGACTTGGCCACATTGGAGAAAAGGGTCTAAGGACCTTGAAAAATAAAAACCTTGTTGAAGGTTTGAATGACTGTAACCTTGACTTTGATTTCTGTGAGCATTGCATTTATGGAAAACAAAACCGCGTTCAGTTTTACTCGAGTTCTCATAAAACTTGTGGTGTTTTGGATCTTATCCATTCTGATGTGTTTGGTCCAGTAGATGTCTCTTCGATTGGAAAATCTACATATTATGTTTCATTTATTCATGATTTTAGTAGTACATGGGTTTATTTTCTAAAGAGTAAATCTAAAATTTTTAGTCGTTTTAAAGAATTTAAAGCAATGGTTGAGTTGCAGACTGAAAAGAAAATAAAATGTTTGAGAACTGATAATGGCGGTGAGTTTTGCTCTAATGATTTTGATAGATTCTGTAAAGACTATGGAATTAACAGGTAGAAGACAACTCCGTATTTTGCATAGCAGAATGGAGTTGCAAAAAGAATGAACAGGACACTGATGGAGAAGGTTAGGAGTATGTTGAGTGGTGCTGGTCTCGAACAAAAGTTTTGGGCTGAAGTTGTTGCCACTGCTTGCTACCTGATTAACAGGTCTCCTACATCAGCTATTGTTGATAAAACGCCTATGGAAGTATGGTCAGGTCACAAGCCTTCATTGAGACATCTTAGAGTTTTTGGTTGCGAGGAATATGCACATGTGCCACAGGAGAAGCGAACAAAGTTGGAGAACAAGGCTCTGAAATGTATCTTCATCGGGTATAGTTATGGTGTGAAAGGATACAAGCTTTGGGACCCTATTGCACAAAAGGTAATTCACAGTAGAAGTGTTATTTTTAGAGAAATTAAGTCTCCTTCTGTTACATTGCAGCCAGAACAGACTAAAAAAGAAGATGTGATTCAACTTCCTTCTACACCTGAAAAAGTTAAATCGAGACCCCTAGATAGGCAAGAAGTTGAGGAGAGCTCGTCTAGCTCTGAATCTTCAGAGAGGAGGAAGAACCTCCAACTCAGCTTGTTCGAAGGTCTACAAGACATAGACAACCACCTGAAAGGTATTCACCTAATGATTGGAGATGTATTTTTGCTCTGAATACTAGTGTGGATGAACCGAAATCTGTAGAAGAGGCATTAGGTATGAATGATGCAGAATCCTGAAAGATTGCTATGGAGGAAGAAATGGCAGCTTTGAAAAAAATCATACATGGGATCTTGTACCATTGCCTGAAGGACGAAAACCTGTTGGTTGTAAATGGGTGTTCAAGAAAAAGATTAGTTCAGATTGAAGCATTGAGAAGTATAAAGCAAGGTTGGTTGCAAAAGGCTACTCTCAGGTTGAGGGTGTTGATTACGGTGAGATATTTTCTCCTGTTGCAAAAATGACGTCCATTAGATTTTTGCTTTCTATTGCTACTGCTTATGATTTAGAGGTTGAGCAAATGGATGTGAAAACTGCTTTCCTTCATGGTGATTTGGAGGAAGATATTTATATGACACAGCCAGAGCACTATGTGGTGAAAGGCAAAAGTAATTTGGTCTGTAAGTTGAAGAAATCTTTGTATGGCCTCAAACAAAGTCCTAGGATGTGGTACCAGAAATTTGATACATATGTGTTGAGTTTGGGATTTGAACGTTCTAAATCAGATCACTGTGTTTAATATAAATCTGATGGTGATCATTTCTTATCCATTGCATTGTATGTTGATGATATGTTATTCATTGGTAAAGGGAAAGGTATGATTTCAGAACTGAAGTCTCAGCTCGCTGCTAAATTTGAAATGAAAGATCTTGGTGCAGCAAAGCATATTCTTGGGATGGAAATTAGCAGAGATAGAGTGAACAAAAAGCTATGGCTAGGCCAGAGTAAGTATGTGAATTCAGTGTTACAGAGGTTCAACATGCAGAATTGTAGACCATTGAGTGTTCCTTTTACAGTTGGAACGAAACTATCTATTTCAGATTGTCCTACATCCCCATTGGAGATGGAAGACATGAGCAGAGTGCCTTACCAGAGTGCGGTTGGAAGCTTGATGTATGCTATGGTCTGTACTAGACCAGATATTGCCCAAGCAGTAGGAGTACTTTCTAGATATATGTCTAATCCTGGTAGAGTTCATTGGGATGCAGTCAAAAGAGTCTTTAGATATTTGAAGGGTACTTCAGAGTATTCTTTGTGTTATCATGGTAATTCATTTGGAAACATGACTTCCCTTGATATCCATGGTTATGTGGATTCAGATTGGGCAGGTGATATTGATAGCAGAAGATCCACCAGTGGTTATGTGTTTACTTTGTTTGGTGGTGCAATTAGTTGGATGAGTAAGCGACAGGCTGTGGTTGCTTTATCCACTACTGAAGCAGAGTATATGGCAGCTACTCATGCTTGTAAAGAGGCCATTTGGCTTAAGAGACTATGTTCGGATATTGGAATAAAACAAGGTGTAGTGACAGTTTACTGTGACAGTCAGAGTGCAATTAGCCTAGCTAAGAACCCGACATTTCATTCCCGGACCAAACATATTGATGTTCAGTATCATTTTGTTAGAGATATGGTCAAAGATGGTAGGGTGAAGCTGGTTAAGGTGGAAACTTTGATGAATGTTGCAGATGCTTTAACTAAATCTGTGAGCACAGAGAAGTTCAGATGGTGTTCAGAGTCTATGGGCCTTATGGCCCCTAGCAATTGATCCATTGTGTTGACATTCCCTTCCGCTCCTGCAAGGTGTTCGACAAGTGGGAGATTTGTTGGAAAAATGGTGTCTCAACCTTGTATTTATGTGAGGTTACTATTTATAGTAAGTTTTTGTTTAAGCAGGAAATGATGCGAAACTCTCCCTGAAGCTTCTGGTTGGCTAGATAAGCATTCCGGTAAAGTTGCGTCGCAAGGTCACAGCTAGTTTTGAAGATATTAAAGTTTTCTTCTTTGAAGGGTGCGATAAAATGTTTAAACTTAATTTTGGGGGTTTTAGAGGCTCCAAAATGCCCTAAAAAGTTGCCATAACCAGCGCAGCTTGTTACGAGGTGATAGAGCACTTCGCGAGCTTTCTGGCTCTTCAAACGGTTCGTCAATCAGACACCCGGTTCTCAAGTTATGGCCTCCGGAAGTTTGTACTACTGAAATAGGAAAAATAATTTGTGTCGAATACATAAATGAGCTCTAAAAGGGAGCGAAATGTGTTGATGTGTGCTTTAACATGTCATAGGGCATCTAGAAGGGAGATAAGGTCGGCTACACCTTATTGGGTGGTTTTAGCCCATGGTTTTGTATTACCGTTTGACGGTTTCTTGTATTGTATCTCCTATGTATGAGATGTGTGAGATAGAGGTTGTGTGTAAGAGTCTCATGGCTATTGAGTTGCCTTTGAATCTCTAATTAGTGGTACTCCTGCGAAGAGCTTGCTCTGCAAGTATGTTGTAATCTGTTTTTGATTGCTGAATAAAATATTGAGCTGCCTTTGGAGTGTGGGGTTTTTCTCCCGAAAGGGTTTTCCCCACGTAAATCATTGTGTTGTGGTATGAATGTTATTATATCTATTTCTATTTTCTGTAACTGTTGTAATGATCTGAAAAAGTTTTGCATTACCCTCCTCTCAAGGTTAGTGTAGGAAGTTGTTTCCGCTACTTAACTTCCTTACAAGTGGTATCAGAGCCTGATCACCTTTGGTTTCAATTGTGGGCAGTTGGGTTTTTTGAACTAATCCAGATTTGAGTGGGAGCTTGTGCAGAAGACACTTTTTTATCTTGTTGCAGGAATATTCAGATGGCGAGTTCGTCAAGGAGAATAGAGGTGGAGAAATTTAATGGAAGTAATTTTGAGATGTGGAAGCTGAAAATGGAAGATCTACTAATAGATCGAGATCTTTGGGATGTTGTTGATGCGAATGTCCAAAGGCCCTCAGATCCTACTGCGGCAGCTTAGTATGATGTTATGGACCGAAAAGACAAGGGTCCAATCAGACTATGCCTGGCAGACTCTATTCTAATCAATGTCCATGAAGAGAACTCTGCAAAGAAGCTATGGACTAAGCTTGGTGAGATGTATCAAGTGAAATCTTTATTAAATCAAATTTTCTTAAGAAAGAAATTGTATTCCTTGAAGATGGAAGAAGGTGGATGAATTGCAGACCACCTAGAAGTATTCAATATGTTGGTGGCTCAATTAGTATCCGTCGGTGTTAAGATGGACGAGGAGGAGAAATGTCAGATCTTGCTTTGTTCTTTGCTTGATTCGTGGGATTCTCTTGTTATGGCTATCGATAATACTTTTGTTGTTTTGAAATCTGAAGACATGGTGGGTTCCCTACTCGGTGAAGAGATGCGAAGGAAGGTATCCATCAGTTCAAAGGAAGCCCTAACCGTTCGTGGAAGACCTAAGGAGAGAGGCAAGAAGAATGAGAAGCGCGACAAGTCCAAATCCAAAGGGAGATCGAAATCTCTTGGAAAGTCCAAAGTCATTTGCTGGAACTGGAGTAAACCGGGTCACATCCGTAAGGACTGCAAAGAAGAAAAGAAGAAGAAGAAAAAGAAAAAGTTCGATTCTGATTCTGAGTCTGACAAGGAAGATGGCGATGCATTTATTGCGGCTTTGGCGACTCATGCAGGTAATGATGCCTAGTTAATTGACTCAGGTGCATCTTTTCGTATGACTTCCAATAGAGATTGGTTTTCTGAATATGAAGGATTTAATGGAGGTAAGGTGTACTTGGGTGATGATTCACATCTAGATATTATTGGTCGAGGTAAAGTTAGAATCAGGTTTCCTGATGGTAGAATAAAAAGGATTAATGGTGTGCTGCATATCCTTGGATTAAAACGAAACCTGTTATCTGTGAGCAAACTGATAGATGCGAGTGTGCAGGTAGTCTTTTCTGAAGCAAGATGTAAGATGATTAAGGGTGCTATGGTAGTTGCTAGAGGTGTCAGATTTGGCACTTTGTATAAGCTTGAAGCATACACTGTTGAATGTAATAGCACTTCTATAAAAAGCAAATCTGTGGATACTTCACTGGAAGATTTGAAGGTTTCACCTTCAACAGATGGAAATGGTTTTTGGGTACATAAGGGTGCTCTTTCGTCTGAAGCAAAGTTACCTGCAGAGAAGACTATGTTATGGCACCAGAGACTTGGCCACATTGGAGAAAAGGGTCTAAGGACCTTGAAAAATAAAAACCTTGTTGAAGGTTTGAATGACTGTAACCTTGACTTTGATTTCTGTGAGCATTGCATTTATAGAAAACAAAACCGCGTTCAGTTTTACTCGAGTTCTCATAAAACTTGTGGTGTTTTGGATCTTATCCATTCTGATGTGTTTGGTCCAGTAGATGTCTCTTCGATTGGAAAATCCACATATTATGTTTCATTTATTGATGATTTTAGTAGAAGAACATGGGTTTATTTTCTAAAGAGTAAATCTGAAGTTTTTAGTCGTTTTAAAGAATTTAAAGCAATGGTTGAGTTGCAGACTGAAAAGAAAATAAAATGTTTGAGAACTGATAATGGCGGTGAGTTTTGCTCTAATGATTTTGATAGATTCTGTAAAGACTATGGAATTAGTAGGCAGAAGACAACTCCGTATTCTCCACAGCAGAATGAAGTTACAGAAAGAATGAACAGGACACTGTTGGAGAAGGCTAGGAGTATGTTGAGTGGTGCTGGTCTCGAACAAAAGTTTTGGGCTGAAGCTGTTGCCACTGCTTGCTACCTGATTAACAGGTCTCCTACATCAGCTCTTGTTGATAAAACGCCTATAGAAGCATGGTCAGGTCACAAGCCTTCATTGAGACATCTTAGAGTTTTTGGTTGCAAGGCATATGCACATGTGCCAAAGGAGAAGCGAACAAAGTTGGAGAACAAGGCTGTGAAATGTATCTTCATCGGGTATAGTTATGGTGTGAAAGGATACAAGCTTTGGGACCCTGTTGCACAAAAGGTAATTCACAGTAGAGGTGTTATTTTTAGAGAAATTAAGTCTCCTTTTGTTACATTGCAGCCAGAACAGACTAAAAAAGAAGATGTGATTCAACTTCCTTCTACGCCTGAAAGAGTTGAATCGAGACCCCTAGATAGGCAAGAAGTTGAGGAGAACTCGTCTAGCTCTGAATCTTCAGAAGAGGAGGAAGAACCTCCAACTCAGCTTGTTTGAAGGTCTACAAGACATAGACAACCACCTGAAAGGTATTCAGTTAATGATTGGAGATGTATTTTTGCTCTGAATACTAGTGTGGATGAACCGAAATCTGTAGAAGAGGCATTAGATATGAATGATTCAGAATCCTGGAAGATTGCTATGGAGGAAGAAATGGCAGCTTTAAAAAAGAATGATACATGGGATCTTGTACCATTGCCTGAAGGACGAAAACCTGGTGGTTGTAAATGGGTGTTCAAGAAAAAGATTGGTTCAAATGGAAGCATTGAGAAGTATAAAGCAAGGTTGGTTGCAAAAGGCTACTCTCAGGTTGAGGGTGTTGATTACGGTGAGATATTTTCTCCTGTTGCAAAAATGACGTCCATTAGATTTTTGCTTTCTATTGCTACTGCTTATGATTTAGAGGTTGAGCAAATGGATGTGAAAACTACTTTCCTTCATGGTGATTTGGAGGAAGATATTTATATGACATAGCCGGAGCACTATGTGGTGAAAGGCAAAAGTAATTTGGTCTATAAGTTGAAGAAATCTTTGTATGGCCTCAAACAAAGTCCTAGGATGTGGTACCAGAAATTTGATACATATGTGTTGAGTTTAGAATTTGAACGTTCTAAATCAGATCACTGTGTTTATTATAAATCTGATGGTGATCATTTCTTATTCATTGCATTGTATGTTGATGATATGTTATTCATTGGTAAAGGGAAAGGTATGATTTCAGAACTGAAGTCTCAGCTCGCTGCTAAATTTGAAATGAAAGATCTTGGTGCAACAAAGCATATTCTTGGGATGGAAATTAGAAGAGATAGGGTGAACAGAAAGCTATGGCTAGGCCAGAGTAAGTATGTGAATTCAGTGTTACAGAGGTTCAACATGCAGAATTGTAGACCATTGAGTGTTCCTTTTACAGTTGGAATGAAACTATCTGTTTCAGATTGTCCTACATCCCCATTGGAGATGGAAGACATGAGCAGAGTGCCTTACCAGAGTGCGGTTGGAAGCTTGATGTATGCTATGGTCTGTACTAGACCAGATATTGCCCAAGCAGTGGGAGTACTTTCTAGATATATGTCTAATCCTGGTAGATTTCATTGGGATGCAGTCAAAAGAGTCTTCAGATATTTGAAGGGTACTTCAGAGTATTCTTTGTGTTATCATGGTAATTCAGTTGGAAACATGACTTCCCTTGATATCCATGGTTATGTGGATTCAGATTGGGCAGGTGATATTGATAGCAGAAGATCCACCAGTGCTTATGTGTTTACTTTGTTTGGTGGTGCAATTAGTTGGATGAGTAAGCCACAGGCTGTGGTTGCTTTATCCACTATTGAAGCAGAGTATATGGCAGCTACTCATGCTTGTAAAGAGGCCATTTTGCTTAAGAGACTGTGTTCAGATATTGGAATAAAACAAGGTATAGTGACAGTTTACTGTGATAGTCAGAGTGCAATTAGCCTAGCTAAGAACCCGACATTTCATGCCCGGACCAAACATATTGATGTTCAGTATCATTTTGTTAGAGATATGGTCGAAGATGGTAGGGTGAAGCTGGTTAAGGTGGAAACTTTGATGAATGTTGCAGATGCTTTAACTAAAGCTATGAGCACAGAGAAGTTCAGATGGTGTTCAGAGTCTATGGGCCTTATGGCACCTAGCAATTGATACATTGTGTTGACATTCCCTTCTGCTCTTGCAAGGTGTTCGACAAGTGGGAGATTTGTTGGAAAAATGGTGTCTCAACCTTATATTTATTCGAGGTTACTATTTATAGTAAGTTTTCATTTGAGCACAAAATGGTGTGAAACTCTCCCTGAAGCTTCTTGTTGGCTAGATAAGCATTCCGGTAAAGTTGCGTCGCAAGGTCACAGCTAGTTTTGAAGATATTAAAGTTTTCGTCTTGGAGGGGTGCGATAAAATGTTTAAACTTAATTTTGGGGGCTTTAGAGGCTCTGAAACACCCTGAAAAGTTGTCGTAATCGACGCAGCTTGTTACGAGGTGATAGAGCACTTTGCGAGCTTTCCGGCATTTCGAACGGTTCGTCAATCGGACACCCGGTTCTCAAGTTATGGCCTCCGGAAGTTTGTACTCCTGAAATAGGAAAAATAATTTGTGTCGGATACATAAATGAGCTGTAAAAGGGAGCGAAATGTGTTGATGTGTGCTTTAACATGTCATAGGGCATTTAGAAGGGAGATAAGGTCAGCTACACCTTATTCGGTGGATTTAGCCCATGGTTTTGTAATACCGTTTGACGGTTTCTTGTATTGTATCTCCTATTTATGAGATGTGTGAGATAGAGGTTGTGTGTAAGAGTCTCATGGCTATTGAGTTGCCTCTGAATCTTTGATTAGTGGTACTCCTGCGAAGAGCTTGCTCTGCAAGTATGTTGTAATCTGTTTTTGATTGCTGAATAAAATATTGAGCTGCCTTTGGAGTGTGGGGTTTTTCTCCCGAAAGGGTTTTCCCCATGTAAATCATTGTGTTGTGGTATGAATGTTATTATATCTATTTCTATTTTCTGTAACTATTGTAATGATATGAAAAAGTTTTGCATTACCCTCCTCTCAAGGTTAGTGTAGCAAGTTGTTTCCACTACTTACCTTCCTTACAAGTGGTATCAGAGCCTGATCACCTTTGGTTTCAATTGTGGGCAGTTGGGTTTTTTGAACTAATCCAGATTTGAGTGGGAGCTTGTGCAGAAAACACTTTTTGATCTTGTTGCAGGAATATTCAGATGGCGAGTTCGTCAAGGAGAATAGAGGTGGAGAAATTTAATGGAAGTAATTTTGAGATGTGGAAGCTGAAGATGGAAGATCTACTAATAGATCGAGATCTTTGGGATGTTGTTGATGCGAATGTCCAAAGGCCCTCAGATCCTACTGCGGCAGCTCAGTATGATGTTATGGACCGAAAAGCCAAGGGTCTAATCAGACTGTGCCTGGCAAGAGAACTTTGCAAAGATGCTATGGACTAAGCTTGGTGAGATGTATCAAGTGAAATCTTTATTAAATCAAATTTTCTTAAGAAAGAAATTGTATTCCTTGAAGATGGAAGAGGGTGGACGAATTGCAGACCACCTAGAAGCATTCAATATGTTGGTGGCTCAATTAGTATCCGTCGGTGTTAAGATGGACGAGGAGGAGAAATGTCAGATCTTGCTTTGTTCTTTGCCTAATTCATGGGATTCTCTTGTTATGGCTATCGGTAGTACTTCTGTTGTTTTGAAATCTGAAGACATGGTGGGTGCCCTACTCGGTGAAGAGATACAAAGGAAGGTATCCATCAGTTCAAAGGAAGCCCTAACCGTTCGTGGAAGACCTAAGGAGAGAGGCAAGAAGAATGAGAAGCGCGACAAGTCCAAATCCAAAGGGAGATCGAAATCTCCTGGAAAGTCCAAAGTCATTTGCTGGAACTGCGGTAAACCGGGTCACATCCGTAAGGACTGCAAAGAAGAAAAGAAGAAGAAGAAAAAGAAAAAGTTTGATTCTGATTCTGAGTCCGACAAGGAAGATGGCGATGCATTTATTGCGGCTTTGGCGACTCATGCAGGTAATGATGCCTGGTTAATTGACTCAGGTGCATCTTTTCATATGACTTCCAATAGAGATTGGTTTTCTAAATATGAAGGATTTAATGAAGGTAAGGTGTACTTGGGTGATGATTCACATCTAGACATTGTTGGTCGAGGTAAAGTTAGAATCAGGTTTCCTGATGGTAGAATAAAAAGGATTAATGGTGTGCTGCATATCCCTGGATTAAAACGAAACCTGTTATCTGTGAGCAAACTGATAGATGCGGGTGTGCAGGTAGTCTTTTCTTAAGCAGGATGTAAGATGATTAAGAGTGCTATGGTAGTTGCTAGAGGTGTCAGATTTGGCACTTTGTATAAGCTTGACGCATACACTGTTGAATGTAATAGCACTTCTGTAAAAAGAAAATCTGCGGATACTTCACTGGAAGATTTGAAGGTTTCACCTTCAGCAGATGGAAATGGTTTTTGGGTACCTAAGGGTGCTCTTTCATCTGAAGCAAAGTTACCTGCAGAGAAGACTATGTTATGGCACCAGAGACTTGGCCACATTGGAGAAAAGGGTCTAAGGACCTTGAAAAATAAAAACCTTGTTGAAAGTTTGAATGACTGTAACCTTGACTTTGATTTCTGTGAGCATTGCATTTATGGAAAACAAAACCGCGTTCAGTTTTACTCGAGTTCTCATAAAACTTGTGGTGTTTTGGATCTTATCCATTATGATGTGTTTGGTCTAGTAGATGTCTCTTCGATTGAAAAATCCACATATTATGTTTCATTTATTGATGATTTTAGTAGAAGAACATGGGTTTATTTTCTAAAGAGTAAATCTGAAGTTTTTAGTCATTTTAAAGAATTTAAAGCAATGGTTGAGTTGTAAACTAGAAAGAAAATAAAATGTTTGAGAACTGATAATGACAGTGAGTTTTGCTCAAAATGATTTTGATAGATTCTTTAAAGACTATGGAATTAACAGGCAGAAGACAACTTCGTATTTTCCACAGCAGAATGGAGTTGTAGAAAGAATGAACAGGACACTGTTGGAGAAGGCTAGGAGTATGTTGAGTGGTGCTGGTCTCGAACAAAAGTTTTGGGCTGAAGCTATTGCCACTGCTTGCTACCTGATTAACAGGTCTCCTACATCAGCTATTGTTGATAAAACGCCTATGGAAGTATGGTCAGGTCACAAGCCTTCATTGAGACATCTTAGAGTTTTTGGTTGCGAGGAATATGCACATGTGCCACAGGAGAAGCGAACAAAGTTGGAGAACAAGGCTCTGAAATGTATCTTCATCGGGTATAGTTATGGTGTGAAAGGATACAAGCTTTGGGACCCTATTGCACAAAAGGTAATTCACAATAGAAGTGTTATTTTTAGAGAAATTAAGTCTCCTTCTGTTACGTTGCAGCCAGAACAGACTAAAAAAGAAGATGTGATTCAACTTCCTTCTACACCTGAAAAAGTTAAATCGAGACCCCTAGATAGGCAAGAAGTTGAGGAGAGCTCGTCTAGCTCTGAATCTTCAGAGAGGAGGAAGAACCTCCAACTCAGCTTGTTCGAAGGTCTACAAGACATAGACAACCACCTGAAAGGTATTCACCTAATGATTGGAGATGTATTTTTGCTCTGAATACTAGTGTGGATGAACCGAAATCTGTAGAAGAGGCATTAGGTATGAATGATGGAGAATCCTGGAAGATTGCTATGGAGGGAGAAATGGCAGCTTTGAAAAAAATGATACATGGGATCTTGTACCATTTCCTGAAGGACGAAAACCTGTTGGTTGTAAATGGGTGTTCAAGAAAAAGATTGGTTCAGATGGAAGCATTGAGAAGTATAAAGCAAGGTTGGTTGCAAAAGGCTACTCTCAGGTTGAGGGTGTTGATTACGGTGAGATATTTTCTCCTGTTGCAAAAATGACGTCCATTAGATTTTTGCTTTCTATTGCTACTGCTTATGATTTAGAGGTTGAGCAAATGGATGTGAAAACTGCTTTTCTTCATGGTGATTTGGAGGAAGATATTTATATGACACAGCCGGAGCACTATGTGGTGAAAGGCAAAAGTAATTTGGTCTGTAAGTTCAAGAAAAATTTGTATGGCCTCAAACAAAGTCCTAGGATGTGGTACCAGAAATTTAATACATATGTGTTGAGTTTGGGATTTGAACGTTCTAAATCAGATCACTGTGTTTATTATAAATCTGATGGTGATCATTTCTTATTCATTGCATTGTATGTTGATGATATGTTATTCATTGGTAAAGGGAAAGGTATGATTTCAGAACTGAAGTCTCAGCTCGCTGCTAAATTTGAAATGAAAGATCTTGGTGCAGCAAAGCATATTCTTGGGATGCAAATTAGCAGCGATAGAGTGAACAGAAAGCTATGGCTAGGCCAGAGTAAGTATGTGAATTCAGTGTTATAGAGGTTCAACATGCAGAATTGTAGACCATTGAGTGTTCCTTTTACAGTTGGAACGAAACTATCTATTTCAGATTGTCCTACATCCCCATTGGAGATGGAAGACATGAGCATAGTGCCTTACCAGAGTGCGGTTGGAAGCTTGATGTATGCTATGGTCTGTACTAGACCAGATATTGCCCAAGCAGTGGGAGTACTTTCTAGATATATGTCTAATCCTGGTAGAGTTCATTGGGATGCAGTCAAAAGAGTCTTCAGATATTTGAAGGGTACTTCAGAGTATTCTTTGTGTTATCATTGTAATTCAGTTGGAAACATGACTTCCCTTGATATCCATGGTTATGTGGATTCAGATTGGGCAGGTGATATTGATAGCAGATGATCCACCAGTGCTTATGTGTTTACTTTGTTTGGAGGTGCAATTAGTTGGATGAGTAAGCCACAGGCTGTGGTTGCTTTATCGACTACTGAAGCAGAGTATATGGCAGCTACTCATGCTTGTAAAGAGGCCATTTGGCTTAAGAGACTGTGTTCAGATATTGGAATAAAACAAGGTAGAGTGATAGTTTACTGTGACAGTCAGAGTGCAATTAGCCTAGCTAAGCACCCGACATTTCATGCCCGGACCAAACATATTGATGTTCAGTATCATTTTGTTAGAGATATGGTCGAAGATGGTTGGGTGAAGCTGGTTAAGGTGGAAACTTTGATGAATGTTGCAGATCCTTTAACTAAAACTGTGAGCACAGAGAAGTTCAGATGGTGTTCAGAGTCTATGGGCCTTATGGCCCCTAGCAATTGATCCATTGTGTTGACATTCCCTTCCGCTCCTGCAAGGTGTTCGACAAGTGGGAGATTTGTTGGAAAAATGGTGTCTCAACCTTTAATTTATGCGAGGTTACTATTTATAGTAAGTTTTTATTTGAGTACGAAATGGTGCAAAACTCTCCCTGAAGCTTCTGGTTGGCTAGATAAGCATTCCGGTAAAGTTGCGTCGCAAGGTCACAGCTAGTTTTGAAGATATTAAAGTTTTCATCTTGGAGGGGTGCGATAAAATGTTTAAACTTAATTTTTGCGGTTTTAGAGGCTCCGAAATGCCCTAAAAATTTGACGTAACCAGCGTAGCTTGTTACGAGGTGATAGAGCACTTCGCGAGCTTTCCGACGCTTCAAACGGTTCGTCAATCGGACACCCGGTTCTCAAGTTATGGCCTCCGGAAGTTTCTACTCTTGAAATAGGAAAAATAATTTGTGTCGGATACATAAATGAGTTTTAAAAGGGAGCGAAACGTGTTGATGTGTTCTTTAACATGTCATAGGGCATCTAGAAGGGAGATAAGGTCAGCTACACCTTATTCGGTGGTTTTAGCCCATGGTTTTGTAATACCGTTTGACGGTTTCTTGTATTGTATCTCCTATTTATGAGATGTGTGAGATAGAGGTTGTGTGTAAGAGTCTCATGGCTATTGAGTTGCCTCTGAATCTCTGATTAGTGGTACTCCTGCGAAGAGCTTGCTCTGCAAGTATGTTGTAATCTGTTTTTGATTGTTGAATAAAATATTGAGCTGCTTTTGGAGTGTGGGGTTTTTCTCCCGAAAGGGTTTTCCCCACGTAAATCATTGTGTTGTGGTATGAATGTTATTATATCTATTTCTATTTTCTGTAACTGTTGTAATGATCTGAAAAAGTTTTGCATTACCCTCCTCTCAAGGTTAGTGTAGGAAGTTGTTTCCGCTACTTAACTTCCTTACAAGTGGTATCAGAGCCTGATCACCTTTGGTTTCAATTGTGGGCAGTTGGGTTTTTTGAACTAATCCAGATTTGAGTGGGAGCTTGTGCAGAAGACACTTTTTGATCTTGTTGCAGGAATATTCAGATGGCGAGTTCGTCAGGGAGAATAGAGGTGGAGAAATTTAATGGAAGTAATTTTGAGATGTGGAAGCTGCAGATGGAAGATCTACTAATAGATCGAGATCTTTGGGATGCTGTTGATGCGAATGTCCAAAGACCCTCAGATCCTACTGCGACAGCTCAGTATGATGTTATGGACCGAAAAGCCAAGGCTCTAATCAGACTGTGCCTGGCAGACTCTGTTCTAATCAATGTCCATGAAGAGAACTCTGCAAAGAAGCTATGAACTAAGCTTGGTGAGATGTATGAAGTGAAATCTTTATTAAATCAAATTTTCTTAAGAAAGAAATTGTATTCCTTGAAGATGGAAGAGGGTGGATGAATTGCAGACCACCTAGAAGCATTCAATATGTTGGTGGCTCAATTAGTATCCGTCGGTGTTAAGATGGACGAGGAGGAGAAATGTCAGATCTTGCTTTTATCTTTGCCTAATTCGTGGGATTCTCTTGTTATGGCTATCAGTAGTACTTCTGTTGTTTTGAAATCTGAAGACATGGTGGGTGCCCTACTCGGTGAAAAGATGCGAAGGAAGGTATCCATCAGTTCAAAAGAATCCCTAACCATTCGTGGAAGACCTAAGGAGAGAGGCAAGAAGAATGAGAAGTGCGACAAGTCCAAATCCAAAGGGAGATCGAAATCTCCTGGAAAGTCCAAAGTCATTTGCTGGAACTGCGGTAAACTGGGTCACATCCGTAAGGACTGCAAAGAAGAAAAGAAGAAGAAGAAAAAGAAAAAGTTTGATTCTGATTCTGAGTCCGACAAGGAAGATGGCGATGCATTTATTGCGGCTTTGGCAACTCATGCAGGTAATGATGCCTAGTTAATTGACTCAGGTGCATCTTTTCATATGACTTCTAATAGAGATTGGTTTTCTGAATATGAAGGATTTAATGGAGGTAAGGTGTACTTGGGTGATGATTCACATCTAGACATTGTTGGTCGAGGTAAAGTTAGAATCAGGTTTTCTGATGGTAGAATAAAAATGATTAATGGTGTGCTGCATATCCCTGGATTAAAACGAAACCTGTTATCTGTGAGCAAACTGATAGATGCGGGTGTGAAGGTAGTCTTTTCTGAAGCAGGATGTAAGATGATTAAGGGTGCTATGGTAGTTGCTAGAGGTGTCAGATTTGGCACTTTGTATAAGCTTGAAGCATACACTGTTGAATGTAATAGCACTTCTGTAAAAAGCAAATCTGCGGATACTTCACTAGAAGATTTGAAGGTTTCACCTTCAGCAGATGGAAATGGTTTTTGGGTACCTAAGGGTGCTCTTTCGTCTGAAGCAAAGTTACCTGCAGAGAAGACTATGTTATGGCACCAGAGACTTGGCCACATTGGAGAAAAGGGTCTAAGGACCTTGAAAAATAAAAACCTTGTTGAAGGTTTGAATGACTGTAACCTTGACTTTGATTTCTGTGAGCATTGCATTTATGGAAAACAAAACCGCGTTCAGTTTTACTCGAGTTCTCATAAAACTTGTGGTGTTTTGGATCTTATCCATTCTGATGTGTTTGGTCCAGTAGATGTCTCTTCGATTGGAAAATCCACATATTATGTTTCATTTATTGATGATTTTAGTAGAAGGACATGGGTTTATTTTCTAAAGAGTAAATCTGAAGTTTTTAGTCGTTTTAAAGAATTTAAAGCAATGGTTGAATTGCAGACTGGAAAGAAAATAAAATGTTTGAGAACTGATAGTGGCGGTGAGTTTTGCTCTAATGATTTTGATAGATTCTGTAAAGACTATGGAATTAACAGGCAGAAGACAACTCCATATTCTCCATAGTACAATGGAGTTGCAGAAAGAATGAACAGGACACTAATGGAGAAGGCTAGGAGTATGCTGAGTGGTGCTGGTCTCGAACAAAAGTTTTGGGCTGAAGCTGTTGCCATTGCTTGTTACCTGATTAACAGGTCTCCTACATCAGCTCTTGTTGATAAAACGCTTATGGAAGCATGGTCAGGTCACAAGCCTTCATTGAGACATCTTAGAGTTTTTGGTTGCGAGGCATATGCACATGTGCCAAAGGAGAAGCGAACAAAGTTGGAGAACAAGGCTGTGAAATGTATCTTCATCGGGTATAGTTATGGTGTGAAAGGATACAAGCTTTGGGACCCTGTTGCACAAAAGGTAATTCACAGTAGAAGTGTTATTTTTAGAGAAATTAAGTCTCCTTCTGTTACATTGCAGCCAGAACAGACTAAAAAAGAAGATGTGATTCAACTTCCTTCTACACCTGAAAGAGTTGAATCAAGACCCCTAGATAGGCAAGAAGTTGAGGAGAGCTCGTCTAGCTCTGAATCTTCAGAAGAGGAGGAAGAACCTCCAACTCAGCTTGTTCGAAGGTCTACAAGACATAGACAACCACCTGAAAGGTATTCACATAATGATTGAAGATGTATTTTTGCTCTGAATACTAGTGTGGATGAACCGAAATCTGTAGAAGAGGCATTAGGTATGAATGATGCAGAATCCTGGAAGATTGCTATGGAGGAAGAAATGGCAGCTTTGAAAAAGAATGATACATGGAATCTTGTACCATTGCCTGAAGGACGAAAACCTATTGGTTGTAAATGGGTGTTCAAGAAAAAGATTGGTTCAGATGGAAGCATTGAGAAGTATAAAGCAAGGTTGGTTGCAAAAGGCTACTCTCAGGTTGAGGGTGTTGATTACGGTGAGATATTTTCTCCTGTTGCAAAAATGACGTCCATTAGATTTTTTCTTTCTATTGCTACTGCTTATGATTTAGAGGTTGAGCAAATAGATGTGAAAACTGCTTTCCTTCATGGTGATTTGGAGGAAGATATTTATATGACATAGCCGGAGCACTATATGGTGAAAGGCAAAAGTAATTTGGTCTGTAAGTTGAAGAAATCTTTGTATGGCCTCAAACAAAGTCCTAGGATGTGGTACCAGAAATTTGATACATATGTGTTGAGTTTGGGATTTGAACGTTCTAAATTAGATCACTGTGTTTATTATAAATCTGATGGTGATCATTTCTTATTCATTGCATTGTATGTTGATGATATGTTATTCATTGGTAAAGGGAAAGGTATGATTTCAGAACTGAAGTCTCAGCTCGCTGCTAAATTTGAAATGAAAGATCTTGGTGCAGCAAAGCATATTCTTGGGATGGAAATTAGAAGAGATAGGGTGAACAGAAAGCTATGGCTAGGCCAGAGTAAGTATGTGAATTCAGTGTTACAGAGGTTCAACATGCAGAATTGTAGACCATTAAGTGTTCCTTTTACAGTTGGAACGAAACTATCTGTTTCAGATTGTCCTACATCCCCATTGGAGATGGAAGACATGAGCAGAGTGCCTTACCAGAGTGCGGTTGGAAGCTTGATGTATGCTATGGTCTGTACTAGACCAGATATTGCCCAAGCAGTGGGAGTACTTTCTAGATATATGTCTAATCCTGGTAGAGTTCATTGGGATGCAGTCAAAAGAGTCTTCAGATATTTGAAGGGTACTTCAGAGTATTCTTTGTGTTATCATGGTAATTCAGTTGGAAACATGACTTCCCTTGATATCCATGGTTATGTGGATTCAGATTGGGCAGGTGATATTGATAGCAGATGATCCACCAGTGCTTATGTGTTTACTTTGTTTGGTGGTGCAATTAGTTGGATGAGTAAGCGACAGGCTGTGGTTGCTTTATCCACTACTAAAGCAGAGTATATGGCAGCTACTCATGCTTGTAAAGAGGCCATTTGGCTTAAGAGACTGTGTTCAGATATTGGAATAAAACAAGGTACAGTGACAGTTTACTATGACAGTCAGAGTGCAATTAGCCTAGCTAAGAACCTGACATTTCATGCCCGGACCAAACATATTGATGTTCAGTATCATTTTGTTAGAGATATGGTCAAAGATGGTAGGGTGAAGCTGGTTAAGGTGGAAACTTTGATGAATGTTGCAGATCCTTTAACTAAAACTGTGAGCACAGAGAAGTTCAGATGGTGTTCAGAGTCTATGGGCCTTATGGCCCCTAGCAATTGATCCATTGTGTTGACATTCCCTTCCGCTCCTGCAAGGTGTTCGACAAGTGGGAGATTTGTTGGAAAAATGGTGTCTCAACCTTGTATTTATGCGAGGTTACTATTTATAGTAAGTTTTCATTTGAGCACGAAATGGTGCGAAACTCTCCCTGAAGCTTCTGGTTGGCTAGATAAGCATTCCGGTAAAGTTGCGTCGCAAGGTCACAGCTAGTTTTGAAGATATTAAAGTTTTCATCTTGGAGGGGTGCGATAAAATGTTTAAACTTAATTTTGGGGGCTTTAGATGCTCCGAAATGCCCTGAAAAGTTGTCATAACTGGCGCAGCGTGTTACGAGGTGATAGAGCACTTCACGAGCTTTCCGGCGCTTCAAACGGTTCGTCAATCGGACACCCGATTCTCAAGTTATGGCCTCCGGAAGTTTGTACTCCTGAAATAGGAAAAATAATCTATGTCGGATACATAAATGAGCTGTAAAAGGGAGCGAAATGTGTTGATGTGTTCTTTAACATGTCATAGGGCATCTAGAAGGGAGATAAGGTCGGCTACACCTTATTGGGTGGTTTTAGCCCATGGTTTTGTAATACCGTTTGACGGTTTCTTGTATTGTATCTCCTATTTATGAGATGTGTGAGATAGAGGTTGTGTGTAAGAGTCTCATGGCTATTGAGTTGCCTCTAAATCTCTGATTAGTGGTACTCCTGCGAAGAGCTTGCTCTACAAGTATGTTGTAATCTGTTTTTGATTGCTGAATAAAATATTGAGCTACTTTTGGAGTGTGGGGTTTTTCTCCCGAAAGGGTTTTCCCCATGTAAATCATTGTGTTGTGGTATGAATGTTATTATATCTATTTCTATTTTCTGTAACTGTTGTAATGATCTGAAAAAGTTTTGCATTACCCTCCTCTCAAGGTTAGTGTAGGTAGTTGTTTCCGCTACTTAACTTCCTTACAGTCTACACAATGGGAAACAGGAGAAAATGACTTACCTTTAGAACAAGTACCAAAGAGAGCAGACCACTTCCATTACAATCAGAAGAAGAAGACTCCAGCTTGCTGGTAGATTCCTTGGGGCCCTCTGAGGCACACAAGACAATCATTTTGTCGGTCGAAGTATCATTTCCGTACTTTATAACTTGTTGAGTACCCCCATCCCAAACATCACTACCACCATCATCAGATTTCCCATCCACATCCTCATCCCCCTTGATATTCTACACGTTACATGTGTCGATTCCGCCATATGTGCTCCTTCCCACCTGCTGCAAATTCAAATTTTCCTTCGCCATCAAGATTGGATCCAACTGGTTTTGTTCATTTGTTTCTCATGGGCTAACACATTAGTATATAAAGAAAAATGGAAACAATAGTATGATCATTGATGATGGAATAATAGAATAATTCATTACATTATTCATCAACTTTTAGAAATATATAGTTATTAAAGATTCAATAATATTTTTATAAGATAGTTGATTCATTTGGTAACATATTAAAATAGTTGATACCAAACTGGTGACAATTGACAACAAAATGAAATTGTTAAAAAAAAACTAAACACATCTTCAATTGTTATTGACACCTATACAAATTCTAATGACTCATACATAACATAAACATAGTTGTATTATAATTTAATCTACCATTAAAAATCTTCAAGCTACTCTTAAGTATAATCACCTATATGTAATCCAAGTTCTCAACATCAATGGACACAATTTGCACATGAAATGTCTCATCACCCTCATAAGGATATGATATTTAATTTTCAAATTTCAAATTTTAGATCCCCCTCTAAACTATTGGACACCAATCCTCACATGTATGTCTGATAACCTTAATAAGGTATAGTTTCTTTTATCCACAAGAACCTTAGACTATTGAGCATAAAACTATTCTCTATTACACCCCTCTCTTTTTTCATAGTGATGGACTTCTCAAAATATGACAAGTGATTTACCTTCAATGAAATCATCATCACTGTCAATATCTGTTTGTTCCTTAATGGAAACTCTATTTATAAACTCTTTAACTTTCCTTGACATTCTCTTTCTCATCATTTTCTTTGAGTACAATGTAAGAGATTAATAAGTATTTCCTCTTGAATCTCTAGTACTTGCTCTCTTTTCTTCAACTAAGAGTACTTTTATGAATGGTTCATAGCAAAAGAATTCATAGCATAAATAGGAGCCTAGTGACCTTTTTGCACTCTTCTAGACTCTTCCTCTAGTGGCCAACATGCATAGGTGGCTATTCTATAAATCTTTGTTGTTTTTCTTGCAGTAAAACCTCCTCTCTTTTTTAGGACAAGCTTCTTAATAGGCTACACTTCTTAAACTTGTCTAATATGCTACATATCTTGGTTCTCTTTCTATATCATTCTCCTTACCAAGCCAAACACAAAAATCTATTTCTTAATGTTGTTCAAGTTCCCTTCACATGGAGATGACAAAAGAATGTGATTTTCTCTGATACCAAATTAGAATACTAGAGTGTAAAAAGAAATAAACAATAGTAAAATCACTAAGGATATAACAATAAAATAATCTAATATATTATTCATCAACACACTACAAATATATTGTTACTCAAGACTTAATGTTCTTCCTATAAAATAGCTAACTCACTTAACAAACTAAAATAGTTGATATAAGACTAGTGATGATTGATACCAAACTAAAGTTGTTAAAAAAAATGAACACCTCTCCAAATATTATTGACACATACATAACATAAACATTATTCTAGATTATAATTTATTTTGACACCCATCTAGATTGGAGCATATATTCCAACACAACATGACAATTGTTATTCCTTAATGTACTAAATATTTTTTTATTAATATCATACAATTTAATTGAATCATTGATTTTTATAGAGATTTAACACATTAATTGGCTTAATTTGGTGGCCTCATGGCGAAGGAAAAATAGCACTATTATAATTGTGAACTTTGATACTATTACAACTTTTAAATTGCAAAGTTGTAAGCTCAAAGACAATAAAGGAAGTACAACCTATTTTTCTATGGATTATAAATAATGGCTATGATTGAGATTATGTAGTTGATACTGAATATAGACTTAATAATATTTTTTGTAATCGATAATGAAAATTGTTATTACATAGATATATCTAAACATGCATTTTTTTTAATTACAGATAAACAAATTTTGAGGGGGCCTAGAACTGCATACAACAGGATTTGAAGGGACCCAAACCCTTTGGAATTAATAGGAATCCAAAACTCATAAACAAAACGCTGCAAAAAGATACAGAGAAAGACTCACTATAGCTAAGCTTCAACCAAACATTAGCAAGGCATCTAAGAGCATGCAAAGCCACCCATCTGGTCTATGACATCAAACAATGGTAGAAACAAGATCCAAGGGTTTTACCAAGGCTCCCTTAACTTGCATCAAGAAACAAGGGTTTTTCCAAGCACCCTTTGTTAGAAACATAGTTGTCATTGCACCAAAAGAATGACTTGTTAATGCCTGACACAACTACAAGACTTAATGAATTCATGAGAAGTGACGAAGCCATGTCACGAACCCAAGCGTCATGCTACATAACACAAGGAGACCAAGGGCACACAACTTGCAACAATCCCCCTAGTGCAAGTGAGGTTTTTGAACCCATGACCCAAGCTCTTATACCACTTGTTAGAACATAGTTTTCGTTGCACCAAAAGATCGACCTGTCAATGCCCAATACAATTGCAAGACTTAATGAATCCATAGGAGGCAATTAAGCCATGTCATGAACCCAAGCACCACACTACACAAAACATTGAGACTAAGGGTGTACACCTTGCAATACCTTTAACTCGATCATTGGGTTTTAGCAAAGGTCCCAAAACCTTCAAATTCAATTTTGACATGGCTCCCAAAACCATCTTACCGAAACTAGCAAACTCTCCCCACTAGAAAGTCATCTACCCTCCAGCAAAACTCATCTCCACCTCAATAGAAAAGGAACCCACCTCAATAGGAGCATAAGAGAAATGGACCAATAGCTAGAAGAGCCAAACACAACTCAACCCCACAACCAGGCAGCCAAAGACATAGGTAGAACCCAAAGAGTTCCAACCAACCTCTCCTACCAACCAAATCACCCCCTCCATAGGTGTTTCCTCCACCTCAATAGGAATTGTGAAAGAGGAGAAGAGACAACCCAACACCATGGCCACAATATTAAAATCCACCTCTATAGGAGTCACATGGGGAGGAACCCAACAAAGAAAAAAAAAATCCATACTAGAAGAAAGAGCATAAAGCATCAAGCCATAGAAAGGATGAGAAATAATCCAAGAGAAAAAAACCATGGCCAATTTGAGCCCTTGAAAACTACCAAAAGTTGTCTGACCACCAATAAGAATAGAGCTATGAAAATCCCTAGCACCCAAAAAAATTCTTGGAAGAAAAGATAAGGAAGGCATAGGAGAAGAGCAAATATAACCCCATAAGGAGGCAAAAAAAACAACATGCACAATAGGGATCTGCAAAAACAAGAAATAGGGATCCCATAATAGTGTCAAAACCCACAAAGCCCTACACAAGGTTTTGCCACCAACAAACTCCCCACTAGCCACAACCCCACAAAGGAATGCACCATGCCCAATAGGGAAAGAAAGAAGGCCACCAAAATGGTAAGGGGATCAGGCCCCAAACAACAGAGAGAGCTCCAAGAAAATACCCACGAAAGAAGGCATAAACCCATAACACCAATGTAGAAGATCTCCCCAGCTAGCACAACCAAAAGAAGAAATAGGTCCGCCCTTGCAACCCCCATCTTACACCTTTAAAGATAAAGAATGAAAAGAAGACCAAGAAGAGACAAACACAAGGGAGAAAGGGCCCAAAACCCTACCACAAAACGCAACTCCCAAATGACAGAGAGGAGAAAAGGCCTCCTCATCATCTGGGCTAGAGTCATCTTCATCTTCAGATGATTCATTTGCACCCTCGCTCTCACCCAAAACCCTAGCCCCTTGCACTCCACTACTCCTAGCTCGTTGAAAAATATTTTATCTAAATATACATTTTATATGCATATTCGTTAACATGTTTTGTTCTCTACAATGTCTTTAAGTCTTTAGTTTTATTTCCCAATGCTTCATGCTTGTCTGGTTTGATTTAAAATTATTTTGAAATTGTAAATCCTTATTAAAGTCTATATCTTAGCTCCATCTCCTGCCTATGGACTCTTTTTAAATGTGTGATGATTTTATTCATGAATTTCTCATAACTTGACTAATATTTTTTAACTTTCTCTAGAATATGGTAACTAGCATCCACTCAAAACAAGCCTTTTTTCCCCTCTTTATCTCACTACGCATTTTTTGTGCTACCATAAATAAAGAATAAGAAGTGCTATGTGTAATAATATCTATGGTTGTTCCTTCTGTATTGGTTGGTCAAAAAACTCAATACTTCATTCCTACCTAATTCTTTCGCATCCTTGGTTTCTAAATGAGATTTGTGTTTTCTCCTAGATGACATTTATTGATGTAGGAGCATCTAGGTCCATAAATGATCCTTCATCACTAATAAAAAATTATATTTTATTTTTTGAATTTTGGTATGTTGTGCTTGTTCCATGCATCTCTTAGCATTTGAAATGATTTCCCAAGGCTAAAATTGCAACATTTGAAATTTTATCACTTCATTGCTTTAAATGTGCTAGAAATAGTTTTTTGGAAACTACTTGCTTCAAAAAATATACAAGAGCTATGAAATTATCCTCTTGAAAATAAATTCTTAAGACTTTTTTTTGGTGGCTATTGCATCCACCTTATAAATATTATAAAACAAGAAAAGACATTAAAAAAATGAAAGATGAAAAGAATATTTGAATGGGATTGGGTAGTATTATTTGGTGGGAGGTAAAATGTGATATGGAGGATAGCATTGAAGTTGGAAAACAATGGAGAAAGGGGTAGCATTGAAGCTAGAGTAGAAGAGAAGAAGTAGAGGAAGGATAGATACGAAGTGCAATGAGTGGTTGTATGACCTTTGAATTTTTTAATTTTTTTTTAAAACGTAACTATTTTTAATTGAAATGAATTAAATGTGAAAAAAAATCATTTGTATTTTATTTTTTAGAGTTTAAATTTGAGTAATGGTTGCTAAGTTAGGGAAATTCGATAAAATTCCTTGACTTATATTGCACCAATTAATATCATGGTGAGAATTGATTCCTATAATTAAGGAATGTGAAGTTGCAAAATAGAGTTAACATTGAAAAATATATATAGTGATAAAATATAAAAGCTAATTTTTTGTTAAGTGTTGAGAAGAAAATAAAGAATTGGGAGATAAAATATTATAGTGGGAGTATGGAAAAGAAGGAGAGTTAGGAAAATAAAATTTTAAAAGAAAATGTTAAAGTATATTTTACTCATTGGAATGTGTGATATGGAAGATGTATTGAGGGTTTTAAATGGTGAGCAGTGTCTCAAACGCTTTGAAGATTTTCCGTAGGTGTGAAGAGGAGTTCTACATTTACAAATGACTAAGGGGGGACATTAATACCATAAGAAACTATTATGTTCATGAGTGTCACATGTTTTTTGTAGATAGAGTCCTCTAACTACATAGGGTTAACAACATAAAGAATGGAGAGATTGTTACATGAAAGGGATGTCCAAGTCTACAAGAGAAATTATAGAAGGCTACAATAGTGAGAAATATATTTTTAAAGAGAAACAAGATTTATTAAAGAATCCAAAGATGGAGTAGTTCCAAAAGGAGAATATCTTGAGATGGTGATGGACACTTATTTGAGATTAGATAAAATAGAGAAAATGAAAAACAAATTTATTTTATATTTGAGTAATTATAGTTAAAAAATTCATGTAGATGACATATGGGATGAAAAAGGTATGTTCATGACAAAAGAGACCGAAGAAGAAGAAAAGAGGAGATATATAGTGATAAAAATATCATTTCATCTAATATTTTTTTTTATAAAAGGAATGAAAAAGATGTAGGATATAAAGAATATGAAGATGATACATGGATGGACTTTGATGTTCCTATGTTTTAAAATATGACTAATGAAGATAATAAAAATATCCTATTACAAAAGGAGATGAGAAAAAGAGAAAGATTATTCATAGGGAAAATGCTAGATGAAACCAAAGAGATAGACATTCATATAGATGGTACTAAATAAAAAGAATAAAATAATGAAAAAGAAGAGGTTGTGGTTGGAATATATGTTTTCTAAGATATACAGATGGAGGATGAAGTTTATACAAAAAATATTTAAAGGTAATATTTAATTTATTTTTTTAAATTAATGATAAAGTCAATGTTAATTTTCATATAGATGAAGTAGTAAGAGGGGAAGAATATGGGAGTATAAATGAGTGTGAAGAAGAAAATAAAGTGAATGTAATGAAGAAAGAGGCAACATTAAATTTATCTAATGAAGTTGATTTTCATTTATATTTAATTAGTGTGTCGAGAGAAAAATAATATGCAAAAGTTGAAAATTGTGAATCATACATAAAAGAGAAGATGAAATTTTTTAATTCCCATAGTATCAAATATATCAATTTGTGGATAGATAAATTGGATTGGGTTGAAATATTTTGGTAGATGAGGATGGATTATTGTGTGTTGAATCCCATGAAATAGACAAAGGGATAGGAGAGAATTTGGAGGAGCATGTTAGTCAATTGTGGATAGAAAACAAAGAATGAAGATAATGAAGGTGGATAAAATTTGTAGAGGGTAATAAAGAGAATTATATATAGTTGTTGAAAGAGGAGGATGTAGAATTAAGTTATGGTACCTATTACAATGATGGAGTTTTGTATATATTTCTTACAGTTTTGAAGGGTGGTTCTATCATACAACTCTATTTTTTGAGTCATGCTTACAACAATTTTCTTACATAGAATGATTGATGTAGGAACGTCCATATCATGGGAGACCCCACATCACAAAAGAAAATTTCAACTTTATTTTCTCAATATTGGTTTTGTTAGAGTAATATTTTATTAGCTAATAATTATTTATTTAATTATTAGTCTATTATACTCTATGCTTAAGCTAAACTTAGGAATCTTATAATTATTTAGGGTTTTCACCTTTAGGGTTTCAAGTATCCTTTTATAAGGATTCTCTCTTTGTATTTTTATAAAAATTGTAATTATTGAATTGCATTCTTGTTGCGCAATCAATATGACTCCTCTTTTCTAGATCTCTGAATTCTGGCCTCCATAGCTTTTTTGCTTCTCTTTCTGTGACAAGTTTTCATGCAGGTGATCTTTGGGAGTTGTAGATTTGATTTTTCCTCAAATCCAATATGGTATCAAAGCTGTAGATTTGCATGCCCCTGTTCTCTTCATGAGAGATTTTGGGCCTTGTTCTTCAGATCTATGTATTTGGGGGTTTGTGTGATTTTTTGGTACATTTTGGTGCCAAAAGAACCTCACAATTGGATTTAAATGGTCGATTTCATGAATTTTGATATCATCGAGGGCATGATTTTTTATTGGCACATTTTTCGAGGCATGAAAATTTGTACGGATTTACCTGCAAATGCATCAATTTTTTTTAACCCTCTTTATGCCCTTTTTATTGGCACATTTTTTGAGGCATGAAAATCCGTACGACTTTACCTGCAAATGCATCGAATTTTTATTTTTATTTTTTAAACCCTCTTTATGCCCTACAAGAGGGGTTTTTTTTATTTTGGTCATAACTTGGTCATGCGGAGGCTCTTTTTCAAAAACCTTATAACATTGGAAAGCTCTTTTTGAGCTCTATCCATATTTGGAGGTTTGAACTTTTGATTTTTCTTTTTTGATGTCCTTTTTTTCTGTCAAAGCTAGAGGTTCCTTTTGGCACTCCGAGAGACATAACTTGAGCATCTGAACTCTGTTTTTTGAAAACTTTATATCATTGGAAAAATTGTTCTGTGTTCTTTCCATTCATATGAGTTTTATTTCCATATTTTGCTCCAGGTATATTTTATTCAATTTTTTTCTTTTCAGCACTCTAGTGAATATCTTGGATGTTTCAGGTCCTGGGATCTATTTCTTTGAGTAGGATGTCTTGTCTTTGGCTATTCTTTCTGTTTCCAGTCTTTTGTCTCTGATGATCATTGTAGTATTTTATTTATGCAAACACACTGAGATAAAGTGTCATCATGCATTGTATACTTGGGATCTTGCACATCTTGTGTCTTATTGTACATGCACTACTTATAAAGTGTCATGGGGGGTTGATGTTTGCCTTTGTTTTCCATCTACCTTTGTCACGTGAGTGTTCCTTCCACAACATTAGCCTCATGATGTATGTCAAGTGAGTGGTTCTTCCATGACACTATGTACTTTCTCTACACCTTCAATGTTCTTGGTTCTTCGTCATGTAGTTCTTGCTGGCTGTTATTTTCAATATACCTATCCCTCTCTCTTTTCAGCATTATGGGGAGGTTTTTCATGTTGTTCTGATGCTTCCTTGGTTTGATTGATCAACTCTTTAGGCTTTGGTGTTTCATGCCATCTGTATCTTCAAGTTAAGTTGTTTGCCTTTTTTTGCCATCTGATTCGAGTAGTGTCATTTGAGGGCACTCATGCAAATTACAGTCTTATCTACCTAGTCATGTTCTATTTCAGTGGAGGTTCTTCAGATCAGTAGTTAGTCTTTGACAGTATTTGCAGCTATTTCATGCTTCAGTGGTGTTCTTCATTCTCTTATTTTTGTTCCTATCTTCTGGAACACTCTTGTTTGGAGGCTTCTTAGTCCTTCACTTCATCTTTCATCTATTCTTGGAGATGAGTTTTGTTCCCACAGGGTTTTCTCATTTTCTCCACTTTACAAAGACTTTATTGTACTTGGGTACCTCATCAGGCCTAGTTGTCAGGACCCATTATTGCTTTCCTACATTTTTTACATGCTTTTTTAGTCCTTAGTTGTTTTTTACCTACTCCTTAAGTTCATCTTAAGGGGGGGTGTTAGAGATATCTTTTATTAGCTAATAATTATTTATTTAATTATTAGTCTATTATACTCTATGCTTAAGCTAAACTTAGGAATCTTATAATTCTTTAGGGTTTTCACCTTTAGGGTTTCAAGTATCCTTTTGTAAGGATTCTCTCTTTGTATTTTTATAACAACTGTAATTATTGAATTGCATTCTTGTTGCACAATCAATATGACTTCTCTTTTCTGGATCTCTGAATTCTGGCCTCCATATTTTTTTTGCTTCTCTCTTCCTGTGACAGGTTTGCATGCAAGTGATCTTTGGGAGCTATAGAGTTGATTTTTCCTCAACTCCAATAGGTTTGTTGTAGTTATTTTAGGCATCTCTCAACATCCAAAAATCTCTCCTATGATTAGAATTGTAAAATTTGAATTTTTACTAGTTTATTGTTTTAAAATTACTACATATAATTTTATAAAAATATTTGTTCCAAAAAATATAGAAGATATGAGAAAATTTCTCTTATACACAAATTATTAAGTGTACTTTTCCAAATGTACAAAATATTTTGTGGCTAAGTTTATCACTATTTGGGAGAATTAAAAATTATCTATTTGCAATTGCTAGTTTACAAAAAGTATAAAATTTAATGTTCTTGAAGGATGTAGAAAAATATCTTGGTGGGAACCATTATAATGTCATTCAACATAGTTTGGTCAATTTTAATGCAAAAAGGAGTTTCAAGTAAGAAGTTATGTGAAAATCTACTTTTAAAGCTTTGGATGTAATTCAAGACTCTAGAAAGTGCATTTCCATTTCATTAAAAAAAAAAAAAAAAAACATCATGAAAAGCTAAATAAGAAGTATTGAATAGAAGTTATAAATAATCTTTAAAATACATGAAAAAATGCATGAACTAGTGCATTAGTATCTTGGTTATTTTGGCATCTAATAAAATAGTTTTTAAAAATGTTATAATATATATTGTACTAGTTTTAAAGATTCCTTCATTTTCTTTTAATTTGAATAGTTTATTTAACTTCTCAATTAAAGAAAGATCTTCATATGTTGACACTCTTAAATCAAATTAAACATTTTGAGGTAAGAATAATGCATATTTAAATTTTACATTTATTTTTTTATATGGTTAAGTATTATTTTATTTTTAAATTTAATAAGTATAATGTAATAAATGCAGCAACTAAGAGTTCTATATCTAAAAATGTTGATGTTATTTGTAACTTTAATAAATTAATTGAATAGATATTTTCTAAAATATGTATTAAATCATGATAGTTACTTTTCTAAATATTTTTATGTTTTTATTAGATTAGCAATGTTTGAAGGCTCGTGAACCCTATACAAAGAAGGAAGGACGGACTAGAACACAACAGAAGAACAGTTGAACGAAAAAATGGGTTTTCACAAGAACCCGAAAACCTTCAAGGGTTTTTCAAAAGGAACCCAAAAAAATTACAACCAAAAATAACTATTTGGAAAGATGGACTAAAGATGGCAACCAAACCATCCACTACAGAACCCTCCAGGAAAAGTTGAGAAGGGGAGGGATTTTACCAAAGATCCCCCAAGGTTTTGAATAGACACCCTCAACCAGCTGACTGCAACTAGTCTAAAAACCCCAGAAACCCAACAACTCCTCCCCAACCAAACTCCTTTCCACCTCAATAGGAAAGGATCCCTTCAGAAAAGGAACAAAGGAGAAGACGGAGGATCTAAAGGCACACCAAACAGGCCACAATCCTATAACCGAACAACAACCATCGGGTGAAAACCATGCATGTCAACCTCTTTTCTCCCTCCACAAGTTTATCTCCACCTCAATAAGGAAAAGTAGAAAGAGAAACAGAAGCAAAATACACCATTCCCACACTAATGGCATCATCAAGGACCCCACCTCAATAGGGGTTGACTTCACCTCCATAAAAGTCATGCAGGAAGGAACATAGAAAGGAGCAATATTTAGAGAAAACTAAAACCCAACAAAAGCTATCTCTAACCAAAAACAAGCCATAGCCATAAAGGGTCCTTTAAAATTGCTAGCAATCCTCTGGCTAACGAAAATAAGAAACCTAAGAACATCAGAATCTTTGAAACATAAAGAACTACAGAAGGTAAACATCTTAGAGCACTCCACAATAGCAACAGAGAGAGGCAACTCCCCATCACCATAGGCCAGATCCCAAAAAAAACCTTCCAGACAGCATGAGCAAAATCAGTCAGAGAAGACAGAACCGCCACCACTAGCAAAATCCACTAGCCCACCACACAAACGAGAAATACGAGCACACAACCAAAGAGGTGCATCAACAACCCCTGACCAAACCCCTGACACACGATGGATATGCTAAGGCAGAGCAAAAACAAGCAAATAATATAAAGGGAGGGGGAAAATGAGAATACCACTCTCAACCATGAGCCACATGCCACCAAAGCCATGATGCAACAAGGGAGCTCTGACAGATCTATATCTCTGCCAGGATCAGAAACCATAGGGGAACAACCACAGAGGTGTCCCAACACCCACCCAGTTAAGAGAACAAGGTGTTGAAGCCTAGAACAACCCCATCCATTGCCATTCTGACACACACCGAAGAGAGGTCTCCACTTACAGGAGAATCTCTACACAACTTTAAAAATAGGGCGTAAAGGCTCCTTCCACACCTTCCCATCACCATCCACATAGGAAACAAAAACCACTAACCCAGCACTCATCAAGGCCCAAGCAACAGACTGTAAATCCCAAAATGCATGGTAAACAAACCCTCACACCCACAACCCAGCAAGCTGGAAGTAGGAAGGGGAAACACACAAAGCGAACCATGAGACAAAAATTGCTTTCTCCCTAGGCAAGCTAAAAAACTGGGTCTCCCAAGAACCCCAACCATCCTCCTAATCTTCCTCACCTCCCTTTTCAGCATCCTCCCTTGTGCATCCCAAAACCGTAGCACTTCTCTCTCCGTCACTCATTCTCACATTCTACTTATTTCTAAATATATATTATATCAAAATAGCAAACTATGTTTTACCACTAAATATGGTTTCACTTAATTTTTCTTTCATTTAAGTTGTAAAAGATTAAAAAAATCTTAGAGGGGTCTTGCTTATAGTAATTGTTTACTTTACACTAATTTATTCTTTTTTTTTATTAAGCCAGGGTCGTAATCCCATATAGTTAACAACACAACAAAACCATCAAAAAATAGCCACTAGCACAGAATAGCTAGAATAGTATCAATGTCCAAACTAAGACTACTAGAGATATTAAGCAGCCAACAAAGCATATAAATAGGCATGCAGGCCATTAAAGATTATAACATAGAGTCTTAGTAAAACCATAACAATAGATAATTAAACCTATATCTATACCCTCCAAAAAAACTAAAATATCCCAAACCAACAAACTATCTCTTTTGGTCTTTAGTGAGACCCCAATTCTTTTCCAAGATCTGGGGGTTCTTCTTCCAGTCTTTAGCAACAAGAATACATTCTTTGGGATCCTCCCCTTTCTAAGCACTAGAGCCTGAAATCTTGTTGTGGCGCTTCTTCAATTCACTCTACCTTGAGACCACCTTCATCGCTGCCTTCCATATAATCCCATCAAGGATCAAAGTAAGGGATTTTACTGCATGCATTAGGTACTTTTTGCTATCTCTAAAGCCCTTCTCTCGAGATTCAAGGTCTTTCAATTTACCCTACATGACAACAACTTGAACTTTGAGGTTAGCCAACATATCATTAGTAGCAATATGATATTATTTGTGGCTTGGGTATTCACATTTGTCCCTTGTTCCTACATAATTCCAATATCTCACATCACAAGATCTTCCTTAACTTCATCTTCATCCTCTTGAACTACAATGTATTCCTTGAATTCCTCCATATCCATTTTCTAATCACTATACTCTAACTCCTCATTTTCATCATCATTCTTTAAAAGAAATTATTCTTTAGATGGGGTTCCTAACTCCTCTTCATTATTAGATTTTTCTTTGATTTTTATATTCTTATCTGTACATCTAGCAAACCTTCGACCCCCTAAGCAATGTCTCATTTAACAGTGTCCTATTTGTGAACCTCTTAAGCAATATGCTCTATCTCCATATCATCCAAGTAAACTATGATATTTATGGCTTTAGAAGGCTTATCCTTTTTTCTAATTTCTGATTTTATCTATTCATTATATTACATTAACACTAATTAGTTTTTTATGAGTTATATATTTATTACTTTTAGGAGTTTCAATGGGCTTATATATTTAGATGGATGTTTTACAAAAAAAAAAAAAAAATTAATTTTAATTTACAAGAATATTTTATCCCTAATCTATTATATTATTTTTCATATATTAATTCTTATTAGTTTGTTAGGAATTATATATTTACTACTTTAGATATTCGAATTGCCATATCACATATATCTTATTATAAACATTTTCTTGATATACTTAATTTTATGTTCCACATCCTCCACTATGTTTACTTTTATAGTGAATTGATCTTTGAAATAAATGACTCTTTTTATTACAGATATTTACTATAACTCATATGTGAAATCAAATTATATTTCTTAGTGTACATAAAAAATCTAAAAAAAAGAAATATAATCCAACACATCACATTATACATGAAAATCAGCTTAAAAAAAAAAAATCCTTCAACTTTTAATATGGATTTGTGCAATGCATTCACATTACATCCAGAATGACTCATGCCCTATCCCATTTAAGTCATCTATCTCTAATCAGTAAATTATTCTTGAATAAAATTTAATCTCTAATATTAAATCTTTTTTTTTAATATAAAAATAATACTAATGTCTCAATTGTATGATACCTTTCTAAATTAGATGTCTTCTAAAAAAAATCTTCTATAATATTTATTATTAAATTAATTATTTTTTTAATGAAACTTTTCTTTAATAAAATTAAAAAAAGTTACATGACACAACAGTAAATTAAAACATCTACAGAAGACATAAAGATTCAACAAATGAAACTACAGATTTGATGAGAGCATAATACTTATATTAACATACATATTCAACCATAGTTTATGTTTAAATGAATTTTATTTCTATTTAAATAAAGTTAATATGAACATATTACATAAAAGTTAAAGTAGTAAATTTAAATTATCCAAGAATTACATGCCAAGATAATTGTTAAACAAGAACTCTACCGCTTGGAACATATTTATTTGTAACATCATAACAAGTCATGCTTTCATGCCAGTTGTCATGAAAACTGGTTTCTAACATCTCCTTGCTGCCTACTATCAACATGGATTCCCTGCCTTGCCCCACTATCGGTCTTTGATGAATATAAGTAACACGACAGGTTGTACCCTGACATCACTGCACAACATGCTATAACTACAAATCCCAGAAACTCTAAACTCACAGAAGCTGATGCATACCTCACAAACTTTTTTGCAGCAGCATCATATGCTTGGGCAGCTTTAAGGACATCACTTGTTATCATTATGCATCCTATGGCAGTCGAGCTACTAGATAATGTTATATAGGCCACAACCTGTTTCATTACAGTGCAAACCCAAAAGGCACAAAACCTTAAAGAAATGATACAATTTTAGAAACAGAGAAATCTGAAGCATATCTTTTGCTATATTGAGCTAACATGAAAGCCATGCCTGATCGAAGATGAAGGTGAGATAAAAATAAAGTCCTCCACTGATTCCACTGATTAGTAGAACAATTCCAATGATGGAATAGACACAGCCTATCACGTCGGCAGCTACAACATATCTGCCCCACATGAAATATTTCAACACATAAATCCCAACAAACAATACAAATTTTGAAAGTAAAAGAGTGAATAGAATCCTTGCCTGAAGGGCTTGAAATCATTGAAACGATATTCTAGACCTGTGGAAGCAAGTACGTCAGATCTTGTCTTGCTCGATAACATTACAATTAATGAAATCAGGAGAAGCACAGAAGTCACGATTCGTAGAATCAAGTTCTGCACCACAGAGGTCTTCATATTTTGATCTGTTAAAAGCTGTAAAGTAGGTATATAATCATGATCTCACTTGGAAAATTTATATAAAATAATGATGTGTGAATGAGGTATACCTAGCTAGAACTGTTCTTTCATGTGCGTCGTCATGAGACAAGTGGGTACTTACAATTCATTTCTTAAATCCCGAATGCAGTGAAGGATTTTTTATGTTAAGGCAAGTGGATGGGCTAGATCGGTGTCGACAAACTTTAAAAAAACGTAAAACCAAACTATAATAGATATTAACAATACTATTTTCCTTGTAGCCTGCACTTCTTCATTTTTTTAAAGAAGATTAACACTATTTTCAAGGTTTGCATTCGTTTTTCATACGTTACAGATGTAAGAAAAATTCACACTACGATAAATACAAAAGAACATTGATTTGTTTAGTGTGCTACTTTGATTTTAATTTTGGCAAGTGACGGAGACGGCCATGGTCAACGAGAAAATTTCTCCATAGATTTGAAGGATAATGCTCATGATGCTTTCCTTCGAAATGTGTGGAAGCTTCTCCACGGGCCACTTTGACGAAACATATTTTTGGTCTATTTTCATTAATGTATGTTGGAGGGGTTAAAAGCTTAATAAGCAATCCTTTTCGCAATCCTTTTCTCAATGTAAGGGTGAATACTATAAATAAATCTAGTATTTATATTCAAAATTTACTTGGGGCACAAGTGTAGGGTTTGAGGTTGCATATTACATCTTGCTTGTTTCAAACCGCATTTACTACGAGATTCTTATGTTTATTATGGCTCCGGCCAACTTTAGTTCAGCAGTTGATGCTGGTGCTGGAGTTGCTACAACGGACACTCATGGCGCCCTCGAGCAAACACCCTCGCAAATTTGTTCTAAAAATGTTTCACGAGGTATGTCCTCACCTGATGTTGTACTTCCTGTTCAGGATTTTGACAATGCCTGTGACTGGCTTGAAAAATGTACTTTGATAAGTTATTTTGTGGGTAGGATCCCTCCTGAAAGCATGCTTCGTGATTTGGTCGCCAAAGCCTGCTCTCCTCATGGAGTTAGGCTTGATGGTGTCCAAAGTCTCATGAAAGGTTTTTTTTTGTTTCGCTTTTCAAACCCTTCCCATGTGGAGGCAATTCTTTCCCATGGTCCGTGGACTGTTAGGTCATCCCTTCTGGTTTTCCAGCGTTGGTCTCGCGATTTTTCTGTCTTAGATGACAAAAAATTACGAGTTCCAATCTGGGTTGAGTTCCCTAGTCTTCCTTTGCCTTGTTGGCCTTCCATGCAAACCATTTCTCAATCTATTGGCAAAAGTTGTTTGCCTTGAGCCAAACCATTTTTTTAATGCTTGCCCTCAAAAGAGGGTATGAGTTGAAGTCGACCTTTCTCGCGACCTGAAAGAAACTATTGATATTCAAGTGGGAGGTAACACCTTCACCCAGAAGGTGCTTTATCTGAACCTACCCAACACTTGTTATCGGTGCCAGTCAGCATATCATAAGATCAGGGATTGTCCCTTGGCAACACCGACATTAAAACCCCTTGTTAAGGAGTCTAGCTCTCGACCTGTGGAGGGGGCCAAGAAGGATGAATGGACCACTGTGGTTCGTAAACCCCTGCAGTTTCGACCCAAAAGACTCCCGTTGGTTCCAGTTCTCCACCAACAACGAATCCTCCTGTACAGTCTCCATCTTCCCTAGCAGCTTCTACTCCAGTTTCAAACCCTTCTCAATAGGGGATTGCTTCTTTTGAGGGTGTTGCTCGCCCTCGTTGGGTGCGCACTCCTCAGGCTGTGTCTGCAATTTATGCTCCGCACTCTCTACGCCATTCTCATAGCCCTTCAGGGCGTGCTGAGATTGTAGATGGTGGTTCAAAAAAACGGTGAGTTTTCTCCAGTGGGGACCCAGATTTTTTGCACAATAGCTTTTCCTCTTTTGGGGATGAGGAAGATATGTTGGTTTTGTCATGAATTACATCTCATGGAATGTTCGAGGTCTCACAGACCTCGCTATTAAATATTTTGTTCGAGATGTTCGTCAACGTATTGTAGGCCTGGATGTTCTTTGCCTCTAGGAAGTTAAAAATTGCAAGGTTCATGCTCAATGCTGCATGTCATGTTATTTGGCCAAATAGCCTTGTTTTTGCTTCCCAGTATGAAGCTGGTCGAGATGGAGTTGTTACTCTCCTTTCACCTCGGTGGTACTCTGTAGTTATTTCTCATGGGTTTGACCCCATGTAGTGCGCCTTCTAGGTTTTCCTTTCAATTGATAATCATTCCATTGGGATCGTTAATGTTTATGCTCCCAATGATTCGGTTGAAAGATCATACCTCTGGCAATCGATCGCGGATAATCTACCATGTGCCAATTGGGTCATGTGTGGGCACTTCAATATGGTTGAGGTGGCTTCCGATAAGGACGTATTTTTGCCTTTCCGCTAGACAGCTGGTGAGCGAGAAGCCTAGTACTATATGCGCAATAAATTGAGTCTTTTCAACCCCAACACCAACCATCACTGTCCTGGTGGGGTCTGGAACACTTGGTCTAATTTCAAAGCTAGCTCTAATAGAATTATTAAAAGGCTTGATCGTGCTATGATATCTGCACAATCTTTTTTCTCTTTCTTTGAAGATCATGATCTGCTCGTCACTCCGCTTGTTGATGTGACATTGTCAGACCACTTCCCCATAAATTTTAGCATTGAATAGAAGACAGCTAGGTAGCATCCTTCCAAAACACAGTTCTACGTCAACACTTCTCTCCTGCTCCATCAGTCCACGATGGCCCACATTCAATGAGTTTGGAATTTAGAGCCAAGGCCCCATCATCACACTGGTTGGATTGTGTGGTGGAATAATGTCATTTCCTGCTCTGTGAGGTTTCTGCGCATTTATGGTAGGCAACTCGCCATCTACCACAGGCAGTCATATGATGTGACCACCAAAGCTCTATGTGCTGCCACAGAGGCTTTGGCCTTGAATCCCTTTGATTCTGCCCTGCAACTTCATTTAGCTGAGCTCCGCCATCAGGAACAAGTTGTTGATAGTCACTCTGCCAGAGGAGCTCAAATCAAAGCCAGATTGCACTGGCTCAAGGTGGGCGATAGGGCTTCTAAGGAATTCTTCCTGGCTCTACGTGCTAGTCATACCTCTATAGGGATTAAGAAAATAAAAGAGGGACAAGCTCTTCTCACTGAGTTGCCTGACATATTGCAAGCCTTTGTCCTTCATTATGAGAAGGTGTTCACAGTGAAGGGAGATTCTCCAACTAGAACCCAAGCCTTGCAAGATTGCTTAGTCGTTGTTCCGAAATAGTTCTCCGACTCGCAACAAGCCTTTTATGATCTCTTATTGACCATTGATAATCTCAAAGAAGCCGCCTTTTCTATGGAAGATGACAAAGCCCTAGGATGTGATGGCTTCCCTTATGAATTCTACAAAGCTCTTTGGCCTTGTGTTGGCCCTAATCTTCATAAGGTCTATCTAGAAGCTTTTCATTCCCTCTCCTTGGAAAAAATGATTAACCAGGGAAACATCAAGTTTATCCCTAAGGCTGGGGACCCAGAGGACATTTGCAATTGGAGGCCTATTACCTTGCTTGATGTCTCTTATAAGATCATTGCCAAATCTTTGGCCCTCAAGATTCATCATCTCCTACCACTTATTGTCCGCCCGAAGAAAACTGGATTTATTAAATCCAGGTTTATTCTGGACAATATTATTGTCATTTGGGAAGGGATGGACTGGGCCAGACGCTCTCAATAGCGGGCAATCTTTCCTAAGATTGACTTCACTAGAGTGTATGATCGCATTGAGTGGCCTTTTATCTTGACTATGCTCAAAGCCGTCGGCTTTGGTCCCTGATTCATCCAATCTGTCCAGATGTTACTCAGAGATGCCTCGACTTGCATCACCATTAATGACCGGAATTCTAAGGCTTTTGGCCTTTTCAGATCCATTCGCTAGGGATGCCCTCTGGCTCCTGCTTTATATGTTCTTGCAGCGGAAGGGTTTGGCTACTTACTTGCTAATGCTATCATTGTTGGGCGTGTCCGCGGCATCTCAATTGTCAATGGCCACTTTGTGGATGATTCCTTTCTCACTCTCATTGAGGAGAAAGATAATGTGCAGACCGCTCTTCAGTATCTAAAAACTTTTTTCTTGGCTTTTGGTTTGGCCATTCAATGGCACAAGATGCAATGTTATAGGCAATCTTTTCTTCCCGCTCCGCCTTGGATCCTTCAATATGAGTGGAAGTGGCTTTAGCATGGCAAAATATTTCTCTTTCTGGGCATTCCTTTTGCCTTCCAATCTTCACCTTTGGATCTCTGGAAGGTGGTCTTAGCCAGAATCGAGAAAAAGCTTGCCTACTAGATCACCAAGCCTCTCTCTTTGGCTGGTAAATTCCAAGTCTGCTCCAAAGTGTTGGCTGCCACCCATGTCTACTACTCCTCATGTTGGGCTCCTTCAAAGGCCTCTTACATAAAATTGGAAAGACTTATGTGGGCCTTTCTCTGGGCCTCTAGGTCTGACCATCATGGTTTTCACAAGGTTGCTTGGGAATACTGCTGTCTCCCCAAGGAGTTTGGAGGGCTCGACCTTATTTCTACCCAGAACCAAGGGCTGGCCTTGTGTGCTAAATGGGTTATCAGAGCCTTATTTGGCGATGAAGCCAAGAAAATTCTTGTCCAGCATTGCATTTCTTTAGGCTTTCCTTCCAAAAGGCCAGCCTAGAAGGGGATTGGCTTACAAACTTTGCTCACCATGAAAGACCCTATTCAGATACAGGGTTCTTTTGTGGTCAAAAGTATCTAGCGTGCTTGGGAAGCTATCAAGCCTTGGCTTTGATGGGTTGGTGATGGCTTTCGGGATGACTTATCCATGAATCAGCACAACCTCTGGTGGTCACCTCTTTTTCAGGTGCAAGGGTTACCTCTGGTCAAACTTCGGGGTGTTAGTGCTCTACACTTTCACAAGCGTGACATTCAAAAACCCAAGGATCTTTTTTCCAGATCTTCTATGAGCCTTCAGTCTTGGGAGGACCTCCAGGTCTAGTTTCGCCTATCTCAACTAGATTGACAGACTTATGTCCTTCTGGTCTCGGCCCTTCCCTCAAATTTACTTCATAAGCTCGGTATTTGGTCTGTTAGACCTTGGTGGAAAGACTTGAAGTGGTATCCTTGGACTCCTTTCACCAACTACAAACCCAAAATGGGTTATCTCTGGTTGGTTCCTCATTTGCCTATGGTTCATATTCTCAATCAGTGGTGGTACTTGTAGTCTTCTTAGACCTCCTGGAGATTCAATTTTTTGGCTATCTGGTCCGCCATCACCGAACCTAAGGTTGCACACTTTGCTTGCTGTGTTCTCTTTCAAGGTTTGTCTTTGGGCTCAAGACTCAAGCATTTGGGAGTTTCTGATCCTCGATGTCCTTTTTGTGGTCACCCAAAAACTTTTATGCACATCTTTTGGTTCTGTAGAAGAGCCCAGTAGTATTGGAGTTGGATTCATAACTTTTTTCGGCCTTTTTGGCCTGAGCCATTTTCTTGCCACATGGCTCTTCTGGGTGATTCACCTAGAATCCCCTATAATTTCTCCCAACTATGGCATACTTTCATAATGAAGATCCTTTTCACTCTTTGGAAGGATAGAAATGTTGTTATTTTTTCTCACAGCTATTTGGATATTAATGTTTCACTTTACGCTAAAGCTTGCATTTGTAACAATGTATTAATGCAGATTCAGGTACAAGCTGACAAGGTGGCCCACCTTTAGGAGGTCCTAAAACACTGGGGCAATGCCCCTTGTGTGATTTCCCTAGCACCATCAGACTCTTCCTTTGCCAACCGTACTCCACCCCGTGGCCACCATCGTGGTTGTAGCTCCTCTACCCACCGCTCTTAGACCTCACGGTCCCAGCCTCCCCACCGCCCCTCGGGCGGGAGAGATGATGCTTGGTGACGCCACTCAGCTTCTTTGCCATGGCATGGCTCTACCTTGGGATGGCCCTTTGCTACTCCTATGGCCTTTTCTCCTCCTGCTGCTGATTCTTGGTGGCCCTCTGCCACCACCTCCAAGTTTCCTCGCTTAGCTCTAGCAATCTCGCCTCCTAGGTAGGAGCAAGGAGAAATTGAAAAAGATCTAGAAGATGGGTGGTCTGTGCCAAAACTGACTCCTAGCCCTGCTGATGTATGGGGAAAAAAAGATGACCCTGATCCTCCTCCCTCAGCTGCCACTGCTTTGTCTTCCTGAGGAAGTTTTTTGATGAATAGCTTGGTTTTTTGTTTTCGGCAGCTGGCCAAGTGACTCTCGCGGGGTGATCTTGTATCCCTCGGCCTTTTTTTGTGAATATTTACTTTAATATTTTTAATTAATAGAGAAGGCCTATTCATCAAAAAAAATTTATTGTGGATAATAAATAATTGGGAATAATAAAATATTAATCAAAATTCACTTTTATGTTAGATAGATTGGTTACGGTTTAATAAATTTTAATGCGTTAAATGTCAGTTTGAGAGTTGTTTATCTAATATGTGTGAGGGATTAGAAATCGCTATTAATTTAACAAATATTTCATATAAACATTTAACAATTTAAAAGGGTAAATTAATTGTGCACTACACAACAAACAAAATGTACTAGCTCTTCCATCCATCAATTATGACATACTTACAAATGAATAAATGGTATGCTTGTATAGGAATGCAAAATCCTCTATTAAATTCCTTAGAACCAAATACTTTGTTCATCCCAATATAACCACTTGTGTTCAATTACAGCTTATTTACAATCACCTTTCAATGCTAACATTCTCCCTATGTAATCATATGTTTTTTCTCCTAGAAATTTAGACTCAAATAATATAGAATTGTAATGAAAAAAATCAAGATTATATTTAGACATCAGTGCTTCGAATCAAGCACAATACTCAATGCTTGGTCTCTTAAGACTTCATGCAAATGTGCACGTGCAACTATAATGTTATTTAAAATTTGTAAATGGTTACAATAAGGAATGTGACTTCATCTATCTATGTTGGTATGACCTACAAGATTCTACTTTCAATCTTAACAAGTTGTGAATGAAAGATTCACATAAATTTAACCATAGAGGAAATGGTTATATGCACTAGCCATGCTAACTGCTAAAAACTAGGATTTGTATTTACCTCCTTTAGTTTCAATGGTTGAAAGTTGCACTTGTACTTAGCTATTCAAGTCATTAAAGTATTCATCAAAATGATCCTTAGCAAGAAGGATTTCCTGTAGGAAATGAGCTAACTCTTGGTAGTCAAGTACAAGTTACTCACTAACCCATGACTACAATGCTCAAATGTGTCTTACCTAATATATTACCAACATAAAAAATTGTATTTTTCCTTCAAAATAGTCATAGAAGTGGATAGCACCTTAAGTGATTCAACCACCCTAGTCATGTCCTCTTGCATTCTATGTTATTGAATCTTCGTAATGTTCCTTATGTGAAAATTACTCATGTCCCTTTTGTACATGAACTTTTTTCATTGATACTTTCATTCCAATTATTCCTTCTTCAACTACAACTTGTTTTAATACATTGTCAACATCTTGATTTTAAGCATGGTCAATAACACATTATCCACATAACTCTTCTATGGTAGGAAAGTGTTGAAATAAAAGTTTAAGAAGTTTACTTAATGTAATAGTAAGTGCATCCAAGGGTATGTGTTAGGCATGGTATTAATGGTTCTTGAGTGAAGAATATATAAATGTATGTTAACATTTGTTTTTAGAAACGCTACAAATGTTCAACTACTTCCATAATCATTTTTGTCTACTCTATCTCTTTGGCTTGCTCTACATCTAAAATGTGACAAATTATTTCTTCTAAAATATTAAAATCTTATGATTAATAATCAAAATAATATTTTTTGTATCTATTAATTAAAATACAAAAAAAATAATTAATTGATGATAATAATAATAATAAAATAAAATATTATTCTTCACATTTAAGAATGACTTTCAATGATCTTATTCCATATAGATTTTAGAAAGAAAAGATTAGAATATGTAAAGTTGTTAAAAGAACAATTTTTTTCGAAATATTATTTTTATTTTGTTTAATTTTGACCCAATTGATTTTATTATCTCAATGAATTGAAAATTAATTTTTAGTTCTACAAACTAGAATACTTACAAGCTAAATATGACAAAAAAATAATGATTATTTTATCCATTTTTAAATCTAATTATATTTATTTTTTTAATCTTAGTATGCTAATTGTTATTTAATATAAGATTTATTCATGTTTTATTTTATGTTTTGTTGTTTTTATTACTTTATCAGGGATGGGGCCCTGAATGCTAACAAAATAGTAAAATTAGAAAGCAACAATATAGTCTCTGGCATCAACAAGCCAGATAACCAGAAAGTTCACATGCATCTTTCAGAAATAATAAAAAATCATCATATCATCCTAACTAAACATACTAATCTTATCCAACCACCACCTATCCATAAGATAACTACTAGCAGTTAAGTATAAAGAGTCCATAAACTTATCACAGAGCTTAATTCTAATAGAAGTCTGAGGCATACAACATGCAAACCTATTCATAAGAGATTCCTTAAAAAAAATAAGATTAACTATATTTAAAATCATCATAGAGCAAAAAGGAAACCAAAACAACTGCAACTTAGTCCTCCTTGATAAGGTTCTAGTCTCGCTCTAGTTGTTGCATCTACTCATTCTACATATCTGGGTGCAGTGTGTCCTCCTTTTCCTCTTCCCCCTACACTTTGCCTTGCTTCCATAGTTTTTCAACTTTTTTCTTCATACGGCTTTGCCCAGAGACAAATCCCATGGCCACATTTTACATTATTCCATTGGTATTTGCACATAGAGAGCTTAAGGCCTTTCCCATTAACTAGTATCCCTAACTATAATCTTCAACCTTAGCTTCAAGGTTCATTACCTTGACCTGCAGCTTAATTATTTGTTTATGTAGCTTTCTAGTACTACGGTTCTCCATAACAATGGGGGATTCCTGAGAGCAGGGAACCATTTCCATATTCTCTAGAATATTATGAGGCAAGGAAATCATTTAGGATCCTCCGTATTCTCCAAATATTCACTCTCATCATCCAACTCATCCTGATAATTCTTCTCTTGTTCCTCCTCTTCCACTTGAGATTCCTCATCCTCTATATCCTCATTAGAGGATTCAACATCTTCATCTAGGTTGAATTCCTCAGTTTGATCAGAGGAAGCATCGTTGGGCTTGATTTTGACTTTCCTGTCCTTAGCAAGGAGACTGCCCGACCTTCTCTCCCCAGAGCTACTCTCCTTCTTCTCCTTATCATGTGGGTCATCCTCTTCTTTCTCAAAATCTTGTAATTCAAAATCAATAGTAATGTTCCTCTTACTAGGGTCCTTATCAACCTTTCTATTATTGACAAGGTTGTTTCTGGGGTTTCCAACTTTCTCTTTTCAGGGTTGGCTTTAAGCAGAGCCATTTCCATGGCTTCTGACTCTAACTTGACATAGGTCTTCTTGCCTTTAGATTTTGTAGTAGGGGTATTTTCACTCGAAAGTAGAGGTTGGTCTCAATAAGCTCGATTTTTGACGTAAGAGTATCGAGCCTCATTATTATGCTCAAAATTCCCAGGGAGGGTAAGAAAAGTACTGTGATGGGGGGAATGATCAAATGCATACTTATACATGATGTAGATAAACCCTTGGTGGAGTGACAGGTTAGCACCATAAACAATACTTGTAGAAAGCGAAGTGAAGAGAAAATAGGACAGATTAATTCTATCACCATGCCTAATGTGGTTCAAGATGGGGAAATGATATCCATGCATAGAGGTGTAGAGACCTTCTAAGATAAATTATTTCATAACAAAATAACTGAAAATAACAAAGGGCTTAGGAAGGATAGACTGACCATACCTATTTTGCACTACTACCGACTTCTCTCCTTTTTCAAATAATTTATTCATGTGTAGTACTTGTAATTTCTTGATATTTTCTTCTCAACTTTCTTTCCCTCATTCTTCAACCCATTTTCCTCCACTATAACCTTTGATGAAACAACAAAGAAAATGCAGCCAGTCAAAACTTCACCATTCTACTAAGAGTTGCAGAATCTCGTCGAAAGGGCTCTGTTATAACCCTTCATGGCTAATAATAAGGGAGTAATACCCACTTTGTGGAAGAGGTCCCACACCTCTTCATTTTTTTTAAGCTCCTTACAACTTTTAGGCAATGTCCTCTTCAAAGGGCCCCCCATATCTAAAAGCTTAGGCATAGTGTTATGGTAGAAAGTCTGAAAGTGACACAGAGAGAAACAACAACTTGTAATTCTAACCCTGACAAATTAAAAACAATTACCAAAAAGGCTATCTTTAGACTTATTTTCACCATTTTCCCCACATATGAAAAGACATCTCGCATCATGAGAAATCTTGCTACTAGAATATATGAAACCATCGTCTTTCCATCAAATTATTTCCTCATCCTTAGTAAGTAAAGCAAAGTCGAGGAAAAATGCTTTTTACTTTTGACATTACAAAAGAAAATATTAACATTTGTGTTACCACTAATCCTAATAGGTATCCAACATGACTCCCACATTAGCCACCCAATAAGAATCCTCATCATCATCCATGTCATCTTCCATATTTGAATTTGAATTTGAAAAAGTTTGGTGCCCATATTAAAAATGATAAGAGAGAAAAAAGGAAAACGCAGTAAACCTTTAATTTCCCAAATAATAAACTGTCATTCAAGTATGACTTGGTTCATTCCTCTACGAAGATATTTTTTAGCTTGATAGACCTATGTATATAGATGAAAAAAAAAATAGTCCTTGTGAATTAGTCCTACGTTAGCCATTTCATCTGCCGCCTAATTCCTCTCTCTCAAAATATGTTGGACTTTAATCCTATTAAAGAGATCCATCAGCCTTTTGCAATCTTCCACAATATTTTTTATCTCCTAGGCGATGTTTGTTTTACCATTCAAGCAGTTCACAATTAGTTTAGAATCACCTTCCAAGATTACATTTTGACAATTTAGATTATGGAGGCATTTAAATCCTTGTCATGCAGCCATAGCCTTTGCCCTATTATTAGATCCCTTTCTCAAATTCACACAATATCCTTCAAATAGAAAACCCTTGCAATTTTTGATGATGTTACCTGCTCTAGATAAGCTAGTGTTCCCTTTAGAGAAGCCATCAAAGTTGCATTTTAACCAACCTTCATCCGGAGGAGACCACAATTTTTATTTCCTTAAGATAGTTTATGCGAATTTATATTAAGAAGACTATGGGTGATTCCCCATCATTGTTTTATCCTCAAATCCATCAAGCTCAACATAACCTTAGAAGTCCTGAATGAAGAAGCATTTATATTCTCCTTAACCAGTTGTTTTATGATGTGGAATAGAACTTTACTACTATGATCTTCCTCTCTTAATATCCTATTGTTATGCTCCTTCCATAAGTTCTAGGTGATGAAAGGAGGAATTTGGAGCCACCAATTTCTTATAACTAGGTGTGTAAACGAACTAAGAGTCCACTGCTCTATGAAGTCTTTCAATTTCCCTAGGAAGGTCAACATAATCATAATATTAGTGAGCAACTCGTCCCATACCTCCCTTCTAAATTGGCAATGAAGAAACAAATGATCAATACTCTCTAGATCCTTGTAGCATAAGATACATCTATTATCGAGGGAGAATCCTCTTTTATTTAAATTATCTATAGTCAATATTTTTGCATGAGCAATGACCCACCAAAAGTAGTTGGTTTTAGGAATAAGGCCTTTAACCCATATTGTTATTATGTTAGGTTTTGGGTTAGAGATATAGCTAGGTTTAGGGTCACTATTAGGTTAGGTTCAAGGTTAGAGAATAGTTAGGAATAGGGTTAGGATTAGGGTTAAGAGATATAGGTTAGGTTAGGGTTAAGGTTAGGGTTACGGATAAAGATATATTTAGGATTAGGATTAGGATTAGGGTTAGCATCATAATTATGGTTACGTTTAGCATTAGAATTAAGGTTAGGGTTACCATGAGGATTAGCTCATGATTAAGGCTGGGGCTAGTATGAGGATTAAGATTAAAATTAGGTTGTTGGTCATGATAAGGGTTAATATTATGGTTAGGTTTAGGGTTTGTGTCATATTTATTCCTATGCTTAGGGTTAGTTATTGTGTTATAAATATAGTTAGGTTTAGGGTCAAAATTTTAGTTAGGAATAGGGTTAAGGTTAGGGTCAAGAGATATAGTTATGAGTAGGGTTAAGATTAGGTTTAGGGATAGAGATTGGTTAGGGTTAGGGTTAATAGATAAGGTTAGCATCAAGATTAGCTCATGATTAGTGTTATAGTTACCATCAAGATTGGGAGATTTTGCCAAGATCAAGAGCTCAACGAAAAGTACAAGATAGAGAAACAATATATAGGACAAGAATAATCTGTATTCTCATCAATAGATAAATGATAAATAGATCAATAGTTGTTACATACAATGTAGATGAGCCCCCATATATAGACAAGGCAATATGGATATGTGAGAACACAAACATGACATGTGGCTCAATGAGAAACAAGGGTAGGTAGGAAATGGGTGAGATAGGTAGGAGAAACAATAAAATATTCCACATGAGGTGGATCACCCACTGAAGGTGGAATTATCACTCCACAATAAGTGGATATGATAAAGTAGTAACAAGATCACACCATAAAAGGTGAAAATTATCCTACACACACTATCCCAATATGGCACAAACGCCCAAGTGTCTCATACCCAAACTACTATGAAATGCATTTCCTAAGTAAACTTAAGTAAGGTGTAATAATATCCAACATAAATAAATAATTACAGCAACACCTCCCTTAAGTGAAACTAAGGGGAATGAACTTAAGTCTACAATGAAACTAAGAAATGCAAGATGGATCTCGGCTATGTGGCCATGTTAGGTACCCATGTAAAAATGCAAAAAAATGCAAACAAATGCAATAAAATTTCTCATAAAGCAGGGAGAGAGAGAAAAACCACATGGGATAAAACTCCCCCCCAAAAGAGAGATGATGAAAGCACACAATGCTCTCAATGATAAATGAGAAGAACAAGACCTCATGTGAGGAAAAAGTCCCCCCCATAAGAGAGAAGAAGAGACTATGAGCCCCCCCCCTCAAAAATCTCCTGCAAAGATGGTCCAATGATGTTGACCAAAATACCTCCACATTATGAAGAAAGAGAGCCAACGTTGCACCAATAATGTCAAAGTGTGACAAAATCAGGTACCATGTCGATGATGATGAATCACTCGCTGCAACATGAATGAAGATAAGGCATGGAGACAACCTTCTTTGAGCATCATCTGGGTACTCATAAATGACAAAAATACTAGTAAAATCAAAGTCTCATGCGAGCCATGCACAAATGTGTACAATCTAAGTCTCAACTGGAGTCATGCATTAAGTCTCACAAGATATTCCTAATCTACGTGTACAAGAGGATTACATCAAATATATCATCAAAGACAAGATACAAAGAGGTGTCACACTATATGATAGTGCAAGTACAACATTGCTCATGCAAGAGCATAAAACATGATATAGTGCAAATCTGGAAACATGAAGATGATGCCACCAAAGAAGCCTTGTAGAATATTGCAGATGAAGATGCCTTTGATTGGGATGTCGCCAAGAAAAACAATAGGAGCAATAGGCCCCCCTAGCTATCGTTTGGAAGCGTTGCATACAGGTATGAAGTGACAAGAAAAAATAGTGTTCCCATTTTCGCTCAAGAGCTCAATGAAAAATACAAAATAGAGAGACAAGATATAGGACAAGAATAAATTGTATTCTCATCAATAGATCAATAGTTGTTACATACAATGTAGATGAGTATGCATATATAGGCAAGGCAATATGGATATGTGAGCACATAAACATGACATGTGGCTCAATAAGGAACAAGGGTAGGTAGGAAATAGGTGAGGTAGGTAGGAGAAACAATAAAATATTCCACATGAGGTGGATCACCCACCGAAGGTGGAATTATCACTCCACAATAAGTGGATATGATAAAGTAGTAACAAGATCACACCATAAAAGGTAGAAATTCTCCTACACACACTATCCCAATGTGGCACAAACACCCAAGGGTCTCATACCCAAACTGCTATGAAATGCATTTCCTAAGTAACCTTAAGTAAGGTGTAATAATATCCAACATGAATAAAAAATTACACCAACAAATATCAATGTTAGAGTTAGTACCAAGATTATACTAGGGTTAGGATTATAATTAGTGTTAAGGTTTACAACATGGTTATGGTTATTATTAGGTTTAGGTTTTGGATTATAGATATAGTTAGGTTTAAGCTCATTATTATATTAGGTTCATGGTTAGAGATTTGGTTAGGATTATGGTTAGAGTTAGAGTTAATAAATTTATTTAGGCTTAAGGTTAAGGTTAGGGCTAGAGATATAGTTTTTGATTAAGAACCAAACAAGTTTTGAGGGGACCTAAAACCTCTTACAAAAGCTTTTTTAGGGACATGAAACCCTTGAATTTTACACAGATCTAGAAACCAAAGAAGAACACTGCAATAAGATACAATATTGGCAAACAATAGACCAACCGCAACCAAAAATCAAAGATTCAATATTGACCAACTAGCTATAAAAGAAGAAGGCCAAAACCAAACACTAGAAGACTCGAGAAAACATGAGCATAGGGATTTTATAGACTCCCTCAACCTTAACAATGGTTTTTAGAAAGTCTCCCATAACCTTAATATTTAGAATAAACAATACTGATTTCACCTTACTCTTCAAGGTCTCCACCTCAATAGGAGATAAAGGAAAGAAATTAGAGAAAAGGCTAGCCATAGTTCCCTTATAGTCAAGAAATAGGGCTCCATTAGCCCTCCAACAGAACCTCCCAGCATCACCAGGAACATCATAGGAGATAGGTCATCTCCAACACTAACCATCTCCACCTCAATAGAAGATAGGTACACTTCTATAAGAAAAACTAGAGAAAACCAAAGATGCTGAAATTGAAGCATAAAGGCCAAAGTTGAGGAAGCAAGAGGGTGGAAACTAGCAAAAGGGCCAGAAACGATATTGACAACCATAATAACCCATAGGAAAGACACAAAAAAAAAAACAAGGGGGAAAAAATCCCTCACCCTCCCCCTCAACCCAAACAAAGAATAACAAGGGAGGAAGTAACTCCCAGTTGAACCCTCAAAATGACCAATACTAAAAAAGGGGGTAGAAGCAAAAGATTGGAAGAATAAGATCATACGCTCTAAAAGAAAGATCCTAAAATAGACACAAGTGACTGGAGAAATAAGCCTAGGAAGCCATGCCCACAAACAACAACAGAGGATTTGCAGCATACCAAAGCAAAAACAACCACCAAATACCTAGGGAAAATAAATCCCCTCTACAAAACAAAGAGATCACTAGTCACAAAAAACACCCTGAAAAGAGCCCCCACCACGAGCAACACCACAACCCTTCTAAAGAAATGAAAACTAAAACTCACATCACAACCCAAAAGAGTAGATCTAACATCTCCCATAACAATAGGATCAACAAAAGAATTCTCAACTAAAAAGTAAGCAATAAAATCCAAGAAAACCAAAGGAAAAAAAAGGAGGATACCAACCCCCAAGGAACAAAGAAAACCCAAAAACCTAAAACAACATACAATACCATCCACAAATAGGGCTCCACACGATTGGCCAAATATTCCTTGCCAAAGAACAGGACCCCAATCTACAAAGAACCAAGATCCCAAGCCGAAAAATAGGCTTGACCACACCAGAGCACTGCTACCACCGACCAACCTTCATCAACAATATCATTCAAATCATATTCATCTCCTTGACAATTCTCGCTATCAACATATGAATCCCATCCAACAACCAACCTGCTCAACCTGCTCAGATGAAACGCATCTTGCATCCCAACAATGCATTTATGGTTGCAGGGCAACAAGAATAGCTTAACCCCCACACCAAGTAGAGGCAAAGAGTCAAACATCGCGAGCAAGAAAAATCCATAGATCTAGGGCACATAGTGCATCCCTAGATCAACTCAAAATAATTTAGCATCCTCATCTCCCTCACCTTCATCTATCTCCTTACCATTGCCATCTCCTCCACAAACCCTAAAACCTTGACTCCCGCATCGCTGCTCCATCATCCTTGTTGTTCTCATTATTGGGATAGAGATATAGTTAGGGTTAGGGTTAAGATTAGGATTAGTGTTGAGAGATATAGTTATAATTAGGAATAGAGATATAGTTAGGGTTAGGCTTACTGTTAAGGTTGGGAATACAATGAGAGTTATGATAGAGTTTATCTCAAGATTGGGTTAGCAGTAGGAGTAGGAGTAGAATAATAATTAGTATTAATAAGGTTCTAATTAGATTTAGGGTTACACTAGAATTAGGGATAGGGTTAGCATTATGGTTTCAATTAATGTTACTAGTATGATTAGGATTAGGGTTAAGAGTACAATTGCATATATGATTAGAGATAGAATAAGGGTTATGGTAATGTTTACACAAGGGTTAAAATTTGGGTTAAGGTTAAGGTTAGGGTTAGTGTTATGGTTAAAATTATAATTAGGATTAGAGTTAATTTATGGATCAAGGTTAGGGTTATGATTAGGATTAGATTGCGAGTTGCAACTTGGATTATGATAAATGTTAGGATAAAAAAGGGGTAACACATCCTAATCTTCTAAATAGTAAATGCATTTTCAAAATTAGACAAGATCAAAATCAAAGAATGAATATATACTTTTACAATATTTTTGAAATGCTTTAAAATTTAAATTTAGTAGTGAATGTCATATTTTAATATATTATTATATCAATATGTCATTTTTATTAGTATACATTTTTTCTTATTCTACATTATTATTATCTTCTATTTTTATTATATATTATAACTATTTAATATTTTTTATTATTAAAAAATATTTATGCCGAGAGGCGTAACCTACAATGGCATCATATAGGGGTCATCACCAATAACGGTGTAACAAAAAAGAAGTGGTTCGTATTCTTCCAGCTATGTATATTAGAACCGATAAAAGAAGAATGGAGCTAAAAAATTCCACTCCTTAGCCATGTGTGTACACTTCTTTAGCTGCAGGTACGAATGCAAAATGCAAAGTGGAGAATGTCAAACGATTAAAGGTGCAGTTACACAACTATAACAATAAAAATCGTTATTCATTCACCACAAACATCGTCATTCATATTCATTCACCACAAACATCGTCATTCATATTCATTCATTTTCATTCAATAAACATTCAACTTTGGGACAAGAAGAGTCTGTAAGATTGAGAGACATTTGTTTGATACAGAAAATGAAAATGGGTGTCTTAAAAATGCTCTTGTTTTCAGTGGGTTTTGTGTTGACAATCTTTAGCGGATTGATCTTTGTGTTTTTAGGAGCAGTAGATGATTCCCAATTTATCCCAAGAATGATCAATTTGGGGTCTCCTCATTAGTTGAACAGGATACTCCGAGAATTGGGAGGAGATTACAGGCAGCAGCAAAGACTACCATATTCAACGTGCAAGGCAATGTTTTTCCAGATGAGTAAGGAAGAAGGGAAAACCCCCAAATTTTAATTTTCATTCTGGATTCCAAATTCAAAGCTCATGAATATGCAAATTGAATTGCAGGATTTACTATGTGATTGCATATATTGGTAACCCCACCAAGGAATATTGTCTGGATGTAGATACTGGCAGTGATTTAACTTGGCTTCAATGTGATGCTCCCTGCCGAAGTTGTGCCAAGGTGAATGACAATCACAACCCATATGTTATTTTTTTTCACAATTACAGAAATGCTACATATTGATTTGGCTAAAAAAATTTGTTTTGTCTCTGTTTATTTTTCCTAATTGTCTGCAATTTACTCCTGACAGCAACGTCATATTCAATGGTAGAGGAGGTCCTTCACTTGAACCCCCAAAAGTATGGAAGTGTGCAAAGATTTTAAAAAAAATAAATCACAATGAAGGCAAAAGGTCAGTTTGCATGTATTACCCTAAGTATACTCTAATATATTAGGATAATAATTATGGTATGGTTGATTAGTATTTGTTATCCTAACCATAATTATACTTATACATATTATTTAAATATATTATAATAATTATTACCAAATACTAATCCATGCAAATTTATTTATTTAAATTTTTTAAAATATTTTTTGTAAATCTCAAAAATCAATTGTAAACTTAATTTATTCTAAAAATGATTGGTGATTCAATTAAAAATTAAAAATAAATAGAATTTAGTTTAACTAGAGAACATGAAATGATTTGCATGGAGAAAGCAAAAATATAATAGAAATATTATTTATATATCTACAAAAAAAATTCTAAAAGATTCTATTTATATTTTAATTTCTTAATTTTATAATGGCTACATAGAATGTTTAATAGAAATATTAAAAAGAAAGGAAAGAATCTAATATCCAATTTAGAAAGGTTAAAAAGTCTTGGAATACTGAATAGAAGTAATATTTTTATGAAAAAAAAAAAAAGGAAGAAGAAAAAATCTTAATTTTCAATTTGGAAAGATCAGAAAGAATTTATATGTTTCTAAATTTCAATCATAAAAATATAATTTTTCTATATTCGAAAAATCAAAGTTATGTGCATGCACAAATATTTTTAAAATACTATATAATATTTAAGATATAAAAATATTTATTATTAAAAGTTTCTTATTTATCATATAGATGTGATTTTTCTATTTTAGTTGAGTTAAAAATATTTCAAAAATAACATATGATGATTGATTTAGAAATCTCAAAAATAATTTATAAAAAATTTAAAAGGTTAAAAGAAAATAATTTTAATTAAAAAAATGCTTTAAGCTATTTAAAAATGTCTTAATTTTATTAGAACAAAGTTTAAAGTTATTCATTTTATAGAATTATTGAATAAATGTACATAATAATAAATATTTTATTAATATTTCATAAAAAATAGATAATAAGTTTTATGAATGCATAATCCTACAATATTAAGCCTAATTGTAGCATAATCTTAACCCTAAACTTAATCTTACCCTAATTTAACCATAAGCCTAAAGTAATTGAATCATAATCATAATTCTAACCCTAATTGAAATTTAATACTAATCATAACTATGATCAACCACTTATCATAATCAAACCTTGGTCTTGCCAATATTCTTAATCTAGACTCAGTTCCCTGACCATAACCTAACCCTAAACTAACCTAGGTAATCCTAATAATGATGTAAACCTTAACTATTATCCTAATCCTAATCTTAAATCCTATCCTAAACCATTACCCTAACCCTAACCATGATTCAAACCCTAAACCTAACAATAGTCCTAGGCCCTAACTCTATCCATAATCCCAACAATAACACTAATAATGGTGTACGCTTACTGTAATCCTAACCCTAACCATGATGTAAACATTACCATTAATCCTAACACTAACCCTTAACCCCAACCATGATTTAAAACATAACCCTAGAGCTATAATACTAATGTTAACCCTAACCCTAACCCAAGCCATGATGTAAACCATAACCTTTACCATAGTCCTAACCACAACTCTAAACCATTACCTTAATCATAACCTTAACCCTAACCCTTACCCTAACACTAACCCTAACCTAAACTAATCATAACCCTAAACCCTAACTCAAAAAATAGGGAATGGCTCTACTGCCCTTAGGATGCACCAATCATATATTACAATGTATTAATAATATATGAAGGGTATTGATATCTTGATGCATTCTAAGGGTTGGATAGTTTTTTCCCTAAAAATAACCCTAAACCTAACGATGATGCACACCCTAAGCCTATCCATAATTCTAAGAAAGATGTAAACCCTAATCATAACCATGATGTACATCCTAATCATAACCATAACAATAATTATAACCCTAAACCTAAAAATAACCCAAACCCTAAACCCTAACCCAAGTAATAAACCTATCGCCAACCATGATGTAAATCCTAATCCAAAAAATAACCATGATATAAACACGAACATTAATCCTAACAATGACACTTAACCCTAAACCTAACCATGAAGTAAACCTTAAACCTAGCTATAATTCTAACCATAAATGTAACCCTAAGCCTAACCATAAACCTAACCCTAACTCCAACCCCAACCATGATGTAAACCATAACCCTAGCCATAATCCTTACCATAACTAAACATTAACCCTAATCTAACCATACAAATAAACCCTAACCCTAACAATAATCCTTATCCCTAACTCTAAACCTAATCCTAACCATAACCCTAACCCTAACCCTAACCCTAGCCATCATCCTAACTATGACCCTAACCCCAACCATGATGTAAATAATAAACCTAACCATAACAAAAACCATCACCCTAATCATAATCCTTACCCTAACCCTAATCATAACACTAACCTAATCATAATCCTAAACCCTAACCTGAATTGAACCTTAAATCTTAATTTATTCCTAACCTTAATCTAGCCCAAACCCTAATCATAATTGAACTTAAATACTAATTTAACCCTAACTTTAATGTAATTGAACCATAACCCTAATTCTAACCCTAACTTTGATGTAACCCTAAACGTAATTATAACCCTGACATTATACCCTAGCCATAAACTTAACCTTACAACTAAACCCTAACCCTAACCCTAACCATAATCCTAAACCAAAGCCAAACCCTAACCTTGATGGTAACCCTAACCATGATATACACCCTGACCATTATCATAAACCTAACCTTAAACCCTAACCCTAATCATAACCCTAACCATAATGTAAACCTTAACCTTGACCATAATGCTAACCTTAAATTTAATCCAAAACACAACCATAAACCAAATCTTAATCCTAACCATATCCCCAATTATAATTCTAATACTAATTGTAACTATGATTGTGCTTACCCTAACCCTACCTTTGATGTAAACCCTAAACATAATTGTAACCATGACACTAAACCCTAGCATGAACATAAATTTAACTCTAATATTAAAACATAATCGTTACCCTAACCTTAACCATGATATAAACCCTAACCTAACTAATAAACCTAACTATCACCCAGACCCTAAACCCTAACCCAAGCAATAAACCTAACCCTAACCATGATGTAAATCCTAACCCTAACAATAACCATGATATAAACACTAACATTAACCCTAACACTAACCCTTAACCTCCAACCCTAACCATGATGTAAACCTTAACCCTAGCCATAATCCTAACCATAAATGTAACCCTAAGGCTAACCATAAGCCTAACCTTAACTCCAACCCCAACCATGATGTAAACCATAACCCTAACCATAATTATTACCATAACTCTAAACCTTAACCCTAACCTAACCATTACCATAAACCCTAACCCTAATAATAATCATTAGCCCTGACCCTAAACCTAATCCTAACCATAACCATAACTTGAAACCTATCCCTAATCCTAAGAGTAAATCCTATCCATGATCCTAATCCTAACCTTAAACCCTAGCCCTAACCTTAATCTTCAACCCTAACCCCAACCATAATCATCACCCTAACCCTAAGCATGATGCAAATCCTAACCTTAAACAAATATGTTGATCATGACCCCAAACCTAAGCCTAACCCTAACTATGATGTAAACCCTCACCCTAGCCATAATCCTAACTATGACCCTAACCCCAACCATTATCTAAACAATAAACTTACCAAAACCCCAAACCATAACCCTAATCATAATCCTTACCCTAACCCTAATCATTATGCTAACCTAACCATAATCCTAAACCCTAACCTTAATAATAATCCTACCCTAAACTTAACCCTAACCCAAATTGAACATTAATTCTAATATATTCCTAACCTTAATCTAGCCCAAACCCTAATCCTAATTGAACTTTAATAGTAATTTAACCCTAACTTTAATGTAATTGAACCATGATGTAAACCATAACCTTTACCATAGTCCTAACCACAACTCTAAACCATTACCTTTATCATAACCCTAACCCTAACCTAACCTAATCATAACCCTAAACCCTAACCCTAAAATGGGGAATGGCTCTACAACCCTTAGGATGCACCAATCATCTATTATAATATATTAATAATATATGAAGGGTATTAATATCTTGATGCATCCAAAGGGCTGGATAGTTGTTTGCCTAAAAATAACTTTAAACCTAACCCTAACATGGTGTACACCCCAACCCTATCAATAATTCTAACCACGATGTAAACCCTAATCCTAACCATGATGTAAATCGTTACCCTAACCATAACCATAACCATAATTATAATCCTAAACATAACTATAACCCAAACCATAAAACCCTAACCCAAGCAATAACCCTAACACTAACCATGATGTAAATCTTAACCCTAGCCATAACCATGATATAAATAATAATATAAATCCTAACACTAACCCTTAATCCTAACCCTAACCATGATGTAAACCCTAACCCTAGCCATAATCCGAACCATAACTGTAACCCTAACTTCAACACCAACCATGATGTAAACCATAACCCTAACCATAATCCTAACCATAACTCTAGACCTTAACCCTAACCTAACCATAACCATAAACCCTAACCCTAACAATAATCCTTAGCCCTAAACCTAACCATGATATAAACCCTAACCATTATCATAACCCTAAACCTAATCATAACCCTAATCTAAACCATGATGTAAACCTTATCCTCGACCATAACACTAACCTTAACCACAACGCTAACCATAACAACGATACATGCCATTAAACAAAGTTTAATATATCTTAGATCTTTTAGTATTCGCTTTGATCTTGCAACACATATATTAATAAAAATACTCTAAATAGGTATATAAACTTGTAACGATAAAATAATATAATAATATAATAATACTATAATATAATTTGTTTTAATAAAAAGATACTATATAATTATATATTAATTTATTTTATATTTTTCATGTTGCGCTGCACAATTGCCACTACAATATATGTCTTAAATTTTAATTTAATCGATATAACATACACCGAGAGATTTCCTTCTTGAGGTGCCTATTTCAATTTAGGGTTCAAAATTGATTAAAAATAGGTGCCTCGAGAAGGATATCTCTCGGCGTATGTTATATAGATTAAATTAAAATTTAAGACATATATGCTAGTTTATATATGACTACATACATATAGTCATATATATTAGAATATATTAAGGAACTTATTTTATTAATGATTTTTATGGTATTTTATTTTCAAAATTATATTATATTAATATAATTATAATATGTATTAATATCACATATATTATGTCCAAGGGGTTGAGCTTAATTGGTTAAAACATTGGGTTCTCACTGTGGAGACCCAAATTCAATTCCCAATAGGGACATCTAAAGTGGAATTCTAAGTTGTGACTCTTGGCCTTCCATAATGGGGAAGGTCATGGGTCAATCTAATCAAACATAATAATAATAATAATAATAATAATTCAAAATATTGCGGCTACGACCTATTACCTATCAAAAAAAATAGACAATATATCACATATATTATATTTTATTATTTTAATTTTTATATTATATTAAATATTATTCTTAGTATATATCATTATTTATATTATAAATATCATTTTAATATAATTTTTTGTTTTATTATTATATTACATAGTATATTATAATTTTTTTGATGTTATGTTATGTTATGTTATGTTATGTTATGTATGTTATGTTATGTTATGTTATAATATATTATACTATGTTATATTATAATAATTGTTTATATTATTGTAGCATCATAAATTGTCACCTGGGACAATTTACACCTCATGTTTGTACCCTTACTTTAGCCTGTTCTATCCTCATCACCTATCTAGGTCCATTTTGTGCTTATTCTCCAATACTTATGCCATGAGCACCCATTGGTGGGTCCCCTGGTGAGGTACTCCTCCCTCCTCAGCCTAATTTTGGTCCCTTTTACATAAGGACCATGGCGCCCAGCCCTCTCAAATGGGGCCCAAGTTTGAATTGGGGTAGGAGTCATATCTCCCCAGTGGGAATTTATCTCCATGGCTTTGCATGACCATTGGAGAATGAAACTCCTTTTAGATTGAAGAATATGGCAGAAGCTAATGCCAGTTGGGTTACAACTTTCATCTTTGCCCTTTTTTATATAGTGAACTAGAGAAAAGTACTACTTGATTCTCCTTAGTGTGAATACTTTTTCCCCACCAAAGTAGGATCTCTAAAAAAAAAAGGAGATGCTGAATGAGTTCTCTTACACCCAAGATCTATGAAGGTGAGAGGAGAGGATATTATCATTAAACACAATTTTTCTACAATAGATTGGGAAAACACCCCAAACACTTCAAACAAGTTTTTCTTTCTTAGTGCACCAATACAAGTGTTTTCTAGTCTAATAAAAATAAGCACTCTCCTAAACTACCCCTACAAGCATAAATGTATTAGTAGTTTTCAAAATACCCCAACCTGCAACCAAAAGGATTAGAACATAAATGAAATCAAAGCAGCCTTATATAAATAATTTTGGATGCTTCAATCTTTGGCCAACTTGCAGGACACCTAGACGTAGTAGAATGAACCACAAAAGCATTAGGAGTTAGCAAAAACATAGAAATATCTAAACCCTAGACATGGTAGGACAAGCCATAAACGCAACAAAACCTGATAAAAACACACCAATAACTTGTAATTCAAAAAATTAGCATAAATAGAAACATAGTAGGACTAACTGTAGATGCAATAAAATTTGACAAAAATGTGGCAAGACTGTCTGCAGATGTGATAAGATCTAGTGTTGTAGAATAATCAAAAGCCCTAATTAACTTGAAACGTGATAGAAATGCACAAAAATGCATTAGGGCCTAACAAAAATGCACTAAGAAGAAACAAAGAGGCACTAGAAAAGAACCTACAAAACCTTTAAAAAAACAAGTGCAAAATCAAAATTGCGACATTAAACCACAAATGCGATAGGAACCTACAAAAATGCATTAGGAAATTGAAAACTTGGACAAGACCATAGACACGATAGAAATGACTGCAGACGTGCCCAAAATTAAAACTGTCTTAAATTTTGGATCTACGAACTTACAATCACTAAAAAAACACTAAAAAATAGAAAATGGGGACTAGAGTCCCATCAGGCGTGTCATAATGTATATGATGGAACTATTCTTGTATCCCTTACACAATATCCTTCCATCTCATACATCATTATCCACCATCCGTATATCCTTAATTGCACTACCTTTAGTGGGGCATTTTCCTCCTTTGTAACATAGTTATTAGATCCCCATTCCACCTATCTTTCATCCTTTAATCTTCCATATCCTATCATTATCCATCTCCTTAATCCCTCCATATCCTATCCAAGCAATCTCTCCATCTATTTCATCCTTTTACCAAGCCTTGGCTCTCCCTTGTCATTGGTTCCAATCAATTTATCCTATATCCACAATCAAATCCTATCGTATTCCCCATCCCATCTAATCCTATTCAATCATTAATCCCCCTCCCATCTTATCCAATCCATTTATGATCCCCATCACCCTGAGCTTTTCCCATCCATCTGAGCTTATATTGACTTGTGTGTAATCCAAACACCCATCCATAATGTTCTAATCAAATCTTTGTGGAAATCCTCTCATCTGTAGACCCTGCACAACTAGCTTGTCTTTTTCCATACATCATTATATCCACAACCTGCCCATCAGGATGCATCCTTCCCATATCTAGTAGTTTATCCAAATTCATGACCTACCCATTGGGATGTATCCTTCTCATTTCCAGCAGTCTATCCAGATCCATGTCCTACTATTGGCAAGAGATATTAGCTAGCCATGTGCATGTGTTTGCATGGTTGGTCTTTTTCGCTTTGATTTTTATCTTGTGTCCCAGAACTATACCTATTTAGGGCTTCCTTGATCATCTTGTATCTCAGTATGTCTTGGTTGGTGTATAATGGAGCATAATTTTTATGGTATGGTATGTTTGGTGGTTTCTCTTGTACGATCCTAGAGTCTTGCATTTACATCATCATCGATGTTGTGAACCTATGTGCATTGTGATACCTATTGTCTGAGAGTTAGTCCACGCCTTGGGTTTTTCATAACATCCTAATTCCTATAATCAGTGGTGTAGACTACCCTTGGCAATATCAAAACTAGGTTTTTTCTCCACATCTACACAATAAGAAATCCCGTCCACTTACTTCATTTCGTTTATTCATCTCATTTTCATTCATTTGTGTAGAGACTCCAATTAATTCATTCCCCCGTCATCCTCCTTATCATTTTCCTCTAGTCCTCTAATCCATTTTGAGAGCACAAATGTGTTCCTGGAACTTGCATGTCCTCTCAAGGGGGCATATCACTACCTCCTCATCATCCTTCCTCATCTCACCTATGACTGGGGCATCATGCTACTAGTCATTATCCTTTCCATCCATTGTGTTTTATTCTTCTTTGATATAACATCACTTTATGATGCTATATCAAAGATGGGCAAAATGTAGAAGCCTAAAATTAATTAAATTAATATTTAATTAATATATGCATTTCACATAGTTAATTTAATTAATTGTGTTAGTCCTCTTCCTATTAAAATTGATTAAATCTTATTTTATCAATTTTATCATTATCGCCTTATAATTAATTTATCAAACATTAATTATTCCCATTCTTCTAAAATCATTTCAAATATCATTTATTTCTTCTAAACCCTTCTTAGTTAATTAATTTTAATTAAGTAAGCTAATCATGTGATTCCTACAAATCATATTTCTTAATCCTCATCTAGTCTAATTAATTACCTTTAATTATGATTATCATTATTCCTCAATTTAAAATTCCTCCACTCATTCTCTCTCCTCATGTGACATCCTCCTAACTTTCCCACTTGCACTCTAATCACTCATTAATCAACCTAATCAATCTCCTTAATCATTTGCACATCCCTAATCACCTTGATCCTTTCAAAGAAATTCAAATTCTTTGAATCTCCCCATGCCTCCTCTTCCCAAGGAATTTTTAATTCTTTTATCCATTTAGTCTTCCCACATATCTCTTATTTTGTAATTTTTAATTCCTCCTCCCTTTCCTCTTCCCAATGTACTTGGGGAGCTCTTCCCCATATACCTTGAAGAGTGTGGAGACAAGAAATGCCTTTATGGAAAATATCTTGAGTCCCACACCTTTCTCCCTCAATCCTCTCCTCCATTTCAAATCAATCTCAACCCTTAATTTTGAAATCAATCTTGGCCCTCCATTTTGGCCTCCTCCAATCTATAAATTGGAGTCTCATCTCCTCACAAATCATCCACTTTTCATCTAATCTTATGTTGTCCATTTGAGAATGAAAATCCTCTATCATACTCTCATAATGCCCAAATCTTCCCTCATCTAAGCTAAATCTTCTCTCATCAAATCCATATTCATCATTATTCAAACCCAATCCAAATCCACTAATCTTGTCATGTGTGGAGAGAAATCCACAATCAAGAAAAGATTCAATCCAAACAAGCTAAGGAGGGGTGTATCTTTGGCTTCATCAAAGGCTCTATCGGAGGAACAAGTGAGCTCTCATTGCAAGATATAAGGTTATTTTCATATTTTTATTTGAATGTTTTATGTTTATTGGGATTTGAACTAACCTTCTAACCCTTGCAAAGATTCCCTTGGTTCAGTTTCTACAATAGATTGGGAATACACCCCAAACAAGTTTCAAACAAGAACTCTCGTAAATTACCCCTACAAGCACAAATGTATTAGTAGTTTTCGAATTACCCCAACCTGCAACCAAAAGGATTAGAGCATAAATGAAATCAAAGTGGCCTTCTAAAAATGATTTTAGATGCTTCAATCTTTGGCCAACCTATAGGAAATAGATGCAGTAGAACAAACCACAAAAGCATTAGGAGTTAGCAATTTAAACAAAAATATCTACACCCTAAACGTGGCAGGACAAGCCAAAAATGCAACAAAACCTGATAAAAATGCACCAATAACTTATAATTCAGAAAATTAGCAGAACCATAAACACAGTAGGAATAACTGTAATGCAATAAGATTTGACAAAAACATGGTAGAACTATCTGTAGACATGATAAGATCTAATGTTGCAAAATAATCAAAAGCTCTGATTAACCAGAAACATGATAGGAATGCACAAAAATGCTCTAGGGCCTAACAAGAATTCACTAAGAAGAAACAAAAAGGCATTAGAAAAGGAACCTAAAAAACCTTAAAAATAACTTGAAAAAGAAAAATTTGACATAAAACCACAAATATGAGAAGAACCTACAAAAACTCATTAGGAAATTGGAAACTCGAACAAGACCAGAGACACAACAGAAAAGACCATAGAAATACCCTAAATTACAATTGTCTTAAATTTTGAATTTGGGAACTTGCAATCACTAAAATAACAATAAAAATAGAAAATAAGGACTAGATTCCCATCAGGTGTGCCAAAATTTATATGATAGAATTGGAAACTCAAATTATTGCAAAACTCAATAAGATGTAATGAGGGTTTTAAATGATGAGGGGTGTCTCAAAATTCTTTGAAGATTTCTTGTAGTTGTGAAGAGGAGTTATACATTTATAAATGTATGAAGACCATAAGAATCTGTTATGGTCATGAGTGTGATATATTTTTTGTAGATAAAGTCCTCTAACTACACGGGGTTAAAAACCTAGAGAATGGATAGATTGTAACAAGAAAGGGATGTGAAAGTCTATAAGAGAAATTATAGAAGGCTACAATAGTGAGAAACATATATTTGAAGAAGAGAATCAAGATTGTATTAAAGAAGTCACTCATATCGGTTGCTATGGAGTAGTTCCAAAAGGAGAATATCCTTGAGATGGTGATGGACACTTATTTGAGATTAGATAGAATAGAGAAAATGAAAAATAGAGTTGTTTTAGATTTGATTTATTATAGTACAAAAACTTATGTAGATGGCATAAGGAATGAAAAAAGTATGTGCATGACAAAAGAGGTTGAAGAAGAAAAGAGGAGATGTGATAAATATATTATTTTATCTAATAATATTTTGTCTACAAGGAATAAAAAAGAGGTAGAAGATAAAGAATATGAAGAGGATACATGGATGGAATTTGATGTTCTTGTGTTTTAAAAGATGACTAATGAAGATAATAAAAATATCCTATTGCAAGAGGAGATCAGAAAAATAGAAACATTATTTCTAGGAGACATGCTAGATATAACCAAAGAGGTAGCTTGGTTCATGCAAATGGTAGTAAAGCCAAAGAATAAAATAATGAAAAAGAAGAGGTTGTGGTTGAAATACATGTTTTTTAAGGTATACAAATGGAGGATAGAGTTAAAACAATAAGTATTTCAAAGGTGATGTTTAAGTTTCTTAAACTTTTTAGTGATAATGCCGATGTTGATTTGCATATAGATGAAGTAGTAAGAGAGGAAAAATATTAGAGAATACGAGTGTAAAGAAGAAAATAGAATGAATGTAAAGGAGAAAGACGTAAACATTGAATTTATTGAATTTTATAATGAAGTTAATTTTGGTTTATATTTAATTGGTGTTCTGAAAAAAACAATATAGAAAATTTGAAAATTGTGGAGCATTGGACATAAAGGAGAAGATGAATTTTTAAAATCTCATAGAATCAATCATCTCTATTTTTGGATAGATAAATTGGATTGGGTTGAAATATTTTGGAAAAGAAAGTTGGATTATTGTTCATTGAATCTCGTGAAAGAGACAAAGGGATAAGAGAACATTTGGAGGAGGATGTTAGTCAAATGTTGATACAAATCGATGAATGAAGAGAATAAAGGTGGATATATTTGTAGAGGGTAATAGAGATAGTTCTAGATATATGTTGAAAGGGAGAATGGAGAAACTATTGTACCTATTACAATGATGGAGTTTTTAATAGGTTTCTTACAGCTTGAAAGGGTGATTCTATCACATAGCTCTATTTTTTGAGCCATGCTCACAAAACTTTCCTTACACAAATGATTGATGTACAAGCATCCATGTCCATGGAAGATCCCATATCACAAAAGAAAGTTCTACTTTATTTTCCCAATATTGATGTGTTGTAGTTGTTTTAGGCATCTCTCAACATCCAAAAATCTCTCCTCCGAAGAGAATTGTATAATTTGAATTTTTACTAGTTCATTGTTTTAAAGGTGCCACATATAATTTAATAAAAACAATTATTCCAAAATATATTAGAAGATATGAGAAAAATCTCTCTTATAGAGAAATTATTAAGAGTACTTTGCTAAATGTACAAAAGACAATGTGGCTAAATTTATCACTCTTTGGGAGAATTTAAAATTCTCTATTTGCAATTGCTAGTTTACAAAAAATATAAAATTTTATGTTATATGAAAGATGTAGAAAAATATCTTAGAGGGAACCATTCTAATGTTATTCAATACAATTTAGTCTATTTTAATGCAAAAAGGATTTCTAGATAATAAGCTATGAAAAATTCTATTTTTCAAACTTCCTATTTAACTCAAGACTCTAGAAAGTGCATTTTCATTTCATAAAACAAAACCATGAAAAAGTTAAATAAGAAGTATTGATTAAAGGTTATAAATTATTGTTAAAATACAAGTACCTTAGTTGTTTTGGCATCTAATAAAATATTTTTCAAAAATATTATAATCTATATTGTAATATCTTTAAAGATTCCTTCATTTTCTATTAACTTGAATAATTTATGTGATTTTTCAATTAAAGAAAGATCTTTATATCTTGAAACTCTTGAATTGGGTTAAAAAGATACATGAGATGCAACAGACCTACAGATTCAACAAATGAAAATACATATTTGATGAGAGCATAATACTTATATTAACAGACATATTCAAACATATTCAACCATAATTTATGCTTCAGTGAATTTTAATTCTATTTAAATAAAGTTAATATGAAAATATTAGTAAAAGTATATGTAGTAAATTAAAATTCATAAATTACATGCAAATATAAATATTAAACAAGAACTCCACCGCTTGGAACATACATATTTCATAATTATTTGTAACAAGAAGTGATTACAGCATAACTTGATGCTTTCATTCCTCACAGTTGTCATGAAAACTGGTTTCTAACATCACCTTGCTTCCCTGCCTTGGCACACTATTGGTGGTTGATGAATAAAAGTAACACGACAGGTTGTACCCAGACATCACTGCACAACATGATATAACTACAAATCCCAGAAACTCTAAACTCACAGAAGCTGAAGTATACCTCACAAACTTTTTTGCAGCAGCATCATATGCTTGTGCAGCTTTAAGGACATCTTTTGTTATCATTATGCATCCTATGGCAGTCGAGCTACTAGATAAAGTTATATAGGCCACAACCTGTTTCATTACAGTGCAAACCCAAAGGGCGCAAAACCTTAAAGAAATGATACAATTTTAGAAATAGAGAAATCTGAAGCATATATCTTTTGCTATATTAAGCTAACATGAAAGCCATGCCTGATCGAAGATGAATGTGAGATAAAAATAAAGTCCTCCACTGATTCCACTGAATAGTAGAACAATTCCACTGATGGAATAAACACAGCCTAACACATCGGCAGCTACAACATATCTGCAACACATGAAATCTTTCAACACATAAATCTCAACGATAATATAGATTTTGAAAGTAAAAGAGTGAATAGAATCCTTGCCTGAAGGGCTTGAAATCATTGAAACGATATTCTAGGCCAGTGGAAGGAAGTACGTCAGATCTTGTCTTGCTCGATAACATTACAATTAAGGAAATCAGGAGAAGCACAAAAGTCGCGATTCTTAGAATCAAGTTCTCCACTGCAGAGGTCTTCATATTTTGATCTGTTAAAAGCTGCAAAGTAGGTATATACATTCAACTCACTTGGAAAATTTATATATAATCATGATGTGTGAATGAGGTATACCTAGCTCGAACTGTTCTTTCCTGTTCGTCACCATGAGCCAAGTGGGTACTCACAATTCATTTCTCAAATCCCAAATGCAGTCAAGGATTTTTTCTTTTAATGCAAGTAGATGAGCTGGATTGGTGTCGACAAACTTTAAAAAAAGTTAAACTACATTATAATGGATATTAATAACACTATTTTCCTTGTAACCTGCACTTCTTCAATTGTTTTAAGAAAATTAACACTAATTTTCAAGGTTTGCATTCGTTTTCCATACGTTATAGTTGTAAGAACTGTAGAAAATTGAAACACAGAAATAGAGGAAAAACAACTGTAGAAAATTGAAACACAGAAATAGAGTAAAAACAGAGCACTGATTTAACGCACAAAAATAATCTTTTATTCAATTCACACTCAAAATTGTTTACATTATGCAGCCTGCTTCAAGCATTACAATTGAGCAGTTTTTGTAGAGGTTGCAGCCTCTTAGAACTGTTCATATTATCATAACATAAATTAGGCTAACTATAGTTCCAAAGGAAGCTGCAAACTAAATTAGGCTAACTACTAATTTACGCATGTTCATAGGCATTCTTCATTTGGTTGCATAAAAATAAAACTAAACCTAACTGTGTGACTAAATATAACAAAGCGTTCTGATCAATGAAGTCTAGAATGCTATGAATGATGAGTATAACGGTGGATCTTGACTCAGCAAAGCATGGCGGTGGAACTGCATGTTCCGACGGTTCAGCATCAGTTTCCAACAAGAACGAATTCACACTACGATAAATACAAAAGAACATTGATTTTTTTAGTGTGCTACTTTGATTTTAATTTTGGCAAGTGACGGGAGACTGTCATAGTCAACGAGAAATTTTTTACATCTGAAGGGTATTGCTCATGATGTTTTGGTCTAGTGGTGGAGAACTTGTGCTCTTGAAAGAGAGGTCACAAGTTCAAATTCTACAAGAGGGTAAGGTATGTACGCCTCGTTTGTAGTGCAGTTAGGTACCTCCCCCAAAGAGTATGAGGTAGTCCCATAAGAGTCTAACCCATTTGTAGACCCATACATAGATGGCTGGCATCGTGCCCATTTGTAGACCCATACATAGATGGCTGGCATCGTGGACTATAAAAAACACTTTACTTTTTTTTCGAAATGTGTGGAAACTTCTCCAGCGGTCACTTTGACAAAACATATTTTTGGTCTATTTTCATTCAATGAATGTTGGAAGGGTTGAAAGGTTAATAAGCAATCCTTTTCTCAATGTAAAGGTAAATCCTATAAATACATCTAGCATTTATATTCAAAATTTAATGTCGATAATAAATAATTGAAAATAATAAAATATTAATCAAAATATACTATAGATTGATTACGATTTAGAAAATTTAGTACGTTAAATGTCAGTTTGAAAGTTGTTTATCTAATATGTGTGAGGGATTAGAAATTTACTATTAATTTAACACATCTCATATAAACATTTAACAATTAAAAAGGATAAATTAATTGTACACTACACAACAAACAAAATGTATTGGGGATTGACCCCACAGCCTGGCAGTTGTCACGAGCCCTGTTGACAGGGAGGTCCCATGTTCGATTCTCATGCAGTTTGGTGAATGCAGGTTTGGAGGAAGCATGAGTCAACGCATTGGGAAATGCTACATAATGGATGTCAGGAGATCTCATGTGGCCGAAGGCAGCGAAGGAGAGGTGGCAAAGTGAGGTGCCATGCAAGCTGATGCGGACATGGCACAACAATGATTGCCCTATCAGAGTAAGGCGCAGAGGGCACAAAGGAATAAGGGAGAGTAGAAAAGACAAGGAAACAAGGGTGAGCAATGCGGAGTGACAAGGGGAGTGGTTTGGAGAGGTGGAGGATACAATGGAGAGAAGGATGCTAAGGAGGTCGTTAGGAGGTGTTGGGTGTGTAAAAGGAGGCAGCGGAGAGATAAGGAACCATGGAGGGATAAGAAGGTACATAGTGATAAGGAGGCACTTGATCATAGACAAATATGAGACGTGTTAATGCTTCAGTATATTCACCATGGCGATGGGGTCCTCCGGTGCGATCCCACTAATTCAAAGCTCCAGTGTTGGTTCTTTCAGTAGTTTAACTTTTACAATTAACAAACAAACAAACAAAATGTATACTAACTCATCCATCCATCAATTATGGCATACTTACAAATGAATAAATAGTATTCTTGTATAGGCATGCAAAATCCTTTGTTAAATTCCTTAGAACCAACTACTTTGTTCATCCCAATATGATTGCTTGTGTCCAATTACAACTTATTTGCAATCACCTTTTTGTGCTAACATTCTCCCAATGTAATCATATGTTTTGTCCCATAAAAATTTAGACTCAAATAATATAGAATCATAATGAACAAAATCAAGATGAGATTTAGGAATCAATGCTTCAAATCAAGCACAATACTCAACGCTTCGTCTCTTAAGACTTAGTGCAAATGTGCACATGCAACTATAATGTTATTTAAAATTTGTAAATGGTTACAATAAGGCATGTGACTTCATCTGTCTATGTTCGTATGACCTACAAGATGCTACTTTCAAGCTTAACAAGTTGTGAATGCAAGATTCATATAAATTTAACCATAGAGGAAATGGTTATATGCACTAGCCATGCTAACTAGTAAAAACTAGGATTTGTATTTACCTCCTTTAGTTTCAATGGTGGCAAGTTGCACTTGTACTTAGCTATTCAAGTCATTAAAGTATTCATCAATAAGATCCTTAGCTAGAAGGATTGCTTCTAGGAAATGAGCCAACTCTTGGTAGTCAAGTACAAGTTGCTCACTAACTCACAACTACAATGCTCAAATGCATCTTACCTTATGTATTACCAACATAAAAAATTGTCTATTTTTTCTTCAAAATAGTCATAGAAGTGGATAGCACCTTAAGTGTTTCAACCACCCTAGTCATGTCCTCTTGCTTTCTATCTTATTGAATCTTCGTAATATGCCTTATGTGAAAATTCCTCTTGTGCCTTTTACATGAACTATTTTTCATTGATACATTCATTCCAACTATTGTTACTTCAACTACAACTTGTTTTAATCCATTGTGAACATCTTGATTTTAAGTACATGGTCAATAACACATTATCCACATAACTCTTCTATGGTAGGAAAAAATTTGAATGTGAAAACTCAATGCATTCATTTGTGGTTGTTGATTTTGAATTTTGAATATGTGTGGGAAAGATTTGGTCATTTCATATTGTAGCTCTCATTTAAGTCTAATTTCTACGGTGGGTTGAATGATTTTAGTCATTTTTTTATGTTTATTTGGGAGCCTTACACCAGTCATTGTATGTATGTGTAGGTACTAATAGTGGTTGGAGTCAATGCATAATGATGTCACAACTGAATCCAGAAACTAATTTCACTCTATTCTATGGATTGTGGAAATCTCTTAGCATTGGTGCATAAAGATGTCAAAGGAAGTGTGAGATATTGTGTGCAACTAATAGCCCATAAAGTTGATATGGGTTTGATATTGTAGCATGTTAGGCACCTATAATTGTGCATATGGATTTGTAAATATAAAATATTTGAAGTTTTGAGCCACTTGCATATGGTGGTAATTGTAATTATGTATATTTTTTTTTAAATGTAAAGGTGGTAATTTTGTATAACTTCACATGTATTATAATTTGACTTGTACTAGTAGGTGTTTACTTTTAGTGGACAAATACACATCTAGTTGTGAAAATGTATCGGTGTATGTAATTTTTTTTTTATGTTCTTTAATCATAGTTTAATTGATTAAAATATAAAAAAAATTTGGGGGATCAGGTGTGCCTGGAGTGAACAGTAATTGGAACATGAATGGGAATTGGTGGTCTTCATGATTTCATTTCTTATAGTTGTGATGAAAAATGGTTTCTAGCATCTCCTTGCGGCTTACTATCAACATGGATTCCCTACCTTGGCACACATAACCATGACATCACTGCATAGCATGCTATAATTACAAATCCCAAAAACTTTGAACTCACAGAAGCCGAAGCATACATCACAAACTTTTTTTAAGAAGCATCATATGCTTTTGCAGCTTTAAGGACATCCTTTGTTATCATTATGCCAGCTAAGGGACTAGATAAAGTTATATATGCCAAAGCTTGTTGCATCATGGTGTAGAAGCAAATAGGTGGTCATATATTCCCATTTGGCCATCATGAGTTATTTTAAGTTCTATGATGTAATAAGGTCTTGAAAGACAATTTTGCATGTAATAAGGTCCTAAGGGCCATTTGCAAACAATTCAATCACTTTGCAAGGCAACTGAAGCCATTGTAACCTTCTAAGGTCCTGATTGATTCAAACATGGTCAAACCACTCAACTATGTCCAAACTGAGTGGGAATTATGTAATTAATGTTGGCATATGATGAAGCGGTGACAATGTATGTTGTCATTGATGTCAAAAAGTGCTCAAGCAGGTGAATCGATATGCACCAGTATGAAGATTGGAAGTGATTATGGTGAACTGATATGGACTGGTGTCGGGGCTCACTAAGTGTGACTACCGGTTGGTAGTCTCAGTTCAGCTCTAGGGCTTCCGGTTTGGCTTGTGCAGTGCAACCGATGATGTTTTGTAATGAGTTAGTTAAGAACAAGGATAAGGACCAAGATGCCATGTCAGCTATGTGCACATGAAGGATTTCTTCGATGATCTTGTGCGTGAAGATCGAATTCATTGAATGTATACCTCGGGAATGTGCGTTTTTCTTAGAGGTATGAGAAAAGTGTGTGGTGGGTTATTGTTTTCCAGATGCGGTGAAGATTGGACGATGCAGAAATAACTTGAGATCTATTTAATGTATTTGACGGACATGATTGGACCGCTTGTAATTGTAAACCTAAAATGTTTAGGGTTTAGGGTTTATGCTACCGACCTAATTATTGTCTATAAGGTCGATGAGTTTTGTTATTTTAGTGTTGGCAAAAGTTGTGTGTGTGTTCGCATGTTTTGATACTTGCCAAACCAGAGTGAGGAATCTACAAAGTGTGATTGCACAAGAGAGGGACTGAAAAGGATCTACATTAGCAAGAAATTATATTATCAGATTGGAGTGTTTTACCTATTGTCTTCTAACCATTTCAATAGAAGGTAAATACCTTGACCGGGTAGCTTTAACAGGATTTGTTGTAAATCCTCTAACCAAGTGGCTCAAGTTCATTGAGTTATTTAAATCCTCTAGCAAGGTAACCTTTAACAGGGTTTCAACCTTTAACAAGGTATATAGCCATCCCTTAACCGGGTGATCTATAATAGGATCGGTTCCTAACAGAACCTTTATTGTAAAATCTTTAACCAGACTAGGCTCATAATAGAGTGGACTTCAAAAGAGTTCACAAACAAGCTTGTGGGTATTCATCCCCATCGTGGTTTTTCCCATTTGGGTTTCCACGTGAAAAATCTGTGCGTTATGGGTTGTGAATTTTTCATGTGATGATTGTGTGATTCTGATTAAGTTAGATATGCATGCAGTGTTAAATGGTTGTGGTATTATTGATACAAGTCATGCATGATTATATCAGTGAAGTAGTCATCAAGATTTGAGATCTGTTGTATGTTGTCTGAAGTATTTTTGTTTAACCGGTATAGTTGTCTGAAGTACTTCTGTTTAACCAGTATTGCTATGGTTAAGTTCTATGGTGAAGACAACAGGTCTATTGTGTTTTGATTTGTCAAAGTGTCTGAACAATTTTTTGTGTGTACTGATTCACCCCCCCCCTCTCAGTACCGTTTAGGACCTTAGTAGTTCATCATTATTCAGCAATTGGTATCAGAGCTCATCCAGGTCCTCGGTGATTTAAGATTAACTGCTTGAGGCAAAAGATCATGTTTTAATGATGAAGATGGAAGGTCCTAAGTTCAATAGGGACAACTTTACAATATGGAAGGATAGGATGAAGATATATATTAAGAGTTTGGGTGCACAACACTAGAGCTATGTTGAGAATGCCTAAGTAATCCCCACTGGCACTCTAGCCGATGATCAGAAAAGAGAGATACAAGAAAATGGGCAAGTCATGGAAGCCCTAATTAGCAGCTTGTCTGATGTAGAGTTTATTGATGTACAAGATAAGGACAATCTGAAAGAAGTGTGGAATAAACTGGAATCCATTTATGGTGGTGATGAACATGTCAAGTAGGCTAAGAAAGAAATCCTTAAAGGAAAGTTTGAAGATATGAGGATGGTTGAAGGAGAGACCATTCAACAGTATGGCATAAGAATCAAGACAGTGGTTGGAGAGATCAAGAGCACTGGTGGAACAATTGATGATGCCACTATTGTTAGTAAAGTTCTGAGATCACTTTTTTTGGTCTATTCAATTATGGTTGTTGCTATTCAGGAGCTAAGGTCTATCGATAAAACCAAGGTATCTTTAGAATCTATTATTGTAAAGTTGACTGCATACGAATTGAATAGCTATGATGGTAGTGTTCAAAAGACTGAGTCAGCCTTTAGAGCATCTGTTTCCTCTGCACCGACCAGGAAAGGAAAAGAGGTCAATACCAGTTATGAATCCAAGACAAGCAGAGATCTGGACGATGAGGAGATTCTGATGGAGTTTGAAGCTCTTCTTGCCAAGAGACTTCCAAAAGGCACCGGAAAATACAGAGGTAAGCTTCCTCTGAAGTGTTTTTCCTACAATAAGATATGACATATAGCTGTTAACTGTCCTAACAATGACAATAAGGATAAACCAGAGAGGTTTAGAAAGTATAAAGGAGTAGGTAGGAGAAATTGTCTTGTTGCAATGGATGAAGGAGTTGCCGATGAGGAATTTGAGGATGAAGCAAATGGGGACATAGTGTTTGTGGTTGTTAAGGAAGAGTTGTCTGATCAAAAAGCCCTTGTCTCACATATTGACAACTCTAACGAGTGGATCATTGATAGCGGGTGTTCTCACCACATGACCGATGATTGAAGAAATTTTTTGTCTCTTGAAGAATATGATGGTGGTGTTGTCCAGTTTGGTAACGATGCACCTTGCATGGTGAAAGGAAAAGGATCCATCTCACTGAATGGAAAGAGAAGTGCAGATGATGTCTACTAGGTGGAAGGCCTTAATCACAACCATTTGAGTGTTACTCAGTTGAACAACAAAGGACTCACTTTGGAGTTCAAAGGTGGAGTCTGCAGAATAAATGGAAAGAGTGGTGAACTTATTGCCACCGGTAAGCAGACTAAAGGAAACCTGTTTCAACTGAATGCCAAGATTAGTCAGTGCCCGATGGAAAAATTTGATGATAGCTAGATATGGCATAGGAGACTCTGTCATATAAATTTTGATAATATTGTAAAGGCTAGTAAGATCAAGGCAGTAAGAGGATTGTCTTTGTTGAACAAACCGAAGAATGCTTTGTGTAGAGATTGCCAACTTGGGAAGATGTCTTCCTCAACATTCAAAGGTAAGTCCTTTTCAGCAGAGAACTTACTTGATCTAGTGCACATTGATCTATGTGGTCTAATGAAAACTAGAAGTATTCAAGGAGATCGATACTTCATGATTCTTACCAGTGATTGCTCAAGAATGATGTGGGTCACATTCTTGAAAGACAAGTCTGAGGCATTTGGAAAGTTCAAAGCCTTTAGAGCATTTGTGGAGAAGGAGAGCGGCAAAAGGATAAAATGCCTAAGAACCGATCAGGGAGGTGAATTCACTTTTGATGAATTCAATAAATACTGCAAGGAGAACGGGATTAAGAGGCAATTGTCTACCCCAAGGACACCACAGTAGAATGGCATAGCAAAAAGAAACAATAGGACTTTGGTTGAAGCGGCCAAAATTATGTTGATCCAAGGAAATGTCGCTCACACATTTTGGAGGGAAGCAGCGAGCACTGTAGTCTATACCATGAATCAAGTACTCATTAAGAAAGGTAAAGACAAAACCCCTTATGAGTATTGGAATGGGAGAACTCCCAATGTGAGTTATTTCAAAGTGTTTGGGAGCAAATGCTATATCAAGAGAGGTAAGCACCTGAGAAAGTTTGATGCTAAGTGTAATGAAGGAATATTTCTGGGATATTCCACTAAAAGCAAAGTTCTCAAGTGCTACAACAGGAGGACTCAGAAGATTGTTGAGAGTATCAATGTTAGGGTTTATGAATCCCCTGGGAAGCCTGAGGAAACAATCAGCAAGCAAATGGAAGATGAACCGGGTTTAGTCTTCTGGGAACCAATTAAGAAAGAAACAAGTGACAAACACTACAAACACCTCAATGTTTCTGTACCGGTAGAAGCTTCGGTAGGTAAAGAAGAAGATGAAGTGCAAAAAGAAGAGGAAAAGAAAGCTAAACCAGCTATGGTCATTCCTAGGTATGTAAGACTGCATCATGATCCAAAGCAAATCATAGGAGACAAAGATGCAGGAATACTTACAAGGAGAAAGGTGAAAGAAAATTCTTGCATGATTTCAGAATTTGAGCCTAAGACCATTAGAGAGGCACTTACCGATGAAGACTAGATAAAGACAATGGAAGAGGAGTTGGACCAGATAGAGAAGAATGCAACATGGTCCTTGGTACCCAAACTGGAACACAAGAATGTCATACATACCATATGGGTCTTTAGAAATAAGATGAATGAAGAAGGCACAATGGTAAGGAACAAGGCAAGACTTGTATGCAAGGGATATGCTCAGGAAGAAGGAGAAGAATATGGAGAAACCTTTGCCCCAGTAGCTAGACTAGAAGGTGTCTAAATGCTACTTGCATTTGCAACATTCAAGAGATTTAAGGTATACTAGATGGATGTGAAGTCTACCTTCTTGAATGGAGTCCTAGAGGAAGAAGTGTATATTGAGCAACCAGATAGGTTTTCTTTGTTAGAAGATAGTGACATGGTGTGTAGATTACACAAGGCCCTGTATGGATTGAAACAGGCACCAAGGGCATGGTACGAATGATTACACTCTCATCTTCTGAAGATAGGATTTCAAAGAACAAGTGAGGACAACAACATCTACCTGAAAACTGAAGGTGATCAGATTCTAATATGTGAAGTATTTGTAGATGATATAATCTTTAGAGGAGATGATGATATGAGTCATGCATTTGTAGATGTGATGAAAAAGGAGTTTGAGATGTCTTTGATTAGAGAGATAAACTTTTTCATTGGTCTACAGATTCAGCAAATGAAAGAGGGTATCTTCATTACCCAGTCTAAGTATATCAAAGAAGTATTGAAGACCTTTGGCATGGAGGAGAGAAAACCGGTTGGAATGCCAATGGTGACCAGCTGAAAATTAACAAAGGAGGATGATATAGTGTTGGTGGATGAGAACGAGTATCGGTCAATGATCAGTAAGTTGCACTATGTGGTGCATAGCAGACCGGATATTGCTCATGTAGTGGGCATAATGGCCCGTTTTCAGAAGAGTCCAAGAGAATCTTACTTGGTAGCGATAAAGAGGATTCTTAGATACCTGAAAGGGATAGTTGATCATGGATTGTGGTATCCATACAGTGGTGAATTTGATCTCAAAGTGTTTACCGATGTAGATTGGGCAGGTAATGTGGATGACCGGAAGAGCACAACCGGTGGAGCATTCTTCCTTCGTGGAAGACTACTCTTGTGGATGAGAAAGAAGCAGAGCTCTATTTCCTAGTCTACAACTGAAGTGGAGTAGGTGGCAACATTTATGAACTTCACTCAAGCAATCTGGATGAAGCATGTACTGGATGGCTTCAAAGTGACGATATCTGAACTGGTGAGTATTTTCTATGATAATACTAGTGCAATAAATATTTCCAAAAAACCAGTATTGCATGCTAGGACCAATCATATTGACCTCAAGTATCACTTCTTGAGAGAAAAGGTTCAGAATAAAGAGGTTGTATTAGAAAATGTTTCCAGCAAGGAGCAGCTAGCTGACATATTCACTAAGCCATTACTGAAGACTACATTTACCTATCTGAGAGGTGAATTAGGGGTTCTACCCCTTCATGAAGTAAATTAAAGATGTGTGCTCCACATCATCTAGGTACTACCATGTCAAATCTTACAAGATTGATGTGCTAAAGGATGCTACTCCATAGGGGGAGCAACATAGTGGAGCTTGGAAGCTTGTGCCTCCACTTTGGCATTGGTACCAAAGGGGGAGAAGATATATGATGATGAAGATATATGGGGGAGAATATATAAGTGTGAGAAGTGATTGAGCAAAGTGCACACTGACCAGTCCAGGTGGTGGTGGTGATGATGAATATATATGGGGGAGAAGATATAAGTGTGAGAAGTGATTGATCAAAGTGCACACTAACCAGTCCAGGTGGTGGTGGTGATCATTCAAGTTGGACCGATATATGTCAACCAGTATATGCTATTCAGAATGGTGTAGATACTGAGCACTGATACACTAAGTATTTCCATCAATGTCAAAGGGGGAGATTGTTGGCATATGATGAAGCAATGACAATGTATGTTGTCATTGATGTCAATAAGTGCTCAAGTAGGTGAATCGGTATGCACCAGTATGAAGATTGGTAGTAGTTATGGTCAACCAGGATGAAGTGGACCAGTGTCGGGGTTCACCAAGTGTGACTACCGGTTGGTAGTCTCAGTTCAGCTCTAGGGTTTCCGGTTTGGCTTGTACGGTGCAACCGATGAGTTAGTTAAGAACAAGGATAAGGATCAAGATGCCACATCAGCTATGTGCACATGAAGTATTTCTTCAAGGATCTTGCACGTGAATATCGAATGCATTGAATGCCTACCTTGGGAATGTGCATTTTTCTTAGAGGTATAAGAAAAGCACATGATGGGTTACTATTTTCTAGATGCGGTGAATATTGGACGTTGCAGAAATGACTTGAGATCTATTTAATGTATTTGATGGTCAGGATTGGACCACTTGTAATTGTAAACCTAAAATGTTTAGGGTTAAGGGTTTATTCTACCGACCTAATTGTTGTCTATAAGGTCGATGGGTTTTGTTATTGTAGTGTTGGCAAAAGTTGTGTGTGTGTCCGCATGTTTTGATACTTGCCAAACCAGAGTGAGGAATCTGCAGAGTGTGATTGTAGAAGAGAGGAACTAAAAAGGATTTTCCTTAGCAAGAAGTGTTGTTATCATATTGGAGTGTTTTACCTATTGTCTTCTAACTATTTCAACAGAAGGTAAATCCCTTGACTGGGTAGCTTTAACAAGCTTTGTTTTAAATCCTCTAACCAAGTGGCTCAAGTTCATTGAGTTATTTAAATCCTCTAGCGAGGTAACCTTTAACAGGGTTTCGACCTTTAACAAGGTATATAGCCATCCCTTAACCGAGTGATCTCTAACAGGATCGGTTCCTAACAAAACCTTTATTATAAAGTCTTTAACCGGACTAGGCTCCTAATAGAGCGGACTTCAAAATAGTTCACAAACAAGCTTGTGGGTGTTGATCCCCACCGTGGTTTTTCCCATTTGGGTTTCCATGTGAAAATTCTGTGCGTTATGGGTTGTGAGTTTTTCATGTGATGATTGTGTGATTTTGAATAAGTTAGATATGCATGCAGTGTTAAATGGTTGTGGTATTACTGATACAACTCATGCATGCTTATATCAGTGAAGTAGTCATCAAGATTTGAGATCTATTGTATGTTGTTTGAATTATTTTTGTTTAACTGGTATAGTTGTGTAAAGTACTTCTGTTTAACTAGTATTTCTATGGTTAAGTTCTGTGGTGAAGACAACTAGTCAACTGTGTTTTGATTTGTCAAAGTGTCTGAACAAGTTTTTGTGTCTACTGATTCACCCCCCCCCCCTCTTAGTATCGGTTAGGACCTTAGTCGTTCATCATTATTCATCAATTACATTCATATTGTCCATTTTGGCATGTTTTAGGATCGTTCATCAAGTTTGGAGTCATATTGTTAAGAAATTGTAATGTTGTCAGCTTGTCAAAATTGCAAAATTACACTATACTGATGTCCCAATGGTCAAGTAGGTTCAAAAAGGTGGTTGGAGTTGGTTGGAAGGGATGGAAAGGGTTAAATACTCTTGTATGAGACATTTAAGGGTTGGTGAAATAGTGTATAAGATATTGATCAATAAGAAAACCAATAAACATCTTAGGATTCCTTGCACTTTTTCAGTTTATTAGACATTATATTATGTTCTTGTGCATTATTCATTATAAAATATCATTCATCTACCTTGGAAACCTATTGAATATGTTAGAGAGATGAATCCTCTACATTTTGGTTTCTTTTTCATATAGTTCCATTGTGTTTTGATAAACTTATAACAATTTTTCTAAAAGTTGTCAAAACCCTCATTGGGGTTCCCAGTGAGGGAAGAAAAATGTGTTTTGGGAATTTTCAACATTAAATTATTCATACCAATGGTTGAAGAGGCTCTTGTAATCATGTAATTTGCATTCTTAATTCTTCCAAGATTCCATGATGTAGTCCCCATATGCACAATGTGTTGAATAGACTAATTTTGGTGTCTCAATCTATCAAGGCAGTGGATTGATGGTAAGTTGGAGGTGTGAATGCAAAGTTAAGGCCTTGGAGAGATTAGAAGGAGGAAGAGAGAGGTTTTTAGGGATAACAAAGATAATTTTCAAGTATTATTTTTCCCTTGAACAAACCAAAACAACTCATGAATGCAATTGTCCACATAAGTGCTTTGACTGTCACAGTGAACAGTGTTATAACAACAGGCTTTGTTTGGCCTTTTGGGGTGGATGGGGGAGTGAATACTGGTGGAATTGTGTCTTCCAAGTTGAGTAACACCTTAGGCAACCATTTTTGGAGTGGAAGGTTGGAGGATCTTGTAGGGGTTTGAGGCACCCTCTTAGTAAGGAATCCTAACTGCACCTAGTAACCGGGTTAACAGACCTTATTGAATAAAATATTCCTAAGAAACCACAAAAGGATTTCACAAATGTTATGGAATTCTCTAATGAATTCCTCAACATTCTTTTGGTTGGTGGATATATGTTTGGGTTGGTGAGCTATACCCTGTTTTGCTAATTTGGTAGCCTAATAGAAGATAGGCTTGTATGAGTGGGGATTTTGGGGTTTAGTGTGACCTAGGATTGGAGAGTCTCAAGTTGGCCTTGGGAAAGTTGAATAAGCCTAAAATAATGTATTTCAATGATTGGGAGAATTTTTGGAGGTGTGAGTCTATTCTTAGGGAGTTGTAGCCTTGTGAGCACCTAGTAGCCTTGTGAGGGGTCTTTTCATTGATGAAGGGTTGTCACCCATTTGAATAGGTGAGTTGGGAGAAAGTTCCCCCTAAGTTGTGTTCATCCATTGAGTTTGTTAGATGCTCTGCATCAAGTGGTATCAGAGCAAGGAAGTAGATTCTTGAAGGAGATAATTGGAATTTGAGAGAAGAGTGAGTAAGAAGTTGAAGACAAGATGCCTCCTTAGCATGTTGGTGCTGCCAGAGAGTTGCAGGAGTTGAGAGAGAAGAATACCAGGTTTCAAGAGTCCTACAATGTTGTGTTGGCAAGGCTTGAAGCCTTGGAGTCCAATTAGAGAATAAATATTGATTTGGGAGATGTGAGTGATGAAGAGGAGGAAGAGAAAATAGATCCTAAAGAGTAGTGAACAATTGGGTTGTTAAAGGCAACGAGAAGTGACCAATATAAGGTAAGGGTTGATCTACCTATGTATGGTGGGAACCTGAATGAGGAAGAACTACTAGATTGGATTGCAGTCATGGACACCTATTTTGAAAGTGAAGATGTACCTGATGATCAAATGGTCAAGGTGGAAAAGACCAAACTAAAGGGACATGCACTTCTATGGTGGAATTATGAACAAGTTGAGAGGAGAAAAAGGTGAAAAGCCAAGATAACATCTTGGGACAAGATGGTTGCAAAACTAAAAGGTTTCTTCTTAGAGATTATGAAGTTAAATTGTTTAAGAAATTGCAAAGTTTAAAACAAAAGGACTTAGATGTGAAGACATATACTAATGAGTTTTATAAGTTAGGCATAAGGGTAGGAAGAGATGAAGATGAAGCTGAAAAAGTGGCTATATATCTTGGTGGCCTTAGATTTAATATACAAGATTAATTGGTTGTTGCTAACCCAAGAATTGTGGAAGAATGTTTTCAATTGGCTATTAGGGTGGAGGAGAAGATAAAGACAAGTCAAGATAAGTCTAGTAGAGGAAGAGGCATGAATACAAGAAGAAGAGGATCCTTTTTTACAAGCAAGAAGCCATATGAGGACCAAGAAGAAGCAAGGGTAAGGAGCAAAGTGTTGATGCAAGAGGTGGCTTTAAAGGTTCAAAAGGTAGATTTGGAGGAGATAAAAGTTCCAACACATTTACAGGTAGATGCTACAATTGCAATGAGATTGGTCACCCAACATTCAAGTTCCCTGAAAAAAAGGATCCACGTCAAGTGGTGGTGAAAGGAGGACTGAAAAGAGAGTGCAAATGGTGCAAGAATAATAGGGTGAGAGTGTAAACCCTCCAACTAGATATGTTGATTCTGAATCAGGGAAATCATTGATGGTGAGAAGAACTTTGTTGAAGACACCTAAGGAACAAGACATTAGTCAAAGAAGGAGTTTATTCAAGACTACATGCAAGTGTAGAGGTAAAGTATGTAAGGTTGTCATTGATTCAGGTTCACAAGGTAACATGGTGTCTAGGGGGATGGTAGATAAGTTGAACCTAGATAAAATACCTCATGTAGCACCATATAGAGTCTCTTGGGTTAATGATAGTCAAACTCTCCTAGTAAATGAACAATCTTATGTAGAATTTTAGATTAGTGAGTAAAAGTATAGGGTTTTATTTGATGTCTTACCCATGGATTATTGTCATTTGTTATTGGGAAGACCCTAGTAATTTGATAGAAGGACAATGTATGATGGTAGAGAAAACACCTACCTTATCAAGAAGGATGGAAAATATTTTAGACTAACTTTTTTGCAGGAAGATGAGAAGATGAAAGGTAAAATCAAGATTGTGATGTTTGGCAAGAAGGAACCTATAAGGTGTGATGAGGTTGAAGCCATTTCAAGGCTTGAAAATACTAAGACAACTAGGTTGCTTGATGGAGTGTTGATTGGGATAGTCATGTGTCCATTTGTGGAGGACAAAATCAGTCAACAAACAGAGATTCCAGGTACAACAGGTCTAGTTCAAAGGGAAAGGGTTGAAGATGCAATGGAAAGAGTGCAAGTGCAAGCACCAAATGACACCTCTAGGTGTGAACCAAGGATGGCAATGTTTTTTAACCCCATAATATTTGATATGTCTTCTTTCATTATATTTTCTGGCAAGAATGTTAAAGTATTTTATTTGAATATAAATACTTATGAAAAACAATTATGCTTTTACAATTGTTATGAAATTTATCTTGTATAAAAGTAAAAGTATTTATTTTCCTAAGAGTTTAGGTTTTGGGGATGTTACATGTGGTATCAAAGCACAAGGTTAAACTCATGGACCTATGAACTCATTGCAGCAACTAATGTTTGTATGTTTTTGTGTACCAAAATGGTAAGGTTTAAACAAACTGCTAGGAAATCAATCTTAGGGAATCAAATCATTCTTAAGGCAATGAAAGAGTAGGCAACTCTTATCAAAACCATTCAAGTAACCAATGTCCTAGGAGAGGAATATTTGGGAGACAATGAGACTTTTAGTCAAGCTCTTTCTTGAGTAAGAGAACAGAAGAAGGAGCTAAGGGAGGTAGTAATAGTTGCTAGAGCCATAGTTGTCACTCCTCCTACAGAACCAGAGGAGCCATCCCCCACTAGATATGTCCCAAGCGAAGGTAGTCACACTAAATAAAAAATTAAGCCAATAGGTTCAAGGGAGCACCTGTGTGTGCAACCTCCCCTAAAGTGATAGTTATTAATTTGGATGACTTTGAGGTTTATACCCGTCTTAATTATGATGAGAATATGCTATGTTAACTTTTCCATGAAATAAGGATGTAAATTTCCAAATTTGAAATATAATAAAGAAATTAATTTTCTTTCAAGTTATCCTTTTTTCTTTTGGTTTTTGTGAATGATGAAAATCTTAAACTAAAACTTTTCTTTAAGATGTATTCATATGATAGCCTAATAAATGTAGTTAATGACTAATTAGGGTGATTATAAGCCTATGATGGTGCAAAATTGAACCAACCCAAGTGGGAGTCTGGAGGCTTCCCACCATTTGGAGAATTTAAATGACAAGCTTGATAATAAAATCTTGCAAATATTGAACCAAGAAACTGATAGGATTAGAACCATGGAGCATACATTAGAAGGAGAAGGTCATTCTAATAGAGGAACACATCAGGAATAGGAAGAAGAGTCTAGGCAGAACCAAAGTCATCACTCTGAGCACAAAAGTCAAAGGGATCATCAAGACAATCATTATGATGAAGAAGGCCATAAGAACTTAGATCAATTGGCACATGAGCTGACTAGGGATTGTGAGAGTGAAAATGTGTGCAAATAAAATGATTGAAATAAAACCTAGCAATCTAAGCAAACACAAAATCCATTCAAACACTCAAGATAAGGACGATTGAGTAGGAAAACTAGATAAACAAAATAATAGATATTAAAATGCAAACTCTAGATTTATCTTTTGATTTGATAGTCCTCCAATTTCAAGGATTCTTGAATGCGCTTCATGATGATGAGTATGCAAACTATGCAAATGGATTGTGATATGAGGTTGTAAAGTGTATGGATGTGAGTAATTAAATTGGCATTATAACGGTGTGATAGCATGAAAGTGGATGGATTATGAAGAAAAACGAGGGGATTAAATAGGCCAAGATGGGACAAAAATAGGCATGAAAATGAGACACTTGTCCTTGAGAAGGGTAATTGTCATGGAAAAGAATGACAAATGTCCTTGAGGACACATGTCTATTTGGGAGAGAGACACTCAAATAGGAAGGTTCTATTCCAAAATGAAGATATTTCCAAATATTAAGATAATTAGGATATTTCCCCAATTTTTAGGAAATTTCCCCAAATATTAGGAAATTCAAAATATTTGTATTCCAAATATGAAGATATTTCCAAATACCAAGATAATTCATGAATGGAAAAGGCAAGTGTCCTTGAGAAGTGCAAGTGTCATGGAACAGAATGACAAGTGTCCTTGAGAATACATGCCTACTTGGGAGAGAGACACTCAAATAGGAAGGTTCTATTCCAAAATGAAGATATTTCCAAATATTAAGATATTTGAGATATTTCCCCAAATTTTAGGAAATTTCCCCAAATTCTAAAAGATTTCCCCAAATCTTAGGAAATTCAAGATATTTTGGAATGTGCACACATGTGGGGAGGGAAAGAGGACAAGGTTGACTAAAACCTATGGTTAGCTAGGTGGGTTAGGTTTAGATGAAGGGTTAGATGAGGGTTAAGGTTAGGAGACATGCGAGGAAATAGAATTAATTAATTTAAGGGATATTAGGAGGAAAGGACAAAAATGAATTAAATAGTCAAACTATGCATTTGATTTATTTGATAGAAGAAGAGATCAAATTGAATCAATTAAATTGATTTATGATTGTCAAATAATTAATTAAAGGAGGTCTATAGCAAATTAAAAAAAATTAATCAGCTAGAAGGAGGGAACACTAATTAATTAATTAAACAATGTATAATTATTTAATTTAAGAGCATTCAAGATAGCTAAATTCAATTAATTAAATTAATCAAATTTAGGTGTCTATAGGGATATCAAGAAAGTAACCCCACCCAAGTTTGATGTCTACAAGTTTCTATAGGTTGTGGGGGATGTGGGATGAGTGGATGAGGAATGGAGGGAGCATGTGGATATGATAGAGGAGTAATGATACATAGCTTTGTGACATAGGGACCCAAAATAGATTTAAGAGATGGAGAAAAAGGATGTTTAGCTTCTAGACTAGCAAATTTGGATGCCATTGGAGATTTTTCTTTTGGATGTATTTTTTACTTCAGGATCCATATTGTTTTTTTCTTTTGCTTTAGTGGGCCTTTGTGGCCTTTAGGATTTATTACATTGTTTAATTAGATCTTGCTTTGTTTGAGCACGTCTTTTAGAGTGGAAATGGTCATCTTTATATTGTTGTGGATGTTTATCTTTATATATTTGTGATTTGGCATCCAAATTTAATATGCTCTTTTGGGAGGACATTAAATCTTGCCCAATATACTTGTAGAATTATTGCAGTTATGTATATTTAGTTTGTTGTAGTAATTAAGACAGATTCAATAAGATGTTGTTTCTCTCTTTAAATGCACATGTTTTTTTTTATATCAATATGGTTTTCTACCTATACTCAAATATATATGTGTGTATGAGAATCCTTTCTATTCCATCAGGTCTGATTCTTTGGTTATTTATTTAATGTTTCCTCTTCTTTTCCTTCATTGTGTTCTTTATTATTGTTTGCAAATTTGTATTTGTGTTCTGATGTCTTTGATAAATGTTCATATCATTCTTCCATATTTTTTTATAATTATGATTTAGGTCCACTCCTAAATCTTCTTTTAATGCTTCAGATATTTTGTTCTAGTATATCAAATCTACCTTCTCAAATGAAAACTTCTCAACTTTATATCCTCCAATGTGAGGGAGAGTCACACCTCTTCTTAATGGTCACAACCTTTCACAATTACCACCCTTCAAAAGGTTCACAATCTTTCATCATTGTTGCCCCTTTGAAAGAGTCAATTCCTTATCTTCTTCCCATTAATGCTTCCTTAATTCCTTTTTCCCCTTTTTCTCCAAATGAAGTTCTCTTCTCTCCCTTTTACATATCATGTTTGAGGGAGACAAATTTTCATTTTATGCCTTTTGACCATTCATTAAGCTTAACTAAATTTTAGATATCTTAATTTTTATATTTTAATTTATTATTATTAATTATTAATAAATCTTATTTCAACAAGGGGAAATTACAGTCCGCCCTTCCCAAAATTGTTTGTCCACAAGCAATGTAGGTTTCTAAAAACTGAATAAATCAACCATTGGGGATTGGTATTTCTTCTTTTAATTTGGTTGACCCAATGCTTGCACCATACTATGGATATCTCCATGTTAAAGCATGGGTGATCTTAACATATATTAAGATGAGGATTAGAATCTTGACACACATCTATGATCTCAAATGCAACTTATATCTTTCTAGTTAGTCACATATCTAATACATACCAAGTATGAATCAAAAATAGAGCATACACACAAAAACATGAAGTATACACATGAATACAACAAAAAATTTAAGAAACCCCCCCCCCTCAAAAATGATGTAAAATATTGGCAAATTTTCTATTAGTCGGAGTTCGATTTTAATTTTTAGTGGTGATTTTTTCATTTTTCATGGAAATGTAATATAAATTTGGTTGGCGAATTTCTTGAAATCGGGAAAAATCAGTAGAAAATTTTGACGAGTATTTATCTTTATTTTCAAATATAAAATAGTTTTTTGGTGAAACAAACATTTTGAAATAAACCAAAAAATTATGTTTACGAGCGAAATTTTTCAAATATATAAAACTATAAATTTTAGCTTGGTGAATTATTCTTCGAATAAAATAAATATAATAATTCAACTAGCGAATTATTATTGAACCTGCGTATTTCATATTTGATGATCTGATGGTGGATGTGATTCCTACTTCCTAGTTGAAAAAAAAACATGAGTTGCATATGTTTCGGTATGGCTATTCGTGTGATGTAATAACACGAGCTCCCCAAGAAGATTTGGAAATATTTATAATAAACACCACAACTCCCTGAGTGTCTATTCGCATGCGGGCTTGTAAGAGATGCATTAGTGCCAATTAATGTGGAGAGTATTTGGGCGCCACAACCATCCTTAAATCGTGATGAAGACGCCTCCTAATTTTAACCCTGTATCGTGATGAAGGTGCTACAACCATCCTTAAATTATGATGAAGGTGCCACAACCATCCTTAAATCATGATGAAGATGCTTTTGTTGGCTTGATGATGATTGTAATAATTAACTTCATCATATGTTGTCATTGATGAAACACATACACACACATATGTTCATATTGTCTACCAGTGTGACTTCAAGGTTGTTTATTCTACAACCGATATACTAGAGGTTTATATCTAATCGGTACATGGTGACAACCGGTATATGCATGGAGGCAACCAATGATTATACTTAACTCATCATCAACATGAAAATCCAGTTGAGATTATCAAAGGAGCATCAAAGGATAAATGGCTTATGTGTTTAACTCCAACCAGTATTCATTGATTATGTGATGAGTTATCACTAGTCGTGATGTGTTATCCTTACCGACAAGTTTTGGCGGCATTTTTGTGATGTGTTATGATTGTTTGACGAGATAGACTACACCTAGGTAATTGTGATATAATTTCTAGAGGTCGACATGAAATCTAAATACATCTATATATTCACATCACAATGAATTATTTTGTATATGCAAAGGAGATATGTTATGTGCAAAGGTAGAAGCATTAAGTTGTAGAGTATGATGGTAAAGCGGTGTTGAGTGTGTAGAAGAGGATCTATCCAAGCAAGTTGTGCTATTACTAGATCACACTACCTGTTGTTTTCTAATCATTGTAATAGTCAAATCCCCTAACTGGGTAAGCTCTAACAAGCTTCATTGTACAAATTCTCTAACCAGGTGATCCATTAGTTTGGATTTAGAAATCCTCCACTGAGGTTACTCCTTACAAGGTACTACCTTTTACAGGGTATAGATTTTAACAAAGCTTTGGGATCTTTAATAGGATTCGCTCCTAGTAGAGCACTTTGTAGATCTTAACTGGTCAATTATCTATTATTGCAGATAGTTAACTTGTGAGTCCCATCTCACCATGGTTTTTACCTATTTGGGTTTTCCAAGTATAAACACTTGTGTTATGGTGGATGTTATACTTATTTTGGATTTTATATCATTTTGTATTGCATGCATATTGTTTAACAAACTTGTTAAGTATTTCTACCAATCAGTGTTTAAAGTAGATTTATTTTTGGTGTCACTGATTCACCCCCCCTCTTAGTGCTTTACAAGTTCATCAATTGGTATCAGAGCCTAACTTCTTTAAATCCTAATCACTTGGAAGGAAACCCTAAAGCTACCATGGGGGATATGAGCTACTTTGAGATGGCTAGAGAGCTTGAGGCTAGTAGGAATGAGCTTGAAACCTTAAGGGTCAAAATGAAAGCTTCTCAAGTCAAAAGAAGAGAGCTCACTGAACAATTGTTAGAAATATCTGATAATAGTTCTTCAGATGAGGCTAATATTGATGCTTTAGCTAAGGAAGTTGAAAAACTAAACAGTGAAAAGCTAAATTTGAGGAGAGAGGTAGAAGGTCTTACTATCCGCATGAGTCAAGAACTAGAAGCCAGTAGAATTGCTGAAGATCTCATCAAGGAAAGAGATCATGAGATTGCCAAGATCAAGCGAGAGAATGCTACTTTGCATGAGAATTTGAATGCAGAGAGAGAATAAAGAGAGATCTTACAACTAGATCTTGAATTAGCATCATCTCTGAGAGAGAACCTGTCAAAACATAATGAAGATCTCACCAAACAGCTCACTGAAGCAAATGGGAAATTGGAAAAGTTCAACAGAAGTTCTACCTTGCTTGAAGAACAAATTCAATCACAAAGAATGAATGGTGATACCTCTGGACTTGGTTTTCACATATCTGAAAAAGGAGAATCATCTGATACCAAGAGCAACACTCATAAGAACAAATCTGCTCCTAAGGCCAAAAAGCCTACCGATAAGAAGGTCTTTAAACCTGTTTATTTTGTTTGCCATAAACCTGGTCACAAAGTAAATGTTTGTAGGAAAAAACCTAATGGAAATGCAAGCTACAATACAAATTCTAGGTATGTATCCAATAAATTTGAAGGTCATTGCTTCACATGCAAAATGTATGGACATAGATTAGTTGAATGCAAATATGGAGCCATAATCCTATACCACATATGCATCCAAGACCAAATGGTAACTGGATGAGAAACTATGATAACTAGTTCAACATGAACTGGCAAATACCCTACAACAACCAGTTTAGTCCATTTGAGATGGAAAAGGTAACAAATGTCATTTGCACCATCTATAACAACTTTGGTCATGTGGCTATGAATTGTAGAAGAAGAATTGGGAAAGGCAATGTAGGACCTTGGAGATCATTTGGTATGGCCTGCTATCATTGTCATAAACTAAGACACATGGCAAAATTTTGTAGATCCAGAAAGAGAAAACTGGTCAATCCTTCTAAAGATCAGAAAGGCAAGCAAAAGGTCAATATTGAAGCAACCAGAGAAGAAATGAATCAAATATGGAAGAAGAAAAGTGATGATTCACTTGGAGAAGAAACTATTCCTTCACCCAGTGTGGAGAATCCTACATCGGTGAACTAAGACTTTTCAAATAGGGCTAAGGGGAGCTTAATGGTAAATCCACTTCTGGACCCCTTGAGATGAATGATTGGAAAGAGAATTTGAATGCAATAAATTTTGATAACATTTTGTCATCCGGTTATCAACCGGTTTTACATCTGTCAAAATTATATGTATCATTAAGCGATGTAATTAGGGTTACCCTAACGGGCGAGCATTTAATGCAGTAGGTAAAAAGGATAAAATAGAGTTTCACTTTGTTATTTTTACCCTAGCACATATGAGAAAGAATTTTTGAGCACTTGCAGAGCTAAGAAAGGATTGTTAGCTGATTTTAGTTGAAGTTGCATTGTGATTTGAGTAATCAAGTTGATTTGAAGGTTGGTGAAGACTAAACTAGTGTGCACTTGAGTATTCAACCAATAAATGAGGCAGCGTTCGTGAAACAAGGTATTTCTTTGAAAAATCCTACTTCAAATCTAGTTTATCTGAAATGGCATCATCTTCTAAACCAGTAGAGAAATTGATGATTACATCTGAACCTATGGAAGCTATAAAAGAAGAACGAATTGTGTCTTATGATACCTTATCACAAATTCCTAGTGGTGTCATAGTGAAAGGAGATTTGTCTAGCTACATTGATTTCAAGATTGAGGATTTAGGATCATTGTCGATATATTCTCAGTTGAAATCCCTTTGCAATGAAAATGGAAAGATTCAACCAGAATATATTAGGGTTTATGAGAAAGGTTTTCATAATGTAGCACATTTTATTGAAGATTTTAAGAACATATCCAAATTATTATAAGTCGTGTTCATGGGGAAAACATGTATTTAGAAATGACTCATACTATAACCAAGGAAGTTATTCAAGCTATAACTGGTTTTTACTCAACCAGTGAAGTACCTAAGTTGAGGCGTATTTCAAAAGAGATAGTAAACACTCTAACCGGATCAACCTTTGACGGCCGTGCTTTTTCTATCAATAACATCAAGGACCCAGTGGTAAAGTTGGCAGCTATGGTTATAGGCTACGAGGTATTTTATTCTAACAGATTGAATAGTGTTCCATCTGTAGCGGTTCATACTACTTACGAGATGATAGCTAAAAATGCTAATTATGACTTATGTGAGGCCATAAGGATCCAATTATTGTTGAATCTTCAGTCTATCAAGAAGGATAGCAGTCTAAAGTTTAAATTTGGACAGTTTTTGATCAGTCTATTCTTTTATTTTCAGAATTTCCTATCAGGAATAGGTGATCTTGAATGGTCTAAGGATCTACTGGTATCTGCCCAGATTAAGAACAACATCAAAGTTGTGAAGAACACCTTCTATGCTGCCATGAATAAATATTTCAATGAATTTCAAAAGAAGTTGAGTATGGGAGTAAGATTGCCTGAGGATGTGGTGAAACACTTCACTAAGGACATTATTTTCACAGTTACCACTAATTTCTGTTTGATGGAGGCTATTGAGACTAGAGAAGAAGAAATGGAAGACATGAGTTATAAGGTCAACTATGACTTATTGATCGGCTATGCCAATAACCTGTTGGCATCTCCAGTGGACAAAAAGAAGGCAAGATTGGATACAGTTGAAGTTCAAACTGCAATAGTTGAAACCAGTATTGTTTCATCTACAAAAGGCAAAGGTAAGAAGAAGAAGGTTGAGCAAGTACCTCTGGATATAGAAAGTACAAGAGTGATACGAAGTGTCCAAACCAAAAAGGAACCGGTACCTAGAGTATATGCAAAGAAGGAGAGTGCATCAAAGAAAAGAGGTCGGAAATTAATTCTCCAAGTAGAATCTGAAGGAACTGATACTGAGGAGGAACCCAAGAAAATGAAAGAAACTGGTAAAGCAACTAAGCAAGTGAAGGAAGTGCCAAAGGCAACTGTTCCTTTTGATATCTTAACTTACAAGCCTGAGACTACCTTTGAGAGAACAATGAAGACATTAGGAAGAAACAGATTTGATAATGTCAAAGATCATTTTGATTCGTTCAATGAAAATGAAAAGGAACAAATTATTCAACAGGTAATCAATTATTTGTGCAATTATAATAGATTACCCCATGATCTTGAAAAGTATATCTCTAATTCCTTGTATACTATTCTTTTAAATAAATGGGAGGAAGCAATAAAGAAAGAAAAAGAAATCATAGATGATGTATTTGTACAATATTTTCCTGAGTTGTCAAAAGATGAGCTGAATGAATTGGTTGATAAGTACAAAGTTCATTTTGCTTACAAAACAAGGAGATTGAAGCTGATTAGTGGAAAGGTGCAACCTATTGAGACTGAGACTCATTACATTGCTCATAATATCCAACACATGGAAGATCTTATACATTCCTCTAAGGATAAGAAAGATATTTATGATCGACCTGAAATGGATGAGAAAGAAATTGTGCAAGTTGATGTTGTCTATCCTGTCAATAAGAAGGATGATACTATTTTCCAATGAGTCATACTTGTTGATGAGATTGAGGATGCTATAGACCTATCTGGAGACATTATTGCACCAGATATGCAGCCACCTGAAATCACTGAATCACAGGTTACTTTAGTTGAGAAACCGGTAATTCAACCAAGAGTGGATATTTTGCCAACAAAGGAACCACTAGTGAAACCCCAACTGTCATCGGTCTCACAAGATATTCAAAAGGAATCCGATGAAAAAGTTGATACACAGATTTCTGAACAAGAAACGAAGAAAGAACAAGAGAAAGAGGAGATTGTTAAGGTAACATCTTCTGAACCGGCAACATCATTAGTTTTACAGCAGACTGATGAAGATGATGATGACTCATTAGGCATCTTAGGGCCTATAATTGTTGATAATATGAGTGCATCTAAAATGTTGATGATTGCAACTGTAATGCAATCTAGGGCACATAAGAAGAGACTTAAAGAACAAAGAATGGAAGCTAAAACCATTCAGAATGTTGTGGATATTCTGACAAGTCTACTACAGGAAACTGCTACAGGGCATTTGACAACACCTATTAGCAAACTTGGTCAATTAGTTACTGATGAATCTGACCAAATTAAGTCCCTAGAAGAAGGAGCACAAACGTATGCTAAGAAGAGTTACAGGAAGAAGTGTGGAGAGCAGCTTATGAAAGAAATTGATACAAGAAAAATTGCTCTCTCTTAATAATGATTTATTAAGAAAAGCTATTGAAACAAGAGGTAAATATCTTGCTTCTACTTTTAATGTTTCATTATTTTATTCTGATATCAATACCAGGCGAACTGAAACAAAACAAGAGCTTGAGAAGATATAAAATGCATATGTACCACTTAAAGATTCTATTTTTGCTTTTAGCAAATATGTGGATGATTTGCAAAATAGGTTAGATACCTATGATCCTGAAAAAGAAAAAAGACTCTGGTCACTAAAGGAATTGAAGAGTCTACTCACATCCCAAGTGGACATACTGCAAAGAGCCTACAAGAATGTAGAATCTATTTTGGCTACTCCAGAAACCTATACACTTAATTTAATGGAAGAGTTCCATACTCAAATTATGTCTACACTTGATTAGAACTTGCTGGAGACATGGGAACATGCTTTATCTCAGTTGAAGAGAAACTTTAATGCTATTTTTATGAGACTAGCAATGCATGAATCTTGATTCAGTTTTTCACGTTTTTGTATATGTAAAACATTTTGATACAAGCTTATCTATATATATGTATATATGTATTTTTCTTTTCAATTTGGCATTTTTGTCAAATGGGGAGTAGAAGTATGTATGTGTATTGTGAAAATTTTGTATGATGTATGTAGTAAGGGGGAGTATATGTATATGTGTATAATTCTTTTTTTGTAAGCACACTTAGCAGTATTATTATAAAATTTTCTAAGTGTTGCTATCAATGCCAAAGGGGGATATTGTTGGCTTGATGATGATTGTAATGATTAACTTCATCATATGTTGTCATTGATGAAACACATACATGCACATATGTTCATATTGTCTACCAGTGTGACTTCAAAGTTGTTTATTCTACAACCGATATACTAGAGGTTTATATCTAACCAGTACATGGTGACAACTAGTATATGCATGGAGACAACCAATGATTATACTTAACTCGACATCAACATGAAGATCTAGTAGAGATTATCAAAGGAGCATCAAAGGATAAACAGTTTATATGTTTAACTCCAACTAGTATTCATTGATTATGTGATGAGTTATCACTAGTCGTGATGAGTTATCCTTATCGACAAGTTTTGGTGGTATTTTTGTGATGCGTTATGATTGTTTGACCAGATACACTACACCTAGCTAATTGTGATATGATTTCTAGAGGCTGACATGAAATCTAAATGTCTATATATTGACATCAAAATGAATTATTTTGTATGAGAGAAGGAGTATGTTATGTGCAAAGGCAGAAGCATTAAGTTGCAGAGTATGATGGTAAAGAAGTGTTGAGTGCGCAAAAGAGGATCTATCCAAGCAAGTTGTTTTCTAATCATTGCAACAGTCAAATCCCCTAACCAGGTAAGCTCTAACAAGCTTCATTGCACAAATCCTCTAACTAGGTGATCCATTAGTTTGGATTCAGAAATCCTCCACTGAGGTTACTCCTTACAGGGTATAGTTTTTAACTAAGCTTTAGGATCTTTAACAGGATAGGCTCCTAGCAAAGCACTTTGTAGACCTTAACCGATTAGTTATCTATTACTGCAAATAGTTAACTTGTGAGTCCCATTTCATTGTGGTTTTTACCTATTTGGGTTTTCCACATATAAACACGTGTGTTATGGTGGATGTTATACCTTTTTGTGGATGATGATATATCATTTTGTATTGCATGCATATTGTTTAACAAGATTGTTAAGTATTTCTATTGGTCAGTGTTTAAAGCAGTTTTGTTTTTGGTGTCACTGATTCACCCTTCCACCCCCCCTCTCAGTGCTTTACAAGTCCATCGGCTTCTTGTTGTGCTTGAACCTATTGTAGTGGAATTGTCTATTGTCATCTTCTCTACAAAGTCGCATATGGCATTCATGGGTGAGATAACAAATAAGCAGCTAGGCGGTGTACTAGTGAATGACCATGATTACATCTGGCACACTGTGAAGGAGGTTTTGGGTAAGGGTATCTTGTGGCCCCAACACAAATACAGGGTATCTTCTGATATCCCTGATTTTTTCCTTCTTATGGTATTGTATTTGGGTGTGTCCAAGTAATGGGCAAAGTGATGAGTAATGATAAACAATAGATACCCCAACCAGTATTGAGAGGGGGGGTGAATTAGTATAGATAAAAACTTTATCAACAACTTGTCTAGTTAAAACAATATCAACTGATTATCACCATTACTGGACTTAACCATAGCAATACTGGTTAAACATAGTAAGACACTAGACACCATAAACTGATAAGTTTGAACACTTCAAATATGATCAATACTCGACATCAGCTTCATCCATAAATATATGCATGTGGTATACTAGTAATACCATAACCTACTGACTCTGCATGCATAACCTCTTAAACAAATAATTCATAAGCATCACATAAAAAATACATAACACATAACACACATAGTTTTCACATGGAAACCCAAATGTGAAAAACCATGGTGGGGATGAATACCCACAAACTTGTTTTGAACACTTTTGAAGCTCGCCCTGTTAGGAGCCTAGTCCAGTTAAAGACTTTACAATAAGGTTCTGCTAGGAACCGATCCTGTTAGAGATCACCCGGTTAAGGGATGGCTATATACCCTGTTAAAAGGTTGAAACCCTGTTAAAGGTTACCTCACTAGAGGATTTGAAGAGCTCAATGATCTTGAGTCACTTGGTTACAGGTTTTACAATAAGCCTGTTAAAGCTACCCGATAAAGGGATTTTGCAATTGTTGAAATGATTAGAAGACAACAGGTAAAACTCTGATCTAATAATAGCACTACATGCCAAGGCAGATCCTTTTCATATCCTCTACTTTGCAATCACACTTTGCAGTTTCCCTCTTACTGGTCTGGCAAGTATCAAGTATCTCTTTACTTAGATGCACACACACACAACATTTTCCAACAACTTTACAATAACCAACATCATCGACCTTATAGAAAAAAGATAGGTTGGTAGCATAAACCCTAAACCCTAAGCATCTTAGGTTTACAACACAGGCGATCCAATCTTGACAGTCCAAACACATTGCATAGAGTATTACAGTTTCAAACAGATCACAAGACAATCTGCATCATTCATTCTTCAACACACATGGGAATCAATAACCCATCATGCTCTCTTCTCATTCCACTAAGAAGAATGATCATTCCCGAGGTAGACTCCAAACACAGTCGATCCCCTCATATCTCAATCCTTTATGTGCACAAGGCTGATGTGACACCTCGATCTCACTCACATCTCTTAGCTCACTCATCACAGAGTATCATCGGTTGCATCGCATAAGTGAAACCCCGACACCAGTTCACTACATCTCTTCAATCTGCATATCGGTTCACTTACACTTATTGACATCAATGACAACATGCATTATCATCATGTCAACATACCAATTCATCAAATGCTATCATATCCAACAATCTCCCCCTTTGGCATTGATAACAATACTCATTTAGCATTTCTTATTGAAAACATGTCCCCCCTTGGCAACAATGCCAAAGTGGAGGCATAAGCTTCCAAAATCTACTATGCTACTCCCCCTAAGGAGTAGCATCCTTCAACACATCAATCCTGAAAGATTTGACACTATAGTACTTGACTAATGCGGAACACACATCTTTAATTGATTTTATGAAGGGACGGAACCCCTAGTTCACCTCTCAAATAGGTAAATGTCATATTTGGTAAGGGCTTATTGAATATGTCTGCTAGTTGCTCCTTACTGGAAACATGTTGTAGTACAACCTCCTTATTCTGAACTTTCTCTCTAAAGAAATGATATTTAAGCTCAATGTGCTTAGATCTAGCATGCGAAATTGGATTCTTGGAAATATTTATTGTACTTGTATTATCACAAAATATATTCACCGGTTCAGATACGGGTACCTTGAAACCTTCCAATACATGCTTCATCCAAATTGCTTGAGTGCAATTCATAAATGCTGCCACATATTCTACTTCAGTTGTAGATTGAGAAGTACAGCTCTGCTTCTTGCTTGTCCATGATACTAATCTTCCACCAAGAAAGAACGCTCCACCGGTTGTGCTTTTTCAGACGTCCACATTTCCTCCCCAATCAGCATCAGTATATACCTTGAGATTATAGTCACCATTATATGGATACCACAATCCATAATCAGTTGTTCCTTTCAAATATCTAAGAATCCTTTTGACAGCTATCAAGTGGGATTCTCTTGGACATTTCTAAAAATGAGCTACTATGCCCATTGCATGAGCAATATCAGGTCTACTATGCACCACATAGTGCAGCTTACCAATCATTGACCGATACTCCTTTTCATTTACTAGTGTTGAATCATCTTCTTTAGTCAGTTTACATCCAGTTACCGTCAGTGTACCAACTAGTTTGCTTTTGTCCATGCCAAAAGTCTTCAATACCTCTTTGACATACTTAGACTAGGTAATAAAGATACCCTCTTTCATTTGTTGAATCTGTAAACCAATGAAGAACTTTATTTCTCCTATCAAAGACATCTCAAATTATTTATTCATTTCATCTGCAAATGCATGACTCATTTTATCATCTCCTCCAAAGATTACGTCATCCACAAACACTTCACAGATCAAAATCTGATCACCTTCTGATTTCAAGTAGATGTTGCTATCTTCACTTGTTCTCTAAAATCCAATCTTCACAAGATGAGAGTGTAGTATTTCATACCACACCCTAGGTGCTTGTTTCAGTCCATACAGGGCTTTGTGTAATCTACACACCATGTCACTATCTTCTGATAAGGCAAAACCTTCCAGTTGCTCTATATACACTTCCTCTTCTAGGATTCCATTCAGAAAAGCAGATTTCACATCCATCTGATAAACCTTAAATCCCTTAAATGTTGCAAATGCAAGTAGCATTCGAACACCTTCTAGTCTAGCCACAGGAGAAAAGGTTTTTCCATTGTCTTCTCCCTCCTCCTGAGTGTATCCCTTACATACAAGCCTAGCCTTGTTTCTGACAACTATGCCTTCTTCATTCAACTTATTCCTGAAGACCCATTTGGTACCTATGATATTTTTATGTTCCAGTCTGGGAACCAAAGACCATGTTGCATTCTTTTCTATCTAATCTATCTCTTCTTCCATTGCTTTAATCTAGTCTTCATCTATAAGAGCTTCTCTTGAAGTCTTGGGTTCAAATTCAGAAATCATGCAAGAGTTCTCCTTCACTTTTCTTCTAGTGAGTATCCCTGCATCTTTATCTCCTATGATTTGCTTTGGATCATGATGCAGCTTCACATATCTAGGAATGATTCTAGCCTGGTCTGCTAGCTTTTCTCTTCTTCTTCACTAACTTCTTTGTCTTCTCACACTGCAGCTTCTACCGATACAGAAACATTGAGATCTTTACAAGTTTCTTTCTTAACCAGTTCCCAAAAGGCTATTCCCAATTCATCTTCTACTTCTTCGCTGCATGTTTCCTCAGGTTTCTTAGGGGATTCATCAATCTTGATATTGATACTTTCAACAATATTTCATGTTCTATTGTTGTAGCACTTGAGAGCTTTGCTCTTAGTGGAATATCCCAAAAATATTCCTTCATCACATTTTGCATCAAATTTGCTCAAATGCTCACTTCTCTTGATATAGCACTTACTACCAAACACTTTAAAGTAACTTATAGTGGGAGTTTTCTTGGTCCAATACTCATAAGGGGTTTTATCTTTACCTTTCTTGATGAGTACCCAGTTCATAGTGTAGACTGCAGTGCTCACCGCTTCTCTCCAAAAAGTGTGAGCAGCCTTTCGTTGGATCAACATTGTTTTAGCCACTTCAACTATAGTCCTATTATTTCTTTCTACTATGCCATTCTGTTGAGGTTTCCTTGGGGTAGACAACTACCTCTTGATACTGTTATCTTCATAGTACTTATTGAAGTCATCAAAAGTGAATTCTCCTCCTTGATCAATTCTCTGACACTTTATCTTTTTACCACTTTCTTTCTCTACTAATGCTCTAAAAGATTTGAATTTTCCAAATTCTTTAGACTTGTCTTTCAAGAATGTGACCCACATCATTCTTGAGCAGTCATCAGTAAGAATCATAAAATACCTATCTCCCTAAATACTTATAGTTTTCATAGGACCACATAAATCAGTATGCATGAGATCAAGTAAATTTTCTGTTGAAAAATACTTACCTTTAAAAGTTGAGGAAGACATCTTCCCAAGTTGACATTCTCTGCACAAAGAATTCTCAGGTTTGACCAGCAATGGTAATCCTCCTACCGCCTTTATCTTACTAGCTTTAACAATATTGTCAAAGTTCATATGACAAAGTCTTCTATGCCATATCCAACTGTCATCAAACTTATCCATTAGACACCAACTTATCTTGGCATTCAACTGAAATAGGTTACCTCTGGTTTGCTTACCAATCACAATAACTTCACCACTCTTCCCAATTATACTGCAAATTCTACCTTTGAATTCCAGAACTAGTCCTTTGTCATTCAGTTGAGCAACACTCAACAGGTTATGCTTAAGACCTTCTACCCAGTACACATCATCTGCACTACTCTTTCCATTCAATGAGATGGATCCTTTACCTTTCACCAAGCATGTTGCATCATTTCCAAATCTAACAACACCTCCATCATATTCCTCCAAAGACAGAAACTTTCTCCAGTCACCAGTCATATGATGAGAACAACCACTATCAATTATCCACTCATTGGAGTTGTCAATGCGAGAGACAAGAGCATTCTTGTCAGACACTTCTTCCTTTACTGCTACAAACACTATGTCTTCATTTTCTTCATCCTCTGATTCTTCATCAGTGACACCTTCATCCACAACAACTAGACAATTTCTTCTATTTCCACTTTTATATTTTATGAACCTCTCCGGTTTATCCTTATTGTCATTGTTAGGACAGTTAACAGCTATATGTCCTATCTTGTTGCAGGAAAAACATTTTAAAGGAAGTTTACCTCTATACTTCCTAGTTCCCTTCGGAAGTCTTTTAGCAAGAAGAGCTTCAAACTCCATTAGAATCTCTTCATCATCCATATCTCTGCATTGTCTAGACTCATAACTGGTACTAGTTTCTTTTCCTTTTTTGGATGGTACACTAGATGCTTTAAAAGTTGACTCAGTCTTCTAAACACTACCATCATAGCTATTCAACTCATATGCAGTTAACTTTGCAATGATAGAATCTAAGGATACCTTGGTTTTATCAATAGACCTTAGTTCCTGGATAGCAGCAACTTTGATTGCATAGATTGGTAATAATGATCTAAGGACTTTACTAGCAACAATGGTATCATCAATAGTTCCACCAGTGCTTTTGATATCTCTAACCACAGTCTTAATCCTAATACCATATTGTTGAATGGTTTCACCTTCAACCATCCTCATATCCTCAAATTTACCTCTAATTCTTTCTTCCTTAGCTTTCTTTACATACTCATCACCACCATAGATGTTTTTCAGTGCATCCCATACATTCTTAGGTGTGTCCTTGTCTTGAACACAATAAACTCAATATCTGACAGGCTGCTGATAAGAGCTTCCATGACTTGCCCATTTTCTTGGATTTCTCTCTTCTGATCATCAATCCAAGTGCCAGTTGGAGTAACAAAGGCATTCTCAACATAGCTCCAGTGTTGAGCACCCATAGTCTTGATGTAAATCTTCATTCTGTCCTTCCATATCTTAAAGTTATCTTTGTTGAACTTAGGACCTTCCCTCTTCATCATTACAATAGGATCTTTTACCTCAAGTGGTTAAGCTTATGTTATCGAGGACCTAGAGTTTCTCTGATACCAATTGATGAGTAATGATAAACAACTGATACCCCAACCAGTACTGAGAGGGGGGGGCGTGAATCAATACAAATAAAAACTTTCTCAACAACTTGTCTAGTTAAAATAATATCAACTCGTTATCACCATTACTGGACTTAACCGCAACAATACTGGTTAAACACAGTAAGACACCAGACACCATAAACTGATAAGTTTGAACACTTCAAATACGATCAATACTCAACATCAGCTTCATCCATAAATATATGCATGTGGTATACTAGTAATACCATAACCTATTAACTCTACATGCATAATCTCTTTAAAAAATAATTCATAAGCATCACATGAAAAATGCATAACACATAACACATAGATTTTTCATGTGGAAACCCAAATGGGAAAAACCACGGTGGGGATGAATACCCACAAGCTTTTTTTGAACTCTTTTGAAGATTGCCCTGTTAGGAACGTAGTTCAGTTAAAGACTTTACAATAAGGTTAAGCTAGGGACCGATCTTGTTAGAGATCACCCGGTTAAGGGATGGCTATATACTCTGTTAAAGGTAGAAATCCTATTAAAGGTTACCTCACTAGAGGGTTTGAAGAACTCAATGATCTTGAGTCACCTGGTTACAAGTTTTACAATAAGCCTGTTAAAGCTACATGACAAAGGGATTTTCCAACTATTGAAATGATTAGAAGACAACAAGTAAAACTCTGATCTGATAATAGCACTACATGCCAAGGCAGATCCTTTTCATATCCTCTACTCTGCAATCACACTTTGCAGTTTCCCTCTTACTGGTCTGGCAAGTATCAATTATCTCTTTACTCAGATACACACACACAAAATTTGCCAAAAAATTTACAATAACCAACATCATCGACCTTATAGACAATAGATAGGTCGGTAGCATAAACCCTAAACCCTAAGCATCTTAGGTTTACAACACAGACGGTCCAATCCTAACTGTCCAAACACATTGCATAGAGTATTACAGTTTGAAACAGATCACAAGACAATCTGCATCGTTCATTCTTCACCGCACATGGAAATCATCCCGAGGTAGACTCCAAATGCGGTCGATCTCCTCATATCTCAATCCTTTACGCGCACAAGGCTGATGTGGCACCTCGATCTCATTCACATCTCTTAGCTCACTCATCACAGAGTATCATCGGTTTCATTGCACAAGCTAGATTGCAAAACCATAGAGCTAGCTAAGACTATCAACCGGTAGTCACACTTAGTGAAACCCAGACACCGGTTCACTACATGTCTTCAATCTGCATACTAGTTCACTTACACATTGACATCAATGACAACATACATTATCATCATATCAACATACCACTTCATCAAATGCTATCATATCCAACAATCTCCCCATATGCCAACAATTATCCAACACAAAGAAGCTCACCCAAAGTTTATTCAGACACTCATTTCTAGGTGAAATTGATGCGGCATTAGATATTCTGGATGAGGATTTACATATTACAATCTCACATGAATACTACTTGAGCTAGGCACGTAGATTCCCAGTTGCGACCACACTACAACTAGAGGTGTTGCAAGTTCACAGGAATGTTGTGGATCAAAGTATCAATTTATTGTTGTGTGTGACTGGTATCAAAGCCCTTGATGAAGAAGACTGGCATTGTGACTACTTAACAAATGAGTTATTTCTAGATGAAGATGAGTTTGTGCATGAGGACACTACAGAGATGGTAAGCCTACTTTTATTGGGTCAAGATGAGTGGATTCTAAATGATAATCGGGACATGGAGAACATCACCAAAACTAAGGTTCACACCAACTGCGAATGAGACTGTTAGGCTAAGAAGCAAGCCATGCTGGTAAAGATGGAAAGAGCAAGGGAGGAGGTGGCTAGTAGGTGTGTGGGTTTTGACAATTAGGTTCTAGTTTCTCTGCAATTTAATGGTCACCTGATATGGGGCCTTTTGTTTTTTATATAGATAATCAATTGGTGAATAGTTGATATGTAGCAATGTAAAAGTTTTTTGTTGATTAAATGGCTAAGCAACTATGAAGTGTACCAATGAGAGACATCATACTTGAAGGCCTTGGGATATTAAATACCTTAGAAAGCTAATTGGTGGATGCGGAGCATGCGCAACTTAAAGTAGAACCTTTCCTGACCCACTAGCCACGGGTTGTTACTCACAAATATCATGATAAGGGGTTTGCTCACATTCACCGACTATTTTCATAATTCACAATTATGTTTTCTTTTAATACATGTTACAAAACTTTGTTCCAAAAAGTTTTAAAAATTTTAATCAAGCATAATTATATTTAGTTATGAAGGGTTGTAATGTAATGGTCTGAAGCTTGTTGCTTCTCCTAATTTTGATATATAAAGGAGAAACAAAGACCGAATGAAAAAAAATATAGATAGAACAATAGAAAATGGAAGCAAATAGTAGTGGCAAGAAAATTTTGTACTTTTTTTACAATGACAAAGCATAATAGAAGAATCTAAGTTTCCTACTCTCAGTTATTTATTGATTGTGGATGATAAGATTTTATATGATTTTCTCAAATTTATTTATTTCTCATTTGTTTAATTTAGATTATCAAGGGTAATTTTTGATTTATCAAAGCAACTTTCTCTGCTCTGTGTGATTTGATTAATTGGTTTCTGTAAGGGAGAAAATTAGATGCCATTTAATTGAGTTACAACAATTTGGAAGAAAATAGCTGGATTAAAAAGAAGAACCTAATAATATTTTATTTGTGCATGTTTATATGAGATATAAACACATTTGTATGCGAAGCAACTTGAATTATGATCAGGAATCAGGTGTATGTATGGGCTCTAGGTGCTTTTACAAATTTTGTTCTATCAGATCTTAGGCCCAAAATTGAACCTTCGTCATTGATATTTGATGATTTGACACTGGACGTGATTCATACTTCCTAGTCTACAAAAAAATTTTAAAAAAAACAAATAATAATGGAAAAAATAAAACATATATAAAATCTTCAAATTTTGTTGATTTTTCTATATAAACATTTTCATTTGGCAATATAGAATGTTTTTTATAATTAAATATATAAATTCCTTTTTAATGAAATTAACTAATAATAATCCATCGTCATTTCTCTCGCAATACAATACAAAATGACACTTGTCTCATTTCTGGTCATGCATTGTACAAATTTTGTTCTTTCAAATCTTAGGCCTAGAATTGAACCTTCGTCATTGATATTTGATGATCTGACAGTGGGTGTGATTCATACTTCCTAGTCTACAAAATGATAAAAAAAATAATTAATAATGGAAAAAATAAAAAATATATAAAATCCCGCCAGCCCGCAAGATACTTTTAACCTTTGACTAACCATTGTGGGGCTACAGGGCGACCAATTTTACTGAGCAACATAGACCAAAAAAAAATTGTCATCTAGTTAGTGGTTCAAAATGTGTATGTGAACTTCAATAAAAATGGATTTGGACATTTCTAATCCTCACTTCTCTTTATTTCTAAGCATTGTAAAACTTTTTTACGAAGGATGAATTTATACAGAGAAAGTCCATATGTTCTACAAGATAGTATTGTAACCATTTTATTTGTTTCTCCTTCTCTCTCTCTCTTATTTTCAATTTTACTTACATGAATTACAAAACTTATCAAGTAGTCTCCAATGTTGTATTCCAAAATCTTATGAAATCAATAATCAATTGGTTTTTACAGTGTCTTTTTACTATAATGTTGATGACTAATGAGTAGATGATAATTTATTAAAATGCTTAAATTAGATGTAAAGATTGAGTACTTTGTTAGGAGTGGCTAAATTTTGCTCCTTTTTGGTCTTCTGAGTCCCTTAGGGTTAGGGTTTCTCAAAAACCTTGGTAGGGTGTAAGCTTTATGAGCCTACCCATTTTATATTATGTCGTTGATCGGCTGTAGTAGGTTAAAAATATTTAAGTTATCCACAGAAGGGTCTTAGATCATTTTTTGACCGATCTCATGTGTTAGGTTCTTTGTGTTAGGCTGGTTACCTTTTTATGTGAGGGGTCAAATTTTAATTTTGCCTATGTTCCTAAGTCCTAAGTATCCTAGTGATCATAGATCTCATGACCCCATCGCCCTCAATGTATTGACCACATACTTAATTTTCCCACTTAAGTGATGGCCTAGCATATTTTGAGCCCTCTGGGATGTCGGGATTTAGGATTTATGCATTTTTTTGTTACCCCACAAGGTTCATTTTACACCTACTAAAGCACAATAGGGTAGTGAGATGTGTGTCAGCAAAGAGAAATTCCTACCCCACGGGGGACATTTTTCACAAAGATTGGTCCAGTGAGATAGTGGGATGTGTTCTAACAAGCATGAAACCTTACCCAACATGGCTTTTCGGCAAAGAGAATTTGTGTCGCAGGGCAGCAGGATGCACTAAGCACGGTAAAGTTAGTAACCCTGCCACCCCATGGGATTAAGTGGTAATACAAATATGACAATGGAATAGCGGGATGAGGGTGATAAGAGGAAAGGCAAGTTACCCCACGAACCCATAATAGAAATGAAGATGTGAATAAAAATCATCTAGTGGGATAGCGAGAGACACTAAGAAGCTAGGCTAACTTCACCCCATAGGGGTAAAAGAGTAAGAAAAATGTGATGTGGGTTGGTGGGACAAGTGCAAATTGATTACCAAGCCACCCTGTGAGATAAAAATAAGGAAAGCAATCAAGAAGAGGTAGCCCCGCTACCCCATGAGCCAAATGCAAAGAGAAGAGTTGTTCCACATGCTAGTGGGGTGAAAGAGACAATGAAGGAAACTTCGATTGCACTACCCTATAGTAAGAAAATAATAAAAATTATGAAGTGCCCCTATCCCATAGAGAGAAATATGATGCATAAAGGTGGCAAAAATTTATCACAGCCAAGACTTTAGAGTATAATAAAAAATTAAAGGTGGTAATGGAGAAAATTTGAGACACCATGTTAGCAATCAGAAGGGTCAACAAGGTAATCTCAGTCATCCATTCCTAGATCGATGGTGCTTAGTGAAGTTTGAATTTGAACTCCACCAACTCGCCAAGCCTACATGAAGGAATTAATGGTAACCCTCTTGTGAATAATAAAAGCTATTTCTAAATCTCATTTACGTACCTTGCATCCAAGAGAATGAGCGAAGAGCAATTTCCAAAGCTTCAATTGCATTGAAGAGTTCAAAAATCCAAGTAAGTGGTATTCAGGCCTGTATCTTTGTGCTTTTGTGGAAGAATTATGGAGCCAAGTAGGGTCTATTCTAGCAATAAATTTATATATTTTAGCCATAGAATTATAGTAATGGCATACCAAGGAAAAGACAACACCTCCCCTGCTGCTGAAAAGACTCCTGAGAGAGGAGATGCTTCCACTACCCCAAATATTACCCATGCCACCCCCCTCATTGTAATTCACCCAACTCCCACCATCTCGAGTGAACCAATCACTGAGCCAAACCCTCCCTCTATTTATAAAACTCCTCCAAGCACTCAATCGAGCCAACCATCACAACAGGAATCCTCGAAGCCGAAGAGGAAGAGGGCACCAAAAAGGGCCACCACCCTATCTTCTAAGAAAGAATTACCTTATGATAAGCCCAATTTGCTTGCTCAAGCCAAAGCTCCATAGCTAAAGAAGAGAAGGGCTCCCACCAAAAAACATGTGACCTTATATTTTGCACAAGCCCTTCCTGCTATTGAGAACCCTAAAATTGTTGAATTGGACCCACAGGAGGAAGCCCAAAATCCTAAAAGGAGAAGAGCCCCTACTAAAAAATTTGCCTCCTCATCCACTATGCAAGCCTCAATTAATGAGGAAAACCCTCTGGATACAAGGAATCCTCCACCTCCCCAGTGAGAACAACCTGCACAGGCCTTTGCTAAGTCAATCCCGACCAAGAATGTTGAAGAATTGGCCAAGGAGGTTGAGGAGAAATTGGAAAAATTGGAAAAGAAGAAAAGGAGAGATGCAAGGGGCCTACATCAAGACCTCCTAGATTTGTTTAAAGGATGCACTATGCAAGAAGCTTATAAGAATGCCTTCTCAAATAGGAGTTCTAAATGTAGAGATTCCATAACCACAGATAGGAGGTGGGACATTTTTTACTATTTTATGAAAAAAGAGATAAGCTTTCTCCTGTATCAAATCCTTGAATCTTCATTTAGCCAAGCTGGTTGTCCCTAATGTTTTTGTGGAACCATTATTGATTAGGGAGCTTGGCATGCACTACCATCCTAAGTGCATGAATGTAAGGATGGCAGATGGGCGTATTTTGGTTGATGTGGTAAGGGATGCCATAATACAATGTTTTGATTTGGATAAGAGTGCCCTTAATAAAATTTACCTAAAGAGGTTGGGGACAAACTATGCTTTGAAGAAAGACTTCTACAAAGAGTAGCAGATTCCTCATTATAGGAAGAAGATGTATCAAGTGGGAAAAAACTATATTTTGAACATTGAAAAGGATCCTTTTGACCTAGTAACTTTTGATTTTTATTTTGTAAAAACTTACTATGCCCTTTGCGAATTATTGGGAGAAGATTGTGGAAGATCACATATACCAATAGATTTTATGATGATAGCATTGAAGATTAAATATCCTCAATCCAATGATTTAAATGATTTTGCCACATATATTCAGGACAAGATACATAAAGGATTGATAAAAGAAAAAGATGAGAAATTCCAATTGGACTGTAAATAGTATTCCTTATTGTGTCATTCGATTCTTTTCCAAAATAGGATAGATTGGAATGAAGCTCTAAAGGTGACCAAATTTGACCCTAGAATAGGCAAAAGATGGTCAATCCAGAGATGGACTCAAGTATGGGATAAAGGGTCTAGGTATTCAAATTACAAGGCGTTCTCTGACCATTTTTTTGTTGAGGTCCTAGGAATGTGTGGGGTTCAACTTCCAAGTCTCCCAAAAGATATTTTGAAGGTCCTAAGGGTAAGGGATGTTAAGCCCAAGAATGTTTAGTTTCCAGAAGGTGCATTCACCCATAATTTTGGTGATTTATTCTTCTATCCTGATTGTACAATAATTAGAGTTTATGGTTGTAATCAGTCACCTCACATTTTTTGACTAATTATCTCTCCAAGGCTTTCTTTCATTGAATTCATGTGGAAACTTATGTGGATGGAGAAAAATTTGATTCAGATAGAGAAGAAAGGGACACACCTCCCTTGGTTCACACTATATAAGGACTTCAGTGTGGGGAGTGAGACATTAGAAAAGGTGCAAGAATTCATCGTGAGCACCTATCACCTCCAATAAGGAAAATCTTGAGATTTTGATCTAGAAGGGTACATTAATTAGCTAAGAACACAAAAGATTAAGGTAAATGGTATTTCCCACCAGCATGATGAGTATGAAGATCTAATAAGAAACTATGGCCCTAGTGATTTTGTGTAGAGAAGAAAGAAATGGGAGTATTTCAAGAAACTGGAGAGGGAGAGAAGAGAAAAGTACCCTGATTTTTAGGAATTTCCTTCAAATATAAAAAATGATTTTGCAAGAATGCTCAATAAAATGAGAAATTTTGAGGCCATTGTCACCAATGAATTGGCAGGACTAACAACAAGAAAATTTGAGAAGAGACCTGCAAATGACTCCCCAACCGTCTACAAAATAAAAGGAAAATCAATTTTGGTAGAGAGACCCTCCCAAACTACCCCTTCTCAACGGGCTCCACAACAAGTATCACAAGATGCAAAGACAATTAGAAAGGTTGAAAAGGGAAAGGTAACCATCTTTGGTTTTTTTGAAGTTATAGATGATGAAGTGGATGCAAATGTTCCATCACCCTCTCCTCCTAGGGACACTTTTAGAGATGATGAAGTTACAAAGGAGTTAGTGGATATGAATAGAGCAATTATTCCTAATGTTATCCCTGAGGATGAAGCTCAAGATGAAAGGATAATTGTTGCACATTAGTTTTTATCTAATGACAATTTTGTGAAAAATCCAAAATTTAAGGCCTTCTGGTTGAAAGAGAAACTGAAAAATATGTCAGATGAAGAAATTGCAAATTTTGACAAAGATAATTGGTGCAATCATCGGTGTGGAGGGACCTCGAGGAGATCAGTCCAAACCGGTCAGCAAGAGTAAACACAACAAAATCACACAGATATGATGGAGGAAATGCATAACAGATAGTTTTATTGCATGAAATTTAATTACATCAAACTGGTAACAACCGGGTTACAACATACCAACACAAAGGCTTGGTAGAATAGGTCACACTGAGACCTTGAATCAAAAGATCTAACTTCTAGGAACAGTTTATCTATTTGATGTTCCTTGATTTTATCTGATTGATTACATTCTAAAGCATGATTATATATATATATATATATATATATATATATATATATATCCAATGGATTTGGTCAACCCAATAAGGATCAAAACCTGAAGAACAAGACCTATCATACAAAATGAACAAGGTCGACCTCCATCAAGAGATTCCTCCAGAAAATCAAAAGGATGAAACATAGAAGGTCAGCCACATGCCAAGAAACATCGAGATCAATGTCCAAAGCTCCACAAGCTTTGAAATGGGTTCTAGTAGATCACTAGAATAGGTCTCAAGCAACCAGTAACAAAGGAACAATCAGTAACAAGAGACTATCAAGGAAACTGGTAGCGATATCTTGCTAGAAAGTGATCCAAATGAGATGTGATTTGAAAGAAAGAAAGAAAGATCAAGTATTCAAGTAGAATCCAACTCCACAGGAACCGGTGAGCCAAAACAAGGACACAAAGAAAGGAAAACTGAAACTGCAAACAAAACATAAAATGAATTTTTTTTGGTTGATGTAAGATTGCTGTGAACCGGGGATGCTCCTGCATCAAACATCTGGGGTTAATAAAAAGTGAGCCTCTCACTTTGCTAGGGTTAGAGGGAAACCAAGGCGGTCTACCTCTACCTGAGAAATCCAAGATGAATCTTCCACAGGTTTATTCTTCCACTTCACAAGATATTCTTTGTACTGACTGCTTCGAGTACTTTGCCCAATCCTACTGTCCAAAATCTCTTCAATCTGATTTGGTTCCTTCTGGGGCAATTGTTTCTCCAAGTCTGCAATATTGTCCTTACTGAATTCTGGTTCATGGTACTCATGAAGATCTATAATGTTGAATATAGGTGAAATACTCAGACTATCTAGTAGCTCCACCTCATATGCATTTCCAGAACTGAACTTTCTCAAGATCTTATAAGGTCCAAACTTCTTCATCTGCAACTTATTATAAGTTCCAACTGGGAATCTCTCTTTTCTCAAATAGACACTTCATTGCCAACTTCAAATTACTTATGTCTCCTCTACTCATCTACCTTCTCCTTGTATTTTCTATTCATGTCTTCTAAATATTGTCTAACTTGAATATGCAATGCTGCCATGTGATCTGCAAATTCTTCTACTTCTGAACTCTTTCGGTCTTCATTGCTAATGTCTCTCAATTATGTTATTCCTTTAGGATGCACTTCGGTAACAATCTCAAAAGGTGTTTTTCTGGTACTTCTATTCACTAAATTGTTATAGGCAAACTCTGCTTGTGAAAGTATCAAATCCCAACTTCCAGTTTTATCTCTCACTAAACATCTCAACAACGGTTAACTACTTTTGTATGTCCATCAGTCTATGGATGAAAAGTAGAACTAAACTTCAAATTTGTCTTCATCTTCTTCCAAAGTATTCTCCAAAAAAAGCCAACAACCTTAGTGTCTCTGTCTAAAACTATTCTCTTAGGTAATCCATGCAATCTTACCACTTCCTTGAAAAATAAGTCTGTTATATGCAATGCATCTGATGTCTTCTTACAAGGTATGAAATGAACCATCTTTGAAAATCTATCCACTACCACAAATATAGAATCATTCCCTCTCAGTGTCTTAGGTAAGCCAAGTACAAAATCCATACTTACATTGTCCCAAGGTCTTACTGGTACTGTCAAAGTTTTATACAATCCCACATTCTGACTACTACCTTTTGCAACTTGACAAACTCTACAACTCTGCACATATCTCTTAACATCCTAATGAATCTAGGGCCAAATGTATTGCTCACTCACCAATGCAACTATTTTTTCAATGCCAAAATGTCCATCTAAACCTCCACTATGCTTCTCTTTTATCAGGTTCTCTCTCATGGAACTTTTAGGTATGCACAACTAAACTCCCTTAAATAACATCCCATCCTGAATGAATTAATCCCACCATTTGCTCCTATCAACCATAACTAGTTCTCTACATGCTTTCCAAGGTTCTACAAAATCTGGGTCTTCATCATACAAGGTCTTCAAATCTTGAAAACCTAATACTGTCACTCTCATCTCTGTCAGTAAACTCCTTCCCCTACTTAATACATCAACAACTTTGTTAGATTTCCCACTTCTATGTTTCAACACAAAGGTGCAACTCTGCAAGAACTCTACCCATCTCATATGTTTATGATTCAACTTACTCTAACTATTCAAATATTGTAAAGCTTGATGATTTGTATACAACACAAACTCCTTAGGCAATAAGTAATGTCTCCATTTCTTCAAGGCTTTAATTATGGAATAAAATTCCCGATCATATACTAAAATATCTTTTTTGGGCATGATTCAATTTCTCACTGAAATAGGATATTTCTCTCCATTCTTGACTCAAAACTGCTCCTATTGTTATTTCACTTGCATCACAATCCACTTGAAATACCTTAGTGAAATCTAGTAAAGCTAACACAGGTTGCTCAATCACTTTTTGTTTCAACAACTCAAAACTTTTGTTTGCTCCGGTGGTCCACTTGAATTCCTTCTGATCTCCCCTCATGGTCTCAGTCATAGGATTACAAACTGAACTAAAATTTCTGATAAACTTCTGGTAAAAACTAGCCAATCCATGAAATGATCTTACCTCTCCAATTCTTTCTGGTGTAGGCCACTCAATAATGGCTTTCACTTTCTGAGGGTCCATCTTCAAACCATCCTCAGATATCACAAAGCCCAAATAGACTAGCTCATCCTTCATGAAAGTGCACTTCTTGATATTGATTAGTAACTTTTCTTCTCTCAACCTCTGCAAAACTTGTCTTAACTGCAACAAATGCTCCTCTTTTGTTTTACTAAAAATCAGAATGTCATCCAAGTACACAATAAAAAAACTTACCTAAGAATTTCTTCCAAACCTCATTCATCAGCCTCATGAAAGTACTCGGTGCATTAGTTAGTCCAAAAGGCATCACCAACCATTCATATAATCCTTCATTTGTCTTAAATGTTGTCTTCCATTCATCAGCTTCTCTGATCCTGATCTGATGATATCCACTCTTCAAATCTATCTTTTTAAAGTACTTTGCTCCACTCAAATAGTCAATTATGTCATCCATCCTAGGCAAGGGAAACCGATATTTCACTGTGATCTTGTTTATTTCTCTTGAGTCCCTACACATCCTCCATTCTCCATTCTTCTTAGGTGCTAATACCATTGGTATTGCACAAGGGCTCAAACTTTCCCTGATCAAACCTTTCTCCAATAGCTCTTGCACTTGTCTATGCAGTTCTTCATTCTCTATCGATGTTAACCAGTGTGCAGCTTTGTTAGGCAAACTAGCTCTGGGAACTAAGTCCATGCAATGACTAATACTTCTAACAGGTGGCAATCAATCAGGTACATTATCTAAAATGATGTCCTCATATTTTTCCAGCAAATCTCTTATCTCTATTGAGTGTTCTCCTTTTGGTTTCGGTCTCTCAGTCTTTTTAGGAATTAAGGTAAAACACACATTCTCATGTCTTAGTCCATCCATGAACTTCCTTCCATCTACTAGACAGATTCTAGTATTTGTATAGACTTCATTCTTCAAAGGTTCATCCAAAGGCAACAAGGTTTGCTTCATCCCATTGGCCACAATAGTGTATGTATTCTTCCTCCCATCATGTATTGCCTATCTATCAAACTACCAGGGTCTTCCCAACAAAAGATGAAAAATATCCATAGGCATAATATCACACAAAATTTCATCATGATATTTCCCAATTTTCAATTTTACTAAACACTGTTCACTCACTAAAAACTTATGTTCATCCCGAATCCATGCTATCTGGTAAGGCTTAGGGTATTTCAATCTCTCCAATTTCAACTTATTCACCATCTCTTTTGAAAAAAGATTATCTAAACTACCACTATCAATAACAACTTTACAACACTTACTAGATACCTTACATTTGGTTTTGACCAGGTTCCTCCTCTGCAAGGGTTCTTTATCTCCTCCAGTATGACACAAAGCTCTCCTTACCATCAACAGTTCGTCGTCTTCTAGTTTATTGTCTGATCTAGTGGAGTTCTCCTCCACCATTATCATTCTTCCAGTGGCCTTTGACTTCTTACATTCAAATGCACGGTGTCCTTCTCCTCCACATTTAAAACAACTTCCTCTGAATGTCCTTTTGTCTTATCTTCCAAAGTTCTTATTCTGGTAACCATCTAGTTCTCTCCTCTAGTAGAAATTTCTATCATCCTTCTGGTATGAATTACCTTCCTTTCTCACTTACTTGTCCTTGTTTTGATCTGTACTAGTTCCTCATCCTCCAGTGTATCCTCTTCCTCCTTGAAATCTTCCTCTAGTAAACCTTCCACCTCTACCTCTATGTCTCTGCTCATGCCTTTTATTCAATTTCTCTTCAGCCTTTATTGCATACCGGTAAGCCTCTTCAACACTCTCTAATTTGATCATACTGAGTTCATATTTTATAGACATCCAAAATCCATTCAAATATCTTGTAATTTTCTCAATTTCATCATCCACATGTCCAGATCTAATGTTCAATTTGTAAAATTCTTCAGTGTACTCCTTCACACTAGAATCCTTTTGTCTCAGATTCTGCAACTTTCAAAACAAATCTACTTGATAATTTGTCAGGACAAACTTTGATTTTAACTTAGCAATCATCATATCCCACATCTTAATCTTTTATTTACCTCTTCTTTGCCTATCAACTTGCAAGTGCTCCCACCAAAGAGATGCATGACCCTACAACCGAGTACAGGCATACTTCACCTTCCTCTCTTTTGCAGTGTTTTCAAAGTCAAAATACTTCTCCATCTCTGAGATCCAATCTATCAATTCATCTGAATCTAACTTCCCATCATATTTCAGTGGGGTAAAATGAGGTTTAGTGTTCTCCCTACTCAAAACCCTTAAAAACCTTTCCTCCTCTGGATCAACTGCCGATAGGTTCACTTGTTCTGTCGAGGCTTCTTCTCCTTCATCTTCGCTCACATCCTCAACATGTTTGCCTCTTCTCTGGGCTATCTACACGGCCTCTAACTGGGATGCTATTCCTCAAAAGATCTCCATTACAACAGGGTCTGCATTCCCACGCGCTCCACCATTCCTAGTTCCTCTTCATGCCATTGATCCATGCTAGTTCTCTACAATTATAGGTCAGATCCGCAATCTACCACCCTAAAACAAGATTTAGGACACACAACCTCTAGAATGAACTTGCTCTGATACCACTTGGTGCAGTCACCGGTGTGGAGGGACCTCGAGGAGATCATTCCAAACTAGTCAGCAAGAGTAAACACAATGGATATGATGGAGGCAATGCATAACATATAGTTTTATTGCATGAAAGTTAATTACATCCAATAGATAACAACTAGGTTACAACATACCAACACACGGGCTTGGTAGAATAGGTCACACCGGGACCTTGAATCGAAAGATCTATCTTCTAGGAATAGTCTATCTATTTGATGTTCCTTGATTATCTTTGATTGATTACATTCTAAAGCATGATTACAAATATATATATATTGATCCAAAGGATTTGGTCGGCCCAAAAAGGATCAAAACCCGACGAACAAGACCTAATGTGCAAAATGAACAAGGTCGGCCTCCATCAAGAGATTCCTCTGAAAAATCCAAAGGATGAATTGTAGAAGGTCGACCACACACCAAGAAACATCGAGATCAATGTCCAAGGCTTTGCAAGCTTCAGAATGGGTTCCGATAGATCACTAGAATAGGTCTCAGGCAACCGGTAACAAAGGAACAACTGGTAACAAGAGACTATCAAGGAAACCAGTAGTGATATATTGTCAGAAAGTGATCCAAATGAGATGCGGTTTGAAAGAAAGAAACAAAGATCAAGTCTTCAAGTAGAATCCAACTCCACAAGAACCGGTGAGCCAAAACCAGAAAACAGAGAAAGTAAAGCTAAAACTACAAACAAAATAGAAAAGGAAATGTTTTTGGTTGATACAAGATTGTTGTGAACTGGGGATTCTCCTACATCGATAATGTTGAGTGTACACAATAGGAGGCAAGAGAAATGATTAAAAATAGTGGCATGATGTTGATCCATGGGTGGGACTTGGAGAAGATTTTTGTATTACACCAAGTGTTGAGGTAGAGAAACCCAATATACACCCAAGAGTTTGGGAAACAAGGGTCAAGATTCAATCCTAGTATTAAGGTGTTTGCACTTTGGGTGAAAGCCCCCATACTGATAAGCCAATTGTACTGCATGGTGTAGAGAAAAAGGTAGGGGATGCAATTGTTGGAACTCTTGATGATGATGAATAATGATGAATAGTAAGTACTCAACAGATATAGAGAACGGGGGTGAATCAGTATAGACAAAAACTTCCTTAAACCACTTTGACTGCAAAGACTGCACTAACTGGTAAATAGGATCACCGATCTAAAATAAGGCACTACCAGTAAAACACAATGAGACTGTGAAACACATAAACCGGTAACACTTAGATCTTCTCACAGCCTAATCTCTCCTTTCCACTTTACCCATATGCATAAACAAGTAATACATTAGAAATATAAAGACCACTGGATTAGCATGCATTACCACTTAATAGAAAACACTAATCATCACATGAAAAAGCATCACACATGACACGGTGATTTTTCATGTGGAAACCCAACTGGGAAAAACCACAGTGGGGATGAATGCCCACAAGTTGTTCTTTGAACTCTTTTGAAGTTTGCTCTGTTAGGAGCCTAATCCGGTTAAGGACTTTACAATAGGTTCTTCTAGGAACCGATCCTGCTAGAGATCACTCGGTTAAGGGATGGCTAAATACCCAGTTAAAGGTTAGAACCCTGCTAAAGGTTACCTCGCAAGAGGATTTGAAGAACTGAATGAATTTGAGTCACCTTGTTAAAGGATTTACAAAAAGCCTGTTAAAGCTACCCAGTTAAGGGATTTTCCAACTGCTGAAATGGTTAGAAGTCAACAGGTAATATACTGATCTAATAATAGCACTCAATGCCAAGACAGATCCATTTTAGTTCCTTTACTTCTATAGTCACACTCTACAAGTATCAACACACTTCTCTGATCTGGCAAGAATCAAGTATCTCTTCACTTGGATACACACATAACATTTGCCAACAACTTCACAATGCAAATCATCATCGACCTTATAGGAAATAGATAGGTCAGTAGCATAAACCCTAAACCCTAATCATTTAGGTTGTCAATACAATCGGTCCAATCCTAACCATTCAAACACATTGCATTGAATAAAACAGTCTTGAATAGATCTCAAGATGCTCTCCATCATTCATTGTTTGTCACTTCTGGAAGTTGATAACCCATCATGCGCTCTCCACCATTTACTGAGGCTTGGCACATTCTCAAAGTAGATAGGATCAATCTTCCTCATGCAAGATCCTCAAGATAATCCTTCACATGCACAAGGTTGATGTGGCAACATGATTTGATATTCATTTCAATGCTAACCCATCACAAGATGTCATCAGCCGAATCACATAGACTTGGAATGCATAACCAAAAACCCTGATACAAACTTTCCAAATACCGGTTCACATACCGATTCACTTTATGCATATACCTGTTCATTCCATCATATTGGTTCACACTTCATGATTCCATCATACCGGTTCACACTTCATCATACCGCTTCACTTGTACCATCATACTGGTTTACTCGTGTCATCATACCAGTTCATACTTCAGCATATTGACATCAATGACAACATACAATATCATCATGTCATCACACTTCTGCTCATATGCCAACAATCTCCCCCTTTGGCATTGATGGAAATATACAAAGATATCTTCTCCCCAATACTACAGATATCTTCTCCGCTTCACATCTTCTCCCCCTTTGACAACAATGTCAAAGTGGAGACATAGACATCCATGTTCCACTATGTTGCTCCCCCTGAGGAGTAGCATCCTTCAACACACCAATCCTGAAAAGATTTGACAATGCAATACCTGACTGATGTGGAGCACATACCTTTAGTTAGCCTCTTGAAGGGGCAGCACCCCTAATTCACCTCTTAAATAGGTAAATGTAGCCTTCAGTAGAGGCTTGGTGAATATGTCTACTAACTGCTCCTTACTGGAAACATGTTCCAATACAACCTTTTAGTTCTGAACTTTCTCCCTCAAATAATGATACTTGAGCTCAAAGTTCTTGGTTCTAGCATGCAATACTGGATTCTTGGAAATATTAATTGCACTTGTGTTATCACAAAATATGCTCACCGGTTCAGAGACGGGGACTTTGAAACCATTTAGTACATGATTCATCCAAATTATCTGAGTGCAGTTCATAAATGTTGCTACATATTCTTCTTTTGTTGTAGACTGAGAGATACAACTCTGCTTCTTACTCATCCATGAGACTAGTTTGTTAGGATTCCCACAGATACTGAGAGGGGGGGTGAATCAGTATCTAATCGATATTAAGATTTTCTTAACTTAAAACATGTAGAGCATATTAATACCATGTACCAATAAACAGAAAGTAATGCAATAAATAGAGACAAAAGAAACCACATGAAAAACACACCATAACACAATATTTTAACGAGGAAACCCAGTGTGGGAAAAACCTCGGTGGGATTTGTGATCCACAATATTCACTTACTAGCCAATAAGAGAATATTACTGCTACAAGAGGGGCCTGCACATGCAGGAAGGCCAAGTGCCTAGAGTTCACTGCTCAAATACAAAATAGGAAGTCTCGCTAACTTACAAAATGGATTATATAAATCCAGTGTCTTGTACTACTTCAAAATAGCATCTATAATGCCAGATCCAATACCGGTTTCTACTCTGCTTCTTACATAAACCCTTAACCTATATTTTGCATACTTGGTCTTCCTTATTTTGCCTAATTACATTCTTCTATTCTTACATAATTGTTCTACAATGATCTCTCATATATAAGAGTCATTTTAAAAATTGCCAAGTCGACTTACAATGATTTTTCAATAATAAACAAAATATATTAACAATAAAATTCTTGTTGGCTTTTGTGCTGGTATGCTTCCTTTCACTGTCGGTGCCGGTGGTCTGTGTGTCGGTGTAGAATCTAACTTTTCTGGTGTGGTAGATTGCCTTGCCGGTGACATAGGATTGTAAGGTTTCCATCAATGACAAAACCTTTAATCACCTACAATGTCTCATTGGAGTGTGCATTTGCCAACAATCTCCGCCTTTGGCATTGATGGCAACACTCATGAGAAAATTTCAAAAAGTGTAGTCCAAAAATATGTTACCAAAAATGTGTGAACTCCCCCTTTGGCATCAATGACAAAGGTTATCAAAGTGTCAATAGAGTATGGTTTCTTGTCTCAACCTTGTGTAGCGTCGTAAATTGTACGCACTTGCTAGGGTGGTACAATTTCACACCTAGTTTAGCACCCGCCTTAGTGCATTTTACATTTTGCATTGTATTTCTCCTTAAGAACTTAATTAATCATATTAATTAGGTCTAAGGTCCTATTTCATCGTCCTCTACATCATAAAGTTGGGCCCTTTCGCTAAAGCATGCCCTTCACATTTTATTCCTCGAATACACCACTTAATCAAAAACCCTAATTAAGTCCTATTTCAAACTTGGGGTCTTGGTTTCGGGGTCAAAACATCTCGAAATCACCTGTAACTTTGGGATTCTCTCTAAAATCATCATATCCGATGGCCCTGAAAATTTGGTGAAAAGTTGTCGGGACCGTGGCGCTCGGAGTGCACATGGTCCAGGACATTTTTCCCGAAATTTTGGGAGCAAGATCCAATCATAAAATAAAGCTTAACCCCAAGAAATTGGTGGGATATTCAATCTCTAGGTTGGCCAAAAGATGAATTTACGATCTAGGGTTTCCTACATAAGAGCTCTCTTTCTTCATTTGAAAGGATCCGATTTTTGTTTTCAAAAACTTCATATGCAGTGAAAGAGCAGATCTTTGAAGACTTCAACAACATTCAACATCCTTCTACCAAGCATCTATCAAATTCATTCATCCACTTAGGGCTTGGAAGACATTGAAGAACAATAGGAGATTACCGACTGAAGATTGGCTTGTACTCCTCCCTTGAGGGTTGGGTATGATTTCATGTTGTTTTCATGTCTTTGCATAAGCTTCAATACATCATTTATTCATGCTTTAGATCACATTGCATCTTGATTTAGAGCATTTACATTATCATTTACAAGCAATTAGGGTTTACTTTCTAGGTTGCTCTAGTTTGCTTTCTTGCATTTTAGGACCTTGCACACACACTAGGTCTGCACACACAATACATTTTACAAAACAACTTGGCTATTCATGGAGGTGGAAATCACCGAAGCGGGGGTTTGACTAAGGCAAAACCCTATATAGCCGCCCATACACCCTTTTACAGATATCATTGCAGGTTTCAGGATTCGGACAACGCCGCGGGATACAGATCCGGAGAGAACAGGTCGAGACAGCACTCTGCATCAAATTGTAGAGCAGAAGACTGGGACAGGGGCGCTGGGCGCCCTGGTCCTGCCAGGACAGGGGTGCTGGGTGCCCTGGTCCCTAGGACAGAGGCGCTGGGCACCCTGGTCCTCCGAACAGACAGCTTTCCGACAGTGTTTCAGAGTGCAGAACGACAGTTTCCGATGTAGTTTTCAGGGCGGTGGCGCCCGCGCCCCCGTCCCGAACATTTTTAGTCCAATTTTGACTCCGGGTACACATCTGCATTCTTATTTCATCCTTGTATTTACAGTTGTTCATTGTTTAATCTCAATTCTGCAATCTTGTTATTAGTTCATACTTGCATTTTGGGATTAGGGTTTGAACTTGCATTACTTGATCTTACAATTTCAACAAGGGAATAGAAATCCTAATAGATATCCCGTGGCTCTCTCTTTCACCAAAAGAAGTAGCCAATTGTGCGATATCTCTAGGCTCTTTCGTATTCCGTAATGTGTGTCAAAAGGTAGGATTAGGGCATGTTAACCTAGTCTCACTTTTTCCCCTACACATTTTGGTGAACCCGACGTGAATCTATCATTGCTTCCTCTTGCATTACATTTGTTAGATCTAGATCTAGATTTAGTGTGTTTTCATTTCATTTTCATTAAAAAGAAAAAGAAAAAAAAAGTGTGTTTCTTTGCATTGGGTGTTTAAATTTTATGCAATCTTTTCAAAATGTCAGATTTTTATTTGCAAAATGTTCATGCTTTTGATGATTATTATGAGTATAGCCAAGACGAATTAGATGAAGCTTTAGATGAGTTTTTAAACCCTAAAGATGCCAAACCTTCATTTTACCAAAAACTCATAAACCTTGTTACTATGCCATTTAGGTGCGATGAGAAAGATAAGTCGAATGATTCCTCTCAAGGATACATTCCTATCTACTCTTCCCCTGAATCTAGTAACATGGTTGTTTTCAATAATCCCCTCTATGAGGAGATGTCCCCTTTTGAATCAAAAGATAAACCTTTTAACCGATATGATCATGCTTTGTTGGATGATGCTCTTGATGACTTTGTGGCTTTATCGAAATCTTTAAACAAGAACAAGACCTCTAAATTGGTTAACATGATAAACTTGAATGAACATAATAAGCCTCTCTTTGAAGCCCAAGGTGCTTATCCTTCTCCCACCTTTCAAGTTCCTAAATCACCTCTCCTTACTATCCAAGGAAGGTATGATCATGATTCCTTTCGTACCCCGAATAAACCAATCATCACCGTGCAAGGAAGAAAACCTATAAGTCCTTACAGTTATGCTAAACAAATAACTAGAGAGAGTTATCATGCGGTTGCCCATACTTATCACACTAGAAATAATAGGCAACCTAATCCTCCTCCTGTTATTCCAGTTTCTCTTCCTAATCCTCAACCAATTCTTCCACAAGCTCCCCGTATTTCGTAAGTTATGGGTAAGGAATATGATCTCATAGAACAACTTAAAGCTACCCCTGCTAAGATATCCCTTTGGGATTTGATTCAAACTTCTTCCGCTCATCATGGAATGTTACAAGATGCCTTGAAAGATTTGAATGTTCCTCCACCGAATACATCTAGTAATATAGCATCTTTGGTTAACTCTATGATGAATCCTAAAGCTCAAATTGTGTTTACCCAAGATGAGTTTCCTACTAGTGAAATTCAACAACAATATGATCCCTTGATGATTGTGGTTATCATGAAAGACACTGCTATAAGACGAACACTAGTAGATAATGGCTCTGGCCTTAATGTGTGTAGCATTAATCTATTGCATAAGATGAATGTGGATACGTCTCTTATTGAGCCTGACTCTCGTCCCATTCGTGGCTTTGACAATGTGGCTAAGACTTCATTAGGTATCATCACCTTACCTCTCACAGTAGGACCTGTTACTTTGCCTACTCCTATCCATGTTATGTCGGGAAATTTAACATATAACTTATTATTAGGGAGGCCTTGGATTCACAGCATGCAAGCAGTCCCCTCTACATTGCATAGACAAGTTAAATTCATTTATAACAATAAGACATATACTTTGATAGGTGATACTAATTTTCAAGCTTGTCTACAAACATCTAATTCTAAAGGAGATTCTTCTAAGCCATCCTCGTCTAGTGATGACTCTTTAAACAAGAAACCTATCGTTGAGTCCTCGCTCTCCGATGATCAAAATTCTTTGGATGAGTCTGGAGCTCTTGAAGAGGATCCTTCTCGACTTGAAATTACACATAAAAAGGATTTTGATCCTAAGAAGGTTCTCGCAGAGGATGATTGGGGATCTCTTGATTTTAACCCTACCTTTGTAGGTGAATATAAGGTTCCTTCTAGAGAAATTAAAGTTGAAAAGAAGGAAGAAGCTGAAAATCATAAAGTTGAAAAGAAAGAAGAAGCTAAAAATCAATCAACCTTATCTGAATCTATGAGTAATAATTTTGTGGCCGCTTCTCAAACTTCTTCTCCTCACACCTCTAATTATGAAGAGTTTGATTCTTTGTCTTATGAAAAACCACCTTCTCTTCCTGAAATGGCTGATCGTTATGGTCGTGGTTTTCGCATTTTTGCTAAGCATGGGTATCATGGAAAAGGTTGTGGTGCTCGTGAACAAGGGATAAGAGTTCCTCTAGAGACTAATTTTCACAATTATGCCTTTGGACTTGGCTATAATCCCTGCAAACGTACTAAAGCTTCTAAAAGACCATGCATTAGTGTTAATGCTATCTCTACACCTTTATCAATACAACACCCTAAGTATATTGATGGGGATCCTTCGGGTGATTGTGCTTTGGATATCTTCCCTACTGACGATGCTTTAGCTGAATTCTTGGGAGCATATGACACTCTTCCTCGTTATCATCACAATAGGGGACTCCCTTATTGTTTGAATACTGAAGCCTATTTTGGAAAAGAGATTGATAATGATGAGATTGTGAAAGAATTCCCTCAATTAAATGATACTCCTCAACAAAGTAATCTTCTCATAAGTGATACCACTGATGTTAAGATGGACCCTTGCAATAAAGAGAAAGTTATTAAAATGGGGAAATGTTTGGATGAAGAGGAACAAAAACAATATGAAGATTTATTGCACGAAATCCCCGAGATCTTTGCCTGGACATACTCTGACATGCCTGGTATAGATCCTAAGATTGTTACTCATAATATTGTCTTAGTTCCTGATGCTAAGCCCGTGAAACAAAAGATTCAAAAAATGAATCCCAAGGTGGCTTTGCTTGTTAAGGCTGAGATTGAAAAGCTATTGGAGGCTGGATTTACCCGCCCTATTGACTATTCCCCATGGATTTCAAATATTGTCACTGTGGCTAAACCAGACAACAAAATAAGAATGTGTACTGACTTTCGGGATCTAAATAAGGCTTCTTTAAAAGATGATTTCCCTCTTCCAAACATTGACATGATAGTTGATTCTACGGCAGGACATGCCTTGTTATCCTTCATGGATGGTTTTTCAGGATACAATCAAATTTTTATTAACCCTCAAGATCAATTCAAAACTGCTTTCACCACTCCTTGGGGTACGTTTTGTTGGATAATGATTCCTTTTGGACTTAAAAATGCCGGTGCAACTTATCAACGAGCAATGACCCTTATCTTTCATGATTATATGCATAAGATTTTAGAGGATTATGTTGATGATATTTTGGCCAAATCCTTTCTTCACATGGATCATGTTAAAATCCTTCGTCAAATCTTTGAAAGAATTCGTAAATATCACATGTGATTGAATCCCCGAAAATGTGTTTTTGGTGTGGATAGTGGAAAACTATTAGGGTTCATAGTTTCGCATCATGGGATTGAGGTGGATACTAAGAAAATAGATGCTATTGTCAACATGCCACCTCCTAGAAATGTGTCTCAACTTAAAAGCTTACAAGGAAAGATTCAAGCTATTCGTAGGTTTGTGTCTCAGCTTTCAGATCGTACCTTTCCTTTTACTCAACTTCTTAAAAAGGATATCACTTTTCAATGGAATGAGGATTGTCAGCAAGCATTTGAAGATTTAAAAGTGTATTTGGCTAGTCCTCCTATTCTTCAACCTGCCGAACCTTCTAAACCCTTCCTTCTGTATACAGCTGCTTCCTCTCATGCTCTCACAGCATTGTTGGCACAACATGATAAAGATGGTAAGGAATGTCCAGTTTATTACATAAGTCGTACCTTACTCGATTATGAGACCCGATATTCTGCGATAGAAAGACAATGCTTGGCCTTGGTGTTTGCGACTCAGAAATTGAGACATTATCTTTTAAATTCAGAAGTCCATGTCATGGTAAAGTTTGATCCTTTGAAGCATCTTTTCTCTAAAACTGATTTATCAGGACGTCTAGCTAAGTGGGTTATGATGTTAACTGAATTTGACCTTAAATTTGTTTCACAAAGAGCAATTAAAGGACAAGCGTTGACCGATCACTTAGTTGAGGCCCCTTCACCTTTCTCCTTCCCTAACCCTAAGTTTTTTCCTGATGACTTCATTCTTTCTATAGAGAAAGATGAAACTTGGGAGTTATACTTTGATGGCTCTAAGTGTCGTATGGGATCGGGGGCAGGGGTTGTTCTGATTTCTCCTACAAAGAAGTCCATTCCTTTATCATATCGTCTAAATTTCCTGTGTACCAATAACATTGCTGAGTATGAGGCTCTTATAGCAGGAATAAAAGCAGCCTTAACTCTGAATATAAAACACATACATATCTATGGAGATTCGCAATTGATTATAAGACAAGTAACAGGAATATATCAAGCAAAACAAGACAAATTATCACAATATAAAGACCTTGCTATCTCTTTATTACAAAATTTTGATTCTTATACTATGGAACCCGTTCCTCGAAAAGATAATCGACATGCGGATGCAATGGCATGTGTGGCTTCTCTGGTATCTTTAGAGGACCCTGTGGTCGATCTTAAATTCATTATTCACAACCTTATTTCTCCAGCTATTGTAGATGATTCTAGCCTGGTAACATGTTGTGACTTTGTAGACTCAGACGAATGGTACTCGCATATCGTAAGATATTTGACCGATGGTACCTTTCCTGATTCCGCTAATAGGAACACTAGGGCTAGAATCCACAAGCTGTCTGCTAGATATATCATTCTTTCTAATGTCCTTTACCGAAGGGGTTATGATGGTCTTCTCCTTCGTTGTCTTAACAACTCAGAAATCCCTGTCGCTCTTGAAGAGGCACATTCAGGTGCCTGTGGGGGACATTTTGGGGGCAAATCCCTAGTTCATAGATTACTTCGTATGGGATACTATTGGCAAAATATGCAGAAGGATTCCTTTTCATTTGTTAAAAAATGTCATCAATGTCAACAACACAATAATCTGATTCATGCTCCTGCCCAAGAACTCTGTTCTCAAGTAGCTTCTTGGCCTTTCTCCGCATGGGGTTTGGATCTTATTGGAAAAATCTCTCCTCCTTCATCTCAAGGACACACCTTCATTATAACCGCAACAGATTACTTTACGAAATGGGTAGAAGCTATTCCCCTTCGCTCTACTACTGCTGAAGTGATTTGTCAATTTCTTCTAGAAAACATTATTTCTCGATTCGAGATACCTTCCACTATAATCTCAGATAATGGGACATCATTTAAGAACAAGGACGTGAAGAAATTCCTCGAGAAGTATCATATCAAACATCAATTTTCTACACCATACTATCCTCAGTCAAATGGTCAAGCCGAATCATCCAATAAGATAATTGAACAAATTCTTCGCAAAACCGTGAATAAGCATGGTAAGGATTGGAGTAACCAGCTAATCTATGCTCTTTGGGCCTACCGAACAAGTGTACGAATTGCTATGGGAACTACTCCTTATAATCTTGTTTATGGTGCTGACGCTATTATGCCCTTAGAATTAGAGATTCCATCACTTAGGGTTTCTCTCAAAGGTATAGTAGATGATGACTCTTATAGAGAACAACGACTTCAACAGCTTGAGATGCTTGATGAATAGCGCATAAATGCTCTTGAGCATATTCAAGCATATCACAAAACTCTACAACAAAGCTATAATGATAAGGTCATTCAACGTTCCTTCTCAGTAGGTGACTTAGTCCTTTATGAGAATCAGCGCAATGTGAATGCCTTACCTGCAGAAAAGGGAAAATTTAGTCCTAATTGGCTTGGACCATATATCGTTATTGAGGATTATGGATCAGGTGCTTACAAGATAGCGGATGTAGACGGTACGCCTCTTAAAGAACCTATCAATGCTATGCACTTGCGTAGATATTATGCTTAATTCTTCATTCTTCATCTATCTTCTTTTCAATTCTTCAACATTGGATAATATGTTCGTATCTCTTAATTAAAGCAAAATAGAATTAAATGTTATGTTGTTTAATCTATATTGCTTCATTCCTGACAAGCGTGTCTTCTTACTTTATAGTTTGTCTTGAATTCATTTATGTAAATTGTAAAATATTTACATTCCCATTATGCTAGCATATTATATAGTGTCTTTATGTGTTAAGTAGAATCGTATCATGTTGTGTTTAAGTTCAAAATTAAATCACATTAGTTATATGATTCTTAGACTTAATGCATATTTCTTCCTTATCATCAATGTAGTACTTGATTAAATATTTTAATAAAGTCACACATGTATCAATTTAATCATGGAGCATTGAGAAATCAATCACATGGAAATTAAATTCTGAACATACATGTACATTTACCAAATGTATCAGATTTAATCAAAACAAAATATACATTGTTTTAAGCATTAAAGATAACACATTTGAGACAAAAGAGAAGCATGTATATATACATATATATATGTGTGGATCATATACAAATATAGGTCACTGTATATCCAAAATGTGACCTCTCTTTTACATCATAAAATCATCTCCTATCCCTAGGGCTAGTGGCTGGAGAGTGACGACTGGACGCTCCCTCCTGATTTGGCCGTGAAGGTGGACCCATGGGTGTGTAGCGCGATACAGACCGTGAGTGACTCCGAGAGGAACTCCTACGATCCCTATCCATAAGGATCATGTGATAGGTGGTAGCCTCGGCCTGAGCCGCTGCTAGATCTCGTCGCGCCTGCTGGAGGTCCTCTGATAGGACTCTCTCTCTCTGTCGCGCCTGCTGGAGGTCCTCTGATAGGACTCTCTCTCTCTCCCTCTATATATCTACCTGTACTCGGAATGGGGAAAACAAGTCCTCATGCCGACCCGCGTTCCCCTGAGGCCTATAGGCAATCTGTGAGGAACTGGGGATCTGTGCTATCATGGAAATGTCTGTCATTGCCTGCTGAATCAGGGAACGCCATTCCTGCACATTAGCTATGGCAGTCGAATAGATTTTTTATTAGTACCATTCTATATCATCAAAACATTAATCAATCAATATAAACCTACTATACCTGGATCTCCCTCACGCCAGTAGGGATCATGATATGGTAGCATCTGTGCCTAGGAATCGCTAGGCTCCCCTCACTCAAATAATCTGTGCACGATGGGTGTAGGCTGGATGGTACTAGGAACAGGTCTCCGTATCACCTCATGTTCCCCTTGTTGGGGAATAAGAGGTGGATCCAGAGCTATGGTATCATCTCCTGAATGGTGGGGAGCTGCATCTGACTCCTCCTCATCATCTCTATCCTCCTCATCGTCCTCCTCGTCATCCTCATCCTCGTCCTCATCCGCATCATCACCTGCATCTCCCTCGTCCTCCTCTCTATCTGTATCCTCCTCCTCCTCGGCACTGGGCTGATCGCCTGTAGGTGGATCAGGATCTCCCACCTCCTCATGACCCTCTCCCTCCTCTGGCTCCTCTGACCTGGATCCCTGGTCCTCATCTTGGTCTCCATGTCTCCATGGGCCTAGATAGCCTATCGGATGATCTGGTGGAAAGATAGGACCTGGATATGATCTCATAAACCATGAGACGTACCTGCGCTGTGCTCCAGGCTCTGCAGAGTAGTCAGTGACTACATCCTGATCAGATCCCTCTAAGTCTGTAGTCTCAATGTCATCTACCGTCGGTCTCGCTACTGCTCTAGGTCTGGGAAGGACCCGTGAGTGTCGAGTATAGATGGGCACATCGGCTGGAACACACTGCTCTAGCCCGAACTGCCTCCGTACTCGGTCGAAGTAGAAAGAGACTATGATATGTGCATATCATCCTCGTAGTAGGTGGTTCCTTTGTAGGCATGCTAACTATCTCTCTATACCATCCCATCTGTGCATCCGTAGGTAAGGTCTCCACACTGTCACCTCAGCTATCAGTCTGTCAAAAATCACTCTCCAATATAACAAATCTCCAAATCTCCACTCGCTGGTAAGTGGATAAGTGAACACCCTAGGTCGCTCGCTCGCTGTACTCAGCGAAAAGCCGACGGGCCTGGTGCATGTGAAGTGCTCTAAAATCCATACCTGTAGAAGTGTGCATGTCATCAAACTGAACCCCTGTCCGAATACATACTCCTCAAGGTCGTGATAGAGATGTGCAAGCATACTCTGACCCCAAGCATACACTCTCCTGTGTCTCTCCATCGCTCTGATACACCATGTGAGACCCCCATGCATGTGCGTCCCTTGCCCATTAGGGCAGACAGCTAGTGCTATGATGGCTATCATAAGGTGTCTCAGAAGGGGTACCTCCCCTAGAGGATGTAAGAGCCAGCTGACCATGATGCGACCTCTCGTCTCGCTTGGCATGACTCTCCCTATGCAATACACCTGCTCTCTCTAATGATCCTTCGCTGACCGATCAGTCACATATGTAATAGTCACTCCTCTGATAGGAAGACGAAGTATACGGTACACATCCTCGAGTGTGACTGTCAGCTCTCCTACTGGAAGGTGAAAAGTGCATGTGTCAGGATCCCATCGCTCCATCAATGCCATCAGCATCACAGGATGGAACCGAATGGATGGCATGAGGATCACATACCACAATCCCACAATCGATAGTGTGTCTCTCTCTGCCTGAGTCAGCCGCGGAATCTGATCTCACAAACTGCGAAGAATATGTCCCGCTGTATGCTCTCTCATGTACGGGAGACCCTGCAACACAAAAACATAACCGTAATCAGTACTCGATCATCAAAATCACTAATGCAAACTATCGAACATCGTGTGCTAGCCCTGGAACCTCTCGCCAAGCCCTGATTGGGGACCATGGCGCCCTGATGGGGACCATGGCACCCTGTCAGGGACCATGGTGCCCTGAAGGGACCATGGCACCCTGAGGGGACCAAGGCACCCCACAGGACCAGGGCGCCTTGGGTGGGCCCCGGTCAACCTTCAAGGCCTGCATACGATCACAAAAAAGTCAAAATGTGAAAAAATCAAAAGTCAATGTTCAGTCAACTCACCTCGTCTAGTGGCTCGTCGTCGATCACGACCTAGCGCAGGATCTCGATTCTCGTGGGATGCTCTGGTCATCGTGAAGGCATGATGATGGCTATGTGGGCTCCGCTGCACTGAATAGTATTCTGAAATCAACAAAGTGACAAATGTAAGTGTCACTTTCAAAGTATATACTCTCATTTGTTTATCTTCACTTTTGAAACCCTAACTTTCCTCTATCATTCATTTTATCATAACTTGAGTTTGGGAGATGCGATTTTCGATCCGTTTGTTGCATTGGAATCATAATTTCCTTCTTTTACTCTCCGGATGTTCCAAAAAGTGCTTTGATGAAGCCTATTTAGTGAACACCCCTCATCAATACTCTCTTACACAATTTGTCGCAAGTAAACATGCTACCCTGTTTCACCTCCCTAATAAGCAAGTCGAAATAGGGGGGGCATATAGCTACTCACAGATTTCATCACTTTCCCTAGTAAGCATTAGGTGATTTTGTGATCTAACGTGTGTTTTGTAGGGTGCGGTTCCTAACTGTGTACTGCAGATACCCCTGGGGGCTTCGTCCGATAACTTATGGATATATCCTTTTTCAAATAATGTTTACTTTTCTGTACTTTAGCTTGCATATGCACGTAGTACTCATATGACTGCTAAAGTGGGGGCTAAATGTAGCATCGTAAATTGTACGCACTTGCTAGGGTGGTACAATTTCACACCTAGTTTAGCACCCACCTTAGTGCATTTTACATTCTGCATTGCATTTCTCCTTAAGCACTTAATTAATCAAATTAATTAGGTCTAAGGTCCTATTTCATCATCCTCTACATCATAAAGTTGGGCCCTTACGCTAAAGCGTGCCCTTCGCATTTTATTCCTCCAATACACCACTTAATCAAAAACCCTAATTAAGTCCTATTTTGAACTTGGGGTCCTGGTTTCGGGGTCAAAACATCTCAAAATCACCTATAACTTCGGGATTCTCTCTAAAATCATCATATCCGACGGCCCTGAAAATTTGGTGAAAAGTTGTCGGGACCGTGGCGCCCGGAGTGCACATGGTCCAGGACATTTTTCCCGAAATTTTGGGAGCACGATCCAATCATAAAATAAAGCTTAACCCCAAGAAATTGGCGGGATATTCAATCTCTAGGTCGGCCAAAAGATGAATTTACGATCTAGGGTTTCCTACATAAGAGCTCTCTTTCTTCATTTGAAAGGATCCAATTTTTGTTTTCAGAAACTTCATATGCAGTGAAAGAGTAGATCTTTGAAGACTTCAACAACATTCAACATCCTTCTACCAAGCATCTATCAAATTCATTCATCCACTTAGGGCTTGGAAGACATTGAAGAACAATAGGAGATTACCGACTGAAGATTGGCTTGTACTCCTCCCTTGAGGGTTGGGTATGATTTCATGTTGTTTTCATGTCTTTGCATAAGCTTCAATACATCATTTATTCATGCTTTAGATCACATTGCATCTTGATTTAGAGCATTTACATTGTCATTTACAAGCAATTAGGGTTTACTTTCTAGGTTGCTCTAGTTTGCTTTCTTGCATTTTAGGACCTTGCACACACACTAGGTCTGCACACACAATACATTTTACAAAACAACTTGGCTATTCATGGAGGTGGAAATCACCGAAGCGGGGGTTTGACTAAGGCAAAACCCTATATAGCCACCATACACCCTTTTTCAAATATCATTGCAGGTTTCGGGATTCGGACGATGCCGCGGGATACAGATCCGGAGAGAACAGGTCGAGACAGCACTTTGCATCAAATTGTAGAGCAGAAGACTGGGACAGGGGCGCTGGGCGCCCTGGTCCTACCATGACAGGGGCGTTGGGTGCCTTGGTCCCTGGGACAAAGGCATTGGGCACCCTGGTCCTCCGGACAGACAGCTTTCCGATAGTGTTTCAGAGTGCAGAACGACAGTTTCCAGTGCAGTTTTCAGGACAGTGGTGCCCGCGCCCCCGTCCCGAACATTTTTAGTCCGATTTTGACTCCGGGTACACATCTGCATTCTTATTTCATCCTTTTATTTACAATTGTTCATTGTTTAATCTCAATTCTACAATCTTGTTATTAGTTCATACTTGCATTTTGGGATTAGGGTTTGAACTTGCATTACTTGATCTTACAATTTCAACAAGGGAATAGAAATCCTAATAGATATTCCGTGGCTCTCTCTTTCACCAAAAGAAGTAGCCAATTGTGCGATATCTCTAGGCTCTTTCGTATTCCGTAATGTGTGTCAAAAGGTAGGATTAGGGCATGTTAACCTAGTCTCACTTTTTCCCCTACACACCTTGTAACCAAGTGGTTACAATTTGAAAAAGATTTGCCAGACCCAAATTCAAGTTCTCAATGAACTTTTTACTGTCCTTTATTGCTGCCTTTATTCTTTGAACCGTACCGGTGAGGTGTTGCATTTGCTCTGCCGATGTTTTTTGTCCTTGTACCAGTGCATCAAATATTTCTTTCCTTAAAGATGCTAGGTAGTCTAGTTGTAGACTTAGTCTTAATTTCAGATATTTAGCCTTACTTTTTATTCTCTCCTTTTCTCTTTCTAGCTTTAGTAACTCTTCATCAAAACCTGTTATCTTTTGCTCAAAATTGATAATGAATCAGATGAATTAATAAAATTGTCAGCTAGCTTATTAATTTCCTCTTGTATCTTTCTCATTTTCTTATCTATATCAACTATCAAAAAGTTTGTCTTACAAGTGTCTCTGTACAAAGTTTTGAACTCCTTGAGTGTGATGCACAGTTTCGGTAGAAGTGTGTCAAACTGCCTTGTACACTTCTTTATTTGTTCCTCAAAGAATTTATGTTTTTCCTTTTCTAACCTCTCTTTGAATGCTTCCTCCTTTATTTTGTTCAACTGTCACTGTGTTGTCAGTAATATACTTAGACAAAGTGTCAAGTTGACTCAAAGAATCCTTATTATCTACATTGCATTTTGGAGCTATCATCTTCAAAATTGGAATTGTTTCATCTATAGCTTTATATGCCTGTGAACTACAATCTTTTATTTTCTTTAGAGAGTCCAAAAGAACTTCAGTTACATTTGTTGATTTAAATCCTGTAGTTGAAGAGCTAACATTCTGAATTCTATTGGTGGGAGCAATATCCTTGCTTGCAGTGACCTCTGGTAGGTCAGTCTATGTTTCCATTTCCTTAAGCAAAGGCTTTTGTTGTTCTTCTGTTGCCGGTGGCACTGTTTCCACATAAACCTGTTCCTTTTCTGGAGCCTGTTGCTCTGCTTGTTGCTTTGTTTGTTGTTCTGCTTGTTGTTCTATTTTCCCATATGCCAGTTTACCTTTAGTGTTATCTATGTTATCAGTTACCAGTGGCTCACTAGCCATATCTATCTTACTGGTTGTGTCCTTGTCTATCATAATGTTAACTTTTTGAGTATCAACATCAACTGTGTAAAGTACCTCAAAATTAGGATTTGTATCCTCTTATGATACATCCATACTCTCATTAGCTGGTTGATTTTCAGTTGTTGTTACCGGTGGAGTAACCAGAGGTAATGGGGATAAGTTATCTCTTATTTTGATGCTTGGAGGACCACCAACCTTTCCTTTACCCTTATCCTTGTCTTTCTGATATACCTTGATTGGTTTAGGGTTTCTATACTCTTCCTGTTTTTCTTTCTCAACAAGGAATATATCCCATGCATTTTCAGTTTCTTCTGTAATTAGATCAATATGTCGATGTGCAATAGAGAATATTGACCGATTAGCCTTTGCAATTAGATCATCTATTTCCTTTGGAGAGTTAACTGGGTAGACAACAAGTAACTTTTCAATTTTTATTTTCTTGTCAAGTTCTACAATAGATTGTCTTCTTGCTTCCAATCTCTTGAATAGTTCATCTGGTAGTTCATCTACAACTTGCATCAAGAACTTTTTGTAGATATCCAAGTGTAAAATAACATTGTTTTCAACCTTTTCTTTATCATCAACTGATAGTGAGTCATATAGTTTGTTGATGTTTTTAAGTTTTCCTTCTTCTGTGATTTCACCCAATAGTCTATCAATCAGAGAAATATTTTGTTGAGTCCTTTTCTTTGGTGTCAACTTTTTCTTCTTAGGAGTAGACTTCTTGATCGGGGGGGCCTCACTGCCTGTTGTTTTTGCCTGGTTCTTCTAGGTGAAGGTGTGGATACTGGTGAAGGTTGTTTTTTCCTTACAACTCTTTTAAATTCAGCTGGCATGTCACTCTCTGAAGAAGTTGCTACTGGTGAAAGGCGAGTTTCTGGTTTTTGTGCATGTAACTCATCTTCAGTGATACCGGTTTGTTTTAGTACATCTTCTTTGATATCCTTAGCCTGCCTTGAACCTCTCCTCACTGTTGCTTCTACTTTCTTCACTCTCTTCTTGGATTGAATTTGTTTTTCAATGGTTTCAGCACTGCCAAATATCTCTTCGTTAGGTTCATTGGGTGCTTCTAGAAGGGCTTTAGCATATGTTTCAATTATGTGATCATCTGTCTCATAACCCATTTCAGTAACCCAAATTGTTCTTGGGATAACTACTTCCATCCAGATCTCATCCTTATTTTTATTTACAATTTCTTGTGATAATCTTACTCTACTGTTCATTCTGGCCTTTAATGCTTGAAAGCATTCATTAATATTCTTTTCTTTGTTTTCACCCATGTTGTTTAATAGGTCAGATAATTGTTTGCCTACCGGTATGTCAAATCCAAGGTTCTTATTACCTATACTAGGCACCTATTTGGTTATATGTAGCATTAAGCAAATAAGTAAGTTACCAAATCTGAATGTCCCTTTCTTTTCCTTCTTGATCTTTCCCAGATTGTCAATAAGTTCATCCTTTAACCATTCGCATACATCAATTTTCACATTATCTTTAACCATATCATGTGCACTTTTTATGCATAAGATGGAAACTGAGTTAAGTTTGTTTGCATGTGTTGTTTTGTAACCCAAAATCATGCTAATGAATCTCACATATATGTCAGTTACATCATTTACCCTCAAGGACCTTTTGTCGGATGTTGCACCTATTAGGTTCATTACCAAGTCATTTGAGACCACCTTTGTCTTGTCTGGTCTATTACCGATGGAAGGTAACCCTATTACAGCTTTCATAGCTTCCTTTGTAATTTTATGAACCAAATCTAGCCAAAGGAATGCAACATGTACCTTGCTCAATACTATCCTAATAACTTTCTTAGGGAAATCCGGAATGCTGAGGATTTCAGTGAATCCTAGGGTTTCAATAATTTTGTGTTCAAGCTTTACATTACCGGAGTCATCACATATGATAGTTTTGTACATGTTCTTGATTTCCTCATCACCTAATTCTTCTATGTGGCAATGCATGTACATTCTAGGGTCTTCTATAAAAACAACTCCTTTGGGGATTTGGGAAAATGCACCAATATTATCATCCTTTTTAGCTATCTTGGGAACTAGTTGAAATACGAGCCTAGGGCATTTGATTACCTCGACTATAGTAGGGTTTGCTATGAATTCAGGTATAGAAGAGGTTGCCATGATTATAAATACCTTTTTTTGCTTTTGGAAAGATTGATTGTTGAAATGCTTTGCCTCTTTGCTCGAAATGCCTTAGCTTTAGAAATTTCGTGCTCTTCGAATGTTTGAATGCTTGTTGAAGAGAAATGGAGCCAAAAACACTAATTTATAATGTCAATCTACCAACTACCACATTTAATGCTTGTCAGTTAAGTAATCACTTAACATATCTACCGGTACAGAAGTAATTTCAACTTCTTACCATCAACCAAGGGAATAATAGCATATTTCACATTGATTGCCAAACCCTCAAAAGAATTTTCTTCAATTAGATGAAGAGGGTCCTGCCGGTGGAGCAATACTCTGTTCTACCGGTGGAGTGTTCCTTGGTTCTACTGGTGGAGGAGTATTCCCAACACTGTTTAGGTATGACTTTCTAATCCATTGTTTTGAGAATTCTTGCTTAACTTCTTCAACCTTTTCTTTTCCTTTCAAACTAGAACCTTTGTTGTCTAGCAGTGGTGCCTTACTTCTGAAGGATTTTGCAATATGTCCAATCTTGTTACAAGCATAACAAGTCACCTTATTTTTCTGAATATCCTTCCCATAACCTATGTCGGTTTGTGTTCTGCATTGATTAGATAAGTGTCCAGATCTTCCACAAACATAACATCTCACATTCATTCTGCAATTTTTAGAATTATGACCAACTTTGTTGCATTTTGAACATTGACCAGTGGGTGCATTGGTATTCTGATAATTTCTAGATCTACATTGATTTGCTCTATGACCATACTTGTTACAGTTAAAGCATTTTCCATTGAATTTATAAATAGTAGGTTGTCTTAAAGGTTTGCTATGATCCTGTGTATTTGCAGTACCGAAGCTTTCACCAACTTCAAAGCCAATTCCACAAGTGTCACCTTTAGGTTTTTGATTCTTCAGCAAGTTACCAAGTTCTTCTGAGCTTTTCTTGAATTTCTCTTTATGCTGATTTGCAGTATCTAGTTCTCTTTCTAAGACTTCTTTCTACCTCATCAGCTCATTTGAGTCATTTTGTGTGTGCATCAGATCTGACTTCAACAAATCATTTTCATAACTAAGTCTTGTGTTTTCATTTGCAGCATCACTTAGTCTTCTAGTCAAATCTTCTTCATTCTTCTTTCTATCTTCAATTTCTTTAAAAAAACTCATAGTCATATCCTACATCTCATTGTTTGTTCTCATGTTCTCTTGTTTGAGCTTGTTTATCATATCATTAGGAATTTCTCTTTCATCATTCTCATTTTGCATCTTTTCACAAAGTTCTCTTCTCTTGTTTCTTGAAATAGTAAGATTTTCTTGAAGTGCTTGAATGATATCCTGAGCAGCCTTTAGATCATCTTCAAGTTTGATATTTTTCAATTTTTCTGCATCATAGTCTGAGAGAGCTCCTTCAAGTTGCTTCATCAAGTTTTCCATCTCTACCGGTGTCAAGATCTTCCTCAAGCTATTAGGCTTCTGAAAATAGAGGACCAAGCTCTGATACCAATTGTTAGGATTCCCACAGATACTGAGAGGAGGGGGGGGGGTGAATTAGTATCTGATCGATATTAAGATTTTCTTAACTTAAAACATGTATAGCATATTAATACTGTGTACCAGTAAATAGAAAGTAATGCAATAAACAGAGACAAAAGCAACCACATGAAAAACACACCATAACACAATATTTTAATGAGGAAACCCAATGTGGGAAAAACCTTGGTGGGATTTGTAACCCACAATATTCACTTACTAGCCAATAAGAGAATATTACTGCTACAAGAGGGGCCTACACATGCAGGAAGAACAAGTGCATAGAGTTCACTGCTCAAATACAAAATAGGAAGTCTCACTGACTTACAAAATGGATTATATAAATCCAGTGTCTTGTACTGCTTCAAAATAGCATCTATAATGCCAGATCCAGTACCGGTTTCTGCTCTGCTTCTTACATAAATCCTTAACCTATATTTTGCATAATAGGTTTGCCTTATTTCACCTAATTACATTCTTCTATTCTTACATAATTGTTCTACAATGATCTCTCTTATATAAGAGTCATTTTACAAATTGCCAAATCATCTTACAATGATTTTTCAATAATAAACAAAATATATTAATAGTAAAATTCTTGTCGGCTTTTGTGTCGGTATGCTTCCTTTCACTGCCAGTGTCGGTGGTCTGTGTGCCAGTGTAGAATCTAACTTTGCTAGTTCTGGTAGATTGCCTTGCCGGTGACATAGGATTGTAAGTTTACCATCAATGACAGAACCTTCAATCACCTACAATGTCTCATTGGAGTGTGCATTTGCCAACATAGTCTACCACCAAGAAAGAATGCACCACCGGTTGTGCTTTTCTGGTCGTCCACATTACTAGCCCAATCAGCATCTGTAAACACTTTGAGGTTGAAATCATTACTGTATGGATACCACAATCCATAGTCTATAGTTACCTTTAGATATCTAAGAATCTGCTTGACTTCTACCAAGTGGGATTCTCTTGGACTCTTCTGAAAACCTGCAGTAATGCCTATTGCATGTGCAATGTCCGGACTGTTGTGTACTACATAGTGAAACTTACCAATCATTGATTGCTATTCCTTCTCATTCACCAATGTTGAGTCATCTTCTTTTGATAATTTACAACCGATCACCATCGGTGTACCAACCAGTTTGTTGTCTTCCATGCCAAAGGTCTTCAACACCTCTTTGAAATACTTGGATTGAGTGATAAAGATATCGTCTTTCATTTGTTGTATTTGTAGTCCAATGAAGAACTTAATCTCTCCGATTAGTGACATCTCAAATTCCCTCTTCATCTCATCTACAAAATCATGACTCATCTTGTCATCTCCACCAAAAATTATGTCATCAACAAATACTTCACAGATCAGAATTTGAACTCCTTCTGACTTCAGATAGATATTGTTATCTTCACTTGTTCTTTCAAATCCAATCTTCACAAGATGGGAGTGTAACCATTGATACCATGCTCTAGGTGCCTGCTTCAATCCATACAAGGCTTTATGTAGCCTACACACCATGTCATTGTCTTCTGATAGAGCAAACCCATCTGGTTGCTCTATATACACCTCCTCTTCAAGTATCCCATTCAGAAATGCAGATTTTACATCCATCTAATCCACTTTGAATCCCTTGAAGGCTTCATATGCAAAAAGCATTTGAACTCCTTCCAATATAGCTACTGGAGCAAAGGTTTCTCCATAGTCTTCTCCTTCTTGTTGAGCATATCCCTTACATACCAGTCTGGCTTTGTTTCTTACCACTGTGCCATCTTCATTCAGCTTGTTTCTAAAAACCCATTTGGTGCCAATAACATTTTTATACTCAGGTCTGGGTACCAAATACCATGTACCATTCTTTTCTATTAGGTCAATTTCCTCTTCCATAGCCTTGATTCAGTCTTCATCTATATGTTCCTCTTTGAATGTTTTAGGCTCAAATTCAAAGATCATGCAAGAATTTTCTTTGACCTTTCTTCTTGTAAGAATTCCTGCATCCTTATCTCCTATGATCAGCTTTGGATCATGATTCATCTTTACATACCTAGGAATGATCTTAGCTATTTCCTCTTTCTTTTCCTCTTCATCCTCATCTTTATCAACATCAGCATCTACCGGTGTAGGAGCACTATTACTGGTACTAAGCTATTTTGCAACCGATTCCCAAAAGGTTACAACCGGTTCATCTACCACTTGCTCACTGTCGGTTTCCTCAGGTTTCATCAACTCTAACATTGATACTTTCAACAATTCTCTGAGTCCTATTGTTAAAACATTTGAGAGCTTTGCTCTTGGTGGAATACCCTAGGAATATTCTCTCATCACATTTTGCATCAAACTTGCTCTGGTGTTCACTCCTCTTGATATAACACTTGCTACCAAACACTCTAAAGTAGCTTACTACAAGAGTCTTACCAGTCCAATACTCATAAGGTGTTTTATCCTTACCTTTCTTGATGAGTACCTGATTCATAGTGTAGATTGTAGTGCTCACTGCTTCTCTCCAAAAAGTGTGAGCAACCTTTCCTTGAATCAACATTGTTCTGGTTGCTTCAACTACAGTCTAGTTGTTCCTTTCTGCTGGGCCATTCTACTGTGGAGTCCGGGGGGTAGACAGTTGCCTCTTGATGCCATTTTTTTCATAGTACTTATTGAATTCTCCAGAGGTGAACTCACCTCCTTGGTCAGTTCTAAGGCATTTGATTCTCTTACCACTTTCTTTTTCAACCAGTGCTCTGAAGGCTTTGAACTTTCCAAAAGCTTCAAACTTGTCTTTTAGGAATGTGACCCACATCATTCTTGAGCAATCATTAGTAAGAATCATAAAGTACCTATCTCCTTGAACACTCCTAGTTTTCATAGGACCACACAAATCAGTATGCACAAGATCAAGTAAATTTTCTGTTGTGAAAGATTTACCTTTGAAGGTTGAGGAAGACATTTTCCCCAGTTGACATTCTCTGCACAGAGGATTCTCTAGTTTGTTCAGCATAGGCAATCCTCTAACTACCTTGATCTTACTGGCCTTCACAATATTATCAAAATTTACATGGCAAAGTCTCCGATGCCATATCCAACTGTCATCAAACTTAGCCATTAGACATTGACTAATATTTGCATTCAACTGAAATAGGTTACCTGTGGTCTGCATACCAGTGGCCATCAGTTCACCACTCTTTCCTTTTATTTTCCACACTCCATCTTTGAATTCCAAAGTGAGTCCATTATCATTCAACTGAGCAACACTCAAAAGGTCATGCCTGAGACCTTCTACCCAATACACATTATCAGCACTACTTTTTCCATTTAGAGAAATGGACCCTTTTCCTTTTACCATACAAGGTGCATCATTACCAAATCGGACTACACCTCCATCATACTCTTCCAGAGACAGAAACTTTCTCCGGTCACTAGTCATGTGGTGAGGACAACCACTGTCAATAATCCATTCATTAGAATTATCAAAGTGGGAGACAAGAGCCTTCTTGTCTGACACATCTTCCTTGACATCTACAAATAATTTGTCTTCACTTTCTTCATCTTTTGATTCATCATCAGTGACACCTTCATCAAATACAACAAGATAGTTTCTCCTATTTCCTCCTTTGAACTTTTTGAACCTCTCCGGTTTGTCCTTATTATCACCATTAGGACAGTTTACAACAATGTGACCAATCCTATTGCAAGAAAAGCATTTCAAAGGGGGCTTACCTCTGTATTTGCCTGTTCCCTTAGGAAGTCTCTTGGCCAGAAGAGCTTCAAATTCCATCAAGATCTCCTCATCATCCATATCTCTTCTTTGTCTAGGTTCACAGTTGGCACTATATTCTTTACCCTTTCTGGATAGTACAGTAGATGCTTTAAAAGTTGAATCAGCCTTCTGAACACTACCATCATAATTGTTTAGCTCATAAGCTATCAACTTAACAATGATAGAATCAAGGGACACCTTTGTCTTGTCAATAGATCTCAACTCCTGAATAGCGGCAACCCTTATTGCATAGACCGGTAATAAGGTTCTCAAAACTTTGCTAACAATGGTCGAATCATCCATTGTACCTCCTGCACTCTTGATGTCTCCAACAATAGTTTTAATCCTTATCCCATATTGTTAAATGGTCTCTCCTTCAACCATCTACATGTCTTCAAACTTTCCTCTAAGGATCTCTTCCTTAGCTTGCTTCACATGCTCATCACCGCCATAGATAGACTCCAAAGTATCCCATACATCTTTGGGATTGTCTTTTTCCTAAACATCTATAAACTCAACATTAGATAGGCTGTTGATAAGAGCTTCCATTACTTGCCCATTCTCCTAAATTTATCTTCTTTGATCATTAGTGAGAGCACTGGTAGGGACAACATAAGTGTTCTCAACATAGCTCCAGTGTTGAGCACCCATGCTTTTAATGTATATCTTCATTCTCTCCTTCCATATCTTAAAATTATCTTTGTTAAACTTAGGACCTTCCCTCTTCATCATTAGAATATGATCTTTTCCTCAAGTGGTTAAGCTTACAACACAGAGGACCTAGAGGATACTCTAATACCAATTGATGAATAATGATGAATAGTAAGTAGTCAACAAATACTAAGTGGGGGGGGCAAATTAGTATAGAAAAAAACTTATGTAAACCACTTTGACTGCAAAGACTACACTAACTAGTAAACAGGATCACTGATCTAAAATAGCGCACTACTGATAATACACAGTAAGACAGTGAAACACACAAACTAGTAACACTTAGATCTTCTCACAACCTAATCTCTCATTTTCACTTCACCCATATACATAAACAAGTAATACATCAGAGATATAAAGACCACTAGATCAGCATGCATTATCTCTTAACAGAAAACACTAATCATCACATGAAAAAGCATCACACATGACACATTGATTTTTCACGTGGAAACCCAATAGGGAAAAACCATGATGGGGATGAATACCCACAAGTTGTTCTTTTAACTCTTCTGAAGTCCACTCTATTAGGAGCCTAATCCAATTAAGGACTTTAAAATAGGTTCTACTAGTAACCGATCCTGCTAGGGAGCACCCAGTTAAGGGATGGCTAAATACCTAGTTAAAGGTTAGAACCCTGCTAAAGGTTACCTCGCAAGAGGATTTGAAGAACTCAATGAATTTGAGTCACCCTATTAAAGGATTTACAGAAATCCCGTTAAAGCTACTCGGTTAAGGGATTTTCCAACTGCTGAAATGGTTAGAAGTCAACAAGTAATACACTGATATGATAACAACACTCAATGCCAAGACATATCCATTTTAGTTCCTTTACTTCTGCAATCACACTCTGTAGGTATCAACACACTTCTCTGATCTGGCAAGAATCAAGTATCTCTTCACTTGAATACACACATAACATTTGCCAACAACTTCACAATGCAAATCATCATCGACCTTATAGGAAACAGATAGGTCGTAGCATAAACCCTAAACCCTAATCATTTAGGTTATCAATACAGTCGATCCAATCCTGACCGTTCAAACACATTGCATTGAATAAAATAGTCTTGAACAGATCTCAAGATGTTCTCCATCATTCGTTCTTTGCAGCTTCTGGAAGTTGATAACCCATGGCATGCTCTCCATTGTTTACTGAGACTTTGCACATTCCTGAGGTAGATAGGATCAATCTTCCTTATGCAAGATCCTCAAGAAAATCCTTCACGTGCACAAGGCTGACGTGGCAACATGATTTGATCTTCATTTCAATGCTAACCCATCACAAGATGTCATCGATCAAATCACACAGACTTGGAATGCATCAACCAGAAGCCCTGATACAAACTTTCCATATACCGGTTCACATACGGGTTCACTTTCTGCATATACCGGTTCATTCTGTCATACCAGTTCACACTTCATCATTCCATCATACTGGTTCACAATTCATCATACCACTTCACTTGTACCATCATACTAGTTTACTTGTATCATCATACCGGCTCACTTGCCAGGTTGCTTACTTCAATATACCAGTTCATACTTTAGCATATTGACATCAATGACAACATACAATATCATCATGTCATCACACTTCTACTCATATGCCAACAGATGACTCCATAGTTGTTGAGGATACCACAATGGCATTTCATGCCTTACATTTTGCAAAGATAGTTGCCGATGAGGAAGAGAAAAAACATGAAGAGATTAAGAAAAGACATGTCGCTCTCAATGCTAGCCACAATGAATTGTATATAGAAAATGTTAAGCTAACAAAAGAGCTAGCAATAAGAGATGTCACCTCTATGACAAGGCAACAACTTGAGAACCTGCAGAAAATGAAAAAAGAGTTGTAGAAACAAAAAGAGGATACAAAAAATATGTATCTAGAGATTAGAAGGGCTACAATTTTATAGATCATTAATAAGATGATGGGAAAATTGAGTGAGGTTCACACCTCTTATTCTTTTATTTTCTAGGTGTGCACCCAATCGAGTAATATTCTTTCATTTTTTCAATCATTGAGCACCACATGGTTTCCAAAGGCAACTGTTTTAAAGGAGATTCTTTTGGCGGTGAAAAATGTGCATAATGCACCTCATATTATGGGGCTGACATGGAAGAATTACAACATGATGATAAAGGAGCTTCCCCATGTGGAGAGTGAAGACAAATTATTGATGGCAAAAATAACATCCTTTAGGGGTCTGCAGAAGTGGGATACCCCCAATATTTTGGCTGAGGATGACCAAATCAACGATTTGGACAGGTGCAAAGCAGAGTTCAAAGAATCAACCAATGCAGTTTTGAATTCATTAGTAAAGGGGGATCCCAAACAAAAGGATTTTTATTATTGAATTATTAATAGAATTATTGAGATTGATTCATTGTACCATATATTCATTGTAGAAGTTATCACAATACCTACAAAAAAAATGAAAGAGGCTATGAGCAAGTTGCAGAGTCTAAGAGCCTTCTCTTGGCCTACTACAGATAAAATGGACAACTAGCACTAACAATACTACTCTCTTGAGGAGGACCAGCCAGAAGAGGAAGAATAGTCAACATCATTACCATTTTTATGTCTCTTACATTCTTTCTATAGGTTCCTATTTTTGCAAGTTCCTTTATAATCACACAATCAACATGTCCCTGGCCTAGACCGGTGTGGCCTTCAGCACTACCTTTTGAATCTTGCTTGTGACAGGAGAATAAAAGTGAAGACATATCAGCCCACTCCTTCCAAGCCTATTGCACTATTTCCAAGAAGTTGTTATTGCATCCGCCTTCCAACCCTTCTCCCTAGGGTGATTTTTTGTAATGTACCTTGTAAAAGATGCCTTTTGGTATATTCTATTGTAACTAGCAATCATTTTTTGACAAGTGTCTTACTTAGCCTAAAGCTTGTTTTTGCTCTTTTGTCTTATAAAAGGGAAATCAGGGCCAGTAAGAAATGATTCTAAAATTATTGAGAAGCATAATGTATTAGGAGATAAAAGTAATAGAGAAAAAGATATTTCTCTTTGCAATTCTATTTTGAATGATATTGTGATGTATTTTATCTTTTGGAAATCAATATAAGAAAATCAATTTCAGATTGCTCCTATTACTTGTGTATGTTTTGTATAAATTACCTTTTTAATGACATTGTAATTTGTCTTCTCTGATGGGGAATGTATGTTCTTAGTGATAGGTCTATTTTCAAGTAAAAGGGTTAAATTTTGTTCTAAGAGTGTTACAATACATGTATGGGTGAACGTGATGGAATTTGAAATGATTTTAGTTTAAGCATTACATGCAAGTCATGAAGTGTTTAATGAATAGTTATAATATTGAGATGCAGAAGAGTTATTTAGAATAGCTTGTATTCAGACTCTATTCTCCATAGGATAAGCACTGGTCTTCTCTTTGAAATTGTTTCAAGATCATCCATTATCAAAAATATTTTCATTTCAGTTTGTAGGAGTAGTATTAGAATAGAAATCAATTCCAATGGTTGCATTAATACTTATAGAATGAGTTTGTAGCCAAAACCAGGAGTTTATTTATTTTTCCTTGGTATGTTTTCATTGGGATAATATGTTTTAATGTGTAATGTCTAAGCATAAAGTGTAGTAGGTCATTAGGACATTGTTAAGGGAGACGTGCCTTGGTTTTCCAGAGCCAAAAGTGTAGAATATTTCAGTTTTGAGAATGAATATTGTTCGTTGGCCAAATCTTATCCCAAACTTGTTGATAAGAAAGTGGCTAATCCTTTAGGGTTTAGGATTTGTTGATTTGGGAACCAACAAATTTTATGTTGGATAAAAAGTATGACTTGTTGACTCATTGTTATGCAAAGATTAATACCCTCTAAAAGAATTAAGTAAATAAATGCTCCAAATAAAGTACTTGACAATTACAACAAACAAACATAACATAACTATTTACAGCAAATGAATAACAAAGGACAACAGTATCACAACCATTAATTGTATTTGTATTAATAATGGATTAAAATTGCAATGTTAAATGGTGCATTAACATGATTCATCCCTAAACTTATAGATGAATTACAAATTGACACAATTGATACCAATCTACTACAGATGTTATACTGGAAGTAGATTTGATCTAGTACATAGAAGAATTGAAACCCATTTTTAATAGCAAATCTACTTCCAGCATCTTCGATTCGGATCAAGAAATCATGATAGAAAAGGATGGAATTATAGTGGACGAAGTAGAGAAAGGAAAAATTTAGAAGTGGGTAGCAATTCCAAAGTTCCTAATTGAGGGCCCCTCTCATGCCTTATTCCACCCATCCTTAGTCTATGTGCAATTCGTCTCTTTTTTCCTCTAAAATTACATAGCTGGAGGGAGGAGAATTTACAGTACCCCCAACAATACATTTACATCATATTTAATACTTTTTAACCTAAGAGAACACTTATCATAACTAAGAAATGAGAACACTGCATTCAAAACTCACGATGATCCATTCACTAGTAGAAATATGGCCAATAAATGACTACATGACCAAAAAAATTAGTCACGAGACCAAATTTTAGAATTTTTACAAAAAATCTATGAACGACTAACTAAATGACTAATTTGGTCATCGGGTGAGATTACACAAATAAAAATGACTAAATAAATGACTAATTTGGTCATCGGGTGAGATTACGCAAATAAAAATGACTAAATAAATGACTAAAGAAATTCTAAATAAATGACTATATAATTGATTGGCTCTTCTCTTAAAAAAATTAGGTACTTGTAGAAATGATATAAAAATTATCCTAATATTTTTGTTTGTAAATTATTTATTATTTAAATATTATTGTTATTTATAACAAAAAAAATTATTTTATTAGCAGGATATATTATATTATATATTTTTTTCTATTAAAAATATAATAAGAATAAAATTATAACAATTTCACTTGGATTTAAAATAGTTTTTGAAGATAAAATAAATATTTTACCTTAAATATTTAAATTATTCTTTATAAAATATCTTAAATTAAAAATTAAAAATATTCTAATTGTCTTAATTAAAACATAAATAAAAAAATTACATTTTAGAAATATTGTTTATAGGCTAAGATGAATGGCAGTAAATGAAAAAATTTCTTTGAGTGGAATTTCATGTTGGGTGCCATTTTTGGTCGGCACTCTACTAGCGCCAAATATTCTAGCATACATTAACCCAAGTGATATTTTGATTGTGTTTTGATTCTGCAAAAACTATATGTAGCAATATTACAAATAAATTGCATGCAAACCTTTATATACTACAGTTTTATCATCAGAAGCTTGTTAAAGAATAGTGATTTGTGGCATGCAAGGCTTCATGCATAGAGGAAACTGAACAAAACTCCTAAAAGGGCCTTAAGAGACTCTCAAAGTTCCAATTCAATAGTTTGATTCATGCAAAAGGTGAGGTTTTAAGCCTTTTAAAACCTTATTTCTTCACAGGAAAAGATTTATGGTGTTTCCCGACATAACAATGAGTATTTTAGATTTAGAGTTTTTGATATCATTGAAAGCTCTAACTTCAAGTTGTTTAGAAATATGGAGGAGATTTTATTCTTGTTCTTTTTAAAATATTTTCTCCCCAAATCCTATGCATTAAGATAGAAATAGAGAAATGACAATGTTTTATAGAAGTCAAGGGCATTTTACTATGTAAAGACAATACCAAATCTGAACACAAGGAGGAGGGTAACCAAGTGGTCTGATGTATGTTTCATTTTATAAGTCACAAAGATATTTTGTATCAAAAATAAAGACTTCAAGAAGTTGTGTCAAATTGTTACATAAGCTTGTTCCTTTATACATGCCCATCGCTTGAAACAACTAGCAGGGCAGTCATTAAGGCCGAAATCTCAAACATTGAAGCGGCATATTTGCAGCCTCTAGAGAACAAAATAGATATCTCTTTTATGCCTTTAGATATTTCTCTCTTTATTTGTGATGTCCATTGTAGATGCTTTAGGTCTGGACCTTCATTACTTGATTCACTAACTTTTCTCTTCAATGTTTTGAGTGTCTTCGATCATACCTAAGTGTGTGTTGCTCTATGACCTCTATTCTATAAAGATAATGATCTCCTTCTTCTTGCTAACTGAGTTTTCTTCTCTTTGATATCTTGACTACTTCTTCTCTATCTCATGGGGCTGAGTGCTTCTTTTAAATCATTAAATAAAACTCCCTTATGATTGTTCTATGGCTTCTCTTACTATCTAAATTTCTATAACTCTATCCTAATATTGTCCTAACCTTGTCTACACTTTGAGTAGACTTAATAATGACCTCATATATCTCTTTTGTCACCACTGGAATTGTCTTGGAAGGACCATAATGACAGTCATAATAGGACTGCATGTGACCCTTGTACATTTTAATAATCTTTGGAAGCTTGTTGATGGTGGCTTTGTGTTTCTTGGAATCTCTATTGCTCCTTTGGTTAGATGATTATTATGACTAAATTTGACATGCCCTTTTGAGCTTTAACTGCTTTGTGTCTCAAGACTTTTTTATGACTACCATTCCTCTTGGATTGTTCATATCATGCTTTGACAAAGACTATCATTAAAGTCATTGTGATCTTTGAGCCTTAATCTCTATCACATTGATGTTTGGCTGTCATTTTGAATTTATGTTTACCAACAAGATCTTGGATCAATCTTCTCATATCTTTTCCTTGACTTTCAACAATAAGGATTATCATTCAATGCCCCTAGATGCTATCTATTGATGAGTGTCAAAACTAATTTTGATTGCTTCTTTGTGCTTAGACTGTGTTTCTCTACAATATTATTTTTGAGGGAGGAAACTCTTCAAACCTTCATAACTATTCTTTATTTTTTCTCCCTGTTTTGTATAGCTTCTTTGTAGTTGTGATCATTGATCATGTTGTCGTCCCATGTAATAATGAATTGATTGCCTTGATTCTTATGTGAAGCATGACTACATTTTTTGTATTTTACCATGTGACTATGATATATCTCCTTTATACTTTGTAACTTTCCATCATTTCTATCATAGGAAGTCTATTTATGATCCCTGTCACTAATTTTGTGTCATTTAAGACTTAAGCTCTCTATTTTTTGAAATTGTAATATTTGCAGGTACAACTACTTTATGGAATCTCTGCATTTTTTTACAAGTTTAGATAAATTAATCAAGTTTGACAAAAATTGTGTCAAGAATGAAAGTAATACTTAAGGGATGTAATTATTTTAATGTGCATAGAATAGTCATCAAGAATCTTCCCATTCTCCAAAATGTACAATCTATCAATAAGTGCTCTCCTGAGTGTCAAACAAAAATCATTATATCTATTCAATATTCAAGTATACTTTCCAATCTCTACCACTTCTTTCACCTAAAAAACTGTAGTAGTAGTTTGCAAGTGCAATGACCTTCGCATCTCCAATGCAAATGCGTAGTTTTCAAATTTTGCCACATTTTCTTTTATAATTTGGCTATTGTTTTTTGACAGAATATTTTGCCATAAGAGAAATTACATGAAACAAAAGCACACAAATATTGTGAATGGATCAAATTGTCTACCAGCCCAAGGAGGAGGAAACGTTAAAGTGATTTCCTCATTGTTGTGAGACACTCTACAAGCAAGAACCCTAGTTTCACATGAAGGAACTGTCATTCTTGCAATAATGACACCGTGATTCGAATCTTGTCCAGCTATGGGATTATATCTTCCCTGCATCACATCTTCAGCTACAATTTCTAAGAACAATGGAAAGACTTGAAAACATCATCTTGTTTTTTTTTTGTTTTTTTTTTTATATTTTTCGATAAGCCTTTCCTAAAGCTTAGGGTTAGAAGCAACCGTAAGAATCTCTTTTTTTACATTAATAAACACGTCATCCATTTCTATATCTTCCATTTCCTCAACGCGATAAGTCCATAGCTTACATAAAGAATCGTTATAACCATCCCAGTTGATTTTGTAGGTCCCCTGAAAAAATTTACAAAACACTCCACAACTACTTTGCAACACAATTCCTACATAAATTTTTCACTGTTAGAATCTCTGTATATTTGTCTGTTAAGATTCTTGAGCGACTGTAGAGTTTCTACGGTTTTCTCAAAAATGATGCCCTTCAAAAGGTCTGAGGAAATACTCTAAAGCAACATCATTTTCTTGAGCTTAAAATTTTCATTTGAAAGAAGGAAGAGCTCTGATGTGTCTAGAAATAATCTAATCCTCATTGCACTGCCTGATAACGTACTCTAAAATCCACTTTGCACTTTTCTTGTCACTTATGATTTCAAAAGGAGCAGCCATCAAACATTTGGAAGTGCCCTATAAATTGCATAGCTTTCGTCTATTTTCCATTTGTCATCCACAAAAGCCAGATATGGAGTTATAACATGACCAAACTCCATGATCTCCCATTATCTATGCCTGCACAATTGACTCATTGTGAACATATGAGGAAATACTCTTTAGTAGCATCATTTTCTTGATCTTAAAATTTTCATTTGAAACAGGAAGAGCTTTGATGAGTCTAGAAATAATCCAATCCTCATTGCAGTGCTTGATAACGTACTCTAAAATACAGTTTGCACTTTTCTTGTCACTTTTGATTTTTGAAGGAGCGGCCATTAAACATTTGGAAGTGCCCTGTAAAGTGCATACCTTTCGTTTGATTTCCATTAGTCATCCACAAAATAACTAGCACTTGCACCAAACAAAGTGCAATGGTTATGTCGATAGTAAGATCTATAAAATGTGATTTCAATCTTGTATAAATTTATGTATTAAACAAAATTTCATGATTATGTTGTATTTGAATTTCTTTGCATCAGAGTATAAATCATTAATGTGTCATCATTCAATATCACTAGTTACTTGAATGTGTCATTTTTGGATTTTTTTTATGTTTGTTATTCTCACGGACAGGTATTGAAGCACTTGCATGGGTGATAAAGCTTGTTTGGGTAGGACTTGGTGTTGAAATGTGGCGATTGATCAGCAAAGTATTGTACACTCAGCACGTATCTTCACTGGGGTCCAGGGCGGGGCTGGGCCCCGAGCAGGGGTTCAGGGGCAGCAGCCCCCAAGAAAAGCGAGGGTTTGGGGGCGACAGCCCCCGAGAAATTTTTTTTTGCCGTTTTTCGTTGATGAAAACCAACATTATAATAAAACCCTAAAAAGGCCAACTTTGTTTGTTGCCCTAAAAATGCATGTTATAAGCGGCTGGGATGCTTAAGGCATTGTAAGGTTGATGTACTATTTTTGCTGGATAATAAGAAAGATTGGACGGCTATGTATGGTGGACGTAACCTATTCTGGGTGAACCACGTTAAATCTTTGTGTTATCTGTGTCCTGTTTTATTTCTTTATCTTTTGTATTTAAATCTACATATAATTGTTAGTTCATATTTGCTTTGGATCTTCTTGAAACCCTTACAATTGGTATCAGAGCGAGGTTTTTTGTAAATTGGCAGGACTTTTAGATTTGAGTGGGAGCAATGGAGGATTCCAAATTCAAGGTCAAAAAGTTTAACGGCCAGAATTATCAGTTATGGAAAATGCAGATGGAGGATTACCTGTATCAAAAGGATTTGTGGTGGCCATTGGAAGGAAAGGCAAAGAAACCGACCACAATATCAAATGAAGAGTGGGACATTTTAGATAGAAAGGCACTGAGATCCATTGGATTGTGCCTTGCGTCCTCTATAGCATTCAATATAATAGAAGCAAAAATGACTGTAGATTTGATGGAAACATTGGCTAAGTTGTATGAGAAACCCTCGGCTTCGAATAAGGTATTTCTTATGAAGCGTTTGTTTAATTTAAAAATGAGTGAGGGAGGATCTGTAGCAGAGCACTTAAATGAATTTAATACAATTACTAGTCAATTGTCTTCGGTAAAAATTACCTTTGCGGAAGAGGTTAGGGCTCTCTTGATTTTATGTTCTTTGCCAGAAAGCTAGAATAGCTTGGTTATGGCTGTAAGTAACTTTGTCTCTGGTAAAAATACTTTGGTATTTGATGATATTGTTGGTGTTATCCTAAGCAAGGAAATGCGAAAGAAAAGCACAGGTGAGACTTCAACATCATCAAGTAGTGTTTTGAATGTGGAGAACAGAGGAAGATCAAAGGAAAGAGGAAAAGGCCCTAGGAATGAGAAGTCACGAGGGAAATCAAAGAAAGGACGCTCTCAATATAGAGGAAAGAAAGATTGTTGGTACTGCGGAAAGCCTGGTCATCTAAAGAAAGACTGTTGGTCTCAGAAAAACAAAGAAGGAGACAAAAATGAAAATGATAGTAAGGAAGCTAATATTGCAAGTAATACTTTACAAGATTCTTTAATCTTATGTTTGGATAATGTTAATGATTCTTGGGTAATAGATTTTGGGGCTTCATTTCATGCTACACCCCATAGAAAATATTTTCTAGATTATGTTCAAGGTGATTTTGGACAGGTATATTTGGGTGATGATGAGCCCTGTCAAATTGTTGGAAAAGGAAAGATAAAGATCAAGTTGCAGAATGGTAATGACTGGTTTCTGTAGGAGGTAAGACATGTTCCTAATTTAAGAAAAAATTTAATTTCTGCAGGGCAACTAGGTAGTGAAGGTTGCATAGTTACCTTCTCAGACAGTATGTCGAAGGTCACTAAAGGATCATTAGTAGTAGCTAAAGGTGCGAAGATAGGCACATTATATCTGTGTATTGGTAACACTTACTCTACCTTAACTGCTACAGATAAAGTTACTGCAGGGACAACAACAATAAATGTTGCAAGAACAGATTCAATAATGTGGCACCACAGGCTTGGGCACATGAGTGAGAAAGGGATGAAAATCCTTCACTCCAAAAATCTATTGCCAAGACTAAAGAAGATTGATTTAGAGTTCTGTGAAAACTGTGTTTATGGTAAACAGAAAAGAGTCAGATTTCTCAAGGTTGGGAAAGAGAAGAAGAGTGAGAAGTTAGAGCTTGTACATTCAAATGTATGGGGACTGACTCAGGTATCATCTCTTGGTGGCTCTTGTTATTATGTTATTTTTATTGATGACTCAACCAGAAAAACATGGGTATATTTCCTAAAACAAAAATCAGATGTTTTTGAAACTTTTAAGAAATGGAAAGCTTTGGTTGAGAATGAGACAGGAAAAAAGTTGAAGTGTCTCAAATCAGATAATGGAGGTGAGTATTGCAACAAAGCATTTGAAGATTATTGTTCCTTAAATGGGATTAGAAAGCAAAAGATAGTTCCAGGAACTCCACAGGCAAATGGTGTGTCAGAGAGAATGAATAGGACTATCATGGAACGTGCGAGGAGCATGAGATTGCATTCTGGATTGCCCTTACATTTTTGGGCAGATGTTGTACATACTGTTGTCTATTTGATAAATAGAGGACCTTCAACCCCTTTGGATGGTGGTATTCCAGAGGAGGCATGGACTGGTAAAAAGGTAAATTATTCTTTTCTAAAAACTTTTGGTTGTGAAGATTTTGTCCATGTTGATAAAGAAAACAGAACCAAGCTTGATGCTAAATCTCATAAATGTACCTTCATTGGATATGGGATAGATGAATATGGCTATCGGTTATGGGATTTTGAAAATAAGAATATTATTAGAAGTAGAAATGTTATATTCAATGAGAAGGTTATGTATAAAGAACAGATGCAAGAAAAGAAGCATGAACAAGACAAACAAGAATATGTGGTGTTGGATGAGATTCCTGAAAATGAAATGCCACATGTACCTGATTCTCAGCAACAACAGATTGTCCCACAAACTCCTGTAAGTGTTAGACGTTCTACAAGGACAAGTAGACCCCCTGAAAGATTTTCTCCTTCTTTGTATTCTATTTTATTAACTGATTCTGGTGAACCAGAAGAATATGAAGAAGCAATGCAGGTAGATGCCAAACAACAGTGGGAGCTAGGCATGAAAGAGGAGATGGACTCCTTGATGAAAAATAAGACTTGGGACTTAGTCCCTTTACCTATAGAAAAAAGAACCTTGCCTAACAAATGGGTTTATCGGCTAAAGGAGGAGGAAGGAGGTCAGAAAAGATATAAGGCCAGACTTGTGGTAAAAGGTTTTGCACAAAAAAAGGGTATAGATTATGATGAAATATTTTCTCCAGTTGTAAAAATGACTTCAATTAGAATTGTACTTAGTCTCGTGGCTGCAGATGATTTACATCTTGAACAATTAGATGTCAAAATATCTTTTCTCCATGGAGATTTGGAGGAGGAAATTTACATGTTGCAACCACAGGGATATGAGGTCAAAGGTAAGGAGAACTTGGTGTGCAGGTTGAAGAAAAGTCTGTATGGCCTAAAGCAAGCACCTCGGCAATGGTATTTAAAATTTGATAGTTTCATGGCTGAACACAGTTATCATAGATGTCATTCTGATCATTGTGTATATTTTAAGAGATTTGATAATGGCAGTTATATTATCCTATTGCTTTATGTTGATGACATGCTTGTTGTTGGGTCTAACATGCAACATATAAATGATCTTAAACAAAAATTAGCCAGGTCATTTGCTATGAAGGATTTGGGTGCAGCTAAGCAAATTCTTGGTATAAGGATTACACGAGATAGGAAAAATAAAACCTTGAATTTGTCCCAAAGTGAGTATATAAAGGTGTTGAAAAGATTTAACATGCAAGATGCAAAAGCAGTTAGTACACCTTTGGCTAGTCATTTCAAATTGACTAAGGAGATGTGCCCAAAGGCACAGGAAGAGGTTAATAAAATGTCTAACATCCCGTATTCATCAGCTGTGGCAGTCTAATGTATGCAATGGTATGCACAAGGCCAAATATTGCACATGCAGTGGGAGTTGTGAGCAGGTTTATGAGTAATCCGGGTATGGAACATTGGAATGCTGTGAAATGGATTCTTTGGTATTTGAAAGGAACTACTACGAAGGCATTATGTTTCAAAGGATCTAATGCTGCTCTGAGTGGATTTGTTGACTCTGATCTGGTGGGTGATATTGATTCACGGAGGAGTACTACAGGGTATGTTTTTACTATAGGGGGAACTGCAGTCAGTTGGATTTCTAGGCTGCAAAAGGTTGTTGCACTTTCAACCACTGAAGTTGAGTATGTTGCTGCTACAGAAGCCAGTAAGGAGATGATTTGGTTACAATGTTTTCTAGAGGAATTGGGTCAGACATAGGAGGATCGCCCATTGTATACTGATAGCCAGAGTGCCATTCATCTTGCGAAGAACTCTACTTTTCATTCAAGGACAAAGCACATTCAGCTCAGGTACCACTTCATCCAGACTATTATGGAGGAGGGTCAGTTACGGCTTGAGAAGATTCACACAAGTGAGAATCCTGCTGATATGTTCACAAAGGCAGTTCCACAAGAGAAGCTGATTTCTTCATCAGATTTTGTTGGTCTTCTTGATTGATAATTGTGGAATTTATACGAGTCAAGTCCTAGTGTTTTATCCAGCAGATGTTGCATGTACAGTGGTGTCATGTAGTATCAGTCTCCAAGTGGGAGATTGTTCGGTGAGGAGCCTAATCAGTCTCTAAGTGGGAGATTATTGAAATGTGGCGACTGATCAACAAAGTATTGTACACTTAGCACGTATCCTCATCGGGGTCCGGGGCTAGGTAGGGGTTCGAGGGTGGCAACCCCTAAGAAAAGCGGGGGTTTGGGGGCGGCAGCCCCGAGAAAATTTCTTTTGCCATTTTTCGTTGATGAAAACCGACATTGTAATAAAACCCTAAAAAGGCCGACTTTGTTTGTTGCCCTAAAAATGCATGTTATAAGCAGCTGGGATGCTTAAGGCATTGTAAGGTTGATGTACTATTTTTGCTGGATAATAAGAAAGATTGGACGGCTGTGTATGGTGGACGTAACCCATTCTGGGTGAACCACGTTAAATCTTTGTGTTATCTGTATCCTATTTTATTTCTTTATCTTTTGTATTTAAATCTGCATATAATTGTTAGTTCATATTTGCTTCGGATCTACTTAAAACCCTAACACCTGGAGACTTTTGAAAAGGCGGGCAAGGAAATTGGAGTTTTCTGCAACAAATTTGAAGTCAGTGAGGCCCTTTGTAGCAAATTCAGAGGTAATTTGAAACCCTCATTGCTGAAAGTAAGCTGATAGGAAACAAACACATATTCCACTCTTAGCAGGTAAACTTCAAATGAATGTAAGATAGATCTCAAAACAATGACTCATTGTATCTTCTTTCTATTACGGTCTCAAAATGTAAGATAGATCTCAAAACAATACTAGAATGCAGAATATTACAAATGGATCAGTGTCAAAGTTTGACTATGGAACAATATCATGCACATGATGAAAGAGTAGCTAATGAGAGGAGCTTGGACAAATATCCATGTCCATGTAATGATTGTCTTGGTGGAAAGGTGAAAAAAAGAAATATGATTTATCGACATATGATAAGTTGTGGGCATAGTGGTATAAGCCCTTGGGATTACAATTATTATTAAGATATGATAGAATTACAGACTGTGAGAGATGAGGAGGTAGCAAACATAGACGAAATGACAGCAAATATAGATGAAGTAGCACCAAACATAGATGAAAAGGCATAAATGTTTGACAAAGGGTTTGAAGTTGATATAATTTTGAATAAGGGTCTAAGAGATGATTGGGCCAAGTCAATGGAGGATACTTTAAAGCCTTTTTATGCTAATTGTAAGTTAAGTCATTTGACAACAATCCTTCAAATTATTAACTTGCAAGTGGTGCATGGTTGGACAAATGAGAGTGTAGATCGGTTATAGGCGTTATTAAGTTCATTGTTACCAGTCGACTCTACATTACCAACAAAACGAAGTCAATGTAAAAATAAAATCAGTAAGCTCATCTTGGGGTATGAAAACATCCACACGTGTGAATGGTTGTGTATTATTTTGCAAAAATATTGCAAGTGACAGTGAATGTCCGAAATGTCATGAAGCAAGGTATAGACAAGGGTTGAAATCAGTTGTGGTTCCTAGAAAAGTTCTTCACCACTTTCTGATAATCCTACAATTACTCCAAATGTATAGGTGTAGAGACATTGCTGAACTTATGTAGTGGCATGCCCAAAATAAGAGCATTGATGGAAAACAACGATATGTTCCTGATTCAAGGACATGGATGGAATTTGATAATAGATGGTCTGATTTTTCTCAAGATCCTCATAATATAAGGTTGGGTTTGGCTCTAGATGGGGTGAACCCATTCTCAAATCAAATTACTAAATGGTCAACTTGGCTAGTGTTTCAAATAAATTATAACTTGCCTCCATGGTTAGAAACTAAACCATTTTTCTTAATGTTATCATTGATTATACCAGGAAAGAAAAGTGTGACTTCAAAAATAATAGATGCTTATCTAGAGCCATTGTATGATGCACTAATGGAATTTTGGAAAGGAATTTAAGAAATTCAATATTTAAGGGATGGTCATTCAATCAAATTCACTTTAAGAGCTTCCTTATTATTTATGATTCGTGATCTTCCTATGTATGGAACATTATCTAGTCTCTTTATTCATGGATACCATGGATGTCCTACTTGCAACTTTAAGGATTTTGTGAGGCACTCGAGAAGTTTGCGTAAGTGTATTTATTGTGTACATCATTCTTACCTTTAAATAGATCATCCATATCATCAGCAAAACACACGTTTCAATAATCAAGAAGAGAATCATGAAGTGCCATTGCTAATAACAGGTGATTACATTATTGAGTATGGACATAAAAGAATGTCATTTATTGAAAATGATGGGATTGTGGGTAGTAGAAACAATCCATGCAATGAAAGTGGTGTAAAATAGTTGTGTATATTGTATAAGTTGCCATACTTTAAGGATATGTCCATTAGGCATACTGTTGACTTTATGCATATTGAGAAAAATATAGCCTATGCTATTATAGAAACTATTTCATCATGTGAAGACTTTCAAGAAATAAAGATTCATCGAAATCTTTGGGTTGAAAAATATGATAATGAAAAATATAGAAAGCCTAGTGCTCCTTACATCTAGACAAAAGAACAATGTGCACAATTCTTACAATTGATGTCTTAGACTCACTTTCCCACTGGATATGTAAGTAGTAGCATCAAAAGCCAAACTTACATTAATAGCTTAAGAGGCCTCAAGACCCATGACTATCATGTCATAATCGAGAATATCTTACCTATTATGGTAAATATATCAAGTTTGGAAAAGGGGGCAAGATTGGCAATTATAAGGTTGGGCCTAATATTAAAGAGAATGAGCTTACATGTATTAGATCCTTCAAACTTTGATAGTTTGAGGGAGGAGGTTGTTAAAGTCCTTTGTCTATTGGAACAAGAATTTCTAGCAGCAATATTTAACATTTCTATGCATCTTTTGATACATCTAGAATATGAACTAGAGTATTGTGGCCCAATAAGAATGAGATGGATGTATCCTATAGAATGATATATGAAGGTTTTGAAAAAAAATGTCCGTACTAGGGCAAAACCAGAAGGCAACACGTCTAAGGGATATTCAATGCAAGAGGCCATGGGATTTTGCACAGAATATGTGAAGGATTTTAAAAATCTCAATCGATGTGTATGGGATGATGACGAAGATAATAGAGTTGCAGGTGAAGTATTAGAAGGCAATGGTTGTCGCTTCAAGCTATCATATCAAGAAAGAAGTCCAATACATGCCTTTATTCTTCAAAACACATCTTCGTTTGATAAGTGGCGCAGGTAAAAAAGAAATTAAACAATAATTTATTTACTCAAATGCATTTACACATTTATATTATTAATCTTATTATTTGTATGTCATTATTTTATGTATAAAATATGAAGAAGAGAATCAAACTTGGATGCAACATCGACCTCAAAAGCACAACCGTCATGATTTGATTGGAGGAGATTCTTTTCCAAATTTTCAAGAATGGATTGCTAATGCAATCAATGATGCAAAATAAGGAGGTCATGATATAACAATAGAGGAGAGTGAACTTTCACAATCTCCACATTTACAGGCTATGATTTTTAGTGGAATGTGGGCCTCTCGTAGTCACTTAAGAGTGGAAGAAAAAGACAAAGGAAAGACTAATTGTGATTGTGTTGCTAGTGGTGAATTTCTTCATGGAAATGAGAAGAAATTTTATGTTGGATTCATCTAAGATATTATTCAAGTGGATTTTGGTGACAATAGTCCTATATTATTAAAATGTAAGTGGATCCGACCATCCCTGGTACAATTTGATGAGTATGGATTTGTGCGTGCAAATACACGACAATTTTTATCAAAGATAGATGAGTCATATGTTTCCCCTCTTCAAATTAACTAGTCATTTCTAATTGATGATGTAAGAAGCCCAGGATGGTCTTATGTCATTCAAACAGAGTCTCGTTTGAAAGAAAAATTCATTGAAGTTGTCAATGTAATGCCTGATGGGCAATATGCTAATTTACAAGAAGCATTCGAAGAAGTGGATGAAGACAATGAGGGACTGTTTGAATAATAAATTTTGATTATAAATGAAGAAATTGGGAGAGAGAATGTATTACATTTCTCAAATGAGGATGAGGAAGAAAATCAAGAAGATGCAAACACTAGTGATCAAGATTCTGATCTCGCTGGCAATGCAAATGATTATTGATGAGCCCCATTTTATGACTTTTTATTTAAGACTTTTATGTTGTTTTAAGATTATTTTATGTTGTAAGGACACGGAACTTCTAACTAATACTTGTTTGAAAGATTTAATGTTGAACATGTTGGCAATTTGGAGGAATTTATTATGTGTTGCATTGATGTTTTGTCATTGATGCCAACACTAGATGTTTGGATGCTTTACCGAAACCCTTACGGTCTTAATAGGTTGAGTAGTTTCTGGTTGGTTTGGATCCAACATGATCCGGTAGGATCCAATATGGTTTGCTATAGAATTGGCTTATTTGTAATACTCATGTTCATATTCAGTCAGATGGTTTTGGTATGGAGATCAGATGTTGTCTTGTTTGCTTGGAAGTTTGGCTTGTGGTTCCAGTGAGGGTTTCATCGACAGAGCTTTTGATGAAGATATTTGATGATATGCATAAGTGATGTTGGTGCCACTTTTGGTGGAGTTTCAGGATGTTGTTGGTGATCATGTTTGAGAGTTGGCAGATACTAGTCATTGCTTTAGCATGTGAACCTATATTGGGTCCCAGTTTGTCTAGGTTATGGACCGGTTTAATGAAGCATGTGGATTGGACTTCGCGATACATTTTTGGGATTTCTTATGTGTTGAATATTATTTGTTTGGTCTAAGGCCGACATGTTTTGTAATTATGTAATTGGTTTATTTTCTGGTAGCCGACTTGATTGCTTATGGTCGAGGGTTTGTATATATATATATATGATGTAAGGTATCATTGTATATCATGATAGGTATAAGTGGTTATGGGAAATGGATATGTAATGTGCAAATAATGTAATATCATTCAGGAAGAGGATTTGGTCAATCATTGGAGATTGAATTGGGTTTGTGTAAGATGATTTAGTCCTCCGGTATTGAGCTTAACCGAAACTGTACTCAGGCGTAAAATATGCTATCTTTGCAGTTCAATCTCTTCTCCGAATTGTACTTTGGATTTCTATGTAGTCAGTGAGACTCCTTTTGTGATGAGTAGTGCACTCTAAGCTATTGGCCTTCCTACAAGTGCAGGCCCCTCAATTGTAATTCACATACTTACTGTAGAAGTATTATCTGACTGTGGGTAGGCTTCCCACCACATTTTTTCCCTTTACCAGGTTTTCCATGTACAAATCTTGGTGTCATGTGAATGGTATTTATTCTCTGATTATTGTGTATGCTTAACTGGTTTAACTGCTATTCCAGTATTTGGTTTAGGCATTCTGGTATTAATTTTTTGGGTTCCGGTATTGAAGTTTTAATTTCTTAAGGTTTTGGTAATCTGTGACAACTGATTCACCCCCCCCCCCCCCTCTCAGTTGTCTTCTGGTTATTTTAATTGTCTAACAATTGGTATCAGAGCTTTGGTCCTCTCTAAAGAAAGCTTAACCACTTGAGGAAGATCCTATGGCATCTAACAATTCAAGTTCATCCAGTTCATCTGGAGCTATCTTTCAAAGAGATATTCCTAGGCTTGATGGAACAAATTACACAGTATGGAAGATTCAGATGGAGACTCATCTAAGATGTCTTGGCAAGAAGATTTGGGAGATCACATAGAATGGTATCACACCTCATAATCTATCATCTGGAAATCCTCCTCTGAAAAACTTGTATAAGGAGCTTGAGAATGATTGTAGAGCAAGAGAAGCCCTCTTGTGTGCACTTTCTGATAAGCAAATAATGAGATTAACTGACAAGTCATCTGGAAAGGCTATATGGGATAAGTTGGAGACTCTTAATGAAGGTGACCCTATAGTAAATATTGCTAAACTTTATGGTTATCGGGTGAGATATGAAAACCTGAAGATGGAATAAGATGAAAGGATTACCGCATTCATAGAAAGGGTAAATGAGAATGTTATGGGAATTCAATGTTGTGGTGGAACTCTGAACGAAGATGAAATTGTTTATAAAGTTTTGAGAGCCCTACCACTAGCTTACAATATGAAGGCTACTGCTATTAATGAGTTGAGAACAATAGCTAATACATCTATCAACAGAGATACCTTGGTTGGGAAATTATTTTCTTTTGAGCTTGAAGAATTTGGACCTTCTGGAGCTATGAATTCTGAACCTACTTTTCATGCATCTGCATCATCAACTGGTAAGCTAGATTAGAAAGCTTTTTATGCAAAGAATTGTATGATATGAAGAGAGAAGATGAATATTTTGAGCAAATTGAAGAACTATTTGCTAGAAGAGTACCTAAAGGACTGGTAGGAAGTAAGTAAGAAGGAAAAACACCTTTTAAATGTTTTGCATGTAATAAGATTGGTCATTTTGCATCTAGATGTCCTGAAAGAAATTCAAGATTTGAATAAAGAGTTAGAAGATCATTTAAACCTAACTTAGATATCAGAACAAGTATAAGTATAGGAAAAATAGAGACAAATCATGCTACATAGTAGATGAGGAAGGCATTACTAACTCTGATGATGAACCGACAAAAGACTCTGCTAGTGGTTCTAACAATGGGAAGGAATGGGTGTTCCTGGCTATTAAGGAAGATGTTCTGGTACTAGAAGAGAATGTACCTAAAGAGAAGACACTTGCTGCTAAAATTTAAGACAAGGATGAATGGGTAATTAACAGTGGTTGTTCACATCATATGACTGGAGATAAAGGGAAGTTTCTATCTTTGCAAGAATTTGATGGTGGACTGGTTAGATTTGGAGATGACAAAGCATGTATGATCAAAGGAAAAGGAACTATGTCATTAGATGGTAAGAATAATACTAATAATATTTATTATGTTGAAGCTTTAAGGCATAATCTTTTGAGTGTAGGACAATTGGTGGATAAGGGATTTCAATTGCAGTTCAAGGATGGAAGATGCAAAATCATTAACATAATAGGTTTGGAGATTGCAACTGGTACACAGACAAAAGGTAATATATTTCATTTGAATCCTGGTGAGAAGACATGTTTTATTGCATAGATTGATGAGAGTTGGCTATGGCATAAAATATTGTGTCATGTGAATTTTGATTGCATTGTGAAGATCAGTTCAACTAAGGTAGTTAGAGATAAACCTAAGATTGTGAAGCCCTATAATCTAGTATGTAAAGAATATCAAATGGGTAAATAGGTCAGAAACTCTTTTAGGAGTATACAAGATAAATCTAATGATGTTCTTGATCTTATTCATACTGATTTATGTAGACCTGCTAGAGTTAAAAGTTTTCAAGGTGATAGATATTTTATTCTAATCGTTGATGATTATTCTAGAATGGTGTGGGTTACTTTTCTAAAGGAGAAATATGAGGCATTTGAAAAGTTTAAAATATTTTAAGCTAAAGTGGAAAGTGAGATAGGATTGAAGATTAAATGTTTGAGGTCATATCATGGTGGAGAATTCACATTTGGCAAGTTTAATAACTTTTGTGAGAAGCATGGTATAAGGAGACAATTTTCTGCTCCCCAGACACCTCAGCAGAATGGAGTTGTTGAAAGGAAGAACAAAACTATCTTGGATGCTACTAGAACAATTATGATGGAAGATAGTCTACCTCATATCTACTAGAGAGAGGTAGTGAGCACAATGGTTTATACATTCAACTGAGTACATATCAAAGGAGAAATCGGTAAGAAACCTTATGAATTATGGTTTGGCAATACACCTACAGTTAAGTATTCCAAAATATTTGGTAGTAAATGTTATATCAGGAGAGATGATATCATTAGAAAATTTGATCCTAGATGTGATGAAGGCATATTTCTTGGTTATTCTAATGAAATTAAGGCATATAGATGTTACAAAAAGAGATTGCAGAGAATTGTGGAGAGTGCTAATGTCAAGGTGGGTGAGTTGAATAGAGGTCAAATCAGAGTTTATGAGAAGGAACCAGTGGTGGAAATGATTATATGTGAACCAATAGCACCTTTACTAGAATAGAGTGTTGAACCAGTTACTCCGGCAGTATCAAAAAATTCTACAGTAACTGAAGAACTAGGAAGAGGAACAAAGAGTTAGAGGACTCCTAGGTATGCGAGATTAAATCATTTAGAAGATCAGATCATTGGGGATAAGAACAATCAAGTAATGACAAGAAGAAGACTGGAAACTAATAAAGTATGTTTAATTTCACAAGTTGAACCAGTATTAGTAATTGAGGCATGTAAAGATGAATATTGGTTGAAAGCTATGGAATAAGAATTAGATCAGATTGAGAAAAATAACACATGGACTTTGGTTCCCCAGCTTAAAAATAAGAATGTTATTGGAACTAAATGGGTTTTTGGGAATAAATTGAATGAGGATGGTCAAGTTATAAGGAATAAGGCTAGATTGGTTTGTAAATGATATTCTCAGAAGGCAGGAATTGATTATGGAGAGACTTTTGCACTTGTAGCTAGGATTGAAATTGTGAGATTATTTCTTGCCTATGTTGCCCATAAAAAGTACAAGGTTTATCAAATGGATGTTAAGTGTGCATTTTTGAATGGGGATCTTGATGAGGAAATTTATATTGAGCAACATGATGTTTTTTCAGTATGAGATGATACAAATATGGTTTGCGGGTTAAGGAAAGCTTTATATGGATTGAAACATGCACCTAGAGCTTGCTATGCAAGGTTGGATAAATATCTTTTGAAGCTTGGTTTTACTAAGGGTAATTTTGACAGTAATTTATATTATAAGGTCACTGATAATCATATATTGATTATTGAAGCATTTGTTGATGACATTATTTTTGGAGGTGAAGATAAGTTGTGTAAGGAATTTGTTAATAGTATGAAGAATGAATTTGAAATGTCTATGATTGGGGGAATGAATTTTTTCTTAGGTTTGTAGATTACTTAGACTGATAAAGATATTTTCATCTATCAAACTAAGTATGTTGCAGAATTGTTGAAGAAAATTGGTATGGGAGATTCTAAATCAGTAAGTACTCCTATGATTACAAGTGAGAAATTGACAAGAAAATATGTTTCTGCACTAGTAAATCCTACAAGATACAAATATATGATTGGATGTCTACTTTAGTTAACTCAGACTAGGCCTGACATAATGAATGTTGTTTGTATGGTATCAATATTTTAGAGTGATCCTAGAGAAAATCATGAAAGTGCGGTGAAAAGGATTTTTAGATACTTACAAGGTAAATCAGAATATGGTTTGTGGTACCCTAAGGATGATGACTTTACTTTATGTGCATATATAGATGATGATTGGGCTGCAGATGTTGATGACCAGAAAAGTACTTCCAATGGAGATTTCTATCCTGGAAAGAAGTTGGTTTCATAGATCAGTAAGAAACAATCATGTACTTCGTTATCTACTATTGAAGTTGAGCATGTTGTTGTTGCTACTAACTGTACACAGGTCTTATGGATGAAGCAAATGTTGAAAGATATAAAGGTAGATTGTGATGGACCGGTAGTTATTCATTGTGATAACTCTGCTGCTATTGACATATCAAAGAATCCGGTATTTCATTTTAAGACAAAGCACATATCTATCAAGTACAATTTTTTGAAGGAGAAGGTGGAAGCAAATGAAGTTAGATTTGTTTATGTGAACACGAAAGAGCAGATTGTAGATATTTTCACTAAACCTTTTCCTAAGGAATCATTTGAGTACTTCAGAGACAAATTGGGAGTTTTTGCCCCTCCGGTAGAGACTTGATTGATGTGGCTTGGAATCAGTCCACTATGAATTATCAGAGATACTTTTCATTCTGACACCGATGTGGGGATGCTACTATTCAGGGGGAGTAGTTATCTTTGTGATTCAATGGTTTATATTTTTGCATTGATATTTTTTGTCAGATTTCTAGCATTGATATCAAAGGGAGAGAGGTATTGATGTGAAAAAGAAAAAATTAAGGAGTTGTATAAATTAGTGGGAGATATATATGTGTAATTCAGAGCTTTACAGAGATGTCATTCATAGGGGGGGTTTGGTCTTTATTTCAAAACTTCATTGCTATATCTTTGAGTTGGAGATTGTTGGTTGTCTTTCATTGGGGGAAACTTGTTTGGCATTTCTTGGTACTTAGATGTTTTTCACATCTAGTGTTACCATCAATTCCAAAGGGGGAGATTATTGGCCATTTGAAGGAATTGATTATGTGTTGCATTGATGTTTTGTCATTGATGCCAACACTAGTTGTTTGGATGCTTTATCGACACCCTTCTGGTCTTGGTAGGTTGAGTAGTTTCTAGTTGGTTTGGATCCGGCATGATCCAGTAGGCTCCGGTATGGTTTGGCTATGGAATTGCTTATTTATAATACTCATGTTCATATTTAGTCAGTTGGTTTTGGTCTAGTGATCAGATGCTATCCTACTTGCTTGGAAGCTTGGCTTGTGGTTCCAGCGAGGGTTTCACCAGCAAAGATTTTGATGAAGATCTTTGATGATATGCATAAGTAGTGTTGGTACATCTTCTGGTGGAGTTTTAGGATGTTGTTGGTGATCATGATTGAGACTTGGTGGATGGAGATCATTGCTTTAGCGCATGGACCAATATTGGGTCCCGATTGGTCTAGGTTATGGACCGGTTTAATGAAGCGTGTGGATTTGACTTCTTGATAGGTTTCTGGGATGTCTTATGTGTTGAATATTGTTTGTTTGGCCTAAGGCCGACATGTTTTGTAATTATATAATTGGTTTATTTTCTAGTGGTCAACCTGATTGTTTATGGTCGAGGGTTTGTATATATCTATGATGTAAGGTCTCATTATAGATCATGATAGGTATAAGTGGTTATGGGAAATGGATATGTAATGTGCAAATAATGTAATATCATTTAGGAAGAGGATTTGGTAGATCATTGGAGATCAAATTGGGTTTATGTGAGAGGATTTAGTCCTCTGGAATTGAGCTTAACTAGAACTGTACTCAGGCATAGAAGATGTTATCTTTGCAGTTCAATCACTTCTTTGGATTGTAGTTTGGATTTATATGTAGTCAGTGAGACTTCTTTTGTGATGAGCAGTGCACTCTAGGTTGTTGGCCTTCTTGGAAGTGTAGGCCCCTCAATTTTAATTCACATACTTACTACAGAAGTATTATCTAACTCCGGGTAGGCTTCCCACCGTGGCTTTTTCCTTTACCGGGTTTTCTGTGTACAAATCTTGGTTTCATGTGGATGGTATTTATTCTCTGATTATTTTTTATGCTTAATTGGTTTAACTTCTATTCCGGTATTTGGTTTAAGCATTCCAGTATTAATGTTTTGGGTTTTGGTATTGAAGTTTTAATTGCTTAAGGTTCTGGTAATCTGTGACAATTGATTCACGCCACCCTCTCAGTTGTCTTCTGGTCTAACAGAATAAAGTTGTTATATGAATATGTTAGCTTTAATCTTTGTAACCATGCTACACTGTGGCTGTCAGTTGTGCCTAGTAATGACTACAAGGAAAGCATTTGATGAAATGTCTTTGTAGATAGCCATTATCTTAGACTGTACTTTACTCTATCTTTGTATCATGGACTGCTCTGCATCTATTGGTACTGCTATATAATGACAATATTTTAACTCTATGACTATCATGGTATTGTTTATTACTATCTTATACTCGCTCTAGATGATTCACTGATATATGCTTTGTGAACGGTTCGATTTGATAAGCTAATTATACATTATTATTTATTTGGACATCAAGAAATGAGGAAAAATAATTTAAGAAAAAAATTAGATGATAGTGATCATATTATTTAAGTTCCAATCACGGATTATGAGTGCTCTCATGAAGAACATGTGGCCAAAAATAATGATTTTTTATCGCATCTAGGTTTGACAAATAGGCAAGTTGTAAATCCACTAAGTAGTATATTATTTATATAATATTGTTTAATGAACTTTTATAGGCAAGATTTTTATATACCTAAGACATGATATGATATATATTTTTGTTTTTCAGCCAAGAAAAACAGTACAGAGAAAAAGCAGAGAAAAAACAAAAAGAAAGTAAAGATACAATGTTGCCAACTTGTAGAAGCCAATGTTTTTGTGACTCAATAAATATACTTGGTGAAAATTATAGTTGTGGTGATGTGAAATCTCACAAAGCACATGGTGTAGCCTAATATACCACATGGTGATGTGAAGCCAAATATACCATATAGTGATCTCTTAACACAAAGTCTAAGAGAAATTATTGAAAAACAAGACAACAAAGGAACAATGAATTTGCAGATGATTTATTCAAGTTTAAAGGACGTGTTTGAAGTGAGATATGTAGAGACCACTACTGATCTATCTAATCATGCCACACATAATGTGGTAGAGGAGCATGAAGTTCTAGTGGCTCAAAGTGAAGTTGTTGCATCTGCAACTTTTGATGGAAGAACTGGATCAGCTAGAAATATTGGTAGTGGTTTAATAGAAAATGTGGCCTCTTTTGTTAAAAGAAGGAGATTGAGTCAATATTTATATAGATCTATAGAAAAGAATGCAAAAAAAATTTTATTAGAAGGGAAGAAGGCATTCTTGGTTGAGGTGTCAAGAGATGGTGAATCCATTGGGCAAAATGCTACAAGGTGGGCCACTGAGTTGGGCATAAGATGTAGGGCCCATTTGGATATATGTAAATCAAATTTTCTGGGCCAAGATCTACAAAGTGTGGAAAATGTTATTAAAAAAATGGAAATTTCCTTTGACACTATTGGTGGACAAATTTCAAGAAAATATTATAAAAACAAGATGAGACTTTTGATGAACAATTTTAGATACAATTGTAGAAAAGAAATCATCGAGGGAATAGAGAGGTCTGACTACTTGGTGTAGGAGCACCTACCTATGAAGGCATGAGCCAGGAGAAAGATGATTTTCTATTAGTTAGAAGCAATGTAATAAGACCCCATGGGTCCTTTTTTGTAATTCTATGTCCTAGGAGTGTGACAAGTTTGTCAATGTTTGGATCAATTTGTCATCTAGGGTCTGGTAGAGCAAATTCAGTTGATAAGGGTCATAATGGTATAAATTGAGGGATCAAGTGACCACAAGTCTATTTGAGTCATTTTTTATGTTTAAAGTCAAATGTAATCATTTTGTGGGACTATGAAAGTCTAGAGTCTAAGTTGGTCGAATTAAGCAAAAGTTGTCATATTGTCAATTTGTTGTCACAATTTTGCACTTTTTGTAAATCGGGAATCTCCAATGGTCAGTCAATTTGAAAAAAATAGTTTAAGGAGATTATGGTTGTTTGGGAAACACCTTTAAAGTCCCCAAACACCGAAGAATGTAAGTTGGTTATGTTGGTTGATTTGGAAAGGAATTTGAAGCATCAAGAACTATTGGAAACTCAAAAAATCATCTGATTTCTATTGATTGCATACTGAAGGCAGATTGGTAAGAATGCTCATTACATAGATCCTACAATTAGATAGTCTTACCTTTGTTTTGCATTCAGTGTGGAACCCATTTCTACAAGCAAATTTTTATCGGGTAGCCTAAAACACTTAAACCTCTGGGGTTTGACTACAATAATGGGTTTTGGCCTATCAATCCTTGATTGAACACTCTGCCATTATAGGAGATGATAGTCCATTATATCATATGTCAGTACCAAAATCCATTAAGACGATACAATAGGGTGAAGAGGATGGAGAACTAACCCTAGGTCTAGCATCTCTATGTGACAGACCGGTTTGATGAGTGCAATGCGTGAGAATTAAGAGGTAGAGCACTGAGAAAGGGTTTGAATGTGGTAAATGAGTATTTTTGAGGTTTACATGACATTTCATGGTCAATAATGATCACCCATTAAGGGAACCAAACCAGGTTGTGAAAGGCATTCAGTCAAATAGGTTGGAGAGATTCAAGTTGCACAAGTGATCAAGCATCCAAGCATTCATTCATTATTTTCTAGCATTGAGCATTCTCAAGTCTCCCTTCAAGGCTAGGTGTTGCATTCAAGTCAAGGATTCAACCATTGAAGAGGAGATTAATTTCAACATACCATTCCACACAAGCATTTCTATAAGCATTGCTACTACAACCTCCCTTGAGCTGATTTACAATTCAGTCTTTCATTTACATCTACTTTCAAGTACTTTCTTTCATTACTTGGTTAATTCCAAAATTGGGGTTTGACCTAAAGGCAAACCCCCAATCCCAACCCATTTTCCTCTCTTTTTAGTGTGTAGGTTGCAGGTGCACAACTATTTTTTTTAGGTTCGGGCTTCATTTGCAAAGGCGGAAAAACCCTTTTCATTTCACAGATTTTTCGGAGGACTATACACATTGCCGCCACGGTCCGGGAAAATTTTCCTCAAATTTGTAGGGCGAGTTCCTCTTGACATTTTACTACCAGATTCAGGTGCACAACTCCATCCCATATTCTGATCTCAAGTTATAATCGATTCTTTGTCACTTTTACACTACACAATTCAATCAATTTCCTTTCTAAATCAAACAAGGAAGAGGGGATCAACTTAGCATTCCCAATTCATTCAAAATTCACTCTACCATCTTTGTGTGGAGAGATTGAATCTAGTGAATTATCCTTCCCCCTTCCTAATGTAATGGTGAAAAGTGCTCGAATGGTAATCAATAGTGAAAATCTCTTGTCTCTTTGAGGGAAAGGGTAGTTTTCCTCTTGATCTATCACTCACCATTTTCCCACCATTACATTTTGGTAAACCCAATGTCTTGCATGCTTTCCTTTGAACAACATTGCATATTTTTCATTTACAAGCTTTAAATTTATGCAAACTTAGTGGTTAATTCATTCAAAACCCTAGTTTTTTAATTTAAAATTGAACTTGTGATTTGTAAAAATTGTTTGTGGTTATCTTAGATCTAAAAATTGCTTTGTTTTTCAAATTCAATTTCCTCATTGTCTTGTTCAATTTGCAATTAAAATTTACAAAATTAAGAAGTTACTTGTTAAAACCCTAATTTTCAAACATCGCCTTGAACTTGTGCAAAAACTTGGATTTCAACTTAATTTTCAGATTTCTGATTGTTCTCAAATTTGTCTTCAATCCTACAGTTCAAATTTTCAATTTCCCCCCTTTTTCCCAAAATTCAAATTTAAAAATTAGGGTTTGATGAAGGTCATCAAACCCTAATTTTTAAAACTAATTCGATTTTGTGTGAATATCACATCAATTTTATTTACATTCATATTTCTAAACATTTTCCAAGGTGTCCCTATCCATTAGGTTTGACCCTTTTCAAAATTGCAATTCAATTCCTCTTTTTTTTTTCAAAACCCTAATAGGGTCCTATTTTCACATTTGCGCCTTCGTAAAATTCACCATTTTTTGGGGGTTAGCATTAAAATCATCGTAATATCCATCCCTGAAAAATTTCAAAAAAAGTTGGTCAAACCATGTGCGTTCCCAACATGGTCCTTGGCTTTTTTCCCAAAATTTTGGGAGACTATTATGACTATATTTAATAGCCTAAATCCAGAAGATTAGCTTATTTTATCAATTTTTGAACCCTCTAGAATCGGAAATACCTTCAAAATTCAACATTTCAACTTTCAAGAATTTGTTTTAAATTAAGAGGTTAATTATACTCTGGCCTGATTTTAAAAATTTGGATTTTAAAATTAAGTGGTATTCCCTTAGCCCTAAATTTAAAATTCCAATTTCCTTTCATTTTTGGAAATTGTGCCATCCTCTTCCCCCAACAAAGTTCAAATTGTGTAATCATTATTTTCTTGAATTTTGCATTACTCAATTTTGTAAACTTTGTTCTACAATTCAAAATTCAAACTTTCCCTCTAGTGCATGAGTTTTACCACTATTATTCCTACCTATCCTATCCCCTTTAGATGAAGCATTATAATTAAGGCTTCCCAAGGTTTAATTACCGAGGAGATGGAGCCTAATTTGGGTGACTTATTTAATGAGGATCATGCTAATTCTTCCCATCCTAATCATGTGTCTATTCACCCCATTGATGTATCCCATCACGAAGAAAAATCTTTAACTAGGGATTCTTTACATCAACTTTCCACATTGGACAATCAATTTGACAGTTTTCAACAATGGATGTCCCAAGAATACCCTAATAGTGAAGCTCTTCCATTAATTGAAGCTCTTAAACGCATGCTTCAAAGTGATAAGAATGGAATTGATATATTGCGTTGCATTGCACATATTGTTGATTCTAATGCCATGCCTATCAAGAGTTGTGTTGAAACCCTAGGATATTCACAACCTTCAACACAAGTCAATTATTCTATTCATTTAACTAATCCTATGACTAGTATTCCTACTTTCACATCTAACATTATGGTTACTTGAATTCAAAATGTCATTCCTACAACCATAGGTCATGGGGGCAATCCCTCTTCTTCATTTAATCTTCCATCTTTACCTATGTCTTCCATGAGTGTTCCTATTATTCCTCAACCAATCAGTGTGACACATGGAGGAAATTCCTTCAACAATTTTATTCCTCCTTTAAGTGTCCCTTTTCCTACCCAATCATACCAATGCCTACTTATCATAATGTCCCACCACCATATTCTCAGTCCATGCCTTCTTTCAATAACATCGCACCACCTTCTCAATAACCTATGTCTAACATCAATTCTTCCACCCAAATGACCATCAACAATCTTGCTCAAATTGTGTCTTCCCTACAACAACAAATTGCTTCCATGAGTCAATCCAAGTTCAGTGTGCCCACCTTTGATGTTGCGAGCCCACTTTCTCTTGATATTGTTAAATTCATGCCACCTAAACATGTGGATATCCCTCAATTAGAACTCTATAATGGAAAAGGTGATCCTCTTATGCATGTCAAAACATTTCAAACCTTGTGTATTGATTTTCCTTATGATCAAAGATTACTTTGAAAACTGTTTACAAGAACACTAAAAGATAAGGATTTACAATGGTATTGCTCTTTGCCTTCTTATTCTATCACTTCTTTTCAACAAAACTAGCAAATGCTTTCATCCAATAATTTCAAAACAACATTGGTCCTAAAATCACTTTGACTGATTTAATACATTGTAAACAAGGCATTAAAGAAAAAGTGACTAATTTCATTGGTAGATATAAGCATTTATGTGCTCAAATTTCTTTTCATGTACCTGATAATGATATTCAAAGAATTTTCATTTCTAATTTACAAAAAGATGTTAGGGAAAAGCTTCTTTTGTCTGAGTTTACTTCCTTTCCGTAGTTATGTGCAACACTCCACAATTATCAAATGGAGCAATCCACTCCTATGGCTCCAAGTGATAAGGGGGAGAGTGTTCAACAACCATTTGTGAATTTCAAACCAACAAAAAGCTTCATCAAGTTTAATGATCCAATCAACAACAACCATGTGTATGCTACAATAGGTGTGCCTTCTATTTAAAATAAATTCCAAAGAGAAAGAAAGTTTACTCATTTGAACTAATCTTTACATAATATTATGTCTTAGTTGTTGCATAGGTATGTTATCAAACTTCCTCCTATAAAAAAAATTGATCCTTCCAAACTTGCATCTCCTTATTTTGATAACAATTCCTTTTGCCAATTTCATTGTCAACCTGGTCATGATATTGCGAAATGTTTTGCATTGAAAAATAAGGTTCAAGGCTTGATTTATAATAATACTATATCTGTGGCAGGTGTGACTGATAAAGGGAATAAATCAGTAGCTCCTCCTAATCAAAATCTTAAGATTTTCACTGATCCCTTGCCATCTCATACCTCTAACATTATTGAGATTGTGCCTAATTCTCTCACTTCTAAAGAATTCACCTCTATGGCTCCAAACTTGGTTAATATGGTAGAAACACAAGATATGCCTAAGGATCCTTGTATTACATTTGACCCTAGTGAGACCATTAGAGCACCTGATGGCCCTTTATACATAGTTGCAAAGGTTAAGGATATCCCTTGTCGTGGTTCCCTGATTTATCCCTCTTGCATGGTTAATATCATAACTAAAGAGTATCTTTTTACTTTACGATTGCATAAGCCAATATATGATACTTCTAATGTGGTTGTAAAGTTATTTGATGGATTCTCTTTTCCTACCATTGGCTCTATCACCCTTTTTTTTGAAGTCCATACTAAATCCATGGATGTTGACTTTGTTATCATACCTTCTTCTGAGCAATTATGTGTGAAGTTGGGCCATCCTTGGCTATCTTCCATGAAGGATATTGCTTCTCCAATCCACAAGTGTCTTAAATTTACTCACAATGGAGAAATCATAACCATAGACCATAGCTTATTTCATCCATTCGAAAGAAGCCTAGGTGTTCCTATGGATCTATTTTGGCCTAAACAATTTCAATCTCTTCCATCAAGGAGTGATGCTTTTTTTCAATCTTATCAAAAATGGAAGAATGATATGATCTTATTCTTAAGTCAACCTAGATCACCAACACTTGACATTCCTATTATTCTTCAAGATGATCTTCTTCCTCTCTTGGATATAACTAATCTCCCTCCTAAGGAAGATTGTCCACCTATACCTATGGATGTGACTTTACCTTCTATTAAGGAGAACAACAATATTCTTCCTAAGGTTAGACCTATACCTCCTCCTCATGATGGACTTGGTCTCCCTCCTACACCTAATATTCCACATTTCTATGGCATAGTTCCACCTCATTCCTCTTATTGAGATAAGAGGCTTGCTTCTCCTATTGTTCAACCAAAAAGACCTCAACCTAAACCTTCCACTATCAAGGAGAGAAGTGTTCCTACTTTTTCAAGTGTTCCTCCTTCTTCTTAGCCTTCCACTAAGACTCAACGAAATCGTTGCGTGAGAGAACAACAACAAAGATGTCGTGTTCGAGCTCATGAAGCTATCCCTCAAAATACTCAATCTCCTCAGACTCCAACAATTGGCATGATTCCCTTTTCTCCTAAGAAAGATGTTCAACCAACATCTCCACATCATAAGTTGCATAAAACATGTGATGGTTTTATTCCTATTCATGTTCTTGCTCCTCTTTCTCTAAACTTTGATGTAGAAATGGGTCAAAATGTTATTCATAATGGTAATATACCTCCTAATGCTTCTGATAGTGAGTATGAGTATGTTGATGTGGACAAACATTTATCGGATGAGTTTTCACAAAGCCTAATCCTAGCTCCTAGAATCAAACAAAGTGACTTTCAACATGAGAATAGTCCTTCTTCAGATCTTATGATAGCTCCATTTGCTATGCTCAATATCACTCCTCTGGCATGTTTCTCTCCTTCTTGAAATAGTGATTAGCAAGATCGAGAGGCAGATGTCGTGCTAGATTATCAATATTAGCACTACGGATCTTTCTCCCTCTTCTTTCTTTCTCTTTTGTGACCATTCTTATATATGTATCCATGTTCTTCTATTGTTCCCTTCATGTCTACTTGGGGATGATGCAAAGCATTGAGATCTTTTCTTGGTCTCTTTCATGTTGACTCAAAAAGACATCCTCTCTTCCCTTTGTTCTAAGGTAGTGTCCTTCTTTGGGGAATGAATATTATTATATGAATATACATACATGATAAACATGAGTTATCATACACCATACTGACCCGAGGAAAGCGACGCTACCTCATGTTTTGTGTTCATTATCCTTGGGTTTATACCTCGATTGGAGGACAAATCCATATGATAACGTGATCCCTCTCTTCTCTCTCTCTTGGGTGTATCCTACCTTAAATCCATCACTCCCAATAAGGCACATGCAATCTCTTTAAAGTGGGGTCATACACTCCACTCATACTTTCCTTCTTGTGATACTTACAATTACATAGTGAACTTTGTTTTTCTTTGTAAGCTTTGTATCCTTTCTTTCATGAATCATAGCGAAGGGAACTTTGCTACTTGCAATTCATGGTTCTCCCCTTCTTGATCTTCCCTTTTACTTTGTCAATCAAAATCATAAGATCCTAAGTCCACTGGGGGCTTGGCCCATCTTGCCTCCTTGACATGGTAAAAGTCTTTCAATCCTGTTTCCTTGTACTTTACCGACAATATTGGCATACGCTTATACTCCCACTAAAGTGGGGTCTAAATGTAGTGTCATAAAATTGCGACCCTAGCAATTTTTGACTGCATTATAGTCCTCATGCATGCGAAATCGAATCCTCTAGCCTAATCTGAGACTAGAGATTGCTTGGCTTGCGAAAACAACTTCTTCCTTGGCCTCTGCATCACCTTGACCTTATTCTAGCCTAGAGAAAGGGGTAGGACAGGGGCGTGGCACCCTTTTCCTACCAGGATAGGGGTGTGGTGCCCTTGTCCCTTCCCTATTTTAGGGTAGGACCCTTCCTAGAGCATGCATTGATGGTTGTGCCTCGAGCGAGAAACTCCCCCAATTTTGGCCTGTGATGGAATTCAAATTCACTAACATGTATTTAAGGGGCATTCATCCTCTCATTTTAAAGAAGTGGAAAATTTGATAGGTTGGAGAGGTCAAAGTTGGAGAGATTCAAGTTGCACAAGTGATCAAGCATCCAAGCATTCTTTTCCAGCATTGAGCATTCTCAAGTCTCCCTTCAAGGCTAGGTGTTGCATTCAAGTCAAGGATTAAACCATCAAAGAGGAGATTGATTTCAACATACCATTCCACACAAGCATTTCTATCAACATTGCTACTACAACCTCCCTTGAGGCTATTTACAATTCAGTCTTTCATTTACATCTACTTGCAAGTACTTTCTTTCATTACTTGGTTAATTCCAAAACTGGGGTTTGACCTAAAGGAAAACCCCTAATCCCAACCCATTTTCCTCTCTTTTTTATGTGTAGGTTGTAGGTGTGCAGCTGTACTTTTGGATTCGGGTTTCATTTGTAGACATGGAAAAACCCTTTTCTTTTTGCAGATTTTTCGGAGGACCGTGTACATTGCCGCCACAATCCGGGCAACTTTTCCTCAAATTCGTAGGGTGACTTCATCTCGACATTTTACTGTCAGATTTAGGTGCACAGTGATAGACTTATAAAGAACTAAGAGGGGGGGTGAATCAGTGACAACAAAAACAATACCACTTGAAACACAGACTGGTAAAGATATTTAACCAGTTTACTTAATACTATGCATGCAATCCATAATGATATTAAAGCATCCAAAATGAGTAAAACATCCACCATAACACAAGTGTTTATACATGGAAAACCCAAATGGGAAAAACATGGTGAGATGGGACTCACAAGTTAATTGTCTGCAGTAATAGGTAACTGAACAGTAAAGGTCTACAAAAAGTGCTCTGCTAGGAGCGAATCCTGTTAAAGATCTCAAAGCTCTGTTAGGAGCTATACCCTATTAAAGGTAGTACCATGTTAAGAGTAACCTCAGTAGAGGATTTCAAACCCAAACTAATGGATCACCTTGTTAGAGGATTTCTAAAATGAAGCTTGTCAGAGCTTACCCAGTTAGGGGATTTGATTGTTGTAGTGATTAGAAAACAACAGGTGGTGTGATCTAGAAGTAGCACAACTTGCTTGAATAGATCCTCTTCTGCTCACTCAAAACTGCATCACCAACATATTCTGCAACGTCTTCAACAACTCAACACTTCTATTTCGCATCATAAAAATAGTTCATCATAATGTCATTATATAGACATTAGATTTCATGTCGGCTCGGGAATCATATCACAATTTCCTAGGTGCAGTGTATCTAGACAATCTAACATAACTCATCACAAATTGCTACCAAATCTGTCGGTTAGGGACAACTCATCATACAATTAGTGAAATTGGTTGGAACACCATTATCGGTTAAGAGTTAATCTCTTCCAACTCATAGACCGATTGTCCTCCATTTTCTTCTTTGAAGATCTCTGCTGAATCTCCAAGCTGGTGTCAAGCCAATCCTACATATGCCGGTTGTCTACATATATCGGTTAGACACCCTCTAAACTATTTGGACTTAACTATACATATAATATCGATTATGTAATACAAAGACTTAGGAGTAATACGGGTTTGTTTTAACTAGGATGACTAAGACAATGTGAACATATGTGTGTGTATATGTGCCATCAATGACAACACATGAAGTCATCCATTACAATCATCATCAAGCCAACAATCTCCCCCTTTGGCATTGATGGCAACACTTAGAAAATTTAACAACACATATTTCTACTCCCCCTTAACAATACATATATAATTTTCACAACACATACATATTTCTACTCCCCCTTTGACAACAATGCCAAATTGAAAAGTAAAATACATATATATTATATCAAAATTTGCATCAAATATTTACATATATAGAAATGTAAGACTCTTTATCAAGGAGTGTTCACTGTAATTTTCAACAAAATGTTACTAAAAGCAGTCTTCATTTGAGAAAAATCATTTTCCCATGTTTCTAATAAGGTTTTAGTGATCTCAATGGTTGTCATAACCTGTGGAGTGAATTCTTCCATCGCATCCATTGTTCTCATTTCAAGAGTAGCCAAAACCACTTTTTCATCCTTGTACGCCCATTGTAAGATATCCACTTTGGGTCTTAACAAGTTCTTTAGCTCTTTCAAGGATCATAGTCTGTTAGCCTATTCATAATCATAGATATCTAACCGATTTTGTAAATCATCAACTGATTTGCCAAATGCTAAGGTTGAATCCTATAAAGGTGTGTAGGCAGTACATACCCTTTCCAATTCCTATTCTGTCTCTTCTCATCTCTTAATCAAATTAGTGTAGAAGAATGAAACATTAGATGTATAGGTTAGTACCCTTCCTCGTGTTTCAATAGCAGTCCTCAAAAGGTCTTTATTCAAGGATAAAGCAATCTTCCCTTTATCAATATCTTTCATTAGTTTCTCTCCTCTTTTCTTTATGTAGTTCTTTTCAGCTAAAGTCTAGGAAGCTTCTTCAAGGGACTTTAGTTGGTCAGAAGCATCGGAAACCAACTGGCCAAGCTTGCCAATAGGAGTTGACAAGTTTCCAATGCCGGTCTCTGGTAGAAGACTAGATAGAATCTCAATGATAGTTTGAATTGTTTCTACTTCCTTCCTCTACTCTTTCAATATTTTCTTTTGAGCTCTAGATTGCATCACTGTTGTAATCTCCATGAGTTTAGATGCACTCATATTATCTACATCTATAGGCCCTTTGATTCCTATTGAGTCATCCTCATCATCAATGTGCTGCTTGACCATTGCTTTTTCCATTTCAACTGGTATCTTCTCCTTTGTTTTCTCTATCTCTTCCTCCTTTTTCTATTCAAATGCCTTCACTTCAACCTCTTTCTCAGGTTCTGCCTTTGTTTGTTTCTCTTGAGTAATTGTTGTAACCGGTGGCAATAGATTTTCCACTTGGTGTTCTTTTGCCAGTGGAGGTTGAATATCCACACTAGGTTGAATTACCGATGCTTCAATTGCTTTTTCCTCTGTAACAGTAATGACTGGTGGTTGTAATGGTTGCATAACTAGTTCAATGATATTACCAGATAAATCAATGGTGTTCTAAATATCATCTACAAAGATATCCGGTAGAGAGGTAGTTTCATCTTTATGCATAATAGGATAGATAATATATGGTGGAACAATCTCTTCTTCATCTAACTCTGGTCAATCTCTAGTCTTTGTTTGATCAGTTTTATGAGACTTTATCTGCTCATGCATCCTTTGAATATTTCTATCTATTTGATGAGTTTCCACTTCAACAGATTGCAACTTTCCATTCATTAACATCAATCTTATTGCCTTAGAATTAAACTGTCCTTTGAATTTATTAAGAAATGCCAATAATTCATCTCTACACAATTTAGGAAAACACTGAATGAAAATACTAGCAATTATTTCTTGATCTTGTTCAACCACCACTTTCCACTTATTTAGAAGAATAGAATACAAAGAATCAGAAATATCATTTTTAAGATCCTAAGGTAATCGATTGTGTTGACATAAGTAGATGATTACCTTTTGAACAATTTGTTCCTTTTGATCATCATCAAATGAATCAAAACATTCTTTCACATTATCAAACCTATTCATCCCTAATGTTTTTACAGTCCTCTCAAAATCAATCATAGATTTGTAAGATAAAGCATTAATAGGAATACCCTGCTGTAAGGTGTCTTCTACTGCTTTGGATTTCTTACCAGTTGCTTTCATTTTCTTTGGTTCCTCTTCAGTGTTGGTATCATCAGATTCTGCTTGAAGAATAAGTAGTCTGCCTCTCTTCTTTGTTGCAGTATGCTTCTTAACATATACTTTGGGTGTTGGTTCCTTTTTGACTTGGACTCTTCTTGTCACCCTTGTACCGATGGTCACTAGAGGTGCTTGTTCAAATTTCTTCTTCTTCTTCTCTTTGGTAGGGTTGGGTTCAATATGTGCATTTATTTCCTCGTATGTTCCCAGTCTTTTCTTCCTCTTATCCTTGGGAGATTCCAAAAGGTTGTTGGTATATCCAATTAATGTCATAATTGACTTCATAACTCATTTCATCCTCCCTGGGTTCTACGACCTCCATAAGACAAAATTTTGTGGTGACTATGAAACAGGCCCCATTTGCAAAGTTTTTCACCACATCTTCAGGTATCCTCACCCTCATGCTCATCTTCTTTTGGAATTCATTAAAATATCTATTCATTGCAACAGAGAATGTGTTCTTTACAGCCTTAATATTGTTCTTGATTTGAGTAGTTACCGGTAGGTCCTTTGACTATTGAATGTCACCAATTCCCGGTAGGAAATTCTGAAAATAAAAGAATAGACCAATCAATAATTGACCAAATTTGAACTTTTGACTTTTGTCTTTCTTAAATTATAGCAGGTTCAACGTCAATTGAGTGCTTATAGCCTCACATAGGTCATAATCTGCATCCTCAACAATCATTTTGTAACTTGCATGCATAGCTACAAATGACACACTGTTCATTCTACTGGAATAAAATATCCTATACCCAATAACCATAGTAGCCCGTCTAACTGTTAAGTCCTTAATGTTGTTAACTTAAAATGCACGACCATCAGACATAATCTTAGTTAGTGTTACCATTGTTTCTTTTCAAATCTTCCTCAGCTTAGGAACTTCACCGGTGTTCCAAAAACCAGTCAGTGCATCAATTGCTTCCTTTGTGATTGTGTGTGACCTTTCAAGATACATATTTTCACCATACACATGACTAAGAATTATCCTAACATGTTCTTCTTCAAAATCTTTAAGAAAATACGTCACATTGTGAAAGCCCTTTTCATAAACCCTAATGTACTTGGGTTTGATTTTTCCACTTTTATCACTCATGGATTTCAGTTGAGAGTAAATTGATAATGATTCTAATTCTTCAATTTTACAATCAATGTAACTAGATAAATCAACTTTTATCATAACTCCATCAAAAACTTGAGACAAAGCATTATATGACACTATTTTGTCTATTTTCATAGACTCCATTGGTTCAGCAGTGATCATAAGTCTCTCTACTTGCTTAGACGACGATGCCATTCTGAATAAAATGATTTGAGAGAGATTAACAAAAGAATACCTTAATTCCTTCATGCTGACAAGGTTACCAGTTGATCTCTTGAATGTACACCTATTTTGCCTTTGCAAATCTTCAAATCCGATTGAATCTTTCAATCCGCAGCTCAAATCCATCTACAATCAACTAGAAAATCTCTTTATTACTGTGTAGGTGCTCAAGAAATCTCTTTTGAATGCAATTAGGGTAAAAATAACATAGTAAAACTCACTTTTATAAACTTTTACCTACTGCATTAATTGCTTGACTAATAGGGTAGCAAACCCTAATATACCACTTAACAAAACTTCCCAATACTGATAGGTATATAACCCGTTGACAATCTTTTGAAAAATGGATAGACAAAGATATCAAGAGTTCTCACAAAATAAATCAAAATGCAAACTCTCTTAACACACATTCTTCAAGGGGTCGGAAATTAGATTTACCACTATGCTCCCCTTAGGCCTATTGAAAGGCTTAGTTCTCTAGTGTAGGATTCTCCATCCTAGGTGAAGGAGTATATTATTCTTCAGGCTTGTCCTCACTCTTCTTTTTTCATATTTTGTTCATCTCATGTCTGTTTTCCTCTACATCGACCTTTTGCTTGTTACTACTTATCAAATTGCCATTAGTTTCATATACAAAGTCATACTATATATTCTACTCGGTTAGTATTACCGAATCATGCAGTCGGTACACATAGAGAAGTTGGTATGAATAGTCTAGTCGGTTACTGAAGAAAGCAGTCATAGAATGCAATATTCACCGAGCTGTTTACTGAGTAAAGTTTCATGGCTACAGAGTGGTAAATTTAACTCACTGAGTTGATATTCACCGAGAGAAATGTTTTACCAGATACATTGAACCTAGACATGCACATGAAAACGTGTTACAACATCGAGGCATATCTAACCATTTTTGCATTGGGAATTGCACTATGAGATTGTGTATGATTACAAGGTCAATGAGATATTTTGTTTAGTTATTCATTCGAAGAATCTTTTGTAAGATCGAAACAATGAATCAGATCACTGCTGTAAGAGATCTATTTATACAACATGATTCTAGGGTTAGATATATGAGATGCAATAAGAGATAACAGAGTGTATGCATGAAGGAAGACTGTTATAGAGACACAGAAAGGTCACCGAGAAGGTTATCAGTGAACTATCGAAGAATAGAGTAAACAGAAGGGTTTATCGAGTTTCATTATGGGTTACCGAGCTATGCTACAAGCTAGGTAATCTTATTCAGAGCACATAGAATCTGCTTTAGCATTTCAGATGTAAAGTTGTAGATATTTGTAATGATTTTATTGTAATATTTTGAAATTGTAAGAGAAACCTTTAACAGGGTAAAAGACTCTAACCAAGTCTATAAATTGTAAATCCTTTAACTAGGTGCTACAATTATATAGTGTTGTAAAAATCCTTTAGTAAGGTAGATCTAACTGATCTTGATACTCCTAATAGGGTAAGCTATCAGAAATAGCTAAATGTAGCTCTAACCAAGCATTCTTTATTATTGCAGTAGTGAAGTTGTGGGTGCCATCCCCACCACAGTTTTTCTCTCTAACCAAGAGTTTCTGCATGACCAAAATATATGTGTTATGGAGTGAATCATGTATGATTGTTATCTGTTGATTTTAGTTTTATTTTATGTTACTGCACTATTCTATTTATGCATAACAATAAGGTTTTTATTAGAGAAAAGTTTTGGAGTACTAATTCACCCCTCCCCTCTCAGTACATTAGCTTTCTATATTGGGCCTAAAAATTGGTATCAGAGCTTGAATCTTCGAAAAGGGTTTAACTACCTAAAGAGAAAGATCTTAGCAATGGAAGGCTACAAACAATCTTGGAGGATTGTGCATATTCAAGAAGAGCTGGATAATGCAAATCAAGTGATTGCAGACATGCAGAGGCAAATGCAAAAATCTCTGAAAGTAAGGAGAAGATTATCTGATGACTTGCAGGATTCTCAAGAGCTAGTAGAACAAATCGAGACATCATCTGAGAATAGTATATCTGAAGAGACTGAAGAAGTGATTGGAATGTTGAAAGAAAAGATCAAAGCATTGGCTGATCAACTAAAAGCAATGAAAAGAGAACATGAACATTTCAGTACACAAATGACTGAAAATCTAGATGCATTAAGGATAGCTGAGGATAAAGCAAGAGATCTACAAAGAGAGAAACAACAACTTGAAGCTCTAGTATCTGATAACAATGATGAAATCATAAGGTTAACTGGTATTCAACAAATTATGGTAGATCAACTAGGTTATGCAGATCATGAAGCAATCATTGAAACTTGAAGTATCAAGGTTGACTGGTGAACTTGAAATAGAAAAGAAATCCAAAGAATCATTGGAGAAAAGTTATGAAGCGTCAAAGATGTTGGATGAGCAACTGAATACAAGAAGACTCTACAAAGATGGAGGACTCGGTTACAAAGGAAAAGACTCTACTGAGAAAGGAATTCATACTACCGAGAGAGGAGAATCATCAAAAAAAGCTGGAAAAAGGAATAACATCAAAAGGAAGAAGCCTATTTGCTACTACTGTGGAAATCAAGGTCATACTGCCAACATATGCTAGATCAAAAAAGGTAAGCAACCGAATATCTCTAAGTCCAATGGATATTATTATAATTGCAATAAATATGGTCACACACCTAATCAATGTAGGACAAAGTCTATTAACAACTATCTGAAGGCAAAATTCAAAGGGTTTTGTAAAAACTGCAATAGATATGGACATAGTATCGAGAAGTGCTAGTTTAAGCAAAAGAACTACACGAAGTATCCACACCGAGCAAACACTGGAGGTTACCAAACTCACACAGATCCTTACCAACAATATGGAGCAGTACCATGGGATTACAATACAAGGATATGGTGTGAATGTTGTGGAAGATATGGACATATAAGTGCCAACTATTTTATAAGATTTGGAATGAACAACTGGAGATCATGGAGAAATCCTAGTATGGCATGTTTTCATTGTCACAAAGCTGGACACTTTGCTGGAGATTGCAGAGATCAACCAAGAAGAGACACTGAAGAGATAAAAGAAAAATTCAAGATGATTTGGAAAAAGAAGGAAATTATGTCAGATGAAGAAAGCACCTTACCTACCGAGTTAGGTGCACCTATTTCAAATTAGTCAAGAAAAGGTATGAAGGGACTGCATTCTTTAAAAGTTGAATCATAACAGTTCCTATTCTATTATGTACAAAATTCAAAATCTACATAATTAAGATGCAATTAGTCAGTTTATATACTATACAGGAAACCTATCATGTCGATGTATACATGAAACCTGTCAAGTCAGTTAATGAAGCTAAGTTGGGTACTCGGTGAAAACAAAAAATGGAGTAAATCGGTAAAAGGTGAACCGAGTGCATTTAATATCTTGACCTAACTTGCACGTAGCACGATAAGGTATTTTTGAGTACTTAAAAATGTTTTCACGGTCATTTTCATTCACCCAAGTTTTCGAGAAGCAGAGCAGAGCAAATCAAAGTGATCAAACTTCATTTAGAGCAAATTTCGAGGTATTTACATCAATCTAATCACATTGTTTAGCTGGTTTCCAATCTAGTCAAATTGCTATTGTCTACCAAGTGTGAAGATTCAGTCACTTGTAAACCCTAAGGATAACTTGTCGAATCTTACCTGAAATCTACCATGGTGCCCAAGATCCAAGACCCTATAGTTGTCCAAAATGTGGAGAAGCCCTTGTTGAAATATTCCCTAACTCGTAAAGTTGCCTCAGAACTGGATGATAAAACTGCATTTTCACTCATCCCGGATCAAGTCTTGTTGGTAGAAGATGTCAGATTCTTTACCAAATGTTGTGTTGAGGAACTTGGTCATGTAGAGATTAGTGACACATATGATGAACTGTGCACTCATGGCAAACTAGATAGCAAATTCGAGCATATCAGAATCAAGGGATTAACTGAAGCCCTAGTCTATCCCCGTGTGCTCAAACCCCAATGGGTTAAGTTTGTATTGAGCAGAGTACATGATGATTTCATGTGGCTACAAGAGCAACTGTTCAAGATCATGAAGGAAGTCATTCACCTGATCACCGGATATCCCATCTACGATCATGCTCATGCACAGAAAATGATATCACAAAAGGAGCTAATCAGTCTAACCTGAGTAGAATCTGATTACCAAGGACTAAAATTGAATAATGTCACTGATGCTAAACTAAAATTTTCAATTAGAGTTATTGGTTACTATTTCTTGCAATCTGCAAGGGAAAACAGTGTACCATGTGCTGCAATGGACCTGGCCTACAAAATAGTGAAGAAGGGAATGAAAGTAGACTTATGTGAAGTGCTACTAAAGAACTTATTTGAGAACCTGAACAAAAGAAGGAAGCCGAAGAAGAACAAATCGGCAAACACACTAAAGTTCGAATCACTACTTGTATGTATGTTTTTCTATTTTGAGAAGTTCTTTCCCTGAGTCGGTAAAGTAGTATGGGAGCTACACCGACCTATCACCCATCAAATCAATGACTACATCAAGAAGTTAGGAGATAACTTTAATGATATCATGGATGATTACTTTAGCAAATTCCAAGAGAAAATGCACAACAGGTACAAGATCCCACCATAGCTGGTCGAAAAATACAAGGACAATATATGTTTTGAAGTCGACGCTGATTATTGCTATGTAAATGTTGTTGAACCGACGACTCAATCGTTGCAAGCAATGGGTTATAAAATTGATTATGATATCACACAGCAACAAATTCATGCCTATCTATCATTGGCAAGGCATGCAACTAAACTAAGATATGGAACCTATGAAGAGGTGAAGGAGAAAGTAAAAATGAGCATTGTAGTTCCTAAGGCTACAAGAAAAGCTACAAAGATGATAAAGGCTTTATCTGAGAAATTCAGAGAAGAATCCTCCTCTACACCTGTCAAAGGCAATCTTGCCATTACCGAGGAAGAATCAGAAGCACAGGAGGCTGCAATAACATTGAGCACAGAGTTGCCAAAGGGAAAAGTTCTAAAAAGAAAGAAATAGGACATCACAAAGGCCCTCTCGACTCCACCAACAAAGAGACCCAACACCAGAGCATCAGCTGCATCACCGAGCAAGAAACAAAAGACTGTTGTCATTCCTAAGGTAACTAAGACTTACAAGAAATCTACTTGGAGACTCATTTTGGCAAAAGATTCGAGTGATACAGAGTCTGATGATGCAAACAAATTCCAGGTTGTGAAAAGCAAAAAGGTAAACATTCACAGTGTTGAAAATTTTTGTGCCAATCTCAAAGAATATAGTGGATTTGTAGGATTCAGATATGTTAAGTATGAGTCTAGGAATAATGATGAGAAATGACAGATTGAAGAAGCTATCATATGTACACTTCTGAAGGTTCAGTTAGCACCATTAGAACTAGCAAAGTCACTTCCGAGTGAACTCTACTCACATATTGACAACAGATGGAAATATGCAATGGATTTGGAGAGACAAATAAGAGAAAGAAGTCTAGTCCATCTATTTCCTGACATGTCCATAGCTAAAATCAAGGAGCATTTGTCCACATACAATTCAAAATTTCTTGTGAAACAGAGAGCCTTAAAATTGATGAATGGGCTATATATTGATGTGGAAAATGAGACTAAAGCCAAGTGGCAAGAGATCTTCAAACAAAAGGATGTCAGTGAACAATCTCAAATTGAAATTGTTGATGTCACTGAGCAAGATCTAGATGTCACCGAGTAAGGTCTAGACCCGGTTGACACTATACAAATTGATGAAGATATAATGGATGAAGCAGCACCAAAGCAGGAAATGATTGAAGGCACCACTTATGCAAAACTTGTCTCTAGTGAATTTGTCTTAGAACAAGTTCAACCTTATCCACCGGTGAAGCCACCAGTCTCAACCAAAGCTCAAAAGGACACCGAGCAAGCTACCAAAGGCAACAAATCTGAAGTTGTAGGTGACACAACCAAAGATCAAATGTCTCAAGCACAGACAAGCACTGCAAATATTACAGCTGAGACCCCTAGCACCGAACCACCCAAAGACACTGCAACTGCTACAGGAACAGACCAAAGTGTTGCATCTACCGAGGAACCTACCAAGGGTCAAAAAGCCTCACAAGCACTGGTCTTAGTGCCACAGACCAAAGGAAAAGAGAAGAAGGTGAGAAAGCATGGTTTTAAATTTGACTTATCTAAACCGATCATGTTGCCCAATGTAGACATTTCCAAATTGAAAGGGCAAGCACTCACTGAATTTGGTGAACTATGCAAAGCAAAGGCTGAACAAGAGAAGCAATTGGCCATACATAAAAAGAACAAATTACTTTAGAAGGTTAGGACACTACTCATAGAAATGCTACCATCAGCAACAGTGTCAACTGATGCAGCCATCCACATTCAGTTGGATGAACTCCTTAATTAGATTGAAACATCTAGAGTTGATGCATCTGAGTACTTAAGCAAGCTCGAGGATAAAGAGCTTACAACAAAAATGATAGAGGAAGTACAAAAATCAATTGCTGTTGGAAAGGTAAAACTTGTCAAATTCATTGCTAAGTTGTCCCCTCAACTCAAGCACATTCTTTATTTATTCCAAAAATTGTGTACATTTTCTTTATTTATTAAAGATATCAAAAATAAAACTGATGCAATTGAGAAAGAGATCACCGATCTCTCATCCAAGTTGACCACTGAGCCTAATTCAGTTCAAAATTTTTACAAAAAGCTACAACAGCTCATGGCTCAACAGTTAGAACTAAGGAATGAAGAGCATAAAATTAGGATGGATATAATGACCCTTCAAACATTATTCCTTCCTCATCTCTCATCAGTACAGGAGTAGCTCAACCGAGCTACAAGCTTATCAACTACACAAGAGGGAAGCACTCTTGATGGCTTGATATCACTCTTATCTGATATTCAAGTACAAAACTCCCTTATGGAAAGTCTCAAGGACTCACTCTTAGTCGCCCTCACCGACACCCGGACCAAGTATAAGACTATTTTTTATCAGTTACAGCCTCTGGATGGAAATTAAGTTTTTAATGTTTGTCGAAAAGGGGGAGTAATATTATGATACTACTGTAAAGTGGAAAATCACAATCGAACCCTAGTTGTTCTCCCCTCTTCCAACTCCGAGGAGAGAGAAGGGAGGTTCGCTAGGATTCAATGGTTTTCACTTAGGGGAGAGACTTTACATTCAAAAGAGGGGTTGAAACTCACAAGATCCAATCCCACACAATGCAAGATTGGATGCTAAATGAGTTTCAAGGGTGAAGACAGCAAGGCTACCCTCTTTTGTAAAGAATATTGATAAAGGAATTGAGCTAGGAATGCATAGAAAGTGACAAAGATTCGCTTATAAACTGAGATAGGAATACAGTATGAAGCTGCGGACCTGGAATTAGCAGTAAAATGTCGATACGGCGCTGTCCTGCAAATTTGAGCAAAAGTTGTCGGGATGATGGCGCCCGGCGCCACGGTCCTCCGAAAAATCCGCGAAACGAAGGGGGATCTGTTCGTCTCTGCACAAGGATTCCAGATCTTCAATTTCAGCCGCGTACCTGCAACCTACACACAGAAAAGCGAAGATGATTGGGGGGTTAGGGATTAGCGGTTTGCCTTTAGGTCAAACCCCGGTTTTGGAATTAACCAAGAAATGAGCAAGTGCTGTAAATGTAAATGACTGTAAAACAAGTACTAATACCTTGTTCTAAGGATGTTTGTATCCTTATGTGCGAAGGTTTAGATGTTGTTGTTTGTTGTATGTTGTAGTAGTATGTAGTAAGTGATCTCCTCTTCAATGGTTGAATCCTTGTCTTGAATGCAACACTTAGCCTTGAATGGAGACTTAGAAGGAATGCTTGAATGCTTGAATGCTTGAATGCTTGAATGCTTGAATGTTTGAGTATAGTTTCCATGCTTTTTCCGTCATGTATGTGTTATGTGTTATCCCCAAATGAAAGAGAAAAATGTTGTTTATATACTTATCAATTAGGGCTGATAGACTGATTTTCCCGACCTTAGGCCGACCAGGAAATGAAATTTCCAAATTGCAAACAAAAAGACCCGAGACCCCTTAGGAGACCGGGCCCAAAATAGGACCCAGGGACTAGGGCGCTGGGCGCCATGGTCCTGTGGACTAGGGCACTGGGCGCCCTGGTCCTGAGGGACCAGGGCGCTGGGTGCTCTGGTCCCACCTCCTGGGACAGTAGGGTGCAAGGAGGTTCAGGCCAGGGTGCTTGAAAAATGCAATTTTTGGTGTCGTGGACAAGTTTCGGGGTCTCCATTCAGGTTGCATGTTGCGTCGCCATCGTGAAGACCGAAATGCAGTCAAAATTGCAAGTGTCACAATTTTAGGACGCTACATTTAGCCCCCACTTTAGCGGGAGTATGTATGCTCATACTTCCGGTAAAGTACAAGGAAACAACATTGAAAGACTTTCACCACGTCAAGGAGGCAAGATACACCAAGCCCCTAGTGGACTAAGGATCTTACGACTTCGACTGACAAAGTAAAAGGGAAGATCACGAGGGAGAACCATGACTGTCAATAGTAAGGTTCCCTCACTATGAGTCATGCAAGAAAGATATCAAAAATTCTCAAGGCAAGGTTAAATTTGCCAAGAAATTCTCAAGTATCTTGAAAAGATATGAACGGGATGTATGCCCCCCTACGTTAAAGCGATCGCACACACCTCACCGGGGGTGATTGCTTTAAGGTAGTGATACATATAAGAATGAGAAAGGAAAGGAGCAAGTTATCGCAAGGATTTAGCCCCCAAGTGTGAGATAAGCCCAAGGATAATAGACACAAAACACAAAGCACGAGGTGACTTCGCTTTCCTCAGGGTCAGTATGCTGTATGATAATTCATGTATATATATCATATGTATGTATGCATAATTGTTCTTCATTCCCCAATCAAGGAAGGCCACCTAGAAGAAGGGAACACATGGGTCTTTTGAGTCAACATGAGAGAGATCGAGAGATCTCAATGCTTTGCATCGTCCTCAAGTAGAAAACACTAAGGACAACAAATAGAAGAATGAGAATAACATATAGAAGAAGTAACAAAAGAGAGAGGGAGAGAATCTGCTATGCTAATGTATCTAGTCTAGCACGTCATCTACCCCCCGATCTTGCTGATCAATGTTTCGGGAAGGCAGGGAACACGCTAGAGGAGGAACATCCAACACAATAGATGGAGCTATCACAAGATCCAAACAAGGGCTATGTTCATGTCCCGAGCCACATTGTTCTTGTCTAGGAGCTAGGATAAGTGCTTTAGAAAATTCATTAGATAAATGGTTATCAATATCAACAAGTTCATATTCACTATCAGAAGCAAGAGAAGTAACATTTTCATCATGAATAACATTTTCATCTATATCATCATCAAGATTTATAAAGATAGAATTTTTAACTCGCACAGGATCAAGACCATCATGCATCTTATGTTTAGGAGATTTAGGCTCAATGTCCGGCTGAGGAGAAAATGGAATAATGCTTGTTGAAGGTGTTTTTGGAGATGGCAAAGTTTGAGAAGCAGCTGCTTGAGCTCTAAGACGATGCTTTCGTCGACGTTCGCGTGCAGAACGATTTCGTCTAGTCTTAGTAGGAAGTGAAGAAGATTGAGGAGGAGGAATGTTCTCATCCCTATCCCTTGGGTGTTTAGGTTGCGGTCTCTTAGGCTGGATAATAGGAGAAGAAGAAGGTCTCTTCTCTCTATAAAAAGGAGGAGGAACTTCTCCATATAAGGGAAGAATATTTGGTTTAGGAAGGAGACCAAGTCCATCATGACGAGGAGGGATAGGTCTATTTTTAGGAAGTTTATTAGATATAGACATAGTCACATCCATAGGGATGGGTTGGGAATCTTCTTGAGGAAAGACATTAGTTTTATCTTTCAAAGGAAGAACTTCCTTCTCAAGAATGATAGGAATATCAAGTTTAGGTGTTCTAGGTTCACTTAAAGATAGGATCATATTTGTTTTCCACTTTTGATAAGATTTGAAAAGATGATCACTTCGCGGGGGAAGAGATTGGAATTGTTTAGGCCAAAAGTAATCAATAGGAACACTAGAGGTTCTTTCAGCTGGTTTAAAGAGACTATGATTGACAGTAACAACTTCACCATTATGGGGAAATTTTAAACACTTATGAATAGGAGAAGCAATAGCTTTCATGGAAGATAGCCAAGGATAGCCAAGCTTCACACGAAATTGTTCGGATGAAGGAATAATAGCAAAGTTCACATCAAGGGATTTGTTATGGACCTCAATAGGCAATGTAATAGAACCAATTGCAGGAGAAGAAAAAGCATCAAATAGTTTCACAATCACATCTGTTTTGTCATAGATCACTTGATTCAATTGCAAAGTAAAAAGAAATTCTTTAGTAATAACATTAACCATGCACGAAGGATCAATAAGCACTCCACGGCAAGGTGTATTCTTGACTTTTGCAACTATGTATAAAGGACCATCAGGTGCCCTAATGGTTTCACTGGAATCAAATGTGATGGAAGATTCTTTAGGGTTTTCTTGCTGCTCTACAAAGTTAATCACATTCGGAGCCATAGACACAAGACCATCAGATGAAAAAGAGGAATCATTAGTCTCAATTGCATGAGAAGTATGAGAAGGTAATGGATCAGTAAAAATCTGAAGATTTTGGTTAGGAGGAGCTACAGATGTATTGCCTTTATCATTCACTCCAGAAACAGAAATAGTATTATTATCAATCAAATCTTGAATTTTACCCTTTAATGAAAAACATTTTTCAGTATCATGCCCAGGCTGATGATGAAATTGACAAAAGGCTTTGTTATCAAAATAAGGTGAAGTAATCTTTGCAGGATCAATTTGCCTTATAGGAGGAAGAGTAAGCACATTTTGTTCCAATAACTTATTCATAATACTATGCAATGATTCATCCAAAGGAGTATACATTCTTTCTTTCTTGAAAAATTTAGAAATAGGAGGCACACCTGATGCTGCATTCACATTGTTGTTGATGATGTTTTCATTGAATTTGATGGAATCTCTGTTCGGTTTAAACTTTCCAAATGGTTGTTGACTGCTATCATCCTTATCACTCGGAGCCATAGGATGTGATTGTTCCATTTGACTCACAGTCAGTTGATAATTGTGAAGAGTTGCACACAACTGTTGGAAAGAAGTAAACTCAGAAAATAGAAGTTTGTCTCGAATATCTTTTTGTAAATTAGAAATAAAGATTCTTTGAATGTCATTGTCAGGCACTGGAAAAGAAATTTGAGCATACAAATTCTTATATCTACCAATGAAATCAATCACTTTTTCTTTAACACCTTGTTTACAATGCATTAAATCAATCAAAGTAACTTTAGGACTTATATTGTTTTGAAATTGTTGAATGAAAGCATTTGCAAGTTGTTCGAAAGAAGTAACAGAATAGGAAGGCAACGAGCAATACCATTGTAGGGCTTTGTCTCTTAATGTTCTAGTGAATAGTTTTGCAAGCAACCTTGGGTCATAAGCAAAATCAGTACAAATTGTTTGAAAAGTCTTAACATGTGTTAGAGGATCACCTTTACCATTATAAAGCTCCAAATGCGGAATTTCAACATGTTTAGGAGGAATAGCTCGAACAATGTCAAGAGAAAGTGGGCTCGCAACATCAAATGTGGGCACACTAAACTTAGATTGGTTCATAGAGGCAATTTGTTGCTGTAAAGAAGAGACAGTTTGTGCAAGATTGTTAATGGTCACTTCAGTCGAAGAGTTCATATTAGATGTGTTAGATTGAGATGGAGGTGTTATGTTATTGAAAGAAGGCAAAGAGTAAGGTGGTGGGACCCTATGATAATTAGTCATAGGAGATGATTGGACAGGAGGAACACTACAAGGAGGAATGGAATGGTTAAATGAATTGCCCCCTTGCGTCATGTTCATTTGCGAAGATGTAATAGGAACACTCATTGAAAGAGTGAATGAAGAAGTCGGATTGAATGAAGGAAGAGGGTTAATCGAAGAAGAGGGATTGCCCCCATGACTAGTGATCACAGGAGGAATGTCTTGTGTAGAAGTAGCCATTATGTTTGATGTAAAGGTAGGTATGCTAGCAATAGAAGTCATCAAAGGAATACAATGATTGACTTGAGTAGGAGGTTGTGTATAACCCAAATTTTCAGCACAACTCTTCATAGGCATCACATTCGAATCCACAATGTGTGCAATACCACGCAAAATATCAATTCCATTCTTATCACTTTGAAGCATACGTTTTAGACCCTCAATTAAAGGAAGAGCTTGACTATCAGGGTATTCTTGAGACATCCATTGTCGAAAATCGTCAAATTGGTTATCCAATTTCAAAATTTGTTCTTCAGAAACCTCATGGAGAGCTTCTTCATGATTAGGAGGATTAGAGGAATTACCCATGTCCTCGTTAAAAAGGCTATTCAAATTAGGTTCCATCTCTTCGGTAATTAAACCTCAGAAAGACTTAATTCTACGGCTTCGTCTAATGGGAATAGTGTAAGTAGGGCTTATTGTTGTAAAACTCATGCACTAGAGAAGGAGAGAAAATTTTGATTTTAGAGGTAGCAATTTTCAGTAAAATTAGCCAATCTTCTGGATTTAAGCTGTTAAATGCAATCACGACAGTCTCCCGAAATTTCGGAAAAAATGTCCGGGACCGTGGCGCTCGGAGTGCAACACGGTCCTTGCAACTTTTTTCGAAAATTTGCAGGGATGAAAGGTATGATGATTTTAAAGCTAATCTGAAAAAATTGAGTGATTTTACGATCTGTAGGTAGGCCGAATTAAAGTTGCAATCTCAAAATTGAACCCTACCCGGATTGTCGAAAAATGCAAAATTTGAATTTTGAAAAAAGAGAGGGAAACTGAAATTTTGAATTTTATGATTTTAGAGAGAATGTCAAGAGCAATGCAAATTTTGAAATTCAAAAGTTGACTCAATTTCACGCAAAATTCAATTTTGAAAGCGGAAATCAAAGTTGTTGTAATTAAGCACTTAATTTCAAAAGTCACAAAATGCAAGAATTTGAATAAAGCACTGAAATTTTTAATGAATGTTAACACACTTTTCAGATTTAGGACAGTAAGAACACAATTTTGACACAAAATTTCAGTTTCAATGATTTTTGAATGATTAAAAGCCTTAATCCAAGCAATTACAAGACCAACTTTGACTGTAATTTTGAAGGTGTTAAAATTGATAAAATCAGCCAAAATTCTGGATTTTAGCAGGAAAATACAGTAAGATCTCGCTCCTGAAATTTCGAAAAAAATGTCGGGGACGATGGCGCTCGACGCCACGGTCCTTGCAACTTTTTTCCAAATTTTCAGGGATGAAAGATATTGTGATTTTATTGCGGAATCCAAAGTTACAGCTGATTTGGAGATGTTTTGATCGGTCAAATTGTCAGACAAAGGTTGAATCAAGAGGGTTTCAAAAATTAGGGTTTTGACACTTAACCACTTAATTTTCAAAATTAAAGCACAAATATGAATTGATAATTTGTAATAGAAGGATAGATCTGAAACAAGCATTAACATTTAGACATTTCACAAGCTTAATTACTAAAAAGAAATTTTAGGGTTTTTATGCAATCACCTCTAAAATTTTGCAAAAGATCAAACATGGAAATGTAATCAATTTTTTTTCAGATCTAAGCATGAAAAATCAGAAACGATGTTCACGTCGGGTTCACCAAAATGTAAAGCGGAAAATCGCAATCAAACCCTAGTTGTTCTCCCCTCTTCCAACTCTGAGGAGAGAGAAGGGAGGTTCGCTAGGATTCGATGGTTTTCACTTAGGGGAGAGACTTTACATTCAAAAGAGGGGTTGAGACTCACAAGATCCAATCCCACACAATGCAAGATTGGATGCTAAATGAGTTTCAAGGGTGAAGACAGCAAGGCTACCCTCTTTTGTAAAGAATATTGATAAAGGAATTGAGCTAGGAATGCATAGAAAGTGACAAAGATTCGCTTATAAACTGAGATAGGAATACAGTATGAAGCTGCGGACCTGGAATTAGCAGTAAAATGTCGATACGGCACTGTCCTGCAAATTTGAGCAAAAGTTGTCAGGACGATGGCGCCCGGTGCCACGGTCCTCCGAAAAATCCGCGAAACAAAGGGGGATCTGTTCGTCTCTGCACAAGGATTCCAGATCTTCAATTTCAGCCACGTACCTGCAACCTACACACAAAAAAGCGAAGACAATTGGGGGGTTAGGGATTAGGGGTTTGCCTTTAGGTCAAACCCCGGTTTTGGAATTAACCAAGAAATGAGCAAGTGCTGTAAATGTAAATGACTATAAAACAAGTACTAATACCTTGTTCTAAGGATGTTTGTATCCTTATGTGCGAAGGTTTAGATGTTGTTGTTTGTTGTATGTTGTAGTAGTATGTAGTAAGTGATCTCCTCTTCAATGGTTGAATCCTTGTCTTGAATGCAACACTTAGCCTTGAATGGAGACTTAGAAGGAATTCTTGAATGCTTGAATGTTTGAGTATAGTTTCCATGCTTTTTCCGTCATGTATGTGTTATGTGTTATCCCCAAATGAAAGAGAAAAATGTAGTTTATATACTTGTCAATTAGGGCTAATAGACTGATTTTCCCGACCTTAGGCCGACCAAGAAATGTAATTTCCAAATTGCAAACAAAAAGACCCGAGACCCCTTAGGAGACCGGGCCCAAAATAGGACCCAGGGACCAGGGCGCTGGGCGCTCTGGTCCCACCTCCCGGGACAGCAGGGTGCAAGGAGGTTCAGGCCAGGGTGCTTGAAAAATGCAGTTTTTGGTGTCGTGGACAAGTTTCAGGGTCTCCATTCAGGTTGCGTGTTTCGTCGCCATCGTGAAGACCGAAATGCAGTTGAAATTGCAAGTGTCACAATTTTAGGACGCTACAACTACATAGAGGAAAGCCCAACAAAGGGGGAGTAATTCTACACTTGGAGAGTAGTACAGTTTTGATAACACAATTTTGAGTATTGTATACAAGGGAAGTATACTGAGCAGAATATACAGAGCATTCAGAGCACACAAGTACAAAACAGAACCGAACATGCAAAATTCAGAGTTATGTATAGGATAATGATAAGGGGAGTATATCTGCATATACTATTTTATTGACTATTGTACATATTGTCAAGTATAGTCATTTTGTCAAGTATATAGTTTTTGAGTTATGACTTTGTAAGTAGTTTTTGTCAAACATCTCAACTAATGTCAAAAGGGGAGATTGTTACTACTTATCAAATTGCCATTAGTTTCATATCCAAAGTCATACTATATATTCTAGTCGGTTAGTATTACCGAATCATGTAGTCGGTACACATAGAAAAGTCGGTATGAACAGTCTAGTCGGTTACTGAAGAAAGCAGTCACAGAACATAGTATTCACTGAGCTGTTTACCGAGTAAAGTTTCATGGCTACAGAGTGGTAAAGTTAACTCACTGAGTTGATATTCACTGAGTGAAACGTTTTACCAGATACATTGAACCTGGACATGCACATGAAAATATGTTACAACATCGAGGCACATCTAACCATTTTTGCATTGGGAATTGTGCTATGAGATTGTGTATGATTACAAGGTCAATGAGATATTTTGTTTAGTTATTCATTCAAAGAATATTTTGTAAGATCGAAGCAATGAATCATATCACCGCTGTAAGAGATCTATTTATACAACATGATTCTAGGGTTAGATATATGAGATGCAATAAGAGATAACAGAGTGTATGCAGGAAGGAAGACTATTATAGAGACACAGAAAGGTCACCGAGAAGGTTATCAGTGAACAGTTGAAGAACAGAGTAAACAGAAGGGTTTACCGAGTTTCATTATGGGTTATCGAGGTATGCTACAAGCTAGGTAATCTTATTCAGAGCACATAGAATCTGCTTTAGCATTTTAGATGTAAAGTTGTAGATATTTGTAATGATTTTATTGTAATATTTTGAAGTTGTAAGAGAAACCTTTAACAGGGTAAAAGACTCTAACAAAGTCTATAAATTGTAAATCCTTTAACCAGGTGCTACACTTATATAGTGTTGTAAAAATCCTTTAGTAAGGTAGATCTAACTGATCTTGATACTCCTAACAGGGTAAGCTATCAGAAATAGCTAAATGTAGCTCTAACCGAGCATTCTTTGTTATTGCAGTAGTGAAGTTGTGGGTGTCATCCCCACCATAGTTTTTCTCTCTAACCAAGAGTTTCTGCGTGACCAAAATATATGTGTTATGGAGTGAATCATGTATGATTGTTATCTGTTGATTTTAGTTTTATTTTATGTTACTGCACTATTATGTTTATGCATAACAATAAGGTTTTTATCAGAGAAAAGTTTTAGAGTACTAATTCACCCCTCCCCTCTCAGTACATTAGCTTTATGTATTGGGCCTAACATTGCTTACCTTTCTGATCTTTAGAGTGGTTAACCGGTTTGTTCTTCCTGGTTCTACAAAACTTTTCTATGTGTCTCAATTTGTGTCAATGATAGCAAGCCATTCTAGATGATCTCCAAGGTCCTACATTACCTCTTCCATTTCTCCTTCTGCAATTCATAGCCACAAGAACATAATTTTTACAAATGGTGCAAACAATATTAGCTACCTTTTCCATTACAAATGGATTAAACCAGTTGACATAGGGTTTCTGCCAATTCATGTTTCCCTAGTTGTCATAAGTTCTCCTCCATTCACCATTAGGTCTTGAATTCATGTGCGGTGTCAAATTGTTTTCTCCATATCTGCATTCAACTGATCTATGTCCATCAATGTTGCATGTAAAACAATGACCTTCAAATCTCCTAGATTCATACATAGCATTTGCATTATAGCCTATATTCTCATTAGGTCTGCTTCTACACACATTTGCAGTATGTCCAAGTTTATGACAGACAAAGCAAAAAGGTTTACAAACTTTCTTACCGGTAGGCTTGTTAGCCTTAGGAGCAGTTTTACCCTTGTGTATGTTGCTCTTTGTATCGGAAGATTGTCCTTTACAAAATGTATTAAAACCTAGTCCAAATGTGTCACCTTTCATCCTCTGAGATTGGATTTTCTCATCCAGTATAGAAGAACTCTTATTGAAATTTTCTAGATTTCTATTATCCTCGATGATCTCTATGGTAAGATCTTCATTGTGTTTTGTAAGAGCCTCTCTTAGAGATGTTGCCATTTCAAGATCGAGCTACAAAGCCTCCTTCTCTTCTTTTTATTCATGCCAATTCTCATGCAAAGTTGCAATCTCATGATATCTTTCTTTGATTAGGTCTTCATTTGCCCTCCTTTCTTCAAGATCTTGGCTCATGCGGATAGTTAGGGCTTCTAACTCTCTTCTCAGATTTAGCTTTTCACTATTCAGTTTTTCAACTCCTTCAACTAATGCATCAATGTTAGCTTCATCTAAAGAACTATTATCAGATATCTCAAATAGTTGTTCAAACAGCTCTCTCCTTTTGACTTGTGAAGATTTAAATCTTACCCTTAGGGCTTCAAGCTCTTCCTTGGTAACTTCAAAAACTCTAGCCATCTCAAAGTAACTCATATCCCCCATGGTGGCTTTAGGGTTTCCTTCCAAGCGATTAAGCCTTAAGGAAGTTTGGCTCTGATACTATTTGATAGACTTATAAAGCACTGAGAGGAAGGGGTGAATCAGTGACAGCAAAAGTAATACCACTTGAAACACAAACCGGTAAAGATACTTAACCATTTTACTTAATACTATGCATGCAATCCACAATTATATTAAAGCATCCACAACAAGTAAAACATCCACCATAACACAAGTGTTTATATGTGGAAAACCCAAATGAGAAAAACCACGGTGAGATGGGACTCACAAGTTAACTATCTACAATAATAGGTAACTGATCAGTAAAGATCTACAAAAAGTGCTCTACTAGGAGCGAATCCTGTTAAAGATCCCAAAGCTCTGTTAGGAGCTATACCCTATTAAAGGTAGTACCCTGTTAGGAGTAACCTCGGTAGAGGATTTCAAACCTAAACTAATGGATTAACTTGTTAGAGGATTTGTACAATGAATCTTGTTAGAGCTTACTCGGTTAGGGGATTTGACTATTGTAGTGATTAGAAAATAACATGTGGTGTGATCTAGAAGTAGCACAACTTGCTTGAATAGATCCTCTTCTGCTCACTCAAAACTACATCACCAACATATTCTGCAATGCCTTCAGCAACTCAACACTTATATTTTGCATCATAAAATAATTTCATCATAATGTCATTATATAGACATTAAATTTCATGTCGGCTTAGGAATCATATCACAATTTCCTAGGTGCAGTGTATCTGGACAATCTAACATAACTCATCACAGATTGCCGCCAAATCTATCGATTAGGGATAACTCATCATGATCGGTAATAACTCATCACATAATTAGTGAAACCAGTTGGAACATCGATACCGGTTAAGAGTTAACCTCTTCGAAGTTATAGACCAATTGTCCTCCATTTGCTTCTTTGAAGATCTTCGTTGAATCTCCAAGATGGTGTCAAGCCAATCCTGTATATACTAGTTGTCTACATATATCAGTTAGACAACCTCTAAACCATTTGGACTTAACTATACATATAATACCGATTTTTTAATACAAAGACTTAGGAGTAATATTGGTTTGTTTTAACTAATATGACTAAGACAATGTGAACATATGTGTGTGCATATGTGTCATCAATGAAAACACATGAAGTCATCCATTACAATCATCATCAAGCCAACACATAGCTTCATCACATATTTTGATCTCAAGTTATAATCGATTTTTTGTTACTTTTGTACTACATAATTCAATCAATTTCCTTTCTAAATCAAACAAGGAAGACATGATCAACTTAGCATTCCCAATTCATTCAGAATTCAATCTACCATATTTGTGTGGAGAGATTGAATCTAGTGAATTATCCTTCCCCCTTCCTAGTATAATGGTGAAAAGTGCTTGAATGGTAATCAATAGTGAAACCCTCATCTCTCTTTGAGGGAAAGGGTAGTTTTCCTCTTGATCTATCACTCACCATTTTCCCACCATTACACATACATATCCTCCTCCTTCCTTAAAGCTAAAGAAAGTTGGTACATTGAATTAAGAATTAGGGATTAGGGATGAAATAATTAATTATCTAGTATGATAAATTGATAATATATTCTTTAATGATTGATAAATAATTTGAACTATGACAACATCGAATAGGGAAAATTACAAAATCTTCGGCCCATATGCACAATACAAGTTTTCAACTCAGTCTTAGAGCATGATGACTAGGAAACTAATGGACATGATAAATTTAAGTTTGATCATTTGACATATAACAAAGACAATCTATATGAACCATTTAATAAATAATAATTTTTATACTTTTTTTTACTATTAGATAAGCTTCCATACATGAGGTTGATCACAGATAACTAATCTTTGTAGTACAAATGAGTTTTTTCTGATTATTTTTACTAGTATCTGTGGTTAAATTGGCCCAAAGTAAGTAACTGCCATTTGCATATTCAGGTGGCACAAGTAGAAGTCAACAAGTAGAAACAACACCATTATTTGCATACTTCAAAGGAATAATTAGACACAACAATTAATCATCATCCCCATAAGAGACATAGAGAAGAGTGATAACATAAGTTTATAGTTGTATCAGGGACAAGAGAATGATATTTCCATAATATTAACCAGAACATTGTCATTACATGACCCCGACGATTATTTCAGACATAGCAAAGATATTATATGTTATCAATTTGATATAGACCATACATTATGAGTTCTCAGTATCACTTTCATCATAACCCAATAATAGTTGTAGATCATATATCGCTTTAGATATCAACTGTACCAATTAGAGGGATAAATATATCGATATAGTAGATTATAACCATCATTATTAGTGTATGTGGTAACTACAATTGTATATATCAATTCTCATGAAGTTTTTAAGTTAATTACTTAAAAAAAGAAGTCATCTGTGATTAAATAATTCCTTATTCTTAAGAATTCATAAGAAGGGACATTACATTCACCAACATTCCACACCAAAAAATTCAAGCAACCTTATATATTATAGATAATATCACAAGGAATTGATACCCACGCCAATATGTTCTACAACTTGCACAAAAGAAAGTAAAGTCTATTGTATTTCATTAACAAAGTCTTGACAAATTCTTGCAGAGATCTAAAACTATCTAATGATGACTAGTATTATAAAACCTTCTCATATATATGAGAATCACGAGTCTTTTGAAATGAAGGGGTGCATCCCTTTTGAACTAAACAACTATAGTTTGTTAAACTTAGACATAAATAAATTAATTATGCCACTATGATTGATATAATCATCATCCTGGTAACATTGGAAGTCTGAGGTCCATTTCTTCATTGTGCTCTACATGGTATAGGATATCTCTATCATTTGGATCACATATGGAGCTAGATCCCCATCCTCATCGACTAGTCCTCTTGTTGTGCTCATGAAACCTATCAATTGAAGTTGCCAGTCTCCTAACGACATGAGTTATCCATCACGGAACATGGCTAGCAATTGGCTTGATTGTTCATTCTCCAGGAATTGGATGGCTTTTTTCAACTTGTCCCCAAATTCATTGTGTGCCTTTAGCAGGGTATATGCTTCATTCTTATCCACTAGAGTCATAGAGTTGTGAGTAGTCATGATCTCCTGGATCCATTTGTGGAACCTCATATGCTCTGTGTATGATTTGATGGTACTAGTATGCATCTTCTAGAAGTCTCCATAATACTTTAGTATAACCTTAAAATGAGAATCAACTATGTCACCAGCCAGCTTGACAGTGCAAGCCTGTGCAAATTTGAGCAATCTATTCCCCTTCTCGCTCTTATACCTCCAATATGAAGCATCCTAGATTGTTTCAAGTATATCTTTATCAGTTTCATAAGTAGCAAGTCCAACCTCTATAATCCTTGGGGCCAATTCCAACTCTAATGCCTTATCGTGCTAATATTGTTTCTCTTCCTATGCTTTCTCATAAAGGCCCTTGACGGTTTGGTTTTCCCTCACAAAGAACTCAACTTGTTCTTTGTTTATCTTTGCAACATCGAGGTTTAACTGGGCAGTGATCCTAGGGTTTGTTTTTCCAACTTGATGGATCACGAGGTGGCCAAATGCTTCATCTATGTCTACCAACAGGGGTCTCTTGTCTCTTGGATATAGAGCCAATAGAAACAAGGCCTTCTGCTCTAGATCATACCCTGAACCTAAAAAGATCCTATCAACCTCCTCTGGTAACAATTGCTTGTCATTGTGTTTCTTTCTCCTGAAGTTGTCAAACATAATAGTAGCATTCATTTCCAGCTTAGGGTAAATTATCACACCAGCATCCTTGAGGAGTTGTCTTCCTCTTTCAGGGGTCATTTCTCTTTTCTCAGCATTGATTTCCTCGTACTACATTCATAGAGTGTCTTCCTTTGTCATTTTTCCCATCTGCTACCTGATCATCCTACCTTTGTATTGATATAAGAAGGTTTCAAACTCAGGAGTGTTAACATACTCCTGATCTGAAACAAATTCCTCATGCTCGAGGATTTTGACATCATCACTTTCCATCTTATAGGGTTGTCATGTTGATAGATCCATTCGGTGATCAAGTCCAAACCCAGCGGGTGGCACATCTTCTTCTATGTTAACAAATTCAACAGTGGATTCAGGGGATAAGCAAGCAATGGGAGTAGCCTCCCTAGGATCTTTAGCCCTTTGTCTAAAGACATACAATGGCACTGCATCATCTAGAATCTCCAATTCATGAGACATTAATTTTTTTGCTTTGGCCACGAGGTCATCAATTGCTTCCAGGATTTCTTCGTTGATCTTGCCCCTCCTCAATTTCCATTCATATGCTTTAGCTACCTTATCGTGCATCAACCTCTTCTTGATTGCTTCCTCCCTTTCCACATTCTTGATGAAGTCATCAATCATTAATGGCACATGTTCTATGGCTTTCAATCTTTGTGACATTCTAGCCCCCCACATATATCCTTCCGGAGCAAAGTTGGGTCTGGGGTCTCCTTTCACAAGGTGAAAATATTCTAACTTATTTTGCAATAAACCATAACTTTTTGAACTCTTAACAAGAAAATCAGAAAAGGACAACAAGCCAGGCACAATCGACTGCTTCCCATGATCTGTAAGATTTTTGGTACTAGCTATAGACAATTTCCTAATGATTTCCAAATAATAAATTCTGTCTGGGATAGTCATAGGCAATAAGGTTCTCCCTCAAACCCATACACCCTAATCTGTGTGTAATCCAAGAAATAGTACCAACCCCCCAATTATGGGTAATGTGGCTTTCTTCTTCAAAATCTATAGGTCGAAGGAATTTCTTAACCCGAGGGCAAAGTGAAAAATCACATGGATGTCCAAGCAATTTTTATAATGGTTTCACAAAATGTTCTTCAAAGTGCATGTACTGGTTGTTAATGTATCTTTGGTCCCAGGCTGATAACCATAATTGCACTAGCTTATGGATTCCTTCTCTGTCCTACACCCTAATAGATAGACCTTGAGTCCACACCTCTATATCTTGACCAACGTATAGCAACATATGCATAAGGTGAGAGTAATATCTAAAATTCACATTAACCATGTCTCCTTTAATTTTTCTAACCCATGGTTAATGGCACGAGCTAAGTAAGAAGCATAATCAAATGTCCTTGGGTCCTTTGATTGGATGTTGGCACAAATCACCATAGTAGCAATGTCCCTTAATGGGGAGGCTTTCATGCCCAACACTTGTGCAATATAATAATAGGTGAACTTAAAGTAGGGAGAAAACAAGTTAACATGAAATGGGGCTTTGTCAGTATCTACAAACAAAGTCACAAATCCTTCGGTCTTCAATCTGTTTGGTGGGATTCTCTATTGTTTATATGTTCTCTACATGTTTAAGACTCATCCACCAAATTTTTGGCATCAACTTCATCCTCATGCCCCCATTCCAGACCAAAAAATTTCTCGACGTACTCTTTACTAATCAGAAATAGGCGGTTCTGTTTATAGTCATAGATGGTTTGTATTTGTGCGTCATACTAGTCTACCAATGTTGTTATCAGCTCTACATTCACAAAGATGTTTGGAATGAGAAGTCTCCCTCGATTCAGCTTCCAAATATTACACATTGGTTCTACTGCAAACCTTCTAGCATAGCTGAAAATGAACAATTCATGCCCTCAAACCTCTGTCCAAATGTCCCCTATGTTTTCAAATCTATCTTCCAATCCCTCATCACAATTCTTAATATTTCTAGACCAATGACTTGAGACAGGGAATTGGTCTATTAGGTCCTAGTCTAAGGGCCGACCTTCCTTTTTCTATCATTTTGGATTTTCTTCTTTGGTTTCAGGAGGGTGAGGCTCTTTGTTCTTCTTTGTTTTAGCTTTCCTAGATGACAAAGCTTCCATCTTTATGTTCAATTCAAAAGAAGACAATAAATTCTAAGAAGCACTTACAATTTTTACTTCTTTCCGTGAAGAATTTTGTGACCCCTACTACACCAGTTCCTTCTTTCCTTGACAAATTTATCCACTTGAACAATTTTGGTATTCGAGTAGTTTTATTACTTCTGGTATTGCAATGGTCATTAAGAAATAAATTTTAAATTTATGATGATGTGACTCGTTTGGATTCGTGTAATATTTTGTAGTAGATTGATTGTGCTTTTTGTTGATTTCTGCCTTTTGATGAATGAGCATGCCACAATTCTCGAAGGAAAATCTTATTTCGATGAAACATACCCCTTCGATGACTTTATTTTCATGTTCTTTGACACCCTAGTTTCATCAATGCCCATCTTCAGTATTGACCCAACACTATTTATTTTGTTTTGATGAAACTCTCTGTTAGCTCAAGTATTTTCACCTTTTATTGATATGCATTTTCTATCGACAACCATATTTCAATGAGTTATCCATTGAATTCATCGATATTGGATTTTGTATGAAAGGTCTCATTTCGACATGCACTCTAATGTTTTACTCGATAACTTGTTTTCATCAAAACCCCTTTTACTTCGATGAGATCTCATTCCATTTCATCGATCTATGACTTCGACCAAAGGGCCCCACTTCATATCCACTTTGATGAGTATCGTGCTTCGGCAGATACTTTTGGAATTTCATCGACATGTCCTTTTCATCGATGAGACCATCTCTATGAGATCGTGCCCATTTTCATCAAACTGGATACTTCGATGGAACTTGATCTTTCGATAGATACTTTGAGGGTCAAGCTGATGTGCTTGTCTCACTTTCTTTTCATTTCGATGGAACATGTTGCTTTGATAAGTTGTTTATCCCATTCATCGAAACCCTTGTTTTATCGATGAGTTCCTTTCGCTAACATTTGGCATGATTCCATCGCAATACATATTTTGATAAAACTTTGCCTTCACCAAGAGTTCATTTGATTCTTCTAACATTATCCTTTCATCAAAAAAGTTTGCTTCGGAAAGACCGTTGTTATTTTCATTGATGTTGGGTTTTCGATGAAACTTTAGTGTTGCTAGGAGCCTTTTTTATTTCCTTGACATCTCTCTTTCACCGAAAGGCTTTTCTGGTTACATTTTAATACCTCTCGGGTTACCCTAATGATGGTTTTGACAACCTTCCACTAAAATATGAATATCTTAGCCAATACCCAATGGAATTAGCTGATTTGAAAGCCAAAATGATCTGGATTCATGCCTCCATCCAACCCAATAGGTTTTAGAACCTAGCACTAAGTCTATGACACAAAATAACATCTATAATTAGACTGTTATGCAGAATAATATAAGAAAATGTGTGCACAAAACTACTTTTATTGGCATTGCAGTATTTCTTATAATTGTATGACTATTACAGTGAATTCATAACTTTGGTCTGCTAGATGTCTTTTTTTTCAGTTGTAGAATCATTGCATTTTTTTTGAAATTTTCTTTTGTAGTTATTTTAACACATGTACTATTAAATTAATGGTTGTTTTATTATGCAAATAAGGGTAATTATTACATATGTATTAATATAACGTGTTATTTTTTCTTTTTGTTAAAACGCACTGATAAATTCAATGAAGGTGATAAAGTTAGGTTGTTAGATCCATTTGATAGTGTTGTTGGAAATGGGAGGATTCACTCCCTATCTATTCTACATGGAGTAAACTTAAAAGGAACAAGAGATGCAAATGTGAACATTTTAATAGTCACAAGTAACATACCTCTTCCTTATGAAGACAAAATAGATGGAGTCGTCTGTCTGAAAGAGAAAGAGGGAACCTTCGCAAGGTGGCCATTACAATATTTGCAGAAAATGATATAGTTGAATATGTTTATCATGTTTCTTATTGTTTTATGCAGTACTTTGAATATTTTGAAAGAGTTGGAAACTCTTAAACAACTTTGACATTTTTTATTATATTTACATATATACCCTTAGATAGATTTGACATCTTATAACTTGATTTATATATACATATTTACATTATATTTTTTTATTGCAGATTACCTTGTTTGCCATGATGTTCAATCAATCTTTTAATTCTAACATGTAGCTTGTTCGTATATGTAATATTTTTATTTTCTTTTACGATCTAGTTCGAGTTTAATGTTACATAATTTTTGAATTATAAAATGATTAAATATACTACCAATAAATAAAAATGATTAAATATACTACCAATGGATGTAAATATATGACTAAAATAGGGACTAAATATATTACTAAAATAATGGCTATGATGACTAAATAAATGGCCATTTAACAACAATCAATGATTAAATTAATGACTCAATCTATAACTAAATAAATGACTAAATAAATGACCAGAGAACAACAATCAATGACTAAATTAATGATTAAATATATGACTAAATATATGACTAAATTATTGACTATCATGACTAAATAAATGACTAGATAACAACAATCAATGACTAAATTAATGATTAAATATATGACTAAATTAGTGATTAAATATATGACTAAATCAATGACCATATTGATGACCAAATCAATGACCAAATCGATGAACAACTTGATCAATCAAAACAACCAGTGGTCACGTGATCAAATTTAGTCATTTATCTATAATTTTTGGTAGTTTTTTTAGTCATATATTGTTGTTTTTGTACTAGTGATTCCTCATGCCTCTTCATAGGAAAAACATGTTGTTGGCCAAGTAATCCGTCATTACTTACATATCAAAATTACATCCTAATGTAGATTTTTCAGAGCCTTGAAATTAGAAAAGACGACAATCACCTTGAAAAGATAAACTCATGATCAGTCATGTACAATAAACATCAAAATCACCTTAAAAAAATATAATCAACTATCACGATTAGTTTTTTACAATGAAAAACACATCAATAATAATAGTTACCCTTACCAACAAAATAAGAACAAAATAACTCCTTTGTCCTTATTGATTGTGCAAATGAATAACCCTAAGAAGACCTCAGAAGATTCTAAATAAAGCTTCAACTTCATATACTGCATAAAAAGGCCACATAGTGGACCTCCTCGGTTGACACCTTTACCTTTAGTTTCACTTGCTTCAAATACCAGTACCATGGAGGTTTTGGTACAAGAAAAAATTCAAGTGTTCACCGAGGTTACAAGTGATTGCCAAGGTTAGAAGTAATCTACTTCTAAATCACCACCAAAAACAATAGAATAAGGCCGCAGAGACCTTGACTAATGATATGAAATAGGGCTCAACAACATTCACATAAGACCTCACAAGATGCTTAATATAGAGCTCCCTAAGTTACATAAAAGCCCCAAAGCTTCTGTTTCAGTAAGAGTGGGTTCTACTGTGGATTTCATTGTCAGGTGTACAAGTAGCTCTAGCGATACCACATGTGGTGCCATTAGCTTCTACTAGTACCAATACTTCTAAAGAGAGAAATGTGGAATTACTATTCCATCGCCCTTTTTTTAGAGCATCTCTCATGCCTTATTCTAACCATTGAATTCTTTCCAATTCCACCATCCTAACTCTAAATGGAATTAGTATATCTTTTCCTCTAAGACTACATAACTGGAGGTAGGAAAATTTACATAATAAGATGGTGTCATCCTTATTAGCCTCAAAAATCTCATATCAGAACTAAAATTACTCAATACTACATTGAAAACCATTATGTGGTTGATTCCAATCCAACTCCACATCCCTATTTATAGCAAGTTTCAATGGTAATAGTTAACTAAATGAAGGTGGTGATTTTGTATCAAAAATATTGATGAATACTAAGAGGGGGAGGGGTGAATTAGTATGCCAAAAATTACTATACTTAAACACTTTACTAGTCTAGTAGTAAACTGGTAAAACAATTTAGCAAACAAACCGGTTAGCACACATGCAAACCAAATAGCAAATAATGCATTCACCCACAGAAGCACAATCACCATAACACAAGAGATTTTGACGTGGAAACCCAAATGGGAAAAACCACGGTGAGATGAAACTCACAAGTAACTATCTGCAGAATAGGAACCAAACCAGTTAAGGTCATACAATGTTCTTTACCAGAATAGATCCTGTTAGGAATCTCAATCTCTGTTAGGAGATAAGTCCGATTAAAGACTACCTTGCTAGAGGATTTTAGATCCACAGATGTGAACCACCTTGTTAGAGGATTTACAAAAGGTTTTTCGGGCCTACTCGGTTAAGGGCTTCAGACTTGTCGAAGATGTGAGTAATCAACAAGTGAGTGATCTAGCAAATAGTACAGATTGCTTCGTTAGATCCTTGATAGCTCATTCCTAATGCATTCCAGTATTAATTCAGTCTTCAACACATTCATACTCTACCTTTTCTCACAAAAATGAACTTCTCTTCTATAATCTCACTTACAAAAACTCATCAACCACCTTAAACCCTAGCAATAACCTAAAACCCTACACATGATGTCCTTATAAAGGAATCTGATTTCATCTTGGTCTAATAGGATTACAATACAATTTCCTAGGTTTAATGCATCTAGACATAATTGGTAACATGACACAAAAAGCACTGCAAGACTGTCGGCACCACAAAACAATCGGTGGATGGTAACTCATTGTAAAAATGCCAGTTGGTAACTCATCATAGAGTATTATTGGTTCAAACAAAATACCGGTTTAAGCAAAATACCGGTTGCCGGTTTGACAAAATGAAGACTGGGAAATATGAGTTGTGTCGCTTTGTTCCTTCGTCCCGCTTGAGATCTTGAAACTGCTTGGGGTCTTCAAACCACTTCAAACTTGTAAACACTTTCTGCAAAACATCGATATTCTAAAGACTATAATACATCATACCAGTTGGAACAAATACTAGTTGAGCTTTAACTCATACATACAAAAAGTGATCTCAAATCAAGTGTGTGTCCATCAATGACAATCACAGCATCAATCATCAAAAATGCCAACAATCTCCCCCTTTGGCATTGATGGCAACACTTAGGAAAATTTCGACATCTAAGTGTTTTACAATAAAAAATATGCCATAATCAAAATTACTCCCCCTAAGCATATACACTATCCCTTTTGCAGAAAATACAATGTATACTACTCCTTAATAGAAATAACATGAAAGTATACATAAAAACATCAAAATTTATATACTTCTCCCCCTTTGCCAATAGTGACAAAAATATTGCAGACTAACCCCTGTTTCATTAGTATTAAAATAATAAGTGTTTATGACAGTAAAGAGTAAAACTTGTCAAAAATTGATTTAAAGTCCTGCCAAAATCACTTCATGGGTAGGGACCATGACTCAAGTAGGGATGTAGCCACCTCTTTCTCTATCTACATCTAGGAGACCTATTCTTCCATGGCATCTATCATGCTCATTTCTTGAGTGCATGTTAGGGCATCAAGATTTAGATAGCATTTCTAGAAAATTTGCAGTCGTGCAGTAGGATCAGTTGAAGTTCCTACAAATTACGTGTCCGGTTTCTTATCTCTGCCTCTATTCTTACAGACTGGATTTGAAGTTGGTGAACAGTTTGACCGTATGTGGAGAAGGAGTCATAGGGCATCTTGAAGGTGCTAATAAATGACTGCATATCAGTTTGCAGTTTTTCCTTCTGAGTGAGCACATCATCACAAATTAAACTAGGTTGACAGATCTTGCTGAGTAGTAGATTTCCCTCATTCATTGCATCTCTAATGTCCTTTTGTGCCTTCTGGAGATCAGACCGGAGCTCTGTTAACTTTCTCACCAAGGCAATGTCCAGAGTCTTTTGATGTTCCTTCTTCGCATTTGCTTCTGCAACCTCTTCCAGGCTTTGCACCTGGCCTTCTACAACTGTGCATAGGAGCTTCAATTGTGCAAGTGAGGAATCGGTACTAGGAAGGTTTGTACCGAGTATCAAACTAGTAAGTGTTTCCACTGTAGTTTGGATAACATCTTCCTCCTTTTTCCTCCTTAGAGCATCCAATCGCTCTTGAGCATGCTTAATGCTCTGTAGCATGTCTGATTCATTTGCAGACTGGAGGTCAATAGTGTTAGGCCCAATATGGAAAGCTAATGTACTGAGAGGGGAGGGGTGAATCAGTACTCCAAAAATTTTCTTCAATAATAACCTTACTGTTATGCATAAACAAAATAGAGCAGTAACATAAAATAAAGTTAAAACAAACAAATAACAATCATACATGATTCACTCCATAACACATATATTTTGGTCACGTAGAAACTCTTGGTTAGAGAGAAAAACTACGATGGGGATGGCACCCACAACTTCACTACTGCAATAATAAAGATTGCTTGGTTAGAGATACATTTATCTATTTCTGATAGCTTACCCTATTAGGAGTAACAAGATATGTTAGATCTACCTTACTAAAGGATTTTACAACACTATATAAATGTTGCACTTGGTTAGAGGATTTAGAATTTATAGACTTGGTTGGAGTCTTTTATCTTGTTAAAGGTATCTCTTTCAACTTCTCAATATTACAATAAAATCATTACAAATATCTGCAACTTTACATCTGAAATGTTATAGCAGATTCTATGTGCTCAGAATAAGATTACCTAGCTTGTAGCATACCTCGGTAACCCATATTGTAACTCGGTAAACCCTTCTGTTTACTTTGTTCTTTGACTATTCACTGATAACCTTCTCGGTGACCTCTCTGTGTCTCTATAACAGTCTTCCTTCATACATACACACACATACCTCTCACATCTCTATATTCTAACCCTAAAATCATGTTGTATAAATAGATCTCTTACAACGATGATCTAATTCATTGCTTCGATCTTACAAAAATATTCCTCGAATGAATAACTAAACAAAATATTTCATTGGTTAGATTGACCTTGCAATCACACACAATCTTCTAGTGCAATTTTCAATGTAATAATGGTTAGATGTGCCTCGATCTTGTAACACATTTTTATGTGCATGTCCAGGTTCAATGTATCTGGTAAAACGTTTCACTCAGTGAATATCAACTCGGTGAGTTAACTTTACTGCTCGGTAGCCATGAAACAATACTCGGTAAACAACTCGGTGAATACTACATTCTATGACTGCTTTCTTCTGTAACCGACTAGACTGTTCATACCGACTTCTCTGTGTGTACTGACTGCATGATTTGGTAATACTAACCAACTAGAATATAATATGACTTTGAATATAAAACTAATGGCAATTTGATAAGTAGTAACAATCTCCCCTTTTGACATTAGTTGAGATTTTTGACAAAAACTATATACTTGCAAAATGACTACACTTGATAATATATACAATAGTCAATGAAATAGTATATGCAGATATACTCCCCTTATCATTATTTTGTACATAACTCTGAATTTTTCATGTTCGGTTCTGCTCTGTGCTTGTGTGCTCTGAATGCTCTGTATATTCTTCTCGGTATACTCCCCTTGTATACAATACTCAAAACTGTGTTATCAAAACTGTATTACTCTCCAAATATAGTATTACTCCCCCTTTGCCTAGTATTACTTTACTCTATGTAGTATTATAATATTACTCCCCCTTTTTGACAAACATCAAAAACTTAATTTCCATCCAGAGGTGGTAACTGATCAAAAATAGACTTATACTTGGTCCGGGCGTCGGTGAGGGCGACTGAGAGTGAATCCTTTACACTTTACATTAATGAATTTTGTGCTTGAATATCAGCTAAGAGTGATATTAAGCCATCAAGAGTGCTTCCCTCTTGTGTCATTGATAGGCGTGTAGCTCTGTTGATATGTTCCTATACTGATGAGAGATGAGGAAGGAATAATGTCTGAAGGGTCATTATGTCCATCCTGATTTTATGCTCTTCATTCCTGAGTTCTAACTGTTGAGCCATGAGTTGTTGAAGATTTGTATACAAATTTTGAATTGAATTAGGCTCGGTGGTCAACTTAGTTGAGAGATCGGTGATCTCTTTCTCAATTACATCAGTTTTATTTTTGATATCTTTAATGAATAAGGAAAATGTACATAGTTTCTAGAATAAATAAAGAATATGCTTGAGTTGAGGGGACAACTCAGCAATGAATTTGACAAGCTTTACTTTTCCTATAGCGAGAGCTTTTTGTACCTCTTCAATCATTTTTGCTGTAAGCTCTTTATCCTTTAGCTTTCTTAAGTACTCAGATGCATCAACTCCAGATGTTTCTATTTGGGTAAGGAGTTCATCCAATTGAATGTGGATGGTCGCATCGGTTGACACTGTTGCTGAAGGTAGTATTTCTATTAGTAGTGTCTTAACCTTTTGAAGTACTTTATTCTTATTTTGTATGGCCAATTGCTTCTCCTATTCGGCCTTTGCTTTGCATAGTTCACTGAATTCACTGATTTCTTGCCCTTTCAATTTGGAGATGTCTACATTGGGCAACACTATCGGTTTAGACAAGTCAAATTTGAAACTATGCTTTCTCACCTTCCTTTCTTTTCCTTTGGTCGGTGGCACTAAGACAAGTTCTTGTGAGGCTTGTTGACCCTCGGTAGATGCAACACTTTGGTCGGTTCCTGTAACCGTTGTAGTGTCCTTGGGTGTCTCGGTGCTAGGGGTCTTAGTTGTAACATTTGCAGTGCTCGACGGGGCTTGAGACATCTAATCTTTGGTTGTATCTTCTGCTGCTTCAGATTTGGTACCTTCGGTGCCTTGCTTTGTGTCCTTGGGAGCTTCGGTTGAGATAGGTGGTTTCACCAGCGGATAAGGCTGAACTTGTTCTAAAACAGATTCACTAGATACAAGTTTTGCATAGGTAGTGCCTTCAATCATTTCCTGCTCCGGTGCTGCTTCATCCATTACATCTTCATCAATTTGAATAGTGTCAACCGGGTCTGGACCTTGCTTGGTGACATCTAGATCTTGCTCGATGACATCAACAATTTCAATTTGAGATTGTTCACCGACATCCTTTTGTTTGAAGATCTCCTACCACTTGGCTTTTGTCTCATTTTCCACATCTATGTATAGCCCATTCATCAATTTTAAGGCTCTCTGTTTGACAAGAAATTTAGAATTGTATGTGGTCAAATGCTCCTTGATTTCTGCTATAGACATATCAGGAAATAGATGGACCAGACTTCTTTCTCTTATTTTTCTCTCTGAGTCCATTGCATATTTCCATCTGTTATCAGTATGTAAGTATAGTTCACTTGGAAGTGACTTTACTAGTTCTAATGGAGCTAGCCGAAACTTTAGAAGTGTACAGATGATAGCTTCTTCAAATTGTCACTTCTCATCATTATTCCTAGTCTCATACTTAACATATCTAAATCCTGCAAATCCACCGTATTCTTTAAGATTGGCACAAAAATTTTCAACACTATGAATATTTACCTTTTTGCTTTTCACAATCTGAAATTTATTTGCATCATCAGATTCTGTATCACTCGACTCTTTTGCCAAAATGAGTCTCTGAGTAGATTTCTTATAGGTCTTGGTTACCTTGGGTGCAGTAACACTCTTTTGTTTCTTACTCGGTGATGCAGCTGATGCTCTAGTGTTGGGTCTCTTTGTTGGTGGAGTCGGTAGGACCTTTGTAATGTCCCGTTTCTTTCTTTCCAAAACTTTACCCTTAGGCAACTCTGTACTTAATGTTATTGCTGCCTCTTGAGCTTCTAATTTCTCTTTGATAATGGCAAGGTTGCCTTTGACAGGTGTAGAGGAGGATTCTTCTCCGAATTTCTTAGATAAAACCTTTATCATTTTTGTAGCTTTTCTTGTAGCCTTAGGTACTACAATGCTCATTTTTACTTTTTCCTTCACCTCTTCATAGGTTCCATATCTTAGTTTGGTTGTATTCCTTGGTAATGATAAATAGGCATCAATTTGTTGTTGTGTTATATCATAATCAATCTCATAACCCATTAGTTGCAACGATTGAGTCCTCGGTTCAACAACATTCACATAACAATAATCAGTGTCTACCTCAAAACATATATTATCCTTATATTTTTCTACTAGCTATGGTGGAATCCTGTACCTGTTGTGCATTTTCTCTTGGAACTTGCTGAAGTAATCATCCATGATATCATTAAAGTTATCACCTAACCTCTTGATGAAGTCATTGATCTGATGGGTGATAGGTCGGTGTAGCTCCCATACTACTTTACTGACTGAGGGAAAGAACTTCTCAAAGTAGAAAAACATGCATACAAGAAGTGAACCAAACTTTAGTGTATTTGTTGAGTTGTTCTTCTTCGGCTTCCTTATTGTGTTCAGAACAAGTTTTTCAATAGCACTTCACATAAATCTAATTTCATTCCCTTCTTCACTATTTTGTAGGCCAAGTCAACTACAGCACATGGTACACTATTTTCCCTTGCAGATTGGAAGAAACAGTAACCAATAACTCTAATTGCAAACTTGAGTTCTGCATCAGTGACATTATTCAATTTTAGTCCTCGGTAATCAGATTCTACTCCAGTTAGACTGATTAGCACTTTTTGTGATATCATTTTTTGTGCTCGTGCATGATCATAGATAGGATACCCGATGATCAGGTGAATGATTTCCTTAGTGATCTTAAATGGTTTCTCTTGTAGCCACATGAAATCATCATGTACTTTTCTCAAGACAAACTTAACCCACTGGGGTTTGAACACACGGGGATAGACTAGGGCTTCAGTTAATCCCTTGATTTTGATATGCTCAAATTTGCTATCTAGTTTGCCATCAGTGCAAAGTTCATCATATGTGTCACTAATCTCTACATGACCGAGTTCCTCAACACGACATTTGGTGAAGAATCTAACATCTTCAACTAATAAGACTCGATCCGAGATGACTGAAAATGCAGTTTTGTCATCCAGTTCAGAGGCAACTTTGGGAGTTAAAGAATATTTCAGCGAGGGCTTCTCCACATTTTTGACAACTACGCGATCTTGGATCTTGGGCGCCATTGTAAGTTTTGGGTAAGATTTGACAAATTATCCTTAGGGTTTACAAATGACTGATGCTTCACACTCGGTAGACAATAGCAATTTGACTAGATCGGAAACCAGCTTAATAGTGTGAATAGATTTGATGTAAATACCTTAAAATTTGCTCTGAATGAAGTTTGATTGCCTTGATTCGCTCTGCTCTGCTTCTCGAAAACTTGGTGAATGAAAATGACCGTGAAAACACTTTTAAGTACTCAAAAATACCTCATCGGGCTTCGTGCATGTTAGGTCAAGACATTAAATGCACTCGATGCACCTTTTACCAATTGACTCCTTTTTTTGTTTTATCTGAGTAAACAACTTTCCTTTATTAACCGACTTGACAAGTTTCCTATATACATCGACTTGACATGTTTCCTGTAAAGTATTATAAACTGACTAATTGCATCTTAACTATGTAGATTTTGAATTTTGTACATAATAGAATAGGAATTGTTATGATTTAACCTTTAGAGAATGCAGTCCCTTCATACCTTTTTCTTGACTAATTTGAAATAGGTGCACCTAACTCGGTAGGTAAGGTGCTTTCTTCATCTGACATAATTTCCTTCTTTTTCCAAATCATCTTGAATTTTTCTTTTATCTCTTCAATGTCTCTTCTAGGTTGATCTCTGCAATCTCCAGCTAAATGTCCAACTTTGTGACAATGAAAACATGCCATACCAGGATTTCTCCATGATCTTCGGTTGTTCATTCCAAACCTTATAAAATAGTTGGCACTAATATGTCCATATCTTCCACAATATTTGCACCATATCCTTGTATTGTAATCCCATGGTACTGCTCCATATTGTCGATAAGGATCTGTGTGAGTTTGGTAACCTCCAGTGTTTTCTCAGTGTGGATACTTCATGTAGTTCTTTTGCTTAAACCAGGACTTCTCGATACTATGTCCATATCTATTGCAGTTTCTACAAAACCCTTTGAATTTTGCCTTCTGATAATTGTTAACAGACTTTGTCCTACATTGATTCGATGTGTGACCATATATATTGCAATTGTAACAATAACCATTGGACTTAGTGATATTCGGTTGCTTACCTTTTCTGATCTGGCATATGTTGGCAGTATGCCCTTGATTTCCACAGTAGTAGCAAATAGGCTTCTTCCTTTTGATGTTATTCCTGTTTCCAGCTTGCTTTGATGATTCTCCTCTCTCGGTAGTGTGAATTCCTTTCTCGGTAGATTCATTTCCTTTGTAACTGAGTCCTGCATCTTTGTAGGGTCTTCTTGTATTCAGTTGCTCATCCAACATCTTTGATACTTCATAACTTTTCTCCAATGTTTCTTTGGATTTCTTCTCTGTTTCAAGTTCACCAGTCAACCTTGATACTTCAAGTTTCAATGATTGATTTTCATCATTCTTCAGAATTGCTTCATGATGTGCATAACCTAGTTGATCTATCATATTTTGTTGAATCCCAGTTAGCCTTATGATTTCATCATCCTTATCAGATACTAGAGCTTCAAGTTGTTGTTTCTCTCTTTGTAGATCTCTTGCTTTATCCTTAGATATCCTTAATGCATCTAGATTTTCAGTCATCTGTGTAGTGAAATGTTCATGTTCCCTTTTCATTGTTTTTAGTTGATCAGCCAATGCTTTGTTCTTTTCTTTCAACATTCCAATCATTTCTTCAGTCTCTTCAGATATACTGTTCTCAGATGATGTCTCGATTTGTTACACTAACTCTTGAGAATCCTACAAGTCATTAGATAATCTTCTCCTTACTTTTAGAGATTTTTGCATTTGTCTTTGCATGTCTGCAATGACTTGATTTGCATTATCCAACTCTTCTTGTAGATACACAATCCTCCGAGATTGTTTGTAGCCTTCCATTGATAAGATCTTTCTCTTTAGGTAGTTAAACCCTTTTCCAAGATTCAAGCTCTGATACCAATTGTTAGGCCCAATATGGAAAGCTAATGTACTGAGAGGGGAGGGGTGAATTAGTACTCCAAAAATTTTCTTCAATAATAACCTTATTGGTATGCATAAACAGAATAGTGCAGTAACATAAAATAAAGTTAAAACAAACAAATAACAATCATACATGATTCACTCCATAACACATAGATTTTGGTCACAAATAAACTCTTGGTTAGAGAGAAAAACTACGGTGGGGATGGCACCCACAAATTCACTACTGCAATAATAAAGATTGCTTGGTTAGAGCTACATTTAGCTATTTCTGATAGCTTACCCTATTAGGAGTAACAAGATCTGTTAGATCTACCTTACTAAAGAATTTTACAACACTATATAAATGTTGCACCTTGTTAGAGGATTTACAATTTATCGACTTGGTTAGAGTCTTTTACCCTGTTAAAGGTATCTCTTTCAACTTCTCAATATTACAATAAAATCATTACAAATATCTGCAACTTTACATCTGAAATGTTATAGCAGATTCTATGTGCTCAGAATAAGATTACCTATCTTGTAGCATACCTCGATAAGCCATATTGTAACTCGGTAAACCCTTCTGTTTACTCTGTTCTTTGACTGTTCACTGATAACCTTCTTGGTGACCTCTTTGTGTCTCTATAACAGTCTTCCTTCATACATACACACACATACCTCTCACATCTCTATATTCTAACCCTAAAATCATGTTGTATAAATAGATCTCTTATAGTAGTGATCTAATTCATTGCTTTGATCTTATAAAAAGATTTCTCAAATGAATAACTAAACAAAATATTTCATTGGTTAGATTGGCCTTGCAATCATACACAATCTTTTAGTGCAATTTCCAATGTAATAATAGTTAGATGCGCCTCAACCTTGTAACACATTTTTATGTGCATGTCCAGGTTCAATGTATCTGGTAAAACATTTCACTCGGTGAATATCAACTTGGTGAGTTAACTTTACTGCTCGGTAGCCATGAAACAATACTCGGTAAACAGCTCGGTGAATACTGCATTTTGTGACTGCTTTCTTCTTTAATCGACTAGACTGTTCATACCGACTTCTCTGTGTGTACCGACTACATGATTCGGTAATACTAACCGACTAGAATATAATATGACTTTGAATATAAAACTAATGGCAATTTGATATGTAGTAACAAATAGGACTGGTAATGCCAGCCAGTTTAGCCTGACTACCAGTTGCCATTGGGGTCTCCACCTATGTGCTCTTTGCCACTGCTTCCTTGTCCTTGGCTTTTTGCTTATCTTCTTAAGCCCTCCTCTGCTCCTCTTCTTCTTTCTTTATTTTCTCTTCTTCTTGTCTCTTCTCTTCATCTTTTCGCTTCTTCTCTTCTTCATCCTTCTTCTTCTCCTCTTCCTTCTTTCTCTTCTCCTCATCCTGTTTCTTCTCTTCCTCTTGTCTCTTATTTTCCTCTTCTCTTCTCTTCTTCTCCTCTTCGTTCTTTTCCTCTTCGTTCTTCTTCTTCTCTTCCTCTTGTTTCTTATTTTCCTATTCTCTTCTCTTCTTCTCCTCTTCTTTCTTTTCCTCTTCCTTCTTCTTCTTCTTCTTCTCTTCTTCTTTTCTCTTATCCTCTTCCTCTTTCCTCTTTTCCTCCTTTTGTCTCTTATCCTCTTCCTCTTTCCTCTTTTCCTCTTCTTTTCTCTTATCCTCTTCATCTGCCTGTTTCTTCTTTTCTGCTTCCAGTTGCTTCTTTTCTTCTTCTACCTGCTTCTCCTATCCTGTTCCTTCTAATGGTGTACCCTGAGTAACATTTTCACCATCTAAGGCGTCAGCATCAATGGGGTCCATTTGTTCTATGACTGGTTCTCCTTCACTATCATATACTTCATCCGGTTTAGTAGTTTCTAGTTCTTGCTCAGCTTTCCTGTTGGCTTCGAGCACTTGATGCATCTTTAGAGCTTCTTGAGCATGAGTATGTGTATCTTTTATCACTTCATGAACCTTTCCTTCCGGTAATAGGAGTCTTCTTCTTCTCATGAAGAAGAGGCATTTGTATTTATTCATAACTTCAAAAAGTTTTGAATTTGATACATCAAGAAAATATTGAGAAAATATTTCCTCCCTCATTTCTTGTTCCTTTTCTATGGCAATGCGCCATTTGTTGTCTAAAGAATTATACAAAGAATCCGGTGTCTCAGATCTAATTTCTGAAGGCGACCGATCATTAACACACAAATACTTAATGATTTCCTATTCAACTTCTTCCTTTTCATTATCATTGAAGTCATCAAAACAATCAATTAAATCATTCAACAATTTTCTCCTAATATTCTTTATAGTTCTTTGACAATGTGTCAAAAGTTTGTAAGAAGAAATATCAATATTTACCGGTGTAGATGTTGCCGGTTCATTCTCTATCTTTTTCTTCGTTTGCCTAGTCTTCTTAGGTGGCTCTTCTGACACTATTTCTTCTGAGTCCCATGTATTTCTTTTCGTCTTCCGCTTCCTCTCAAAGACTTTGGCAGGTGCAGCTTCCAATTTCTTCTTAGCTGGTGATTGCTTGGTCAGTTTGGGACTGGCTGCAGTAACCGGTGTCGATGCTGAAGGCACTGCCTCTCCTTTCTTTTCTGAGGGTTCTTCAACCAATGTAACCCATTCCAAATAGGTGCCAGTTCTCTTTGCCTTAGGATCAAGGGGTGAGGTGATTAGGGTAGAAGCATACCCGTCCAGCATATCATACATTACCTCATAGCCCATAGGCTCCACTTCTTCTTGTCTGGGCTCAACGGCCTCCATTATGCATTCATCCACTTTGATGGTGAAGCAGATGCCTTCCTCATACTTTTTGACTATATCACCGAATATTCTTACCCTTTGGTTCATTTTGCATCTGAACTCATCAAAATATTTGTTCAGCACTTTTAGATAGCCGGTTCCAACCACTTGTAGACTTTACTTGATTTGCTTTGTCACCGGTTGGTTAGCAAACCACTGAATGTCACCTACTTTTGGAAAGTAGCCTTGGAAGTAAAAGAACAACCCAGCCAGTAGTTGTGTGAACTTAAATCTTAGTGCACTATCCTGTTTGATCGAATTAAGATTCAACAGAAGTTGTCTTTGCATACAAGTGCACAGATCAAACGATGCATCTTCCTTGCTCATCCTGTAAGCAGCATTTACCATTGCAATAGAGACAAAATTAATTATGCTAGCAAAGAACGTCTGGTAACCTATCACCATGCAGGCATACTTGACCAGATCATCCTTGATTGAGTTGACGGTCATTCCACATGAGTCGCTCATTGAACTGATGAGCTTAGACATTATAGTCTTGTTGACCTTCCTTGGGGCTAGCACTTCCCTTGTGTTACAAAAATTGGTGACGACATGAATCGCTTTTGGTGTGATATCATGCGTCCGCTCTAGGTACATCTTATCACCATGTACCCTGCTTAGAATAATGTGAATGTGATCATCCAAAAATTCTTCAAGAAAGTAAACTGCATTATGAAGTTTCTTCTTTTTCAGAATGTTGAATTCCAATTTAATCTTCTTATCCTTTCTGCAGAACAAGCTCAGTTGGGAATTGATCACAAGAGACCCTAGGTCTTTGATTTTGCAGTCTATGTTATCAAAAATGCCTTCTTCCACTATAACATCAACAAGTACTTGAGACAAGGCATTGTATTTTGACTTTCGTTGAATGAAGTCCATAGAATCAACGGGTGCACTAGAGTAATCAAAATTTAGGGCTTTGAAATTTAAACTTCACCACACTCCTTCGGTTACTAAAATACTGCTTTGCATTCTACACTCCTTCAACAGATGATAGCTTCAGATTCTTCTCCAAGTTTTTGATAAATTCCTTGATTCGCAATGAAACTCGCTTTTCTTCACTCTACACTTGAAAACTTCTTTGCTCGAGAAAATGATAGTGAGAAATGATTTGAAAATTCCTTTTAAACAGGTTCTCCACCTACCATAATAAATGCTCCACTATTAGGGCATAAACCCTAATTTGCCTTTTACCATTTCCGGTCTTCTACCGACTAACAGGTATCTCATACCGGTAGAGGTCTTTTATCAGTGTCAATCGGGGGTTTGAGATATTTCACCCTTTGCTCCCCCTAAGCTTTTTGTAGCTTAGTTTGCCGGTTCCAAAATTTCCATACTAGGTGCAGAAACTGGTTCTTCTTGCAACACTCCTAGTTTCCTTTTCCAAGTTTTGTTCATATCCGCTTGAACAATTTCAATATCAATCTTTCCTTTCGGAGTGACCGGTATGTCATCCAATATGTTCTTTCTTGTTCTGTAGAATCTGACAATGTGACCCAGTTTGTTGCAATGATAGAAGACCATTCTAGGTGCTCTCCATGGTCCATTATTCATGTTACCGTTCTTCCTCCTGCATCTTGCAGTAGTGTGACCATGACAATGATAGATCAAATAGTTTTCTCTCCATCTTGTTGTCGCTTGATAGCCACTGCTTCCTGACTGATGATTAAAGGTATTAAACCGGTTGGGATTTCGGTTCACAAAAGGTTTCAAACCAACTCCTTGAGTCCTCTGAGGATATCTTCCAGTGTTGTTCATAACAGACCTGCATTCAGATGCTCTATGCCCAAACTTGTTGTGTGCATAACAATTACCATTGAACTTATTGGATCTAGGTACATTGTTTATAAAGTAAGGAAAATTACTGTAGGCTTTGCTCCTACACACATTAGCAGTATGTCCTTCTTTAAGACTGTTAAAGCAAATAGGTTTGAACTTTTGCTTACCTTTACCTTTGAATGTCGGTTGCTTCTTCGATGCTTCAGCATCCAGAGGTCTCACCTTTCTCATGACCAGAGTAACCAAGTCCATCAGTATTCTTGACAGGTTTGGTCGATTCAAGCTTTTGCTCTAGCTTAACAGTACTCTTGTTGAACTTAGCAAGTATTTCCTTTGACTCAGAGAGTTCTTTGGAAATAGCAGCATTTGTTTCCATCAAGTTTGCATTCTCAGAGATGGCTATGTTCAGTTCTCATTGCATGTCTTCCTTTTCCACTTTGCTCGCATGGAGTTGAGCAGTTAGGGTACTGATTTCTTGTTTTAACTTGGAGATCTCATGATCTTTGTCTTTTACAAGATCTTCATCTTTCCTCCGGTTCTCAAGCTCTTGACACATTCAAATAGTCAGTCCTTCCAACTCATTTCTTAGGTTGGAATTGGATTCATTCATCTTTTCTACTTCTTGAATTAGGTCTTGCATGTCCACTTCAACAGAGGAACTATTTTCAGTTATCTCCATCAGTTTTTCAGCATGTTCTCTCCTTTTTACTTGAGAGGCCTTATATTTGACCATAAGTTCATCATAGACTTGCTCAGACTGAGTGAGCAGATGAGTAAGTTCCCTCATAGTGAATAAGTATGCCAAAAATTACTATTCTTAAACACTTTACTAGTCTAGCAATAAACCGGTAAAACGATTTAGCAAACAAACTAGTTAGCACACATGCAAACCAAATAGCAAATAATGCATTCACCCATAGAAGCACAATCACCATAACACAAGAGATTTTGACATGGAAACCCAAATGGGAAAAACCACGGTGAGATGAAACTCACAAGTAACTATCTGTAGAATAGGAACCAGAGCGGTTAAGGTCATACAATGTTCTTTACTAGAATAGATCCTATTAGGAATCTCAATCTCTGTTAGGAGATAAGTCTGATTAAAGACTACCTTGCTAGAGGATTTTAGATCCCCAGATGTGAACCACCTTGTTAGAGGATTTACAAAAGGTTTTTTGGGCCTACCCGGTTAAGGGCTTCAGACTTGTCGAAGATGTGAGTAATCAACAAGTGAGTGATCTAGCAAATAGCACAGATTGCTTGGTTAGATCCTTGATAGCTCATTCCTAATGCGTTCCAGCATTACTTCAGTCTTCAACACATTCATACTCTACCTTTTCTCACAGACATGAACTTCTCTTCTATGATCTCACTTACAAAAACTCATCAACCACCTTAAACCCTAGCAACAACCTAAAACCCTAGACATGATGTCCTTATAAAGGAATCTGATTTCATGTCAGTCCAATAGGATTACAATACAATTTCCTAGGTTCAATGCATCTAGACATAATTGGTAACACGACACAAAAAGCACCACGAGAGTGTCGGCACAGCAAAAAAATCGGTGGATGGTAATTCATCGCAAAATGTCGGTTGGTAACTCATCATAGAGTATTACCGGTTCAAACAAAATACCGGTTGTCAGTTTGACAAAATGAAGACTGGTAAATATGAGTTGTGCCACTCCGTTCCTTCGTACCGCTTGAGATCCTCGAACCGCTTGGGGTTTTTAGACTGGTAAACACTTTCTGCAAAACACCGATAGTCTAAAGACTATAATACACCATACCAGTTGGAACAAATACTGGTTGAGCTTTAACTCATACATACAAAAAGTGATCTCAAATCAAGTGTGTGTCCATCAATGACAATCACAGCATCAATCATAAAAAATGCCAACAAATATATCAGATATGATGTCTTCAAATCCTTGAAGATTTGAAATGTTTGAAATCACACTTGAAAAACATTGATCATCAAATAAAGGTGGCGGTTTTGTATCAAAAATATATCAAATGTTATGTCTTCAAATCCTTGAAGATTTGAAATGTTAGAAATCACACTCGAAAAAACATTGGCAAGATCAATCAAGTATAATCAACATATCATCAATATTAATGATAAATACATTGAGATTCAAGAACATGACATTGTATTGCAGATAAGTTGTGTACAAATATTAGAAACAGCTAACTCTTTATGACTTTTTCAATTTTTGTACGCTTTTTCTATAAACTACTAATTCTTAATGACTTTTTTCATTTATGTGAATTTTATGACTAGAAAATTGGAAGATCACAACCAATCGTTCACACAAAATCACCTCCAGATAGGACAATCAAAAAACTCTATGTATGGCAGATGCAAGGAAATCAAAATGGTGGCATGAAAAGTTGCATGGGTACAGATAATGGATTGTCATTGAAGAAAAATGAACTGGCCGTTAAGTTATTATAGAGGCAAAAAAAATCTTTTACATGTAAAATACAGTTGGCTTGGCTATTTTTAGAGCTTTTGAATTTTGTGATTTTCCCAAATTTCATAATAAATAGATTGGTTGAGCAGTATTTCGAGTATCTATCTTTGTTCTTGTTCGAGAATCATTTCAAAAATGGAGCACTCATATGCGGGCATGGACTATGTATGCACAAGATGTAAATTCTATGACACCGGGTGGAGGATGCTAAAGTCAATGGCCTTGTATTTACAGATATATTAAAAATCTAGAAGATAGTTAAAGGGATATTGAAAGGCAACTAGAGTTGTAAAAGTCCTTTCAAAAGATACCAATCATCATCCCTTGTTTATCTAATGATTGAGAGGCAAGGGGAGATGAGAGGAGAACAATGAGGGTAGGGGATAGTCGGCTCTAGCAAATTGCCTGTCAAATTCAAATTGATTACCTAAGTTGGAATCCTTGTTTTCATTACAACATTGCTTGATGAGCTCCTCCTCTAGCTTTACTAGCCTTGTGACTTGTGGAGCTCCTTTTCTATTTTTTTGAGCTCCTCTAGCTTTGTGGAGCTCCTCTTCTAGTTTGTTGAGATCCTCTACTAGTTTGTTTAGTTAATTTTGCATCTTCAAGGTCATTCAGTAATGCGATGGTGGCATGGATCAAGTGGTTGGAATTCCAACAATTTTTATTCTTCATTCTGGTGATTCATCAAGGGTTTTGGTGCACAGTCTATTTGTTGTCTTTTGTATTTCAAGTTCTATTCTCAGAGCATTTTTTCCCATGCATATAAAAGAAAAATGTATCAAAATAAAAGAAGATAGTTGTGATTATATGATGAATCAATAATGATCCAGACAACTATTGAGAGGGGGGTGAATCAGTAGATAGAAAACAAACTAAACTTTCCTCAAACTGAAACCCAACTCATAAATCAACCACTAAACTAACTGGTTCAAACACTAAACTACAAACTGCAACTTGCACTGTCAAGTTTACCAGTTGACTGGCATAACAAAATAATAGTGAAACAAATCTGAAACTCTCAAACCATTTAACCAAAACATCAAAACACTTTACTAACATTAGTAAAATCACTTTTCAGATCACTTCCATTCATCTTAACATATCTAAGTGACTTTACCAGTTAAACAAATTAACCATATCAAAACATAACCACAAAAAACATTCACCACTTGACACAATGATTTTTGATATGGAAACACAAATGGGAAAAACCATGGTGGGGATGAATACCCACAAGTATTATGAACTCTTCCGAAAATCACCCTATTAGGAGCCAAGCCTTGTTATAAGCTTTACAAAAATGTCCTATTAGGAACAGAACTGGTTAAGGACCACCCAGTTAAGGGATTGACTTCTATACCCTGTTAAAGGCAATACCCTATTATGAGTAACCTCGATAGAGGATTTGAAATCCAAGATAATGGATCACCTGGTTAGAGGATTTACAAAACACCAAGCCTGTTAAAGCTTACCTGGTTAAGGGATTTAATCATTGTAATTGTTAGAGAATGTTGTCATATGTGAAGAGTATGATGACATGATGATATTGTATGTTGTCATTGATGTCAATATGATGAAGAGTGAACCGGTATATTGAAGTAAGCACTTGCAAGAGAACCGGTATATGTGAAAAAGTGAAGCGGTATGGTTGTCCAAGTGAACCGGTATGTTGAAATATGAACTAATACATGTGAAAAAGTGAAGCGGTATGTTTTTCCAAGTGAACCGGTATGTTGGAATGTGAACCAGTATATGGAATGTTTTGTATCAAGGTTTCATATGGTATGACTACTGGTTGGTAGTCTTAGCTTCAGGGTTTCCGGTTGAAGTGTTCTATGCCTATGTGATTCAACCGATGACATTGTGTGATGTGTTAGCAATGTAATGATGAACAGATTGTGTTGCCACATTAGCCTTGTGCGCGTGAAGGATCTTGCATGAAGGAGATTGATCCTATCTACCTCAGGAATGTGAGAAGCCTCTGTAAACAATAGAGAACACGTGATGGGTTATCAGCCTCCAAGAAGCGGTGAAGAATGAACGATGGAGAACATCTTGAGAATCCATTCAAGACTATTGTAATCAATGCAATATGATCAACGGTTAGGATTGAACTGACTGAATTGCCTAACCTAAATGTTTAGGGTTTAGGGTTTATGCTACCGACCTATCTGTTTCCTATAAGGTCGATGTTGTTTTTCATGTTGAGTTTGTTGGCAAATGTTGTGTGTGTATCTAAGTGCAAAGATACGTGATTCTTGCCAAACTAGATATGAGAATAGATACCTGTAGAGTGTGAGTGCAGAAGGAAGAAACTGAAGAGGATCTCCATTGGCATTAAGTGTTGTTACCAAATCATTGTAATACCTGTTGACCTCTACCCACTTCAACAGTTGGAAAATCCCTTAACAGGGTAGCTTTAACCGACTTGTTGTAAATCCTTTAATAGGGTGACTCAAAATCATTGAGTTCTAAAAATCCTCTAACAAGGTAACCTTTAACAGGGTTTAACCCTTAACCAGGTATTTTAGCCATCCCTTAACCGGGTGATCTCTAGCAGGATCGGTTCCTATCAGAACCTATTATAAAGTCTTTAACCAGACTAGGCTCCTAACAGAGCGAACTTCAAAAGGGTTCAAAGAACAACTTGTGGGTATTCATCCCCACCATGGTTTTTCCCAATTGGGTTTCCATGTGAAAAATATGTGTGTTATGTGTGATGCTTTTCATATGATGCTTTGTTATTCTCTATTAAGCAATAAAGCATGTTGAACCTATAAGTCTTTACATTTCTGTTAAAGTATTACTAGTGTATGCATATGGGTGAAGTGGAAATAAGGTGTTAGATTGTGTGGAAAGCTGAGTTACCAGTTTATGACTTTCACTATGTTTAACTGGTAGTAATTTGGTTCAGACTAGTGTTATTGCTTGCCAATCAAAGTGCAGGGTACTCAGTCAAACCGGTTCAAGGAAAAGTGTTTTTACTAGTGCTGATTCACCCCCCCTCTCATTACTAGTTTGGTACTAACCATTCATTATTGCTTCATCAATTGGTATTAGAGCATCCTCCAAGTCCTCTATGTTATAAGCCTAACCACTTGAGGTAAAGATCCTACTCTAATGAAATAGAGGGAAGGTCAAAAGTTCAACAGAGACAACTTTAAAATATGGAAGGACAAAATGAAGATATACATCAGAAGCATGGGTGCTCAACATTGGAGCTATGTTGAGAAAGCTTATGTTATCCCTACCGGTACTCTCACCAATGATCAAAATAGAGAGATTTGGGAGAATGGGAAAGTCATGGAAGCCCTAATTAGAAGTTTATCTAACATTGAGTTTATTGATGTTCAGGACAGAGAATCCCAAAGAAGTATGGGATGCCCTTGAGAATATCTACGGTGGTGATGAGCATGTGAAACAAGCTAAGGAAGAAAGCCTTAGGGGAAAGTTTGAAGACATGCAAATGATTGAAGGAGAGACCATTCAACAATATGGAATAAGAATCAAAATTGTTGTTGGAGATATCAAGAGTGCAGGTGTTAAAATGGAAGATTCCACTATTGTTAGCAAAGTTTTGAGATCCTTATTACCAGTCTATGCAATAAGGGTTGCTGCTATTCAGGAGTTGATATTTGTAGACAAGACAAAGGTATCCCTGGACTCCATCATTGTAAAGTTAACAACTTATGAGCTAAATAATTATGATGGCAGTATTCAGAAGACTAAATTAGCCTTCAGAGCATCTGCTACACCATCTAGAAAAGGCAAAGAAGCTAGTACCAGTGGTGAACCAAGACAAAGTAGATAAATGGATGATGAGGAGATCTTGATGGAATTTGAAGCTCTTATTGCCAAGAGAATTCCCAAGGGAACTAGTAAATATAGAGGTAAGCTTCCTTTGAAATGCTTTTCTTGTAACCGAATAGGACACATTGCTGTAAACTGCCCTAATGGTGACAACTAGGATAAATCGGAGAGGTTCAAGAAGTTCAAAGGAGAGAACAGGAGAAACTGTTTTGTAGTAGTTGATGAAGGTGTCACTGATGAGGAATCAGAAGATGAAGAAAATGAAGATATTGTGTTTGTAGTGGTTAAGGAAGATGTGTTAGACAAGAAGGCTCCTATCTCCCACTTTGATAATTCCAATGAGTGGATTATTGACAGTGGTTTTTCTCACCATATGACTGGTGACTAGAGTAAGTTTCTATCTCTGAAAGAGTATGATGGTGGTGTGGTTCATTTGGTAATGATGCACCATGTATGGTAAAAGGCAGAGGTCTATCTCTCTGAATAGAAGAAGAAGTGTTGACAATGTGTATTGGGTAGAAGGTGTTAGGCACAACCTTTTGCGTGTTGCTCAACTGAATGATAATGGAATCACTCTGAAATTCAAAAATAGAGTGTGCAAAATCAAAGGAAAGAATGGTGAACTGATGGCTATCGATATGCAGACCAAAGGTAACCTATTTCAGCTAAATGCTAATGTCAGTACATGTCTAATGGCTAAGTTTGAGGATAGTTGGATATGGCATAGGAGACTCTGTCATGTAAAATTTGATAATATTGTGAAGGCCAGTAAGATCAAGGCAGTTAGAGGATTGCCTATGCTAAGCAAACCAGAGAATCCTTTGTGCAGAGAGTGTCAACTGGGGAAAATGTCTTCCTCAACCTTCAAAGGTAAACCTTTCACTACAGACAATTTACTTGATCTTGTGCATACTAATTTGTGTGGTCCTATGAAAACTAGGAGTGTGCAGGAAGATAGGTATTTTATGATTCTTACTGATGATTTCTCAAGAATGATGTGGGTCACATTCTTGAAGGACAAATTTGAAGCTTTTGGAAAGTTCAAAGCCTTCAAAGCACTTGTAGAAAAAGAAAGTGATAAGAGGATTAAGTGCTTAACAACTGATCAAGGAGGAGAATTCACTTTTGGTGAATTCAAAAAATATTGTGAAGAGACTAACATCAAGAGGCAACTGTCTGCCCCCCGGAATCCATAGCAGAATGGCTTAGCAGAGAGAAACAATCGAACTATGGTTGAAGCAGCTAGAACTATGTTGATCCAAGGAAAGGTTGCTCACACCTTTTTTAGAGAAGCGGTGAGCACTGTAGCCTACACAATGAATCGGTTACTCATCAAAAAGGGTAAGGACAAAACACCTTATGAGTATTGGACCAGTAAGACACCAGTGGTAAGCTACTTCAGAGTGTTTGGTAGTAAATGTTATATCAAGAGGAGTGAACATCAAAGCAAGTTTGATGCTAAATGTGATGAGGGAATATTCCTAGGGTATTCCACAAAGAGAAAAGCTCTCAAATGTTTCAACAATAGGACTCAAAGAATTGTTGAAAGCATCAATGTTAGAGTTGATGAAACCTCTGAGAAATCTGAGGAAACCAGCAGTGAGCAAGCAGGAGATGAACCGGTAGTAACCTTCTGGGAACCGGTTGCAAAACAGCCAAGCACCAGAAACAGTGCTCTTACACCCATGGATGTTGATGCTGATGAAGATGAGGATGAAGAAGAAAAGCAAGAGGAAACAACTAAGGTCATTCCTAGGTATGTAAAGCTGAATCATGATCCAAAGCAGATCATAGGAGACAAGGATGTAGGAATTCTTACAAGAAGAAAGATCAGAGAAAATTCTTGCATGATCTCTAAATTTGAGCCTAAAACATTCAGAGAGACACATAAAGTTGAAGACTAGATCAAGGCAATGGAAGAGGAACTTGACCAAATAACAAAGAATGGCACATGGTCTTTGGTACCCAGACCGGAACATAAAAATGTCATTGGCACCAAATGGGTTTTTAGAAAGAAGCTGAATGAAGATGGCTCCGTGGTTAGAAACAAAGCCAGATTGGTGTGTAAAGGATATTCCCAAGAAGAAGGAGAAGACTATGGAGAAACCTTTGCTCCGGTAGCCAGATTGGAAGGAGTTCGTATGCTTCTTGCATATGTAGCATTCAAGGGATTCAAAGTATATCAAATGGATGTAAAGTCTGCATTCTTGAATAGAATACTAGAAGAGGAGGTGTATATAGAGAAACCAAATGGGTTTGCCCTATCATAAGACAGTGACATGGTGTGTAGGCTACATAAGGCCTTGTATGGACTAAAGCAGACACCTAGAGCATGGTATGAATGCTTGCACTCCCATCTTGTGAAGATTGGATTTGAGAGAACAAGTGAGTATAGTAATATCTACCTAAAGTCAAAAGGAGATCAGATTCTAATCTGTGAGGTATTTGTTGATGACATAATCTTTGGAGGAGATGACAAGATGAGTCATGATTTTGTAGATGAGATGAAAAAGGAGTTTGAGATGTCACTTATAGCAGAGATTAAGTTCTTCATTGGACTACAGATTCAACAAATGAAAGATGGAATCTTTATCACTCAGTCCAAATATGTCAAAGAGGTGTTGAAGTTCTTTGGCATGGAAGATAGCAAACCGGTTGGTACACCGATGGCGACCGGTTGTAAATTATCTAAAGAGGATGACTCAGGGTTCGTAAATGAGAAGGAATAGCGATCAATGATTGGTAAATTGCACTATGTAGTACATAGCAGACCGGACATTGCACATGCAGTGGGCATTGTTGTACGGTTCTAGTAAAGCCCAAGAGAATCCCACTTGGTAGCAGTCAAGCGGATTCTGAGATATCTGAAGGGAACTATTGACTATGGACTATGGTATCCATATAGTAATGATTTCAACCTGAAAGTGTTTATAGATGCTGACTGGGCTGGTAATGTGGATGATCGGAAGAGCACAACCAGTGGTGCATTCTTTCTTGGTGGAAGACTAGTCTCATGGATGAGTAAGAAACAGAGTTGTATCTCTTAGTCTACAGCAGTCACGAAGTATGTTGCAGCATTTATGAACTGCACCCAGATAATTTGGATGAAGCATGTATTAAATGGCTTCAAAGTTCTTGTATCTGAACCGGTAAGTATATTTTGTGACAACACAAGTGCAATTAACATCTCCAAGAATCCAGTTTTACATTCTATAACCAAGCACTTTGAGCTTAAGTAGCATTTCTAAAGGGAAAAGGTTCAAAACAAAGAAGCTGTATTGGAACATGTTTCCAGTAAGGAGCAATTAGCAAACATATTCACCAAGCCTCTATCAAAGGCTACCTTTACCTATTTGAGAGGTGAATTAGGGTGTTGCCCCTTCAAGAGGTAAACTAAAGGTGTGTGCTCCACATCAGTTAGGACTTACATTGATATATCTTTTTCAAGATTGGTGTGTTGAAGGATGCTACTCCTTGGGGGGGGTAGCATAGTAGAACATAGATGTTTATGCCTTCACTTTGGCATTGTTGTCAAAGGGGGAGAAGATGTGAAGCAGAGAAGATCTCTACAACATTGGGGGAGAAGATGTGATACTCAGAGATATCTCTATATATTGCCATCAATGCCAAAGGGGGAGATTGTTGGCATATGTGCAGAGTATGATGACATGATGATATTGTATGTTGTCATTGACATCAATATGATGAAGAGTGAACCAGTATATTGAAGTAAGCACTTGCAAGAGAACCGATATATGTGAAAAAGTGAAGCGGTATGGCTATCCAAGTGAACCGGTATGTTGAAATGTGAACCGGTATATGTGAAAAAGCGAAGTGGTATGTTTGTCCAAGTGAACCGGTATGTTGGAATGTGAATCGGTATATGGAATGTTTTGTATCAAGGTTTCATATGGTATGACTACCAGTTGGTAGTCTTAGCTTCAGGGTTTCTGGTTGAAGTGTTCTATACCTATGTGATTCAACCGATGACATTGTGTGATGTGTTAGCATTGTAATGAAGAATAGATTGTGTTGCCACGTTAGCCTTATGCGCGTGAAGGATCTTGCATGAATGAGATTGATCCTATCTACCTCGGGAATGTGTGAAGTCTCTGTAAATGGTGGAGAACGCATGATGGGTTATCAGCCTCTAAGAAGCAGTGAAGAATGAATGATGGAGAATGTCTTGAGAATCTATTCAAGACTGTTGTAATCAATGCAATATGATCAACGGTTAGGATTGAACCGACTAAATTGCCTAACCTAAATGTTTAGGGTTTAGGGTTTATGCTACCAACTTATCTATTTGCTATAAGGTCGATGTTGTTTTTCATGTTGAGGTTGTTGGCAAATGTTGTGTGTGTATCTAAGTGCAAAGATACATGATTCTTGCCAGACCAGATATGAGAATAGATACCTACAGAGTGTGAGTGAGGAAGGAAGAAACTGAAGCAGATCTACATTAGCATTGAGTGTTGTTACCAGATCATTGTAATACTTGTTGACCTCTAACCACTTCAACAGTTGGAAAATCCCTTAACAAGGTAGCTTTAACCGGCTTGCTGTAAATCCTTTAACAGGGTGACTCAAAATCATTGAGTTCTAAAAATCCTCTAACAAGGTAACCTTTAACAGGGTTTAACCCTTAACCAAGTATTTTAGCCATCCCTTAATCAGGTGATCCCTAGCAGGATCGGTTCCTAATAGAACCTATTATAAAGTCTTTAACCAGACTAGGCTCCTAATAGAGCAGACTTCAAAAGGGTTCAAAGAATAGCTTGTGGGTATTCATCCCCACCGTTATGTGTGATGCTTTTCATATGATTCTTTGTTATTCTCTATTAAGTGGTAAAGCATGTTGAACCTGTAAGTCTTTACATTTCTGTTAAAGTATTACTAGTGTATGCATATGGGTGAAGTGGAAATAAGATGTTAGATTGTGTGGAAAGCTGAGTTACCAGTTTATGTCTTTCACTATGTTTAACTGGTAGTAATCTGGTTCAGACCGGTGTTATTGCTTGCCAGTCAAAGTGCAGGGTACTCAGTCAAACTAGTTCAAGGAAAAGTCTTTTTACCAGTACTGATTCACCCCCCCTCTCAGTACCAGTTTGGTACTAACTATTCATCATTGATTCATCAGAGAACAACAACGTTTTTGCTAATATGGTAATAGCACTACTCTGCTTGATCAGATCTTATTCATGCTCCTATCTACCTTCAAACATTTTGCAGATACTCCTTATGGTTCAACAATCAATCACATTGACTCTTAGCTAAAATTGCCAACATTATTACAAAAAAAATCATCGACCTTATATGCAAAACAATAGGTTGGTAACACATCACAAAACCTAAGATCTCATAGAGATTATATAAAAATCAGTTCAAACATGACCATTAGATCACATAGCAATCATCAGCATATTGTACAAGACAACCTCAATCGCTCCTTGATCACCATTCATCAAATCATGTAAATCATCACGCAGTTTCCACTTCATGCAATGTAATCGCTCATTCTCAAGATAAAACGGTTATCTCAATGCACCAAAAACCACTTGAAACTCATCACGTGCATCATTTATATGCAGCATAATCATCTCCAATCACCATTTGATTATAGATCAACATAACCGATTCACCAAGCTCCATTGGTAAGGGTTTAGCATATGAACAAGTAGGGTTACCAGTTGATCTCACTGCTACAATAGTAATATCGGTTTCCTTCACTTGCTCAACTACCAGTTGCAAAACAACTCCATTACTGGTTATAATTGACATCAATGATAACACTTAAACTTCATCAAAGAAATCTTCATACAAATGCCAAGAAGTTGTATTCACAATTAGTTTATGATCTATAATCAATAATTATGTAAAAATTGTGTCCACAATGTATTCCTTGTCTTACATGAATAACAATATTAAGGGTTTTGTTATTTGTCTTTACAAACATCTTGTGAATGTGTAATATTGTTTGTGGGTTCTCTTTGACGAAGAAATTAATTTCCTGACATGTGTAAATATAACTATTATTTTAATTTAATGTCGTAAATAAATATTCTACTATGCTATTCAATATTTAAATTACAGTACTAAAAAGGAAAAAGGCAAGTATTCATCACTACATGTAATGCACGGGGGCTTCACTTAGTGAACCTGGGTTATAGCACATGCATTCATGGTATACTAAATAATCCCCCTATTTTCAAAAAATATTGCCCTAAAATCCTTTTTTGTCAGTCCCTCCCAATACATAACCAAAATTAAAAACCCTCCTGCTTGGACCATATATTGCATTTTTCATAGCCCGAATTAAAATCCCCTATTTTCACCAAATAGGCAATATATTGTGCTTATTTTTTGAGATATCAAACCCCCCAATATGAATGCACGTGATATAATATTGCCTAGCAAGTAAAGCCCCTGTGGTGTAACAAGGGTATCATTGCATTAAAATAATTGCTTGACATGTGTACAACTAAATATAAAGTATAATGTCCTAATGGCAATGATCATTGTTTGATCATGAACACGTTCATTTCTTGATTCAAGAGAGTGGGGACTTGACACTCAAGAGAAGGGTTTTCTATTTCTTCTTAGCATACGTTGTTTTCAAATTTCCTCAACTATTCAAATTATGGGTAAGGTGCAGGCTTTCCAGATAGTTTATAATTATAATTTCTTAAGGTTCAGAGTTGTCTATTTACAAGAATGTCTACCACTAGCAATAGCAATAACCCTAAGAAGAATATGAAAGACAAAAAAATAGACTGTCAAACTAATTAAAACCTCAAGTTTAACTGATGAGTACCATGATATTTATGATCCTGTAATCTATGATTATCTTACATCAAGACATAGATATTCATCTTAGAATAAGGGAATCATCAAGGTACATCCTTCAAAAAACCCTAATTGGGGGGATCGTGGATTAGTGGATTGGGTTGCATGATGTTTCGTGAGGTCTTCTCTTGCCCATAATTTATAATTTCTTGCGCCCATAATTATGATGACAATGAAAAAGAAATCATTAGGAAAGATATCCAGGAAGTAGTGTTACACATTACTGTAGAAGGACTTGGTCAACTGTTAGGGTTTACCAACACCATAGAAAATTTTGGAGTAATCCCCATTGACCTTAAAATTCTAGCTAGTCAGTATGAAGGAATCACTCAACATCAAAAAAATGATTTTCTCAAAAAAATAAAACATGAAGGAATCGAACTCCAATAGCATCATAGGCCTCCTTATGATATTAAAATATTTAAAACATGGGATCAAGAGACTTTCTCAATGTTAGCATTTTGCATTGGATTGGATAGCAAAAAGGAAGTGGGTGCAAGCCTCCTTGAAATGGTATATAATATCCATTTTGCTAGTCCACTTGCTAAATATAGATTTATTGAGCATGTTGCAAAAACTGTGCAAAAACAATTTGCAATGACTAAAGGGGGTTCCACTAAGACATTTGGGTTCACAACCTACTTGTGTTGTTTATTTCTATAGAAATATAGTAAAAAATTTGTGGAAATGGGCAACAAACTTGAGATTACACTCCATAAGAGTGATGGCATTCCACTTCCAGTATATGAGTAGACCCATAAGATAAGAATGCATGATAATAAGAGGAACTACAAAGATTTTGTAAACTAATTTTTGGCTCCATTGTATCAAGCAATTAAGTATACTCCAATTCTTCGATTGCCTAGTTCTTGTAGAAATTGCATTCAATTGGGATCTAACAAATACAATTGGTTGGTTGGTACTTAATGGAAGATTTTATTGTGCTAAGATTGTATGGATCAACATAATAGCCCTACAAACGTCTCATTCATGTCACAAAGAAGGTTTTTGCATTGGAATATATGCGACAAATAAGTGGTATAGATGACATATACTTCCAAAAATACAATAAGAAGACCATGTTTCCTCTGTTACATTTCCCATGTGGAGGGTTCACATTTGAGAAAAAAGCATTCAATGTTGTAAAGTTATTTTTTGAAACTTATAATTTTGATTTTTTTAGTCACTTGCAGTATGACCCATGTGATGTCATCAAACAAAGAATTGTAGCCAATCACAACAAAGCAAGTTTAATTCAACATGAAAGTAAACCCATGATCGAAAGATTAAAAGACAAGAACTCTTGGGAAGAGGTAAAAAAAATGGAGGAAACAGTCACTGAGATGAGTTTATTTTGATCAAATGTCAGTCGAAATAATGAAATTGTACCAACATAAAGAAACAAAGATGCCAATTAATAGCTTCAAAACCTTATATACGAGAGTTTCCAAACCATGTACCATACAAAAAATACCAGAGAAATGAGATAAAGCTTGTAGAGAAAAAATGGGCACGGTCAAAAATCACTGAGTTCTGGTTTATGAGGAAGAACCTAGGTGACCCAAAGAGTACTGCAGATCTTGATGACATCCCAGAGGATCATTTATAAAATTGTGGAATAAAGAGCATCTCAATAAAGAAGACAGTGACGCTGAAGATGTTGATGATGATTATGAAACTGTGGAACATGATGGTGGTATTGGTCAGGTAAAATATGGATACACACCTTTTGCAAATGAATCCACAAAACAAAAATATTCTTCAGGGGCAACATTTGTTGAAAAAATGGGTTATTATGGTGTTGTGTTGGGATCTAGTAGACAAGGAAGTTTTTTGTACTAGAAGTAACCTCTAGAGATGTGCATGATAAAAATGGAATTGTAGCACCAAAATAATCTAAAAGTAAAACTACCAAAGGGGAAACAATTGCAGAAGGACCGATTCAAATTGTTTCATCTCCAACTTCTATACCAAAACCTCACACTGATAGTCAGAAGAGGGAGACCCTACAGGAGTCTAAATAGGGTGAACTCACAATGTTGGTTCCCACCTTTTTGTACATCCTGATTTTTGCTGAGATCATACATTTTTTAAAAAATATAATGGTTTAAGCTTTATAAGGTCCCATTTGAAGTAATTAATTGAAGAGAGTTAGATCAAAGCCTCTTAGATCAAAATTTAATGGATAGAACCTCTCTACTTCTAAATCATACTTTCAATAGTGTCTCCTTTGCATCTATCAAATGTTGATAAAAAACCAATTTTACATTAGCTATTGGGGGCTCAAATGAATTCATTTAGAAGTTTTATTTTTTTAAGTATTTATGCCTTATTATAAGCTTTCCAAATAGTATAATTTTTTAATATATTTCATTTTATTAATATATTTTTATTTTATTTCTTATGAATGTAGGGTTGTCACCGAACATGAACTTCTTTGTTCAATGCTTATGGAAAAATAGTAAACATCACCCAAAAAATTCTGAAAAATATTTACACACTAGGTATTGAAGTCATCTTTCCAACAAAAAAAAAAATGATTTTCGTTACATATACAAGAAGTTATGTAATATCAAATGGTAATATGTCAAAATTACATTTAACTCAACTTCAAATCTTAATAAAATATGAAATATTGAAGATAATGTTACAAAACCAATTGCAAACACTAGATATGGATGTTACAAAACCAGATTTGAAAGAATCATGTTCATATCTATTATAGAAAAAAAAGGTATGCTGTACAGAGTGAGTATCTCTCTTTAAAAATGTTGTTTTTTGAAAAAAAACTAGTTTTCAAGGGAGATAGAAAAATGGAAGAAATGACAAATCACTAGTTCACATTATATAGAAATTCCTTACGGTTTAGAAGTAATAAGTGTCTGAATCTGAAGTTTTTTCTAAAAATAAATATTGTAGTGTCAAAGTTGGCAAAAAAGTGTAACTCACTATTGTGGGTTCACCCAACAACTACAGGATCTTAGTGAACAACCCATTACAAACACTAGTACCAAAATAACAATATATGACTATAAAAACTACCAAAAATTGCATATAAATGACTAAATTTGATCATGTGACCATTAGTAGTTTATTGTCAGTCATTAATCACGTGACCAAATTTATGACTAAACTATTTCAATCATTTATTGGTTGTTTTGATTGATCAATTTGGCCATATATTTGGTCATTGATTTAGTCATTGATTTAGTCACTAATTTAGTCACTAATTTAGTCATTAAATTAGTCATTGATTGTTGTTATCTGGTAATTTATTTAGTCATGATAGTCACTTATTTAGTCATATATTTAGTCACTAATTAAGTCATATATTTAATCATTAGTTTAGTCATTGACTGTTTTTATCTGGTCATTTATTTAGTCATGATAGTCACTAATCTAGTCATATATTTAGTCACTAATTTAGTCATATATTTAATCATTAATTTACTCATTGATTGTTGTTATCTGGTCATTTATTTAGTCATGATAGTCACTAATTTAGTCATATATTTAGTCACTAATTAAGTCATATATTTAATCATTAGTTTAGTCATTGATTGTTGTTATCTGGTCATTTATTTAGTCATGATAGTCACTAATTTAGTCATATATTTAGTCACTAATTAAGTCATATATTTAATCATTAATTTAGTCACTAATTGTTGTTATCTGGTCATTTATTTAGACATATTAGTGATTTATTTAGTCATATATTTAGTCATTATTTTAATAATATATTGGGTCATTAATATAATCATTTTTTTTATTTTTTTTCGATAAAAATGGCAAAGCCATTAAACTTTTATTACTATTAAGTTATTTACAACTAGATTCAAAAGGGCATACCGACAGGAAAGAATCTGGAAGAAAACCTCCAGTTGTATCCCATAAAAAGAAAAGCCTGGCACTACTCAAAATGCCAAAAAACCCAATACATATGAGAGGCCCCACAAGACAAGATACAAAAAGTCCCCCAATACATATATAGAAGCCGAATACATGAAGATCATTACCAACCCCGATACAAGTAACAGTTGAGAACAAAAAGCATCAACCATGTATATGCAACCCAAAATAGAGACCCAATCAACCCAACAGTCAAGAAGCCAAAAACCGGGAGCTCGAGCTCACAAGAGGAGGATTCCCAACATCCATAGAGGGGGAGATAATCTACAATGGGATAGCAAATTGAGGAGCATCCAACTAAGCAACCCACAGAACCAAAAGAGAATGAATACTTGTGCAAGCATCCAGAGTAGGGTTCAAGAGAGATTGTGGAACCAAATCAATGAGCCTCTCAAATCATAGCAAAGTCTCATCAAACTCATCACAAATAAGGCCACACCTGATCACAGAAAAAATCTCTCCACACCAGCCATTAGCCAATAACTGAACAAGAGACATAAGCCACCATAAGGAAAATCACAAAAAATAAAAGAGTAATCAGACAAAGCAACATCCAAAGAAAGAGAATTATAGAGGGAGGGCACCAAAAATGTATTAGCCAAGGCCCACACTAGAGGATCATCTAGAAAAAAATCCATACAAATAGTAAGGAAGTGAGACACAATCTCACGAATAGAACAATTCAAATTTGCCACCAACCAATTAATACCAACCACCTTCCTAATCGAATGATAAACCTAAGAAGAGTAGAGATTAAAAATTTTACCAAGCTTTTCATCATTAAAAGAATGGCCATCTTGGAAGTCACCAAATCTCAGCGAAACCAAAATTTTGTAGTGCATAGAGATTATAGAATGAGACATAGATGCAAATAACAACACAAACAACAACTTAAACACAAACCAATGAATAATATGAGGCCAAGAAACATCATATAAATAATACGAAGATGCCATAATTACTCGATCACCCAAAGCCGAGCGGAATCTGAAAAACAATCTTGCAAATAAAAATCACCTGTAGAAGGAAATAATATCACTAAGATTAGTGGCAATAAATGTTTCAAACATACGAGGAGCCAAATATGTGCCAAAGCAGAGCTACGAATTACAAGAAGTAATAAAACATAATACTTCATGATGATAGAAATCATAAAGGACCATCTTGTCACATCAAAACAAAAATAGTGCAATAAATAGAAGGGCCGAGCAAAGCAATCTATTGTATCCCACAAATATCCTCGCATGTGTAAGTACAACCAACAATGCCGAAACATGTCTAAATCACCATACAACCATGTAAGAAATGAGAAGTTCCAACTCAACATAGATAAGAGACAGTCAGTACCCCTACACATAAGACATACATGATACACACCTCATGGTGAAATCTCAACGCATGGGATGTATACCGTAACTACCTCATATCAAGGAAGTGCACTGTCTACCATGAAATCCAAGAGCGCATCACATTGTCGTGAGCAATAAAATAATTTAGATTCTAAATATGAGTCGATAGAAAAGAGCCAGAAGAAAGCCATTAGCAATAAATATCAGTAAAGGCAACCCCATAACCAAAACTAAGCACCCATATGCTTACCCTTGGTCATGAAATTAATCAACTAACATTAGAGCATATTCCTTCATGAACATTTGAAGGAACATCTTAAGCTGAAACCTCCAAATGATTTTCTTGAACATTAATGGCCATATTAGCTAAGAAATTTGCAATTTTATTAATCTCTCTATAGCAATGAGATATCGTGAAAGATGTAAAAAGGGAGAGGTGAAAAAATATTTTATCCAACAAATACTGTAAATGTCAAGTATGACATCTTCCATTAGTAACTGATGAAAATTTTGTTGGATATGATAGCATATGGTGAACCAATATGTTGATATGATGATAATATATGTTGTCATTGATGTTAATAAAGTTGGTGAACTGGTATGAAGAAGCATGAACAGATGTAGTGAACCAGTGTCAGGGTTTCACTTAGTGTGACTACCGATTGGTAGTCTCAGCTCTATGGTTATCGGTTTGGCGATCCATCTTGTGTGATGCAACTGATGACACTCTGTGATGAGTTAGATAAGAGACGTGATCGAGGTGCCATGTTATCTTTGTGCATGTGAAGGATTGAGGCATGAGAAGATCGACCACGATTGAAGTCTACCTCAGGAATGATCATTCTTCTTAATGGTATGAGAAGAAAGCGTGATGGGTTATGATTCCCATGAGTGGTGATGAATGAACGATGCAGATTGTCTTGTGATTTGTTTGAAATTGTAATGCTCTATGCAATATGTTTGGATGGTCATGATTGGACCACCTGTGTTGTAAACCTAGGATGCTTAGGGTTTAGGGTTTATGTTACCAACCTAACTATTGTCTATAAGATTGATGATGTTTGTTATTGTAAAGTTGTTGGCAAATGTTGTGTGTATGTATCTGAGTAAAGAGATACTTGATACTTGACAGACTAGTAAGAGGGAAACTGAAAATTGTGATTGCAAAGTAGAGGGTATGAAAAGGATCTGCCTTGGCATGTAGTGTTGTTATCATATCAGGAGTTTTACCTATTGTCTTCTAATCATTTCAATAGTTTGAAAATCCCTTTACCGGGTAGCTTTAACATGCTTATTGTACAACATGTAACCAAGTGACTCAAGATCATTGAGTTCCTTAAATCCTCTAGTGAGGTAAACTTTAACAAGGTTTCAATCTTTAACAGGGTATATAGTCATCCCTTAACCAGGTGATCTCTAACAGGATCAGTTCCTAGCAGAACCTTATTGTAAAGTCTCTAACTGGACTAGGCTCCTAATAGGGCAAGCTTCAAAAGAGTTCAAAACAAGCTTGTGGGTATTCAATCCCACCGTGGTTTTTCCCATTTGGGTTTCCACGTGAAAAATTTGTGTTATGTGTTATGCATTTTTCATGTGACGTTTATGAAGTATTTGGTTGAAAGACTATGCATGTAGAATTTATAAGTTATGGTATTTGTATTATACCACATGCATATGTTTATGGGTGAAATTGAAGTCGAGTACTGATCATATTTGAATTGTCCAAACTTATCAGTTTATGGTGTCTGGTGTCTTACTATGTTTAACCAGTATTGTCATGGTTAAGTCCAGTAATGATGATAACCAGTTGGTATTGTTTTAGCTAGATAAAGTGGTTGTTGAGAGTTTTTATCTGTACTGATTCACCCCCCCCTCTCAATACTGGTTGGGGTATCTGTTGTTCATCATTATTCATCAATTGGCATCAGAGCGACTCTAGGTCCTCGATAATATAAGTTTAACCACATGAGGTAAACGATCCTATTGTAATGATGAAGAGGGAAGGTCCTAAGTTCAATAGAGACAACTTTAAGATATGGAAGGATAGAATGAAGATTTACATCGAGAGTATGGGTGCTCAATACTGGAGCTATGTTGAGAATGCCTATGTGATTCCCACTAGCACTCTGACTAATGATCAGAAGAGAGAAATCCAAGAAAATGGGCAAGTCACGGAAGCCCTTATTAGCAGCCTGTCAGACATTGAGTTTATTGATGTACAACACAAGGATACTCCTAAGGAAGTATGGGATGCACTGGAAACCATTTATGTGATGATGAGCATGTAAAGCAAGCTAAGGAAGAAATCCTTAGAGGAAAATTTGAAGACATGAGCATGGTTGAAGGAGAGACCATTTAGATATGGTATTAGGATTAAGACAGTAGTTGGAGATATCATAAGCGTTGGTGGAACTATTGATGATGCCACTGTTATTAGTAAAGTTATTAGATCATTGTTACTAGTCTATGCAATCAGAGTTGCTACTATCTAGGAGCTAAGGTCTATTGATAAGACCAAGGTGTCCTTAGATTCTATCATTGCAAATTTAACTGCATATGAGTTGAATAGCTATGATGGTAGTGTTCAGAAGACTGAGTCGGCCTTTAAAGCATCTATTATACCATCCAGAAAAGGAAAAGAGACTAGTACCAATTATGAATCTAGACAATGCAAAGATATGGATGATGAAGAGATTCTAATGGAGTTCGAAGCCCTTCTTGCTAAAAGACTTCCAAAGGGAACTGGAAAATATAGAGGTAAACTTCCTTTGAAATGTTTTTCTTGCAACAAGATAGGACATATAGCTATTAATTTTCCTAACAATGAAAATAAGGATAAACCAGAGAGGTTTAGAAAATATAAAGGAGGAAATAGAAGAAATTGTCTAGTTGTTGTGGATGAAGGTGTCACTGATGAAGAATCAGAAGATGAAGAAAATGAAGACATAGTGTTTGTAGCAGTAAAGGAAGAAGTGTCATACAAGAAAGCTCTTGTCTCCCGCATTGACAACTCTAATGAGTGGATAATTGATAGTGGTTGTTTTCACCACATGACCCGTGACCGGAGAAAGTTTCTGTCTCTGGAAGAATATGATGGAGGTGTTGTCAGATTTGGCAATGATGCACCATGCTTGGTAAAAGGAAAAGGATACATCTCACTGAATGGAAAAAGCAGTGCAGATGATGTCTACTGGGTCAAAGGTCTTAAGCATAACCTATTGAGTGTTGCTCAACTAAATTACAAAGGATTAGTTCTTGAATTCAAAGGTGGAATTTGCAGTATAATTGGGAAGAATGGTGAAGTTATTGCCACTGGTAAACAGATCAGAGGTAACCTATTTCAGTTGAATGCCAAGATGAGTTGGTGTCTAATGGCTAAGTTTGATGATAGCTAGATATGGTATAGGAGACTCTGATATGAACTTTGACAACATTGTTAAAGTCGGAAAGATCAAGGCGGTAAGAGGATTACCTTTGCTAAACAAACCTAAGAATTCTTTGTGCAAAGAATGTCAACTTGGGAAGATGTCTTCCTCAACTTTTAAAGGTAATTCTTTCTCGGCAGAAAATCTACTTGCTCTTGTGCATACTGATTTGTGTTGTCCTATGAAAACTAGAAGTATTCAAGGAGATAGGTATTTTATGATTCTTACTAATGACTGCTCAAGAATGATGTGGGTCACATTCTTGAAAGACAAATCTAAAGCATTTGGAAAATTCAAAGCCTTTAGAGCATTAGTAGAAAAAGAAAGTGGTAAGAGGATAAAATGCTTGAGAACTGATCAAGGAGGAGAATTTACTTCTGATGAATTCAATAAGTACTATGAAGACAACGGTATCAAGAGGCAATTGTCTACCCCAAGAACACCACAACAAAATGGCATAGCAGAAAGAAATAACAGGACTGTAGTTGAAGCGGCTAGAATTGTGTTGGTCCAAGGAAAGGTTGCTCACACTTTTTGGAGAGAAGCAGTGAGTATTGCAGTATACACTAGTAGTAAGTTCTATATTAAGAGAGACAAATATTTGAGCAAATTTGATGCAAAATGTGATGAAGGAATTTTTTTGGGATATTCCACTAAAAGGAAAGCTCTCAAATGCTACAACAATAGAACACGGAAGATTGTTGAAAGTATCAATGTCAGGGTTGATGAATTCCCCGAGGAACCTCAGGAAACATGTAGTGAAGAAGTAAAAGATGAACCGGGTATAGCTTTCTAGGAACCGGTTAAGAAATAAATCTGTAAAGATCTCAGTGTTCCTATACCAGTAGAAGCTGTAGTGAGAGAAGAAGAAGAAGTTAGTGAAGAAGAAGAAGAAAAGCTAGTAGCCCAGGCTAGAGTCATTCCTAGATATGTAAAGTTGCATCATGATCCAAAGCAAATCATAGGAGATAAAGATGCAAGGATACTCGTTAGAAGAAAAGTGAAAGAAAATTCTTGCATGATTACTGGATTTGAGCCCAAGACTTCAAGAGAAGCTCTTACAGATGAAGACTGGATTAAAGCAATGGAAGAGGACCTAGACCAGATAGAAAAGAATGTGACATGGTCTTTGGTGCCTAGACTGGAACATAAAAATGTCATAGGTACCAAATGGGTCTTCCAGAATAAGCTAAATGAAGAAGGCACAGTTGTTAGGAACAAGGCTAGGCTTGTATGTAAGGGATATGCTTAGGAGGAAGGAGAAGACTATGGAGAAACTTTTTCTCCTGTGGCTAGATTAGAAGGTGTTCAAATGCTACTTGCATTTGCAGCATTTAAGGGGTTTAAGGTTTATCAGATGGATGTGAAGTCTTCTTTTCTGAATGGAATCCTTGAAGAGGAAGTTTATATAGAGCAACCAGAAGGGTTTGCCTTATCAAAAGATAGTAACATGCTATGTAGATTACACAAAGCCTTGTATGGATTGAAACAGGCACCTACGGCATGGTATGAAAGACTACACTCTCATCTTGTGAAGATTGGATTTCAGAGAACAAGTGAAGATAGCAAGATCTACTTGAAATCGGAAGGTGATCAGATTCTGATTTGTGAAGTGTTTGTGGATGACATAATCTTTGGAGGAGATGATAGAATGAGTCATGCGTTTGCAGATGAAATAAAGAAAGAGTTTGAGATGTCTTTGATAGGAGAAATAAAATTCTTCATTGGTTTATAGATTCAGCAAATGAAAGAGGGTATCTTTATTACCCAATCCAAGTATGTCAAAGAGGTATTGAAGACTTTTAGCATGGAGGAAAGCAAACCGGTTGGTACACTGATGGTCACTGGCTATAAACTGACCAAAGAAGATGATTCCGTACTAGTGAATGAAAAGGAGTATCGGTCAATGATCGGTAAGCTGCATTATGTGGTGCACAACAGACTTGATATTGCTCATGTAGTGGGCATAGTAGCTCATTTTCATAGATGTCCAAGAGAATCCCACTTGATAGCTGTCAAACAGATTCTTAGATATTTGAAAGGAGTAGTTGATTATGGATTGTGGTATCCATATAATGGTGACTATAATCTCAAGGTATATACTAATGTCGATTGGGGAGGTAATGTGGATGATCGAAAAAGAACTACTGGTGGAGCATTCTTTCTTGGTGGAAGATTAGTATCATGGACAAGTAAGAAGAAGAGCTATACTTCTCCATCTACAACTGAAGTAGAATATGTGGCAGCATTTATGAACTGCACTCAAGCAATTTGGATGAAACATGTATTGGAAGGTTTTAAGGTACATGTATCTAAACTGGTGAACATATTTTGTGATAATACAAGTGCAATAAATATTTTGAAGAATTCGGTATTGCATGCTTGAACTAAGCACATTGAGCTTAAATGTCATTTCTTGAGAGAGAAAGTTTAGAATAAGGAGGTTGTACTACAACATATTTCCAGTAAGGAGGAATTAGCAGATATATTCACTAAGCCCTTACCGAGGACTACATTTACCTATTTGAGAGGTGAATTAGGAGTTCTACCCCTTCATGAAATCAATTAAAGATTTGTGCTCCACATCAGTCAAGTACTATAGTGTCAAATCTTTCAGGATAGATGTGTTGAAGGATGCTACTCCTTAGGGGGAGTAGCATAGTAGATTTTGGAAGCATCTGCCTCCACATTGGTATTGTTGTCAAAGGGGGAGAAGATATCTAATGTATGGGGAGAAGATAGCTTATGTATGGGGAGAAGATATCTGATGTATGGAGAAGATGTCTGATGATGAAGATACATTGGTCTCTGATGTGTATAGTATTGCCAACAATGCCAAAGGGGGAGATTCTTGGATATGATAGCATATGGTGAACCGGTATGTTGATATGATGATAATGTATGTTTTCATTGATGTCAATAAAGTTGGTGAACTGGTATGAAGAAACATGAAGAGATGTAGTGAACCGGTGTTAGGGTTTCACTTAGTGTGACTACCAGTTGGTAGTCTCAGCTCTATGGTTATCGGTTTGGTGATCTAGCTTGTGCGATGCAATCGATGACTCTCTGTAATGAGTTAGCTAAGAGATGCAATCCAAGTACCATGTTAGCTTTGTGTGCATGAAGGATTGAGGCATGAGAAGATCGACCGTGTTAGAAGTCTACCTTAAGAATGATCGTTCTTCTTAATGGTATGAGAAGAAAGCGTGATGGGTTATGATTCCCATGAGCGGCGATGAATGAATGATGCAGATTGTCTTATGATCTATTTGAAATTGTAATGCTCTATGCAATATGTTTGGACAGTCAGGATTGGACCGCCTGTGTTGTAAATCTAAGATGTTTAGGGTTTAGGGTTTATGTTACCGACCTAACTGTTGTCTATAAGGTCGATGATGTTTGTTATTGTAAAGTTGTAGGCAAATGTTGTGTGTATGTATCCGAGTAAAGAGATACTTGATACTTACCAGACCAGTAAGAGGGAAACTGAAAAGTGTGATCGCAAAGTAGAGGATATGAAAAGGATCTACCTTGGCATGTAGTGTTGTTATCAAATCAGAAGTTTTACCTATTGTCTTCTAATCATTTCAACAATTTGAAAATCCCTTTACCGGGTAGCTTTAACAGGCTTATTATAAAACCTGTAACTAGGTGACTCAAGATCATTGAGTTCTTTAAATCCTCTAGTGAGGTAACCTTTAACAGGGTTTCAACCTTTAACAAGGTATATATCCATCCCTTAACTGGATGATCTCTAACAGTATCGGTTCCTAGCATAACCTTATTGTAAAGTCTCTAACCGGACTAGGCTCCTAACAAGGCGAGCTTCAAAAGAGTTCAAAACAAGCTTGTGGGTATTGAAGAGGGGGAAATGGATTAGAAGGTCAAATGATCAAAACATAATGAAATAAACATGAAAATGCTAAAAAACATCAAGAGACCATTTTACCTTGCTATTTTACCTTCTCCTTTGAATTGAGCTTGATGAAGTGAAGGCGCCCATTGATGATGCTCCACTTGATATGCTCCTTGCTTGATTTTAGATGTGGAATGCTCTCCTTTGTGCTCAACAAGGTGGATTGAAGGATTTGAATGATGGATTAAGGATTTGATAGATTTGAGGGAGGATTAGAAGAGGATGAGAGAAAAAATAGGCAACATGACTATGCATGAGAAGTGGATCCTTTGTGAGGAGGATTGGCTTCAATTTATAGATTGGATAAGGCCAATGGAGGGCCAAAATTGATTTGATTATGAAGGGTTGAGATTGATTTGAGATAGAAGGCATGGATCAAGGGTGCCTTGGGAAAATAAACAGGAATATAAAATTCCTTTGGAAAAAGGGGGGAGAAATTTGAATTTCAAACTTGAGGAATTAAAAATTCCAAAATAAGGATGCATTGAGGGATTCAAAGAAATTTGAATTTCTTTGAGAGGCTCAATGTTGATGTGACATGAGTGGGAATTAAAAATTGGAGAATAATGATAATCATGATTATGAGATTTTTTAGAAGGATTAATTAGGTTGAGTGGGATTAGGAAAAGTGATTTGTAGGAATCGGATGACTAGGTTAATTAATTAGAATTAATTAACTGAGTGGGTTTAGAGGAAATAATTATTGGAGGCGACTTTAGAAGAATAGGGGAATAATTTATTTATTTGATAAATTAATTATTGGACAATAGTGACAGGATTAATTAAATTAGATTTAATTGATTTTGAGAGGAATAAGGATAACACAATAAAGTAATTAATTATGTTGATAGGCTTAAATTAATCAAATATTAATTTTAGGTGTCTACAAGTATTCATCCCTACCGTGGTTTTTCCCATTTGGGTTTCCACGTGAAAAATTTGTGTTTTATGTGTTATGCATTTTTCATGTGATGTTTATGAAGTATTTGGTTGAAAGACTATTCATGTAGAATTTATAAGTTATGGTATTTCTAGTATACCACATGCATATGTTTATGGGTGAAATTGAAGCCGAGTACTAATCGTATTTGAAGTGTTCAAACTTATCAGTTTATGGTGTCTGGTGTCTTACTGTGTTTAACCAGTATTGCCATGGTTAAGTCCAGTAATGATGATAACCAGTTGGTATTGTTTTAGCTAGATAAAGTGGTTGTTGAAAGTTTTTATCTCTACTAATTCACCCCCCCCTCTCAGTACCAGTTGGGGTATCTGTTGTTCATCATTATTCATCAAATGCTACCATAGAATCACCCTCAATTATAATCTCTTTAATACCCAAGGAGATAGCCATATCTAGACCAAGTGACAAAGCTTGAAATTGAGCATGATTATTAGTTTGAATCCCAACATCATGACAACCTGCCTTTATAATCTTAGCCTCATGATAAAAAATGACAAAACTAGTACTAGCCCTACCAAGGTTACCCCTAGCAGCACCATCGTAATTGAGCTTGAACTTAGAAAGGGGAGGAGGACACTGCTTAGCATTTTTCCTTTTAATGGCTGAGATGTTACAATTAAGCACAGAGCCATGAAGGGCGGGAGACTTAAGAGCATGCCAAGAATGAGAAATCAGAATGTCCCAATGAGAGAAATAATTTAAATATTCGAGATTCTTATAAACATATGATAAAACAACCTCAGAGAAAGAATTAAAAGATTTATTGAACATCATGACAAACACTTGAGGTAATCTGCAATAAAAAAAATATAATGCAAATATGTATATATAAATCAAGTTATAAGTTGTCAAATCTATCTAAGGGTATATATGTAAATATAATAAAAAAATATCAAAGTTGTCTAAGAGTTTCCAACTCTTTCAAAATATTCAAAATACTACATAAAACAATAAGAAACATGATAAACATATTCAACTATATCATTTTCTGCAAATATTTTAATGGCCACCTTGCAAAGGTTCCCTCTTTCTCTTTCAGACGAACGACTCCATCTATTTTGTCTTCATAAGGAAGAGGTATGTTACTTGTGACCGTTAAAATGTTCACATTTGCGTCGCCTGTTCCTTTTAAGTTTACTCCATGTAGAATAGATAGGGAGTGAATCCTCTCAATGCCAACAACAACATTATCAAATGGATCCAACAACCTAACTTTATCACCTTCATTGAATTTATCAGTACGTTTCTACAAAAAGATAACACATTATATTAATACATATGCAATGATTACCCTTATTTGCATAATAAAACAACTGTTGCTGTAAATAAATACTTATCATGGATATTATTACACTTTACTTAAGTTAACTTAGGATAATGCATCTCTTCGTAGTCTGGATATGAGACACTTAGGGAAGAGTGCACATAAGGATATAGCTTGTAGGAGAAATTCCACCTTTTATGGTCTTATCTTGTTGTTACACTCCACATTCGGTGGGTCATCCATCTCTTGTGGAGTATTATATTATTTCTCCTACCAAACCCTAGTATTTCTTACCTACCATTGTTTCTCATTGAGCCACATGTCATGATTGTGTGCTCATATATCCATATGGCCTTGCCTATATAAGTAGGCTCATATTCATTGTATTGGTTAATCCAGTTGATCATTTGTATATTGATGAGAATACAGTTTGTTCTTGTCATACTTTTGTCTCTTTATGCTTTTCATTGTGCCCTTGATCTTGGCAAAATCTCACATGGTATCAGAGCTATTAGGGTTTCATTGATTGGTTTTGGGAGACATCTTGGAAGGCTTCTATTTTTGGATCTGAGGGACTACGATTTTTGGAGGCATCTTAGAGCATTTTCGACCTCACCATTGCATCTGGGAGGCCGTTTCCATAAAAATCGAGTATAAACATGACCTATTTTGGCGAAAGTCGAATTTTGGGTGCGGAGGAATTTTTTTGCCCAATTTGGGCAGTACGGTACAAAATTTTCAGATTTGAAAAAAAAAAATTCTGAAAATTCTTTTTTTATTCTCTGAAAATTCATACTGTGTTTTTCGTTTGTCATACCGCATGCAGACGACCCCGTGTAGCGCTGCCCTCCATCGGCCACCACGCCACTGTCGACAGTAGTCAGTGACACCACCGACCCTACCTCGCTGAAGCCCCGACGACACCTCCTCCCGCTGTCCTCGAGCCGCATTCCAGTAGTAGTCCCACTGTCCTCGAGCTGCATTCCAGCAGCAGTCCCGCCGGCCACTCCGGCCCCGGTGCCTCCCGCTGGCCCCACCACTGGCAGACCTCCCGCCGGCCCTCCGACCGCCACATCACCCAACAGCTGAACCTGCCTGCCACATCAACCCACCTCCGCCTACCACGTCACCCGCAAGTCCAGTCAGTTGCCACGTCACCCACAAGCCCAGTTAGCTACCACGTTAGCACTTTCTACCCAGTCAGCATGTTTTGAAAATTTTTAGACCCCTCTCCGTTGAGCAGTTTGGATATTTGGGTCAACTTTGGAGGCTCGTAACTTGCTCAATTTTTCTCCTTTTTGGGTGCAATTTTTTATATTTGGGCTAATTTTTCATGCTCTTCATAGTGGTGTGGTTATTTTCTGATTTTGGTGCATAGGTTTTTCAGAATTTTTGGATTCTCTCAACTGTACCTATCCAATCCTTGATTTTGTAACTTCAAAGGCTTCATTTGAGCTCATACGACCTCCTTTTCAAGTGCCATTTTTTTGTCTACTTTCATAATCTATGATCAGTTTTCAGATATTTTGAGGGGATATTGTGCTTTCAGATATTGGTCTTTTTTGACCTATTTGGTACTTGTAATTCTCTTGGATCTTAGTTTAGATCTCTTGCATTATCAGTTTGAGTCTCCTTTGGCCTTATTGAGGCAATTGTAAAGTTGAAATCAGAAGGCCACTTTGCCACTTTTTGCAAGTGGCCCATTGTACACGCACTAAGTATAAAGTGTCAAATCATCATTTTGGAGGGGGGGTTCTTTGATTGAGTGAATTTGGGGGGGTGTCTTGTGTGATTGTGCCTCTCTTTCCTTGTGCTCTTTCATTTTTTTTGCAATGAGTCATCATAAATTTCCACCTTTAACTCCACATCATTATGCATCTTGGAAAATTAGAGTATGGAGCAAATTAATGGAAAAAGGTCTCACGCATTACATAGATGAAACAATAGCAGAAATACCTAATCCTAAGGTTGATCCTAATGCTTAGTTAGAATGGCTCACTAAGAATTGCATGGCTCTTCGAACTTTGCGTAAGTATGTATCAGATGACCTCATTTTTCACATTGAGAAGTGTACTACAATCAAAGAGGCTTGGGATATGTTTCAGAAATTGTATGGTCAAGTTGATGAAATCAGAGGTTACAAGGTTGACAATGAGCTCACCAACTTGGATCCCAAGAGTTTTGATACAATCCAAGATTATGTCACCAAAGAAAATGAGCTAAGAGCTAAGCTTAAGGATTGTGGAATTGACAAAAAGGATGCTCAGTTGATATTCAACTTGTTGGACAAGATTGCACCAGAATATGCAACATTTGTTTCAAGCTTCCAAACTCATCGTTTGACAATGGGGAGTTCCTACATTATGCCTTCATGTGATGCTTTCACAGAAATATTGATATTGGAACAATCTAAGTTGTTGAACATGGGGCTTCTCAAGTCTTCAAAGTCCAAGGCTTTGGTGGCTAGTCAAGGGAGTCAAGGGAGTCAAGGAAAAGATTCCAACAAGAAGAAGAAGCAATCTAAGTCAAAGCCACAACAGGAAAAAGGGCAATCATCCTCTCCATCACAAGGCAATTTTTCATCCTCTTCCAAGAAGGGGACTCCACCTAAGAAGGATAAACCAACTTGTTCTTATTGCAAGAAGTATAGTCATGATGAGCATCGATGCCACACCAAGCAAGTTGATGAGTTGACAAATCTTCTTAAGAAAAACAACATCAACTTGCCATCTGCCTACACAAATAAGGATTCATCTTCTTCCTCTTCCTCACAGTCTAAGGGAAAAGGGAAAGCATTTGTGGCAACAACAAGTTCTTCACAGCAGTTGATACTTGACTCGGGTGCCTCTTATCACATGGATTCTACAAAGGAGCAATTTTCTTCATTGGAGCCATCAAAGGTACCTCACATTTGCATAGGTGATGATACACAATTTGAGGTTGAAGGGAAAGGTTCAGTTGACATGGATGATGGAACATTTGAGAATGTTCTTTATGTTCCTAACTTGTCTACCAACCTTCTCTCTATCTACCAAATCACTCACTATGGAAATGGGAAAAAGGTTGAAGTTACACCTAATTCAGTTATGGTAAAGGAACTTGATGATGATGCCTTGGTAACAGTGGGACAAGTCAATGAAAACTCAAGGATTTATTCATTCTCCCACTTTGTGCCAAGTTCTCCTTCTAGGGCCTTGCTTACTCATTCAAATTCAGAAAGTAAGCTATGGCATGAGTGGTTTGGTCACCTCAACTACCACTATCTTCAGCAGCACTAAAGACATGGTCACAGGTCTACCTCGAATCAATTTTTCAGAGGGTGTATGTTCAGGATGTCCCACGAGCAAACATCCCGAGGAGAAGTTTGATAAGGGGAACGCTTGGAAATCTTTGGAAGTTCTTTAACTTGTTCATAGCGATGTAGCAGGTCCATTTCTAGCACCTTCATTTAGTAAGGCCCACTATGTCCTCACCTTCATTGATGACTACTCCCACTTCACTTGGGTCTACTTTCTTATTCATAAGATTGAAGTATTTGACATATTTCAAGACTTCAAGACTCATGTGGAGAAGCAATCCAAGAAAGTGGTCAAGATTCTTCGCATAGATAATGGAAGGGAATATGTGAACAAAAGACTTGAGGATTTTTGTATATTTGAGGAGATTGATCTTCATCATTTTGTTGCATACACTCCACAATTGAACGGAGTTGCGGAGTGCAAGAATAGAACTCTCAAGGAAATGGCTAGTTGTATGATACATGCACATTCTCTTGATCCCACCTTTTAGGTAGAGGCTATCAATTGTGCCACACACATCTAGAATTGGGTTCCTCACAAGGCTTTGCAAGGTATTACTCCTTTTGAGGCTTGGGCTGGTAGGAAACCGATAGTGAGACATTTCAAAGTCTTTGGGTGTCCAAAATGGGCTCGCATACCTCCGCCAAAATGCAAGGCATTGGAACCTCAAAGTAGGCTTTGCATATTTGTTGGATATCTTGAGGGTGTTAAGACATATTGATTGATGGATCCCGAGACACATGAGGTGTTCATTGAAAGGAGTGTTCAATTTGAGGAAAGCTCTCCTATCTTAACCTCTCTACCTCCTCCACCTTCCTCCATTTGGATAGTGATGCTAGTGATTCAGATGATGAGACCTTCAACTCCAACTCATAGGGTTACACCTCCACAGGGTCCACTTGCAGTTGAGGAGCCTCATTCTCCACCTCCACCTAGACCTCGTTAGGCTTGACTGACACTTGAGTCAATAGGTTCTCTTATTGGGGATCCTTCAGATACATGAAGGAATCGATCACAGCATCAGGACCTTCCACATCCATTCATTGCTACCGCTTTCAATCCATAGACATTTCGGGAAGCATCAGGGGTTCCTCAGTGGGACCAAGCTATGGAAGGAGAATATAGTTCCTTGATGAGGAACAACACATGGGATTTAGTCCATCTCCCCAAGGGGAGAAAGATGGTTCAATTTAAGTGGATCTATCAGACCAAGTTTGCAGTGGATGGTAGTGTGGATAAGTATAAGGCTTGGCTTGTTGCGAAAGGTTTCTCTCAAGTTCCAGGTGTTGACTATACTGAGACCTTTGTACCCATATCCAAGATGAACTCCATTCGCTTGACACTTTCTATTGTCGTAGCTCATGGTTGGGTTGTACATTAGATGGATGTGAAGAGTGCTTTTCTTCATGGGGATCTTGATGAGAAGATTTATATGGAGTAGCCATAGGGTTTCATCCAGGATTCTTCCTTGGTTTGTAGACTAAGGAAATCTCTCTATGGCCTTAAGCAGGCCCCCAGGGCTTGGTATGCCAAGATGGATTCCTTTCTTCTCTTAGCAAGGTTCACCAGGTGTCATTCCAATCTAAATGTCTACATTTTGCGACAGGATGACTCTCACTTGATACTTGTGCTCTATGCTGATGATTTGATCATTACAGGGAGCACCACATCCATCATTAGCAGGGTCAAATCTACTTTGCATGACAGGTTTTCTATGACTGACTTGGGTCTTTTGCACTACTTTCTTGGGATAGAGATTTCACTGTCACCTTCTAGGATTACACTATCACAGCCCAAGTATGCTCTTGATCTACTTGCATGCTTTCATATGGTTGATTGTAAGCCTACACTGACTCCCTTTCTTTCAGGAGTTAAGCTTGAGGCTCGATGTTCTTCTCCATCAGTTGATGCCACATTGTATCGTCAGCTTGTGGGTAGTCTCATTTAATTGACTCACGCACAGCATGATATTTTATTTGTGGTTGGCATGGTTTCCCGCTTCATGCAGGAACCAAATGAGCTTCATTGGAAAGCCGTGAAACACATACTTCATTACAACTAGGGTACACATCACTATGGGATCCACTATGTAGGAGGCACAGGACTTCGCTTGGCTGGTTACATAGACTCCAATTAGGCTGGCGATCTTGATGATCGTAAGTCTACTTCAGGGTACAATTTCCACCTTGGTTCAGGCCCCATTTGTTGGCAGAGCAAGAAGTAGCATTCTATTGCTCTCTCTTCGACCGAGACTGAGTATCGAGGAGCTGTTAATGCAGCGATTGAGACCATATGGCTTCAGCAAATTCTCACAGAGTTTGGGTTCACCATTCCATGGCCGGCAGTTCTACATTGTGACAATCAGATTGCTATTGCAATCTCAAAGAACCCGGTCTAGCACCAGCAGACCAAACACATTGAGATCCATATGCACTATATCCAAGAGTTGATTCAGGAGCAATTCATTGATTTGTAGTATTGTCCTGCAATGGAGCAGGTTGCAGACATATTTGCCAAACCTTTCACCGAGAGTAAGTTCCAGCAGTTGCAAGCTCTCTTGGGGGTGCAGGACGTCTCATTAGGGGAGGTCAGCTGACTTCTCCTTCCTCTCTTATGGGGGGGACTTTTTACTCTTTGAAATTTTGTCCTTCTTCTTTGAGAGTCTTTTGTACATTCATCTCTCTTTTGGGGGGGCAAAATTTTTTCCCACTGATTTTTTTTCCTTTCTCCATTTGTGAGACTTTGCATTGCATAGTTTTGCTTGCATTTTCATTTTGTACATGGGTTCCTATAATGGCCTAGTAGTCGGGACCCATCTTGCATTGTTGACTTGAGTCTTCATTTCCCTAAGTTGCACTTAAGGGGGGGTGTTGGTGTAAATAAATATTCATCATGGATATTATTACACTTTACTTAAGTTAACTTAGGATAATGCATCTCTTCGTAGTTTGGATATGAGAAACTTTGGGAAGTGTCCACATAGGGATATAGCTTGTAGGAGAAATTCCACCTTTTGTGGTCTTATCTTGTTGTTACACTCCACATTCATCGGGTCATCCACCTCTTGTGGAATATTATATTATTTCTCCTACCTACCCCTAGTATTTCTTACCTACCCTTGTTTCTCATTGAGCCACATGTCATGAATGTGCTCTCGTATATCCATATGGTCTTGCCTATATAAGAAAGCTCATATTCATTATACTAGTTAATCCAGTTGATCATTTGTATTTTGATGAGAATATAGTTTGTTCTTGTCATACTTTTGTCTCTCTTTATGCTTTTCATTGTGCCCTTGATCTTGGCAAAATCTCTCAACAACCATTAATTTAATAGTATGTGTGTTAAAATAACTACAAAAAAAATGCAATGATTCTACAGCTGAAAAAAAGATCTAGAAAACCAAAGTTATGAATTCACTATAATAGTCATACAATTATAAGAAATACTACAATGTCAGTAACGAGTCTCAAAAATTGCAAATAAGAGACATCATTTGGGACAACCATGATCTTAAGCTTCAACAGCCACAATCAAAAGCAGTAATAAAGAATCTTAATCACAGTGAAGTAAACTTCTATACAAGATCATAGCCCTAGTTCAAAGCTATGAAAAATGGGAGCACACAAAGCAACAAACATCAGCTTGTGATATCCCAAAAGAGTGAAAGAGAACAGTTCCAATGTTGCAAAGATGATATCATAGAAGACCCTCATGATGGTGTGAAGGACTGCAATAGTAATATTTTACATCAGAAGTGCAGCCCTTTCACAGTTAACAGTAACATCTTGTAGATTTTAGTATCACAATATAATGAATACATCAAGGTCACAGTAACTCACAGTCTAAACACACAATCTCAATTATGAATGGTAGATAATGGACCTCAAAAACATAGACAGTTATCTTAAGTGAATAAAGAGAAGTTGAGATAGTAAAAGAGGAGTGCAATGGAAGTCCTCTCTTAAAGAAGGAGAGCTATGTAGAAGTCTACATTCATGACAGTCATCACAATAAAAATGGTTGCAACTAAGCCTTAGAGCAGTGACAAGTGCAGTCTAGATATATGCAATAAGAATGATGAGAATCAATTTGCTGACCAAATCACCTAAAAGGAAAGAGTATGCATAGTATATTTGCAAAGCTTTATACAAACGGTAGAGTTCAAACACAAAGATACAGTTCACAGCTTCAGCGGAGTAGTCATGAGCTTGAGAGAAGGCAAAGACAGTGAAAAAAAACATCACAAATGGCCTTCAAGATACAGTTAAGGATAATCAAGTCAAAAGTCAAAAGTCATTTACAAAGCACACAACATCAACAATATTTGAAGAACCTATTTATCAAAAGGCATCTTCATATCTTGAATGAGAAAAGGACAACAAGGATTCATAGTTACAAAGTTTCAAAGGGGAGTGGTCATAAGTTGATCCTAAAAGAACAATAAGCCTATGACGAAATGGCATTTGTAAGAATGTTGCATAAACAGTGATAGAGCTTTTAAGACTATCCAAGAATAGAAGATTGTGACAATAAAAGAGATGAAGAAGATAGCAGAGATGTTTGTTGACTTAGACATAATGAATACAACTTAAAAGAGGGTATCACTATTGTTGTCACGATAAAGATTATAATCACAAAATTAGTACTAGATAGAGGTAGAAAGTCTATGGAGGTCTTAATTTTGAAGACAATAGCAATATCAAAAGACTTTTACAGTCAAGGATAGCCTTCTTCCTTAAGACAATGAACTTTAAGCGAGGTATCCATGATACGTTACAACTTTCTTTGATAGAAAATGAAGTCATTAAAATAGAGATTCAAGAGCCCCTCATATGCCATGAAGAAAACCCTATAGATCATGAACTATCAAAATAATACAGAGCGGCAAGGGATAATGTTAGAAATATCTATTAGAATAGAGAATATTCAGTTGGAGAGATACCAAAGCATAGTCATTCATGACTATAAATCTTCATGAAGAGTACAATATACAGTCCAATAAGAAGTACACTTAAAGCATAGACTCATGATAGAGATACATTAAAAAAAAGCAAAGACCCTAGGGAAACTAACAAAGGGCATAGGACTTGGAGCAAATAACTTTTGACTATATAGCAATCATTATGCATAGTGAGCATAGAAAGGCATATTCATGAGCCCTCATCAAAAAACAAAGGGATTAGTTGCAGCCAAAGGTGACAGTGACCTAACCATCATAGGGTCAAAGTCATGGGAATAGAGAAGTCCACATTTAAAGTGGTCATAAATAGTGTAAACACCCATGAGCAGTAGTTAGGGCCGAGAATATAGTCATAGGGAAGAAGGGCCTAACACAGAGTTGGTACCAAGAGACATATAGAGGATTTAGCAGAGATCATCACAAAGAAGTCCTTAGGGGTCAGATTATGACAAGATGAAAGATAGATGCAGTGATAAGTTTTAATGATGAGAGTGTCATGAAAGTTAAAGACTCAAATATCTCAATCATAAATGATATATCATAAGCATGGTCATGCTGAACAGAGATAAAGGAGGCTTCAAAATAGTCACAACAAAATATTTCAAGACCTCTACCCTCATCCTCTATCTTAATACACAGGTGGCAAGGATTGATGGAAATAAGATGAGCATTACATTGAAAAAGAAATCAATAAATGAGAATAGCATCCCTATAAAGAACACTTTTTTGAGAAGTAAACAATGTTGTCAAAATATAAGTGCTCACAATTCTTAACTCAAAATACAGTCCAAACTTAAAAAACACAGTAGCCATCACAATAATGAAGATGCATAGTCACTGCTATTAGAGACATAATGATAGAGGTGCAGGTTTGTGGAAAGTATTAAAGGACCTCATGAAGATAAAATGAGACAAAAGAGGCATTTGGAGGTATAGAAAGACAAAGACAGTTCATAGTCAAGAATAGGAGGCAGTGTCCTAGTAAACTATCATTGAGACTAATGACCAAGGGCTTAGTTCCTAAAATATTTTAATGTAGATCGATGAAACATCTACTTTTGATAAAAGCTTATTTTCTATTATCGCCATAGTGTGTTTTATTGAAAAATAGGCCTTTCGATGAGACAAGTAAGATCGATGAATCCATAAAAGCGATCATCGGAAGATTCAGGATCATCCAAATAAGGGTTAGCTACTATAGAACACTTTAATGGGGCTTATACTATCGATGATCTAAAAATTCATACGATCAAGGGATTGAAAGTTATATAAGGGTGAACTTAGATGAAATTTACAACACCGATAAAGTGGAGGAGGAGTATCATCACGGATTAAATGTTATCAACGTTGATAAAAACAACACAACGAAGAAACAAAAAAAAGCTCTCATTGAAGCACCACATCTTATCGAAGACAAGCAGTTTGATGATATGGTAGGGATTGATATAAGGGAAATAATGATTATCGAAGGAGGAGGTATCATCAAAGTGATTGTGAAGAAACAAAGATTCTCAAAGAAAGGGATTTGCTCATTATCGAAGGCTATGGTTTCATCGATATAACCTGATGAAAGTAAGAGTTTCAATGATCTGAAAAGTGGTTTGGTAGAAGGACATTGTTTTATCGATTGTCAGGAATACACATCGATGACACATTACTTTTTGATAGAAGAAAAAGGGAGATTATCTATGTGTTAAACTCAACGATCACTCCTGATGTTACCAGTAATGATGGTAATACCTTGATCAGAGAAAAAATTGAATGCATGCACGAGTGAAATTTAACAGAATTAAATTCAAAGTGTGTTCCAAAGTAAATACAAAGAATGTTGTATTTAGATTAAAACATAAAAGAAAGGATAGAGCCATTAAAGAAGAGCAAAATCTCACAATTGATACAAAGGTGAATTGCGACTTGAAGATACAGTGAAAGGAACACATAGTTGGAAACAAGTAAGTTGCTATATTTCTTTTTCTCTGTGAATTCATAGAGTCCTCTTCATATAAACTGACTAAGAGTAGGAAGCCCAAGAATCCCCCATCTACTGATACTAGTGAGGCAGCTAATAGAAAAAGATATAAAAAGGAAGGGAGAGCATCGAAGTAAGATTTATAGGACCAATTCCCTGCATCTAGCATGAAATCCCATAGAGTTAAGTTTGAAGAGGATGGCCTAGAGGATAATCAGGGATTTGTAGGAGATATCTAGACCAAGATCAGAGGATATGATTTATTCATGTTTCACTGGAAGAGGAGAATGAGCCCTGAGCCTATCAGTAATCCATGGAGGTTGAATATATGGAGACTAGTAGTTCCAAATGTATTTATTAGTCCTAAACTGATAAAATCTCCCACAGATAGATATGATCCTAAAACAAAGACAATTTATGACGAAGACAACAAGCCATTGGTCCCAATCAGGAAGGACTTCATTGAGATAGTATTCAATTTGGATTTTGGAAACAAAGCATAGATTGATGTGGCAAAATTAAAACAAGAGTATGTTTCCCTAGAAAGTACATACAGAAACTGGAGGTTTCCTTATCACAGAAGGAGGGAAGTAGAGGAAAAACCAACAATATTCAAAAGTAAAGAATTAGCCCTGTTTGATGTGAATATTTTTAGAACACACATCAAATACACCTATTACTCTATGGGACAAGCCTTGGGAGTTGAGGCACCTCCCCTAATGGACATTGAATTGATGGTTTTGGTTGTAGATATCCAATCAAAGGTTCCCAGAGAGTTTGATTATGCAACCTATATTGCAAACTGGATAAATCACTCTTTGGAGAATATCAAAGGGGATTCTAGATAGATATTGTTCCCTTATTATTCTTTGTTAATGCATATGTTGTTATTTGTTGAGGATATAAATTCAATATGGGGTAGGGATTTTCCAGGAAATTTGTTTGATAAGATTGGTGAAAAGAAGCATGTTCAACTATGGTTGTCCATCTGGGATTCAAGGTATGAAAATTGTCAGTACAACTATTTTGAGGACAAGTTTATAAAGTCTATGATGTGTCTACTGAGATGCGATAATAATTTCTCGTTATGCCCTGGAATTAAGAAATTTATCAGACCATTGCAATTCAATGAAGAACTAGGAACTGATAATAACTGGGGAGACTAGTTTTCACATGAAAACCATACTTTGATCTGAGTTTATGGATTTGAAGGGATCCCTAATATCCTTCCTATGATCCTCCCTGATCAGTTGACCTATTTGGAAATCGTAAGACAAATGAATGGATCAGCATAAGTCCATCTAAGGGCAAGTAGAAAACATCCTTTCTTACATGGATATTTATCATTTGGAGATTTTTTTATTAGAAGCACAACAAGCTATGCACACCTTGAGGGAAAGATAGGATATTGTCAATTCTCCTATGTTACACCAAGAGACAAATATGATCCTGAGGGGTATGTTCAGAAATCTTGGAATTCACAAGGATTAGACAAAACAAAGCATATCCCACTGGTGAATGAAGACATCATCAAAAACTTGGAGAGGGAGGAATCAGTCAAAAGAAAGGAGTTGTACAATAAGGCTGATAATGCCTACACTTGGAAGATGCAACAACATAAAATAAACTTACCTAATGTAGAAAGCATAGTGAATCCAGTAGATAAGGCAATGGCATTAATTCAACATGTAGAGGAAATCCTTGGTGATTATCCTAGGGAGATAGTGGAGGCAGAACTTGAGGCACCAACTAAGGTACTCCCACTTGAAGACATGTCCTCTAACTCCAGAGCACAAGAGAGGCATGATAATATGCCTACACAACCTTCTGAGGGGGTGATGAAAATATTGTTGAGGAGGACTCTGAGGAGCAAGAAATTGTTGATGAGAGAATAGATGATTGTGCATCCTTCATATCAGACAATGACTTTATCCAGACTGAAGAGTTTCAGTCATTCTTCTATGAACACAAAGGCAAGGAATTGAGGGAGAAGAGAAAAAATAAAGACATGAATGCACTCTTGGATGAATTACAAAGCATAATTGAGGAGGAGATGAAGATGATGACCCCAACAAGAGAGAGACAACTACTGAAGGAATCAAGTGCTATCATATACCAAGAGTGGAACATGAAGGAGGCATTATTTTTTGAAACCTTTGCAAAAGCAGTAGGGAGAGAGCAGATGAGATTGCCACATAACATAGAATCAGTCTACACTGGGTCAAGGTATGATCCTAGATAGAAGGCCTTAATTTAGTGTGGAATTTATCCTAGAGATAAAAGACCTCTCATTTTGGACCCAGATGAAATGTATGTTACTCTTTCAGTGCACCAAGTAGGCAAGAGTGAACCCATGGAAACAACCATGTTAAACTTGAATGTGGCTAGACTCATCATTGACCAAATGGATTATGTCAAGTGATTGATGGAACATTTTAAGTATTTGTACCATAAGGAATGATAAAAATGTGAGAAATGGCAATAAATAACCTTGCAACTACAAAAGGAATCAACCCCTAAAAGATCAGTTGATCTTAATGAAGAACTAAGAATCATTCTAGCCTCACAGGATGCGATCTACTAGAAGTACAAAGTAGAGAATTATGAAAAACAATTGAAAAAGGTCGAGGCATAGAAAGAGACATTTGTACACTCATTAGTGACAGGGGTCATCAAGCACAGAATTGATGCTATGGATGCACAAACAGTCCCATTTTGGTCTACCTATAAGCAAACTTTCTCAAGCATTGATCACCATATGAGCTTGAAAGAAAAACTAATGGATCGGGGTGGAGTGGAACCAAACATTTTGAGCAAACATGAAGAATTTTATCAGGTGCTGAAGAGAGATGTTGATAGACTTGAAGATGCAGAGGGGCTTCCAAACTTGATGAGTGAAGGAGAAATATTAACCCTGGGGCAATTTAAGAAGGAGATGGGAGGTAATCTAGAGAATACATTCTAAAATAAAGGAGGACAAATATTTGGCACCACAAGTCTCAAGAATAACTAATACTTTGTATGCATAGGAGTACGCAATGAAGAGATTGATCGTTGAGTGTGGCACTCACCGAGATCTAGCCTATGTTGAACACATAGGAAAAGTTAATCTTTTTCTTAGAGATAATTAAGTTTAGTTTACTATATGGTTATTTTTGTAAAGAACGTGACCATTGGTCAAGAATCATGATTGTTCGATATTTAAATTATATAAAGGAAATCATTTTGTAACATGAGGATATCTTTTAGAAATAATACTTGAACTATTATGCAAGTAGTGACATATCCAATATTTCAAGCATTCTATAAACAATTGTTGCAATTAATGACCAGTTTCCTATTTTCTCTTGAGTATACAAATAAGTGTTTTAGTCAATTGGTTCCTTTGTGATTTATATTTCAAGTAAACAAAAACTACTTAGAATCTTTCTGCGTGAGATATTGTTTGATTAAATATTCAATTTCATCATCAGAAGTATGTGAGAGTTTTTCCATATATATTTTGTTTTGTTGGTCTCTTCCAGTAGGAGTTAAATTCGACAGAACTAGTTGAGATATTAGTCAAATAATTGAAGGCATTTAAGGTCAGGTCAATTGACAGGGTTATCCCAGTAGTAATCATAAAAATTGTCTCACAAAGGTTATACATTAGGGTTGAGGAAAGCATGGACTGACACCATATTTTAGGGTTATCTCCTTTTTAAGTTACAATATTAGAAAAATGTTCCAGACAAGCATTGACACCAAGAATCTAAGACTAAGGTAGACGTATTGGAAATATTATAGCAGTATCAGTCTGTATGACTCTAAGTACTAAGATATTGCAACATGCATCTCAATACAAGGTATATTCAGAATCTGACAGGCAAGCAAAAACAAGTACTAAAAGATAAAATAAAAGTAAAGGTTTCATAGCATTGACCTCAAGTTCAACACAACTACTACTATGAATATCATTCACATACTCCTTGAATTCATCATCATCACTTTCAATATCGGCAACTCTATTGGCATCAAGATGTTTTTAGTTTTGTGTTTCTTTGATAAAATTTCTCTGCATGTAGTTTAACCATCAAGCAACAAAAATTATCCATATGGGAAGTAATTAATTTTAAAAATAGTCAACAAAAGGCAAAATTTCACAGATTCATTGTTCTATATGTGGTCAAAATACATTTGCATACATATTCAAAATGCAATATAAATATGATATAGGTGAGAATCAAAATATTGAGTTATGGACTCTTACCTGATCTGAATCCATGGAATTATGGTCATTCAATGTAGAAACTATAGGCTTAACAGAGGCAGCCAATTACGAAACTTTCTCAGTGAGACTCTGTAAGAAACTCATTATACCTTGTAACCCTTCATTTGAGTTGACATGATTTTGTGAGGCTCTTACTTGGCATTCAACAGATGGTTGTGAAATCTCTGTGGATGAACTATATTTGCACTTCATACTACTCTTAGATTTAGTAGGATCTAGTGTTGCCATATAATTCACAATATCTTCTAAACCTGCTTTTCTATTATTGTTTTCCACCTAAAATACAATGTCAATTTTAACATAAAGTCAATCCAAATTTTTTTTAATTAATTAACACGATGTAGATTGAACAAAAAATCCATACACTTACTCCTAATTTGTCCATTTTGGCTTACAACCCGCCTCGATCAAATGACATATATTCAACCCTCACATTATCTCTTGCTCTCTTGCTTTTGTGACTCTTTGTCAAATATTCTTCAGAACGCATGGTTTCTTTCAATGCCTCCCACTAATTTGGAGATAGAGTGGAATCAGACCTCTCTTTTCCCTCCATGATTTCTTTTCTATAATTATATCTAAAATGTTCATCAAAAGTTTCATCTTGTTCCTATAATATTTTCTAGACGTTTGTCCACCAATAGTGTCAAAGGCATTTTCCATTTTTTGAATAACATTTTCCACACTTTGTGGATCTTGCTCTGCAAAATTTGATTTACAAATATCCAAATGGACCCTACATCTTATGCCCAACTCAGTGGCCCACCTTGCAACATTTTTCCCAATGGGTTCACCATCTCTTGATACCTCAACCAAGAAAATATTCTTCCCTTCTAATTTTATTTCTTTTGCATTCTTCTATACAAATCTTGATGCAATCTCTTTCTTTTAACAAAAGCGGGCACATCTTCTATTAAACCACTACCAATATTTATAGCTGATCTAGTAGTTCCATCAAAAGTTGCAAATACAACAGCTTCACCCTGAGGCACTGGAACTTCATGCTCCTTTTCCACATTATGTGTGACATGAGTAGATAGATCAGTAGTGGTCTCTGTAGATTTCACTTCAAACACATCCTTTAAACTTGAATAAATCATCTGTAAATTCATTTTCCTTTGCTCTTATATTTTTTAATAATTTATCTTAGACTTTGTGTTAAGAGATCACTGTGTGGTATATCAGGTTGCACATCACCATGTGGTATATCGGGTTGCACATCACCATGTGGTATATCAGGTTGCACATCACCATGTGACCTTTGTCAAATTGCACATCACCATGTGCTTTGTCAGATTGCACATCACCATGTACTTGGTCAAATTGCACATCACCACAACTATTGTTTTCACTAACTACATTTTTTGAGTCACAAAATGTTGGCTTCTACGAGTTGACCGCATTGTATCTTTACTTTCTTTTTGTTTTTTCTATGCATTTTCTCTGCACTGTTTTTCTTCCCTAAAACTAAAAAAAAATATCATATCATGTCTTATGTACATCAAACTCTTGCCTATAGAATTTCATTAAACAGTATTAAGAAAATAATATACTACATAGTGAATTTACAACTTGCCTGTTTGTCAAACCAAGATGCGATAAAAAATCATTATTTTTGGCCACACATTCTTCACGAGAGCACTCATAATATGTGATTTGAACTTCAACAATATGATCACTATCATCTAATTTATGCCTTAAATTATTTTTCCTCATTTTCTAATGTCCAAATAAACAATAATATATAATTAGCTCATCAAACTAAAGAGATCTCATTACTAGAAAAAATATAGAGTGTATAATCTAAAGGAATATCAAATCAAAAAGAATATGAATTTTCAAGTAGATTTTCAGATTTGAAGACACACAGTCTACAAAATTATTACAATCTGAATGTTATCATTCAAGATCTTCACACTCTGTGTTTAGCAGCGAACTCTAGTGACTTGTTAATATATTCTCAGAACAACAATGACAAATATAAAAGCATACCACTGTCACTGATTTTAGATCTACAAAATTAGATGTCAAAATTTTAAGACAATTGAAGGCTACAAAGATGTTACAATCTGAATGTTATTATTCTTCATATATGTTGTTTTGTTTCACACACCATAAACAATATTAGTCTACAAATAAGTTTGTATAATCTCAACACTGTCAGCAATCTTTTGATAACTTGCTCATACCACCTTAAAAAGAACTCATTAGAAGAGATATATCATGCTTTAAGATAGTGAAGATTCACATCTTCAAGGGATAGAACAGAGATAAAGAGTTTTAACAACATAGTCCAAGGACCCATACAAATGGAATAATGGTTTGTATAGTGAGAATTAACTATCATAAAGATCAATATATTCTAAACCCAAAGCATATCACTGTAAAGAAATACAATCATCATGCTTATAAAGACTTCAATAAGTTCATGAGATCAAAGCCAAAGGGGGATTATTATTGTCAAAGATATTCATTGAATAATGTGGTAGTGATAATACAAAGCAACAATGAACTTTTTCAGTTCACAAAGCATATCTCAGTGAATCATAGTTTGATACATAGAACAGTGAATCATCTAGAGCAGATATAAGGTAGTAACAAACCATACCTTGATAGTCATAGAGCTAAAAGATTGTCATTATATAGCAGTCCCAATAGATTTAGATTAGTCCATGATACAAAGATAGAGTAAAATTTAGTCCAAGATAATGGCTATCTACAAAGACATTTCATCAAATGCTTGTCTGGTAGTCATTACTATTATAAGGCACGACTGACAATCACAATGTAGCATGGTAACAAATATTAAAGATAACATATTCATATTTCAACTTTGTTCAACATTAAAGCTTTGAAACAAGTATTAGTTAGAAGGTCTATGTCCTTACAACATAAACCAGTCTTAAAACAACATAAAAGTCTTAAATAAAATGTCATAAAATGGGGCTCATCAATAATCATCTGCATTCCCAGCGAGATCAGAATCTTGATCACTAGTGTTTGCATCTGCTTGATTTTCTTCCTCGTCCTCATTTGAGAAATGTAATATATTCTCTCTCCCAATTTCTTCATTTGTAATCAAAAAAATTTCTTCTTCAAACAGTTCCTCATTGTCTTCATCCACTTCTTCAAATATTCCTTGTAAATTAGCATATTGCCCATCAAGCATTAAATCGACAACTTTCATGAATTTTTATTCTGAACGAGACTCTGTTTGAATGACATATGACCATCCTGGGCTTCTTACATCATCAATTAGAAATGACTGGTTAATTTGAAGACTGGAAACATATGGCTCATTTGTCTCTAATAAAAATTGTCGTGTATTTGCATGAACAAATCCATACTCATCAAGTTGTACCACGGATGGTCAGATCCACTTATATTTTAATAATATAGGACTATTTTCAGTTAAATCCACTTGAATAATATCTTGGATGAATCCAATATAAAAAAAATTCTCATCTCCATAAGAAATTCAACACTAACAACACAATCAAAATTAGTCTTTCCTTTGTCTTTTTCTTTTACTCTTAAGTGACTACCAGAGGCCCACATTCCACTAAAATGCATAGCCCATAAATGTGGAGATTTTGAAAATTCACTTTCTTCTATTGTTATATTGTGACCTCCTCCTTTTGCATCATTGATTGAATTATCAATCCATTCTTCAAATTTTGGAAAAGAATCACCTCCAATCAAATCATGACGTCTGCACTTTTGAGGTCGATGTATCATCCAAGTTTGATTCTCTTCTTCATATTTTCTACATAAAATAATGACGTAAAAATAGTAAGATAATAATATAAATGAAATTGAGTAATTAAATTATTGTGTAATTTCTTTTTTACCTGTGCCACTTATCGAACCAAGGTGTTTTGAAGAATAAAGACATGAATTGCACTTCTTTCTTGATGCGATACCTTGAAGCGACATACATTGCCTTCTAATACTTCACCTACAATTATATCATCTTTGTCATCATCCCATACATGTAGATTGACCTTTTTAAAATCCTTCATATATTCTATGCAAAATCCCATGGCCTCTTGCATTGAATATCCATCAACATTGTTGCCTTCTGGTTTTGCTCTAGTACGAAATTTTTTTTTCAAAACCTTCATATATCGTTTTGTAGGATACATCCATCTCCTTCTTATTGGGTCACAATGCTCTAGTTCATATTCTAGATGTATCCAAAGATTGCTGGTGGAAATTCTCATTCCAATAGACAAAGGACTTCAATAACCTTCTCCCTCAAACTATCAAAGTTCGAAGGATCTAATACATGTAAGCTCATTCTCTTTAATATTAGGCACAACCTTATAATTGCCAATCTTGGCCCCTTTGCCAAACTTGATATATTTACCACAATAGGTAAGATATTCTCGATTATGACATGATAGTCATGGGTCATGAGGCCTCTTAAGCTATTAATGTCAGTTTGGCTTCTAATGCTACTACTTACATATCCAGTCGAAAAGTGAGTCTGAGACGACAACTATAAGAATTATGCACGTTGTTCCTTTGTCAAGATGTAAGGAGCACCAAGTTTTCTATATTTTTCATTATCATATTTTTCAACCCAAAGATTTCAGTGAATCTTTATTTCTCAAAATCCTTCACATGATTAAATTGTATCTAAGGCACCAAAAAGAGTTTCTATAATAACATAGGCTATATTTTTCTTGGTATGCATAAAGTCAATAGTATGTCTGATGGCTATATCCTTAAAGTATAGCAACTTATACAATATGCACAATTGTTTTACACCACTTTTATTATATAGATCATATATACTACCCACAATCCCATCATTTTCAATAAATGGCATTCTTTTCTGTCCACACTCAATAATGTAATCACATGTTATTAGCAAATGCGCTTCACGATTCTCATCTTAACTGTTGAAACGTGTTTTTTGTTGACGATATGGATGATCCATTTTAAGGTAAGCATGATGTCCACAATATATAAACTTACACAAACTTCTTGAGTGCCTCACAAAATCCTTAAAGTTGCAAGAAGGACATCCATGGTATCCATGAATAGAGAGACCAGATAATGTGCCATATGTAAGAAGATCATGAATTATAAACAATAAGGAAGCTCTTAAAGTGAATTTGATTGAACGACCATCGCTTAAAGATTGAATTGCTTCAATTTCTTTCCACAATTCCATTAGCTCATCATACAATGGCTCTAGATAAGCATCTATTATTTCTGAAGTCACACTTTTCTTTCCTAGTATAATCAATGATAATATTAAGAAAACCGGTTTAGTTGCTAACTATGGAGGCAAATTATAATTTATTAGAAACACTGGCCAAGCTGACCATTTAGTACTTTGATCTGAGAATGGGTTCACCCCATCTAGAGCCAAACCCAACCTTATATTATGAGGATCTTGAGAAAAATCAAGCCATCTATTATCAAATTCCATCCACATCTTTGAATCAGGCACATGTCATTGTTTTCCATCAGTGCTCTTATTTTGGGCATGCCACTGCATAAGCTCAATAATGCCTCTACACCTAAATATTTGGAGTAATCGTAGGATTATCAAAAAATGGCAAAGAACTTTTTTAGAAACCACAGCTGATTTCAACCCTTGTCTATACCTCCATTCATGACATTTTGGACATTCACTGTCACTTGCAAGATTTTTATGAAATAATACACAACCATTCACACATGTGTGGATGTTTTCATACCCCAAGCTGAGCTTACTAATTTTATTTTTACATTGACTTTGTTTTGTTGGCAATGTGGACTCAACTGGTAATAATGAACTTAATAATGCCAATAACCGATCTACACTCTCATTTGTCCAACCATGCACCACTTTCAAGTTAAGAATTTGAAGAATTGTTGTCAAATGAATTAACTCACAATTAGCATAAAAAGGCTTTAAAGCATCCTCCATTGACTTGGCCCAATCATCTCTTAGACCCTCATTCAACATTCTATCAACTTCAAACCCTTTGTCAAACATTTATGCCTCTTTATCTATTTTTGGTGCCACTTCATCTATGTTTTCTGCCACTTTGTCTATGTTTGCTGCCTCTTCATCTCTCATAGTCTGCAATTCTATCATATCTTAATAATAATTGTAGTCCCAAGGGCTTATGCCACTATGCCCACATCTTATCATATGTCGATAAATCACTTTTTTTTTCGCCTTTTCACAAAGACAATCATTACATGGACATGGATATTTGTCCAAGCTCCTCTCATTACCTACTCTTTCATCATATGCATGATATTGATTTGTAGTCAACCTTTGATGCTGATCCATCTATAATATTATGCATTCTAGTATTAATTTAGTTTCTAATTCCAAGAAAATAAATAAATTTGAAAACAGAGATGCCAAAACATTGTTGAAAGTAGTCACTTTTAATAGAGACCGTAATAGAAAGAAGAGGATACAATGAGTCATTATTTTGAAATCTATCTTACATTTATTTGAAGTTTACCTACTAAGAATGGAATATGTGTGTGTTTCCTATCAGCTTACTTTCAGCAATGAAGTTTCAAATTACCTCTAAATTTGTTGCAGAGGGCCTCGTTGACTTCAAATTCGCTGCAACAAACTCTGAATTCCTTGCTCACCTTTTCAAAAGTTTTCAGGTCCTATCCAAACAAGAATTATCAGCCATGCAAGTGCTTCAATACCTATCCATGAGAATAACAAACATAAAAAAATAATCCAAAGATGACACATTCCAGTAACTAGTGATATTCAATGATGACACATTCAAGGCGCTCTTTGATCAAAGAAAAGTGGTAAGACTTGGGATAAGATAGTGTGTTATCTGCAACAAACTATGATACGGTCAAATCCAAAGATTATGGACAATAATAAGCCAAAATCAATGACAAAGAACAATAATAAGCCAAGAATATTAGCTTAATAAATGCAACAACCAATACATAGTAATACATTCAATATTTTAGTACCAAAGAACACTACAAGTTAACAGCTCAAAAACTGCAGAAGCCAGAGAATATAATGAAGAATATGTGTCCTTAATCAAAATCACACTATTATATGTTTCCAATATACTATGATATGATAGTCAAATAATGGTTAATTTATACTATATATTTTAAATAAGAGTTATTTGATTATATAGAAAAGATAAATGGAAATTAGGTCCAATTGACATGAAGATAAACGATAGTCATTGCTAAAATCAGTTTAAAGTGTATTCATTTAGGGACCTTTCATAAAATATTCTCAACTTTCACATCATAAAAAGATCTTCAAATGTTCATTGTTTATAATGATAAGAATTTGATTGTTCCATACACCTTCCTTTACTATTTTAAAAATCCCATCGACCAAAATATTGTGCTATAGTAGTATGGAGTGCATTTCATCTATTTTATGCCCAAAGATTTTACCATACCACTTTCTTTTCAAAGGCACCCAAAAATTGATGTGTAGTTACTTTCAAAATCTCTAAAATAACCCTTCTTCTTGGTGTTGGCATCAGTTCTAAGATTTTATAACAAGGGTTTCTATATTTTAAATGTTTGTATTAAAATATCCATTACACCCCTAACATTCAATTGTTGTGCTAGTATATAAGAAATATATGCATATCAAACCTTGTTCCTAAAACCTTTATTTTTTGAAATCATGGAAACATTACATAATTTAAATGAAGGCAACCAAAAGAATGCAGAGAGATTAAAAAACACTATAGAGCAACTATTTTACATACCTCAAATACAAAATCATAGGGTGGAACAATAAAAAAAGGCAAATCAAAATAGTGATAGGGTGGAAGAATAAAAAGTGGCAAATCAAGGAAAGAATGAAAGATCCACACCAAATTCTTATACAATGCAGTCCAGTTGAAGGATTTTCATGCAACACAAGATAGTGAAGGGGTTGTTATGATGATTTTTTTTGAAGGTTCATAAGTTAAAGATATTCACTACCATATAAAGAGTGAATAAATTGAAGAGCTCGATGAATTGTCAGTGTAGCATGAGGATGTATGATATTAACAATAGAAAAATGATATTAAGATGGTGGTGAAACTACAAAAGGTTTTGATCATATTTTTTATTGAGCATGAAAGAAACCAGCTTGATCCCATGAATGATAAGCATCGTGTTGTATATTATCAATCCTTATTGAATAAGGGTGTCACATTTTTTGAGGCTCGATCACTGCAAGGAGCCATCCTCTTTGCTTCATAAGCAAGTGAAGAAATATGAATACACGAAGTTGGTAATGGTGGCTATAGTGATATATTTCAGTTGAAGGATTTTCATTCAGCACAAGATAGTGAAGGAGTTGTTACTAACAATAATATACATGCAAATTTTGTTTGCATCTTTGTAAAAAACATGGTATGAGTTGAAAAGTTTGAAAATTAAATATGAAGTGGTTTCGATTCACCATTTTGTGTATAAGTGGAGAGGAGAGATCCATGTCTTTGTTTATTTGCCTACAAAATAATGATGAAATGGGTCATGGTTATTATTACAACCATAAGTTGAATACATGAGATCTTCCTTGACTCAAATGAATGATAGTGTACTGATTTCTTCAAAACCTGCTACTTTCTTCCCTAGCTCTCTTTCCTCTTAGCTACATAAGACTATTTTTACTTGTAAAATTATTGATCTGGGTTGGTTGAGTTCTTGTTTCCTTTGTAAGAACAAGCATTCCAAAAGGAGCCACCTATGCTTATTAAGGCCCCAGTAGTTTGAGGTCAGAAGATATCAGGGGTTCTAACCACTTTGGGGTGAATATGGATATAGAGTTTAACATGAAGAGTATGGTAGGCTAAGGATCCTTCTAAGGTAAAGAGTTAGAGATGCTACAAGACAGTATGATGTTTGAATCAAACACAATGAAAAAAAGTATCAAAATGATAGTGATATGTTAGAAAAGGGTATTCTTGCAGTTAGGAGTTTTTGTCTCAATTTTCACAATCAAGTGACAAAGAGCTTTAAAAAAGTCTTTTAATGATAATAACATAACATAGTCTTTTGAATAGTCATTAATTTTAGAAGAGAATAGGCCAGATTCTCACAATCAAGAGTCACTGCCAGAAGACATTAATGCTTGCATGAAAGATTGTAGTAGTATTCAAGACAAACCATTGCAATCCTAGCACAGATAGGAATGAATGAATGAAGGTTTGTTAGAAAATCCATCAAAAGGGCAAAGATATTCAATCATGAGGCCTATCAAAGCATGCATTTCAGCAAATACTATGATTGAATCAAAAGAACACAGTGCATAAAATCCTTAAAAAGGTTATAAAGCCACAAAAGATAGTTATGAAGACAAAGATGCAGTCACTTGAAGGGTCTAATAACCTTGCAGAGTGATAGTGGTTAGTCTAAGGGCATAATAATGAAGATCAAAACCCTCAAGGTTAGACAAAGACAATCTAATCATGAAAGTATAGTGAAGAAGGACAACTAAATGACCTAGAACATTAATATAGAAGCACTATCAAAGCAAAATCCCTGTTAAAAAGTCAGGACATTCATGGGCAGTGGGTGTAGACCTCAAAAGATGAGAGCAATTTTGATGATAATAGTAGAGCAATTTTGGACACTTAAAAGCATATTTGACCCAAAAAAGATACTTTATAAGTATGCCTATTTATTAGCAGCAATTTGCATCCCAAAAATTTATTTTTGGAACATTTGGGAGTCTCTCTTGGCATGAAATAATTTCTATCCGACATCAGAGCTCGTGGAATCTAATCAATCATTTGATCATCATGCAAAATCAGTTGACTATATATGAATGCATCTCTATATTTATCAATAGGCACATTACCCTTGCTGCAACTATTGCTTCAAAAGTAAACAAGGCAAAACCAGGAGCAAACAATACATTTAATGTTACAGGCAAGATGAATACATACCCGCAAGCCTTGTAGCAGCCGGACACAAAGGTAGACACGAGATGAAAGCATATATTCTTTGAATAAGCTACCACTTGGAGATGCAAAAAAGTATTTTTAGAGAACCATGTAATGTAGATAAACTTCACACCATTCATTTGCCGCTTGATATGCTAAAATGTTTTTTTGTAGATAGCCCTTAATGCAGACAAAAATCCACTTTGTGCCATTCATTTGCCCTTAATTAGCAGTTCAATATGATAAAATGCAAGTTTTTCTATCTTTATTTTTTATTTAAGGCAATCAAAATACTTTTAATTTTTAATTTAAGATAATTTAAATGTTTAAGAAAATAATTATTTTGACTTTAAAAATTATCTTAAACCTCCTTTTTATGTAGTAGTGGTGAAATATTATTACTTTTATTCTTATTATATTTTTAATGGAAATAAAAATAAAATATAATATAATACATATGCTAATATAATTATTTATTATTTATAAATAAAATTAAGATTTAAAATAATTAATAATTTACAAACAAAAATATTACAATCGATCATTTTTTTAAAAAATCTATTATAAATCAAAAGATATGTTTAAATGTGCATAGAATATAAAGTACCTAGTTTGAAAGCAATGTTGTTTCATTTTCAATTAAAAGCTAAATAGGGAAAAGTACCTAGTAGTTCAGTGCATTCCAATTCTTGTGATAGAAATTGTTGATTTAATGCCCCATACTTGCTGATTTAATGTCCAACTTTTGTATAACGTGTTATCAAATGAGGGATACCTCATGACTAATAGTATAGAGTAGTAGCCTTTTATTTAGTCATTTTTATTTATGTGACTAACCATTTAGTTGTGTTTCTTACCTAATGAACAAATTAGTCATTTATTTAGTCATTTATAGTTATGTTTTCTTACCCAATGACCAAATTAGTCAATTATTTAGTCATTTATAGTTGTGTTTTCTTACCCGGTGACCAAATTAGTCATTTATAGTTGTGTTGCAAAAAATGACTAAAATTTGGTCATTTTTACTTATCGTGGCTAAATTTTTTAGTCACCTGGTCATTTATTGGCCATATTTCTACTAGTGAAAGAAGCAAAAGATTATGGAAACTCAAAGTCCAAAGGAATTATTTCTAGAAGTCACCCTCCAAGTTATTTTTTTAGTATGACCATGACTGCAAGTAGTTTACAAAAGAGATATATGTAAAGAAGGAAAGAAGCAATTGTTAGAGCAAATTACTATAACTTTAGAGCTTGCAACAACCAGGGTGCTTTCTACATTAAATACAGATAAAGAAACCATGGAGTACATTATTTTAGTGCCCAGAGTCAACAATAAACTAGAGCATTAGATGGATCCATCCGAATATGATGTGAGCACTGTCCAAATTGATTTTTCAGGAATGAAAAATACTGACAAAATCAATATATCAAAAAGGAATAACCAAGTGGTGTACATGTCATTTCTAAAGCTAGAGAGAGCTAAAAATCAATTGCAAACTCAAATAGATAGGTTGAAGGCAGACATAGCAAATGAGAAAGCACAAAGGAAAGCAATAGAAAATAAGTGTAAGGATTTAGAAAATGAGATAACAAAATATGGCTCTATATCTTCAAGACAAGATAATGATCAGGCACAGGTGGAAATGAGTAATCAGAAGGAAAAGTTAGATGAATTGAAGAACAATTGTTAAAATATGAAGAATAAATATGAAGATAAAAGAGCCCACAAGAAAAAGCTAGAACAAAACCTAGTGCAAGCCAATGTTGCAAAGGATGAAAGCTTGATAAAAAAGGAGTAAAATTACAAACTAAGATTAGCAATTCGAAACATGCCAATGAAAAGTTGACTGAATCCCTAATGAAATAATGGGAGACAAATGAGTCGTTTACTAAAAGACTATCTGAAGTATGTAGTCAAACAATAAGGCATACAAAACAAAAGATTTGGGGGGGAATAATGAAGATGGCCGATCAATTGTTTCAATTTTTTTCATTGTTGGACAAGCTAATGGAACATTATAAGAAGCTCAAAAAATATGTCACCGACAAAAGAGACTTGAAATCAGAAGAGAAAATGACTTCTCAGATCTTGTAAAAATTATACACAGACAATGATAGTGAATTGGTATCAAAAGAAATTCAGAACCACATTGATGCCTCCATAAAGGTATCAAATATGATTCAGAATTGTTATAATCTACGTGAAACTACAGAATTTCTAGATCGGGTGGAAATAAAGTTGTGGGGCCTACATGAAAAAGTTGAATTATTCACCAAGCTTGGTTTGTCAAAGCCTTTTGACACATCTGAGAAATACATTGGCAATACTCATTTTTCAAAAAAATTCATGGAGGAGAATATGAGGAATGATCTGGATCTGATTCCTCTGAATGTTGATGAGGCAAAAGTTTTGGATTCAATCAAACCACTGATATCATTGAATGAATCATTGATTGTTACATTCCAATCAATTTTAGCTATCAGTTATGAATTGTCAACAAAATTGCAAGTCAGATATAATAAGTTTGAACAACTTCCAACTCCATCAAATCAACAGTGGAGCATGTTAAAAAAGCTAGTTGAATGACCCACTTCTAGTGGCAGCAATTACTAGGGGCCAGAAATATAATTTGTAAATTTGTTAATTTGAAATAGATATTGTACTTTGTAAATTAGTAATATTTCTATGTATTAATTAATTGGAAAACTGATACAAAACTGAAACCCATTTTTGTAAACTTGGCTTTGAAATAGATATAGATATTGTACTATGTAAATTAGAAATACTTCTATGTATTCATTAATTGGAAAATCAATACACTGATACAAAAGTGAGACACATTTTTGTGTTTGTTATATTGTGATGCAAGCATGACAATAAATAATAATTTATGCTATTTCTTTTATGAAAATATAATTACGTATGTAAAAATATTGCTCTCTTTCAAACATAAAATTACATTTACAATTACAATGGAGGAAAATTTTGTTTTGTTCCAAATTCTCTCTAGGCTTCAGGCTGGAAAAATTGATTGACAATTGTCACATGATCAATGTAACTGTCATGACTTGAACATCCTATTACTGTCTTCACAATAGCACAAAGATTTCCCATTGCATGTTCAATCCAATAAAGCTTGTCCGGTGTAATATTCAGCATATTCAAGTTTATATCGCCAACATTATTAATTCTTTGATTTTCACAACAAATAGTAAGGAAAAAATCAATCTTCCAATAACATCATTTCACCAACTTACCTTCTATTGTCAAAATTGCAGGCATCTTATCTACTAGTACTAGCATTTATTCACATTCTTCTAGTAGCTTAATTAACAAGACATAAAAATACTCATGAGCGTGGAGGATGGTTCCCAAATCATCAAAATTTGCAAATATTTTTGAAATGGAACTAAAACTATTAACATCATATTTTGCATGATCAAGCAAGACTTTTAGAAATTTAACATGACGAGACCAACTTTTTTGGAAGCATATCAATCTCACTCGTGCCTCTTCATGGACTTTGATTTCATCTCTCAATGTTTTATAACACTCCTAGTACTTTTTGGCACTACCAATGATGTTGGATGTCACATGGTTTAGTAATTTTATAATATTCTCACTTAAAACATATTGATCTAACACCGGTGACATGAATTGAGAAGGGTGTGACAATGACACCGCCTTATTATACTCCACAAGCAAATCACTTACTCTTTTTTCTCCATCATCTATTGTCCTTTATTGAGCCCCTTTGCTCCTTTTGAGCTCTTCTTTCAAACTTGCTACTTCATCCCTGAGGGCCATTAACTATTGAACTGAATTTGAAGCATCTGACGCCAATGTCTAAGAAGATGAATAAGGAAGAGAACTAGAAGTAGCGCTAGAACTATCATATGGAGAAGGGAGGAGTGAAACAACATTTTTATTCTCCTCAAGAAATTCACTGACTCTTTTCTTTCCATCATCTAATGGTTGGAAAGACGAAGGAGTAGAAGAAGTAGAACTAGTGTATGGAGAAGGGAGGTGTGACACCACCTTATAATACTTTGTAAGCAATTTTTCATTAACAATTTTTAACTTACTAAAATCATCTTGTAGCTTGACAAAAACTTTTTGATTGTACACTACTTGCATTGCAGACGTGTCACTCAACCTTGTAACAACCGAGTTGCCAATAATATCTCCTACCTTCTTTGTAAACTTATGCTTATGCTCATCAGGAAATATTGACCACACTAATAGTGCCTTATATATTGGGAACTACAACCTGATTCAAAATACAACTCCTGAGCCTACTCTTCAGTTGGTAAAGTTGGGAAGTCTGAAGATTCCCTTGTTATTAAATCCAATACAATTGCAAAAGAGAGGTCTCATCCTTCTAGTAACAAACATCCACTATTCCTTACAATACGCCTTGCCTCCTCAAGGGTCATATTCGATATAAAAAAATTAACTTCCTCTAAGAATTTGGCTATAAATCGATCATTAACTTATTGGTTCCCTAATGTCAACCTTTCTCTAACCATGATATAAAATTGCTCCTATTTGTTCTTCAAGACAAAGTCCCTAAATTCCAGTGGATGCATAAACTTATCATCAGAAATGAATGTAGAGCATGTCAATTCTCTGACGTCGTATACTTCCTCTCCTCCTATTTCAAACTTTATGATCATTTTATCATGACATACGTCCTCCAAATTAGGGTGTGCCCCTTTGTATGTTGGGTCAAACTTTATCATTTTTTCATCTGCCATTTGTGGTTTAACCCATATCTCTCTTCTCCTCTAAACCTCTACATCATAAGTAGCATTTATGATTAAGTGCTCAATCTGATCCTATTTGTGATCAAAGCCTTTCAATTTAACCCCAACCATGGTGTGTTGAATAAAGTGTGATGTATCATAATTTATGCATTATTCAAAAGTCATTCGATATGGCAGTAACGTGAAATATACCAAGTCCAATCCTTCTTTGCCTGTGATCTCAAAATCAAAGAAATATAGATTTGGTGGGATGAAGGAGCCCTTCTTTTATCTCTTTTAAATGAAACTTGTCAAACTCATTCAACTACCAAATGATTTCTTAAAAAAAATTCTATCAGGTACATCTCTAGGCAAAACATGGGGTTTAACTGGTACACCATAAACTCTGATGACAGTGTACCTAGGGTAGAAAAAGCAGTATCCCCAATTATGATTCACTCCTAACTCAGGCACTTTCTCAAGGGGCCTCAAAAATATCCTCACCCTATCAGATAATCTACAATTGACCGACCAACCCAAATTTTGCATCACAATAATGACAAAGAATTCCTCAAATAAGACATTATTGAAATTCTCATAATGCATGTCCCATAAGTATATCCATTCTTGAATTGACAAACTCTTAATTTGATCATCTACCTTTATCAACTTCAACTCTGGCCCCCATTGTCAAGCCTTACATAATACAAAGGAATGTGGCACAATAACGAATGCCACCTAAAATGAACAATAGGGATACCATGCTTAATATCCAGAAGGGCTTTGTGAATGACATTATAACTGAACAAGGCAAAGTCAAAACATTTGTTGGTATATGTGTATTGAATATCAACAGTCAACATCATCGGATGCACATGCATCTAGGTTTGTACATCAATTCCAAACACTTAGCAAACTACAAAGTAGGTGTTTATAAAATAATTCTCAAAAAATTGATAATCAAAAGGCTTGACATATGTCCTCCAAAATAAAATAGGCTTACCTTCTTCTCCCTTCTATGTAATGGAGTCCATTTTACCTTGAATCTACCTTTGTCCTACTCATATTCCCTCCCCAAAGATAGAAAGTTAATAGGCATGTCGCCATTAGGGTTTAACTTAAATGTTTCACAAATAGATCCCCTGTCAAACCCGACCAACAAAACACTATTTTGCATGTAGACATACCTAGTTTCTTGATTATATCTTTTTGCCACTACTCTAATTAGGTCTACATTGACAAAAAAAATTGGGATGACAAGCTTTCCCAAATCCAATCTCCATGCATTATTCATTGGTATTGGGGCTCTACTCTTTCATAAGAATACATAAACAATTTTATTCCATTAATTGGTACATAAGGATCCCCACAAGATGTTGTCTTGTCCACAAGTCTATCAAATACAATACCCGTACCTTGGGCATGCTTTCCATGTTTCAATGATTCAGATAATTGAGCAATAATATCTTCATCCAGGGACCTCTTATTATTATCTCTTTTTGAATTTCAACTCATCTTAATAAAAATTAGGGTTTTATGAAAATGCAGAAACTAGGCTTCCCGGGGAAATTGAATAATCAAAATTTCTTTATACAATTAATTTAATGATTTTTTAGCCTTCAAACTACACAATTTCAACAACTAGGCCTTAGAAAACTGAGAAGACCCTTTAGCAACTAGAAACAAACAAAACCCTATGCAAAATCAAACCCTTGCAGTTACGGGTTACCTATAAATTTATAATTGGTCACACTTCTTCAATTACCATGTACACTCGCTCTTCTTAGTTCTTATCTTTTTTATTAGTAATATCAATGGAGATGGCCATTAACTTGTGAAGCAACAACCTGCAACTAAGACATTCTTCATAGCTTTAAAATTGAACCGTCTGATCTTCATCAACGTTATTTCACATGATCGCATATTGATAATATGACCCACCATATGAATATGCAATAGACTAAAGCAATGTGATTCGATTGAAAAAATATAATTTTAAAAAATTATTTTTAATGAACTTTAAAAAGCCTTCGAGCAGCGGTCCACCTTGACACGTGTCTCAATTCTAGTTATGATTTGTACAAAAAAAAATTGTTGGAACTTAGGCCCAAAATTGGACCCAAAGGTCGGTCCCACATGTGAAAGGGCATCAAATGCTCACGGCTCAACCAATTATAATTCATCACTAAGGCTCTCGTGATACAATAGAAAGATGACATTTGTCTCAATTCTTGTAGATGTGGTGTAAGGGCCCCACCAAGGATGACGATGCGCACTTGGACTAATAAACAAGCTTTCATAATTATAAAGATGTGCTATAAAAACCTTGTGATAGAGGATAAAAATATTAAAAAATAAAAGGATAGTGATTGACAAATTGTGTAATATGACCCACCATATGAATATTTGATAGACTAAAGCAATGCAATCTAATGGAAATAAAAATCTAAAAAAATTGTTTTTAATGAACTTTAAAAAGCCTTATTCTAAGTTGGGGTCCACCTTGACACGTGTCTCAATTCTAGTTACACTTTGTACAAATTATGTTTTTTCATAAATTAGGCTTGGAATTGGACCTAAAGGCTAGTCCCACATGACAAAGGAGATCCATGGCTCACGAGTCAACCAATTATAATTCATTGCTAAGGCTCTCGTAATACAATAGAAAGATGACATTTTGTCTTAGTTCCTATAGATGTGGCATATGGGCCCCAACAAGGATGATGATGTACACTTGGACTAATAAACGAACTTTCATAATTATAAAGTTGCGATATAAAAAACTTACGATAGACAATAAAAATATTAAAAAATAAAAGCATAGTAATTAACAAATTGTGTAATATGACCCACCATATGAATATGTGATAGACTAAAGCAATGTGATCCGATGGAAATAAAAAAAATTTAAAATTATTTTTAATGAACTTTAAAAATCCTTACTCTGAGCTCGGGTCCACCTTGACACATGTCTCAATTCTGGTTATGTTTTGTGCAAATTTTGTTTTGTCGAAACTTAGGCTTGGAATTGGACCTAAAGGTCGGTCCCACATGAGAAAGGACATCCAACACTCATGGATCAACCAATTATAATTCATCACTAGGGCTCTTGCGATACAATAGAAAGATGGCATTTGTCTCAATTCCTGCAAAAAAGGCATATGGGCTCCACTGAGGATGACAATGCACACTTGGACTAATAAATGAGCTTTCATAATTATAAAGTTTCAATATAAAAACCTTGTGATAGATGATAAAAGTATTAAAAATAAAAGCATATTAATTGACAAATTTGTGTAATATTAAGTCAATCTATGGGCCTGACCTATCCGCCTCATTATCCATAGTATTTACCCTCAATGTATAGACCACGTGTACAAAATATTCACTTAAGTGATGACCTTTTTGTTTCCCCCAGAAGGTCTTGTTAGGAGGTTTATAGGTGTTGAGGGATAGAGAGGGCTTATGTTTTATGCCTTCCCCCATCACCCCGCAAAGTTCATTTGGCACTTAAGAAAGTGACACAAGGTAGCAAGATACACAGTAGCAAGTAAGAAATCATACCTTGCACAGTCCCTTCATCATGCAGTTATGTCTCGTGGGGTAGCAGGATGTCTATGTTGCTTTGTAAAATTGGTCTTTACAAAGGTTCTACTAAACTACCAGTCTCCATTATGTTCAATGATATTAGGGAATTAGTGTAATTTTGGGGAAAGATTAATGTATACACGATGCATATCAATATCACACAAATTAAAAAATTGTTAAATAAATGAAATTTAAAGACAATATTTACAATGTAAATTATGCAATGAATCATGAAAATTTTGAAAATTGCAATTGCATGTCAATATTTATTTTAATTTATACAGTAAAAAAGTACAAAATATCATCAATTAGACAATTACAGTTTGCATTTTGCAATAGCCCATGGGATTAAATATGAATTGAAGTAAAAACTATACATACCTATAAAATATTGTTTTGTCAATCGTCAGCGCCATCCAATTCGAAATGCCAATCAAAATATAGCTCTTCCTATTTTGCAATTTTGTCTACATCCTCCAGGATTCATCTTGTTGTGTTTGCGTACCTCCACTTAAAATAAAACCACCACTGTCATTTGTTATGCCACCATTAATTTCTCCACCGGAAACACTACCAGCATTTGAAGTGTTGCAAAACCCTCTCCTCTCACAAATGGAATTCCAGATTGTTAGTGCCCTTTCATAAGGAAAACTCTCAACATCATACTTGTATACGCCCTCAAATAATTTTCCAAATTTATGTCTAGTTTGTTTCTCATCTTTGATTTCAAGTACCCCAATGCACTGAAATCTCTCTCATCCTCAATAGATCCCAATATCACAGTTTGACATAAATCATCAAGTTTGACGAATTCTGATAGTGCATAAATCAATACTATGCTTTGAGTTATTTTTCACCAAACCGTTGTTATTGATCCCGAATGGTGGGGACTTTCCAATGCTTTAGCCTACTCCATCATTGTTGTTGAATATTCAAATGATTTATTTGAGAGCTTATGTTTATCTAAAATTCCTTCTATTTCTATTTCCTTTCCATCGACATTGCATATGGATTTCTTACAAAAATGACTAATCAAGCACTTTAACTTGTTAAAATAATCAATTCGACTACAACTGAGCCAATAAGTAGGATACACAATAAACATGGCTTCTAATAGTTCATCTTGAGTGAATCAACTTACAATCTCATCTAAAACCTCTCTCACAATATTCTCTAAAGTATCTTTTATAGAAATGACAATATTGTTAAAAGCTTCCCTGGTAATAGGTGCATCTCTCATTCTACTTGAGTGTCTGCAATCACTAGAAGACATGACATACTGGTGCATTGGTATCTCATATACATGTATGCATATACATAACTCTTTGCTAGTGTTAAACTTTAAAAAAAATATTATAATTTGCTAGATCTATCATCAAATGCTAGCTAGCAAATTCTTCCTTTATAAAAGGCTCTCATGATATATACATATTATCAAGGGTCATTATTAACCTTCTATGCAGACTAGTATATTCTTGAATATACAGAGTTCTTTCTTGAGCTACTTTCACAAGCTTTCTCATTTCATCCAAAAGGGGGAGAATATCAGCTAATGTTAAGAGTGTCTTTACATTACTTAAACTATGTAAATTGTATGAATCTTTGTCTACTAACCCTTGTTGTTCATACATTAGTCCAATCAAGGATTTATATTCAGAGAAAACTCTTTTTGTTGGTCCCCGCAAGGAGATCCATCTGGTATCAACATCCTTAAGTGTTAGGATAATAGATGGACAACTGAGAGGGGAGGGTGAATCAGTTGTCAATAGATTATAAAACTTTAAGCTCACAAAAACTTCTACCAGAATGCATAAACCAAATATCAGAATAGTAGATGTAACAATTAAGCATAAACATAAATCATAGAACAATTAACCAACCATCCATAACACATAACACCAAGATTTGTACGTGGAAAACTTGGTAAAGGAAAAAACCATGGTGGGAAGCCTCACCACAACTAGATAAAACTTCTGCAACAAGTATGTGATTACAAAAGGAGCCTCACTAACTACAAAGAAATCCAGACTACAATCCGGAGAGATGAGTGAACTGGAAGAATAACATCTCTTATGCCTGAGTACAGTTCCGATTAAGCTCAATACCAGAGGTCTTAAACCTCTTTCACAACCCCAATTCAATCACCTATGATCGACCAAAACCTCTGCATATGATTACAACTTTATTCGCACACAAATAATCCTATATCCCATAAACCCACTCTTATGATCTACAAAGAGACCTTACATCATATTTATACCAACCCGAGACCTAAACAATTAGGTTGGCCACCTAAAAGATAATACAATAGATCTATTACATAATCTCACAAACCAATGATAAACCAAGTCGGCCTAAGACCGAAACAACATAAACCAAACAATAAATCCAACTGGTGATGCATCAGGAGCATCAACCAACACGTTACACAAACTGGTTCATAACCTAGAAGAATAACACCAGACCCACAATAGGTCGCCATAAGCCAAATAAAACATCACGATCAACTAGAACATGAACATGATAACCATCTGCATCCTAATAACCTTCTAGAAGTTGCACCAACACCACTTATTGGATTCATCAAAAGATATTCATCAAAGCGATGTCGTTAAAACCCTTACCAATGACCAAAAGGCTTACTAGAACAAATGATAGCATCCAGATCATCAAATCCCAAACCAACTGAATCTAATAGGCATCAAGAACACATGAATAACCAATCCAATCCAATACCACAAGTCAGACCAAATCAGAGAATACCAGAGATTGTGAGAGTTGAGAAATACAACACCACAGGAGCCCAAAAGATCTCTACAAGATGAAATTAACTTGTTACAAAGAGAAGCAAGGAAGCAACAAAGGAAAAAAAAATACACAAAAAATATGCTCAAAAGATGAGAGCTCGATATTCACAAAATATGTAATGTGATAATTAATGATACAAAGAAATGAATTAACCTCTAATAGGTCAAGAAACCTTAAAAGGGAAAACCCTAGACTTGCACATAATAATTAATGAAAGAATTAATTATTATGCACCTAAAGTTAGCTTAAGTGTAAAAGAGATAAAGGGAACTTAAATAATTAAACAAATGTTGTTTAATGAATCAAGTAAAGAGTCGATTACTCTAACACCCCCCCTTAAGCTAGACTTAGGGAGAAGCTAAAACCTAGAACAACTACTGAAAGCAGGAAAGATGAGTCTTGACAACAAGGCCTGATCAGGTACCCAAATACAACCAAATCTCTATAAACCAGAGAAATAGAGAAAACCGCATGGGAAAAAAAATCTACTCCAAAAAGAGAAGGAAAATGCAAGAGAAGGACTGAAAAAGCCTCCAAACAAGAATGTTCCAAAAAGATAGGAACAAGAGAAGATCAGAAGAATCACTGAAGCATGAAGAACCTACAAACACTGTCGAGGAATAACTATTGATATGAAGAACCTCCACTGAAATAGAATATAACCAGGTAGAGAAGATTGTAATTTGCATGAGTGCCCTCAAATGACACCACTTGAATCAGATGGAAAACAAAGGCAAACAACTGAACTTGAAGATACAGATGGCATCAGAAACCAAAGCTTGAAGAGCTGATCAATCGAACCATAGAAGCATTAGAACTACCAGAACAAACCTCCCCATAATGTTGAAGAGGGAGAGGGACAAGTACACTGAAAAGAATGACCAACAAGAACTACACGATGAAGAACCAAGAACATCGAAGGTGTTGAGAAAGTACATAGTGTCATGGAAGGAACACTCACTTGACACACATCATGAGGCAAATGTCATGGAAGAAACACTCACTGGAAAAAGGTAGATGGCAAACAAAAGGAAAACATAAACCCCCCCATGGCACTTTAGAAGTAGTGCATGTACAATAAGGCACAAGATGTGCAAGATCCCAAGTAAACAATGCATAATGGCACTTTATCTCAGTGCATTTGCATAAATAAAATGCTACAATGATAAGAAGACTCGAAAGAGAAAGAACAACCAAAACCGAGACATCCTATGCAGAGAAAGAGATCCCGGGACCTAAAACAACCAAGATATTTACTGAATTAAATATTCCTGGAGCAAAATCTAGAAAGAAAACCCATATGGCTAGAAAGGACACAAAACGAGCTTTCCAATGATATAAAGTTTTCAAAAAATAGAGTTCGGATGCTCATTCTACGACCCCAGAAGTGCAAAAAAGAGACCCCACTTTGACTAGAAAAACGTACAGTTAAACAACAAAATTGGAAAAAAATTCCAACACCATGAGGTCCGGCTCAAAACTGAATTTCCGACGCCTATTTGTTTTCAAAAAAATGACTTCGTTTGCCCAATTTATGAAAAAAAAGCCAAGCCCCCCTTCAAAGGCAAGAGAGAAGGGCAACGGTGGTTGTTTGGTGGTAGGGTCGGGCGGAGGTGGCCCGTGGGCAGCACTCCGGTGGTAGAGCGGCTGAGTTGGGTGGCGGTCGGGGTGGAGGTGGCGAGCGGGTGGCACAATGGCAAGCGGGAGGAATTCGACGGTCGAGTGGTGCAGAGGCGGCCACAAGCTGGTGAGTAGGAGGAGGTCGGCAGCGGCAGGGAAAGGCCGACGGTGGCAGGGGGCCTACAAGGGCCGGAGGCCGAAGGAGACCGGCAATCCGGGGGTCGGTGGCGACGGGGAGAGGTCGATGACGGCGGGGGACCTACGGGGGCTGGGGTGAAGGGACGAAGGAGACCAACGGGCGGCAGCACGGGGCCTGAGGCCAGGGCTGGCGGCAATAGCGGCCTACTGTAGTACCAAGGGGCCCCATGGTACCCTGCGTACCGTGGGGAAAACCCCCAAAAGATTTTTTTTTAATCTTTGAAAAAAGAATTTTTTTGCCAAAAAACTTTTGAAAGTGATTTTTTTTATTTTGATTTTTATCTTTTTGCAAAAATCAAATTTCAGCCTACATGCCGTAAAAAGGCAAAAAGTATTTTTTTTTAGAATTTTTTTTCAAACTGCGTGCCAAGGTCGTACAACCTGGTACTGAAGAAAAAAATACCCCCAGAGGCTCAGGAGTCAAAAGAGGTCAAGTTTTATATGACCATGTGGGTTTTTGGGCCTTCTGAGCGTGATGGTGAGGTCCGTTTAGGCCCAAAGTGCTCATAAAAAAGGCATATCCCTAGGTGCATAAAAAAAATTTGAAAAAACTCAGATCTACTTCTAATGCAAAATACTCAAAACAAGAACAGGTAGCTGCAGATTTGAAACTCTGATACCATGTGAGAGTTGAGAAATACAACACCACAGGAGCCTAAAAGATCTTTGCAAGCTGAAATAAACCTATTACAAGGAGAAGCAAGGAAGCAACAAAGGAAAAACAAATACACAAAAAATAGGCTCAAAAGATGAGAGCTCAATATTCACAAAATGTGTAATGTGATAATTAATGGTATAGAAAAAAGAATTAACCTCTAATAGGTCAAGAAACCCTAAAAGGGAGAACCATAGGCTTGCACATAATAATTAATAAAAGAATTAATTATTATGCACCTAAAGTTAGCTTAAGTGTAAAAGAGATAAAGGGAACTTAAATATTTAAACAAATGTTGTTCAATTAATCAAGTAAAGACCCGACTACTCTAATAGAGATGGCCTCTAGATCAATATCATAATCCAACCACTCTATGAGAAGTTGGTAGACAACAAAACAACTAGTGTTGACATCAATGTCAAAACAACAATGCAACACACAATCAATTCCTCCAAATTGCCAACAATCTCCCCCTTTGGCATTGATGGCAACACTAGATGTGAAAAACATCCAAGTGCTGAGAAAATGCCAAACAAGTCTCCCCCAATGGAAGACATCCAACAAACTCTCCAAGATGATATGACAATGAAGTTCTTAACCAAAGACCAAACTCCCCCTGTGAATGATATCTCTATAAAGCTCTATTTTTCACATATATCTCTCCCCCTTTGACATCGATGCCAAAAATATGACATAAACATGAAAGAAAATATCATAAAACTTCTGAACCACATAGCTGACTACTCCACCTGAGTAGTAGCATCAACACATCAGTCTGGAATGAATGACAGCACTGATAAATGCATACCGGACTAACACCAATCAACATCACTCAAGTCTCTACCGGAGGGGCAAAAACTCCCAATCTGTCCCTGAAGTACTCAAATGATTCCTTAGGCAAAGGTTTAGTGAAGATATCTACAATCTTCTCTTTAGTGTTCACATAAACCAGTTCGACTTCATTTGCTTCCACCTTCTCCTTCAGAAAATTATACTTGATAGAAATGTACTTAGTCTTAGAATGAAATACTAGATTCTTTGATATATCAATAGCAACAAAGTTGTCATAGTGAATAACTCCCAGTTCATTGCAATCAACCCTTATATCCTTCAACATTTGCTTCATCCATTAAACTTGTGTACAGTTAGTAGCAGCAACAACATACTCAGCTTCAACAGTAGATAAAGAAGTACATGATTGTTTCTTGTTGATCCATGAAACAAGCTTCTTTCCAAGAAAGAAAGCTCCATTGGATGTGCTCTTCTGACCATCAATATCTCCAACCCAGTCAGCATCTATATATGCACATAGTGTAAAGTCATCATCTTTAGGATACCACAAACCATACTCAGTTGTTCCTTGCAAATACCTGAAAATCCTTTTCACCGCACGCTCATGATTCTCTCTAGGATCACTCTGATATCTTGATACAATATAAACAATGTTCATTATATTCGGTCTAGCCTGAGTCAGACATAACAAACCTCCAATCAAATATTTATACCTTGTAGGATTTACCGGAGCTAATACATATTTCTTTGTCAATTTCTCGCTTGTAACCATAGGGGTACCAACCAGTTTAGAATTTTCCATACCAAATTTCTTCAACAATTCTCTAGCATACTTAGTTTGACAAATGAAAATACCTTTATCATTTTGATTAATCTGCAAACCTAAGAAAAATTTCATCTCCCCAATCATAGACATCTCAAATTCATTCTTCATATTTTTCAGAGAATTTCATGCATAGCTTATCCTCACCTCCAAAAATGATATCATCAACAAATACTTTAACAATCAATATGTCATCATTAGTGATCTTATAATATAAGTTAGTGTCAGCATTACCTTTGGTGAAACCAAACTTCAAAAGATATTTGTCCAGTCTAGCATACCAAGCTCTAGGGGCTTGTTTCAAACCATATAATGCTTTCCTTAACCAACAAACCATATTTTTATCATCTGAAAGTGAAAAACCATCAGGTTTCTCAATGTAAACTTCCTCTTCAAGATCTCCATTCAAAAATGCACATTTAATATCCATCTGATAAACCTTGTATTTCTTATGGGTAGCATAAGAAAGATATAATCTCACAGCTTCAATCCTAGCTACCAGAGCAAAAGTCTCATCATAATCAATTCCTTCCTTCTGAGAATATCCGTTACATACCAATCTAGCCTTATTCCTCACAACTTGTCCATCCTCATTCAATTTAATCCTAAAAATCCATTTAGTTCCAATAACATTCTTATTTTTAGATCGGGGAACTAAAGTCCATGTGTTGTTATTTTCAATCTGATCTAATTCCTCTTCCATAGCTTTCATCCAACATTCATCTTTACAAGCTTAAATAACTGATGTCGGTTCAACTTGAGAAATTAAACATACCTCATCAATTGCCAACCTTCTTCTTGTCATCACTCCTTTGTTCTTATCTCCAATGATCTGATCTTTTGAATGATTTAACCTTACATACCGAGGAGTCTTCTAACTTTATGTTTCCTTGCTCTGATCTTCAGTTACTATTGAATTTTCTGATACTGCTGGAGTAACTGATTCAACATTTTGTTTCAATACAGGTGTTATCGGTTTAGTTATGATCATCTCCACTTTCAGTTCTCTCTCATAAGTTCTGATTTGACTTTTGTACAGCTCATCCACCTTGACATTAGCACTCTCCACAATTCTCTACAATCTCTTGTTATAACGTCTATATTCTTTTCTTTCATTAGAATAACCAAGAAATATCCCTTCATCACATCTAAGATCAAACTTTCCAATGGAATCATCTCTTTTGATATAGCATTTAGTACAAAAGATTCTGAAATACTTAACAAAAGGTGTATGACCAAACCATAACTCATAAGGTGTCTTATCAGTGTCTCCTTTGATATGAACTCTATTGAATGTGTATACCGTTGTGCTCATAGCTTCTCTCCCATAGATATGAGGCAAGTTATCTTCCATTATTATAGTTCTAGCCACCTCCAAGATAGTTATGTTCTTTCTTTCCACAACATGCTAAGGTGTCTAGGGGGTAGACAATTGTCTCCTTATTCCATGCTTCTCACAATAACTATTAAATTCACTGAATGTGAATTCACCAGTGCCCTAATCTGACCTTAATAATTTAATGTTCAACCATGTCTCTATCTCAACTTTAGCTTTAAAAATCTTAAACTTTTCAAAAGCTTCATATTTCTCCCTTAGAAAAGTAATCAACATCACTCTAGAATAGCCATCAATGATTAGCATAAAATATCTATCACCCTGAAAACTCTTTATTCTAGCAGGACCACATAAATCAGTATGAATAAGATCAAGAACATCATTAGATTTATCTTGTATACTCTTAAGAGAAGTTCTGACCTGCTTTCCCAATTGACATTCCTTACATACCAGATTATAGGGCTTCACAATCCTAGGTATATCTCTAACAACCTTAGCTGGATTGATCTTTACAATGCAATCAAAATTCACATGACACAACCTCTTATTTTATAGTCATCTCTCATCCATTTGTGCAATCAAACATGTTTTCCTTCCGAGCTCAAATGAAAGATTTTACCTTTATTCTATGTACCGGTTGCAATATCCAATCCAGATCTGTTAATGATTTTGCATTTTCCATCCTTGAACTATAATTGAAATCCCTTATCCACCAATTGTCCTACACTCAAAAGATTATGCCTTAAACATTCAACATAATAAATATTATCAGTGTTATGCTTACCATCCAATGATATAGTTCCTCTTCCTTTGATCATGCATGCTTTGTCATCTCCAAATCTAACCAGTCCATCATCAAATTCTTGCAAAGATAAAAAATTCCATTTATCTCCAGTCATATGATGTGAACAACCACTGTCTATCACCCATTCATCCTTGTCTTGAATTTTAGTAGCAAGGGCCTTTTCCTCATTTTGAATAACAAGTACCAGAGCATCTTCCTTAATAGCCAAAAATACCCATTCCTTACCACTGTCGAATCCACTAACCGAATATTGTGCCGATTCATCCTCAGAATCAGTCACACCTTCCTCATCTGCATATTAACTTGATTTGTTTGTGTTTCTCCTGTACTTATGCTTGTTCTGGTAATCATGGTTAGGCCTAAAATATCTTCTAGCTTCCTCTTCAAATCTTGAATTCCTCTTAGGACATCTAGATGCAAAATGACCTATCTTATTACATGCAAAACATTTAAAAGGTGATTTTCCTTGATACTTACTTCTAGTGGGACCTTTAGGTACTCTTCTAGTAAATAGGCCTTCAAGTTCCTCAAACTCTTCATCTTCTTTCTTCATTTCATCCAGTTCCTTCGCATATAAATCTTTCCAATCACTCTTTCTGGTTGATGATGTAGGTGCATGAAAAACATATTTAGTCTTTGCAGCTCCTTGAGGACCAAATTCTTCAAGCTCAAAAGCAGATAATTTTCCAACCAAAGTATCATGGTTAACAGAAGTGTTAGCCATTGTTCTCAACTCATTAATTGCAGTAGCCTTCATCTTGTAAGCTGGTGGCAAAGCTCTCAAGACTTTAGAAACAATGTCATCTTCACTCAAAGATCCACCACAACACTGAATTCCCATAACAATTTCATTAACCCTTTCCATCGAAGCAGTAATCCTTTCATATTCTTCCATCTTCAGGTTCTCTTACCTCACCCAGTAACCATCAAGTTTAGCAATCTTAACAGTAGGGTCACCTTCATTCAAATCTTCCAACTTATCCCATATAGCCTTCACATTAGATTGGTCAGTTAATCCCATAATTTTCTAATCAGAAAGTGCACTCAAGAGTGCTTCTCTAGCTCTACAATCATTTTCAATGTTCTTATCCAAGCTTGTCAGAGGAGGATTGCCAGATCCCGAATTATGAGGAGTATAGCCTTTCTTCGTGATCTCCCATATTTCTTTCCCAATACATCTCAAATGAGTCTCCATATGAATTTTCTATACTCTATTATTTGTCGAATCAAACTTAGGGGTTTCTCTCCAGAAAACAGATGCAGTTATATTATTAGTTTCCATAGGATCTTCCTCAAGCGGTTAAGATTCTGCAAAAGAGGACAAAGCTCTGATACCAATTGTTAGGATAACCGGTGAACAATTGAGAGGGGGAGTCAGTTGTCAATTAATTATAAAACTTTAATCTCACAAAACCTTCTACCAAGATGCATAAACCAAATACCAGAATAGCGGATGTAACAGTTAAGCATAAACCTAAATCATAGAACAATTAACCAACCATCCATAACACATAACACCAAGATTTGTACGTGGAAAACCCGGTGAAGGAAAAAACCACGGTGGGCAGCCTACCCACAGTTAGATAATACTTATGTAGCAAGTATGTGATTACAATAAGAGGAGCCTTCACATGCAGGAAGGCACACTGCCTAGAGCACATTTCTCATCACAAAAGGATCCTCATTTACTACAAATAAATCCAGACAGATGAGTGAACTACAAGAATAGCATCTCTTATCCTTGAGTACAGTTTCGCTTAAGCTCAATACCGGAGGTCTTAAACCTCTTTCACAAACCCAATTCAATCACCTATGATCGACCAAAACCTCTGGATATGATTACAACTTTATTTGTACACAGATAATCCTATCCCATAAACCCACTCTTATGATCTACAAAGAGATCTTACTTCATATTTATACCAACCCGGGACCTAAACAATTAGGTTGGCACCTAAAATATAATACAATATATCTGTTACATAATCCTGCAAACCAATGATAAACCAAGTCATCCTAATACCAAAACAACATAAACCAAACAATAAATCCAACTGGTGAAGCATCGGGAGCATCAACCAACACATTACACAAACTGGTCCATAGCCTAGTAGAATAACACCAGACCCAAAATAGGTCACCATAAGCCAAATGAAACATCACGATCAATTAGAACACGAACATGATAACCATTAGCATCCTGATAACCTTCTAGAAGCCTCACCAACACCACTTATCGGATTCATCAAAAGATCTTCATCAAAACATTGTCAGTAAAACCCTTACCGATGACCAAAAGGCTTACTAGAACAAATGATAGCATCAAGATCATCAAACACTGAACCAACTGAATATGATAGGCATTAGAAACACATGAATAACCAATCCAAGCCAATACTACAAGCCAGACAAAATCGAAGAATACCAAAGATGGCCTCCAGATCAATATCATAATCCAACCACTCTATCGAAAGCCGGTAGACAACAAAACAACTAGTGTTAACATCAATAGCAAAACATCAATGCAATACATAATCAATTCGTCCAGATTTCCAACATTAAGAAGCTTGTTTCCATTGGTTATTCCCTTGGCAAATTTTTGATATCTTGCAAATCATTTGGGACTTTGACAAAAGAATGGGTATAGCTCATGAACCAAATTTTCAACTCTAGCTACTGAATCAAATTTGCTCACAATTCTAAAAGAAAAATTTAGCTTGTGGGTCATGCCGTGAATGTTAGGTCCTGGAGACAACTAAGAGGGGGAGGGTGAATCAGTTGTCTAATAAATTCAAACCAAAAACTTATTAACCAACTTAATGCTTAATACCGGTAAACCAGTTAAGTATGCCGACAAATAGTGTTAATAGTAAATTGCCATACCGGTAAGAATTAATGCATGAAACATAAACACAAAGTCATCCACAACACATGACACCAATATTTGTACGTGGAAACCCTGTAAGGGGAAAAACCACGGTGGGAAACCTTACCCACAATTAGATGTACTACTGTAGATAGTAAGTGTACAAAGAGGGGTCTGCACATGCAGAAAGGCCAACAGCCTAGAGCTCACTGCTCAATCACAAATGGGAGTCACACTGACTACAGTTGGATGGTTAAATCCAATAAGAATGTACTGTACAAAATCGCATCTTCATATGTTGAATTCAGTACCGGTGTAATGTTGATATGCTTCTACAAAAACCTAACTTCACCTTCAGATGATGTCTTCATGTATACCTCTGCTTGATCTCGCATATACCTTCACTCAAATCTTTTTCGCATTCCACACTTGATCTTACAAATAAGATCTTACATTTATACCATACCCTAAGACCAATTTTAGTAGGTCGGCTCTACAAGATATTACAATAAAATATAATATCTGATGCAATAACCGATAAAACATGTCGGCTTAATGCATTTATAACAATAATAAATCATCTCCATAGCGTGTCATGCTGATCTAGAAAAGATAAACCTGTCAGTGTAACCCTAGATAACCTAGACCTATTTGCTGGTAAAGGCAAATATGCAAATAAGAATATATCAATGATTAGTACTTCAAAATAAAGTGTCCACATGATGTCTTCGACATTACCAAGTGTCTTCCATGTCATTCTAGCTACTGGTGAACATTATATCCTGTCGGTTGATCATATACCAATAACTTTTGCATAGATTACTGCTTGCCGGTGAATGTTGCTGGATCTCCAAAGTAGGTGTATTTAGTAGGTGTTGACATCAATGACAAAACCATACCAAAATACCAACAATCTCCCCCTTTGGCATTGATGGCAACACAAGATGGAAAAACCATCAAAGTGCCAAAATAGAAATACCAAATACAAAAACCAACAATCTTCATTTCTCCCCCTGGGAGTAACAATACCAATCTTTTAAAAAAAAGCTTTCCCTTAAAATCTCTTTTTCTTTCCAAAAGGATAATGTTTTTTCCATAGATATCTCTCCCCCTTTGACATCAAATGCCAATGTCACAAAAGGTCAAGTTCATACAAAATACCAACCAATTCAATATACCAACTACTCCCCCTGAGAAGTAGCTTCCTCATCAAATACCAGAATAAAAGATTTGTCCATTTAGTTCTACAGGTTGATGACAATCATCAACTATCTAAGTCACTACCAGTGGTGGTATGACTCCGAGCTGATCTCTGAGATACTCAAAAGTTTCCTTAGGCAAAGGTTTTGTGAAAATATCTGCAAGTTGTTCTTTAGTATTCACATAAACCAGTTTTATCTCTTTTTCTTCAACTTTTTCCCTTAGAAAATTCAGTTTGATAGAAACATGTTTTGTTTTAGAATGTAATACCGGATTTTTAGATATATCAATTGCTGCAGTGTTATCACAGTATATAGTAATAGGTTCCTTGCATTTTACCTTTATGTCTTTCAACATTTGCTTAAGCCAAAGTACCTATGTACAGTTTGTTGCTGCTGCAACATATTCTGATTCTGTTGTTGATAAAGATGTACAACTCTTTCTTACTCAACCAAGAAACTAATCTTTTTCCAAGAAAGAATGCTCCTCCAGTGGTGCTTTTTCTATCATCCACATCTCCTACCCAATTTGCATCTGTATATGCACATAGATCAAAATTTTCATCTTTAGGATACCATAATCCAAGATTTGTTGTGCCTTGTAAGTACCAGAAAATCCTTTTCACTGCTGATTCATGATTTTCCTTAGGATTACTCTAAAATCTAGAAACTATCCATACTGCATTCATAATATTAGGTCTGGTTTGTGTCAAATACAGTAAACCTCCTATCATAGATTTGTATATAGTTGGATTAACAGGTGTAGATTCATCCCTTTGAGATAATTTGTCATTTGTAGTCATAGGTGTGCTTACCGGTTTAGAGTTCTCCATCCCAAATTTCTTAAGTAGTTCTTTCAAGTACCAAACCATAGTTCATGAGGGGTCTTACCGGTTTCACCTTTGATGTGAACTTTGTTGAATGTATAGACAGTAGTGCTTACTGCCTCTCTCCAGTACACATGTGGTAGATTTGCTTCTAATAACATACTTCTTGCTGCATCCAAGATAGTTCTATTTTTCCTTTCAACAACTCCATTCTATTGTGGTGTCCGAGGTGCTGATAACTATCTTTTGATTCCATTCACTTCACAGAATGTATTTAAATCTTTAGATGTGAATTCTCCTCCTTGATCTGATCTTAAACATTTGATTTTCTTACCAATTTCATTTTCAACCATTGCTTTGAATAGTTTGAACTTCCCAAGTGCTTCTGATTTTTCTTTGAGAAAAGTAACCCAACACATTCTAGAATAATCATCAATAATTAGCATGAAATATCTATCACCTTGTAAGCTTTTAGTTCTAGCTAGACCACATAAATCAATGTGAATTAAATCAAGAGCATTATTGGATTTTGTTGGAATACTTTTGAAACTAGCTCTAACTTGTTTTCCAAATTGACATTCCTTGCAAATTGTATTCAGAGGTTTCACAATTTTAGGTAGATCTCTAACTGCCTTAGAAGTACTGATTTTTACCATGCAATCAAAATTTACATGACATAGTCTTTTATGCCATAACCAACTTTCATCTATATGTGCAATTAAGCATGCCTTTTCACTGTTATTCAAATGAAAGATATTACCTCTAGTTTGATTACCGGTTGCAATTTCCAAACCAGTTCTATTCATGATTTTGCATTTTCCATTTTTAAATTGTAACTGAAAACCTTTCTCAACTAATTGACCAACACTTAAAAGATTATGTTTTAATCCTTCAACATAGTAAACATTGTCAGTGTTATGTTTAACATCAAGAGATATTGAACCCTTACCTTTGATTGAATAGGCTTTGTCATCTCCAAATCTTACTAAACCTCCATTGTATTCTTGAAAGTTCAAGAATTTACCTTTGTCTCTAGTCATGTGATGTGAGCATCCTGAGTCAATAATCCATTCATCCTTTGATTCAACTTTAGCTGCTAGGGCTTGTTCTACCAGTTGAACAATAGGTGTCGGTTGATCTTCTGTTATAGCAACAAAGACCCATCCATTGTCTACTAGATCCTCATCAGAATCATCAGTCACACCTTCATCAGCAATGTAACAAGATTTATCTTCTTTTTTCTTAACTCTGTATCTCTGATATTCAGGATTAGGTTTGTATGTTCTTCTAGCTTCTTCTCTTAGTCTAGCATGTCTATCAGGGCATCTTGAAGCCACATGACCAATCTTATTGCAGTTAAAACATTTAAAGGGTGCTTTACCTTCATACTTACTTCCAATTGGGCCTTTTGGCATTTTTCTTGCAAATAGTGCTTCAAGTTCTTCAAGCTATTCATTCTCCTTCCTGGTTTCTTCAAGTTCTCTTGCATAAAAGGCTCTCTAGTCTGATTTGTCAAAAGATGGAGCAGATGATGTTGATGCTTTGAAGCCCAAATCAGTTTTTATAGTAGCAACAGGACCAAATTCCTCAATTTCAAAAGTTGAAAGTTTTCCAATCAATGTATCCCTAGTTGCTGATGTATTAGGCATTGTTCTCAACTCATTTATAGCAATAACCTTCATTTTATATGCCGGTGGAAAACCTCTTAAGATTTTTGAAACAATCTCATCCTCACTCAAGGTTCCTCCACAACATTTGATACCCAAAACAATTTCATTTAATCTTTCCATAAAAGCATAAATCCTTTCATCTTCTTCCATTTTTAGATGTTCATACCTGACTCAGAAGCTTTCAAGTTTTGCAATTTTGACTGTGGAATCTCCTTCATTCAGTGTTTCCAAATGATCCCAAATAGCTTTAGTAGTAGATCTATCTGATAATCCCATGATTTGTTGATCTGATAATGCACTCAAGAGTGCTTCTCTTGCTTTGCAATCATTTTCTTCATCTTTAGCTAAAGTACTCGGAGCAGTCTGACCAGCTACAGCAGAAGTATAACCATTCTTAGTAACTTCCCAGATTTCTTTACCAATGCAATTCAGATGTGTCTCCATTCTGATCTTCTATATCCCATAGTTTGTTCCATCAAGTTTAGGACTATCCTTTCTGAAATAATTAGTAGACATTGGATCTCCTCAAGTTGTTAAACTTCTTGAAAAAGAGGACTAAGCTCTGATACCAATTGTTAGGTCCCGGAGACAACTGAGAGGGGGGGTGAATCAGTTGTCTAATAAATTCAAACCAAAAACTTATTAACCAACTTAATGCTTAATACCGGTAAACTAGTTAAGTATGTTGGTAGACAGTGTTAACAGTAAATTGCCATACCGGTAAGAATTAATGCATGAAACATAAACACAAAGTCATCCACAACACATGACACCAATATTTGTATGTGGAAACCCTGTAAGGGGAAAAACCATAGTGGGAAACCTTACCCACAATCAGATGATACTACTGTAGATAGTAAGTGTACAAAGAGGGGTCTGCACATGCAAAAAGGCCAACAGCTTAGAGCTCACTACTCAATCACAAATGGGAGTCACACTGACTACAGTTGGATGGTTAAATCCAATAAGAATGTACTGTACAAAATCGCATCTTCATATGCTAAATTCAGTACCGGTGTAATGCTAATATGCTTCTACAAAAACCTAACTTCACCTTCAGATGATGTCTTCATGTATACCTCTGCTTGATCTCGCATATACCTTCACTCAAATCTTTTTCGCATTCCACACTTGATCTTACAAATAAGATCTTACATTTATACCATACCCTAAGACCAATTTTAGTAGGTCAACTCTACAAGATATTACAATAAAATATAATATCCGATGCAATAACCGATAAAACATGTCGGCTTAATGCATTTATAACAATAATAAATCATCTACATAGTGTGCCATGCTGATCTGGAAAAGATAAACCTGTCGATGTAACCCTAGATAACCTGGACCAATTTGTCGGTAAAGGCAAATATGCAAATAAGAATATATCAATGATTAGTACTTCAAAATAAAGTGTCCACATGATGTCTTCGATATTACCAAGTGTCTTCCATGTTATTCCAGGTAACGGTGAACATTATATCCTGTCGGTTGACCATATACCAGTAAATGTTGCACAGATTACTGCTTGTCGGTGAATGTTGTTGGATCTCCAAAGTAGGTGTATTTAGTAGGTGTTGACATCAATGACAAAACCATACCAAAATACCAACAATGAATGCCAATCACGTATGGTGAAATAGAAGTTTGTAGATTGTCACAAAGACCATTGATGTGACCTTGAAACACTGCAGCTTCATCAACTCCTACACATACCAACTTTTCGGCAAATGATAAGTCTTGCATATCGCCAAACTGTTTTAAAGATTTCTTAACTAACTCAAATATATTTTGCACTATGGAATTCTCCTTCATTTTAACAACACAAAGTTATTGAGATTGGCGGACATGTTTCCTTATGGTATACACATGCATACATATCCGAGAAGTGTTATATACTGTTGTAACTTCATCTAAAGATAATGCAATAAAGTTTGACTGTTTAATATTTTCCTTTACATCATCTTTTTCCACATCAACAAAATAACTTGACCATTCCCATCCACTATTTTTTTACCAATATGACTGATAAAATCTAGGAACATTCAAAAATCTTAATAAAGTGTCAAAGTCAGGATAGTCTAACATAGGACGACAATTTTTCAAAAGATGAAAAACAACACTCAACTGAGCAGTTTTTGACTTGAATGTTTCTGACATCATATATTTGAATTGAGCCTCAATCGAACCTCAATGTTTAGCATTCTTCTCCTCTCTTTCCATATGCTCTTTATATTGTTCTTCCTACTTAACATGTTTTCATTCTTCCTTTGTTTTCCATCTAATCATGGATCATTCTTTTCCATCTATGATTTGTTTTTCATACACTTTACCGATATTCTTCTCTATTGTGTCCAGATTTAGCTGCTAATTCTTGTCCCTTTTTAGTTTCCAACTACAGATCATACATTTGCATTATGTTGAAGGCTCATCTTTGTTTGGATTTGGCACTTCTTCAATGAATGGGTACCTTGACACCCAATCCAACTAAAAATTCCTTGTCATTTCCCACTCACAGTCTGATTTTAATTTTCCTTTTCTTTTTTCCTTTTGTGTACTTCCTACAAATTTGTTTGCGCCTTTCTCAGCAAAATCATTTGGGTCATTCACATAAACATTTCCTATGGCATTGACATCAACCTCAATTGACTTATTCCAAAGTTATTCTAGGAATCCAATTTCATTGAAACATCATATGCAACATTGGGGTCTATCTCAATTATCTCATTTCAATCTTTATTGGAGGTTTCTCCTTCAACAATATTTTTTGGTGCGTCTGTAACTACACATGTTTTACCTCCATTTGATGGACCGCCAATATTAACATTACTAAAGTATGACCTTATGCTTCTATTTCTACGCTTTGATGGCCTCCCTTCAACACTTTCAAGATTCTGGCTACTCGAGATCTCTCAAGAAATACAAACTAAAAGAAATAGAATATAAGAACTAAGAAGATAGACCCCTGTATCTTGATTACTCAAGAAATGAATGAAACCCTACTAAATATTTTTAAAATATGAACTAAAATTTGCAAACTCTGCAGATAATAAATATTATAATATTGAAAAAGAAATTTCACTTATAGATTGGTTTTATCGAAGTTCGTTATACAACAATGTCTGTAGTAGCAAATTATCTATGATCTGACTTGACTATAGAGAGATTAGAATAAAACAAATTGTATCAATAAAGTACCAACTTTTGACTGTATTTATACCAATCCAGAGTTGAACTCCATAGGGCATTTTAAAATAAATCTTAAATTTTGGTGAAATTAGGCGGGCTATTGGCATCGTTGAGTGAAAATGGGTGAATCTCCCTAGCTAAAGAAATGATACGTTTTGATTTCTAAGGTGATCATGGACCTATACTTATTGTTAACTTATAACACGACTAGCAAAAATGGGTCCTCCTAAACGATAACTTACAAAACGGTTGGTGAAATGGGTCCTCCTAAATTATTGTTGTATCAAACTACTTAGTTGGTATTGGCAAATAAATGGGTGCATGCACATTGGAACTTTCTAAGTTATTGGCGAAAAAAAATCAAAAAGTATGGTTGTTCCCCAAAAGACAGTGGCGAAACACATTGCCTATGGCCCAAAACACATAAAAATTGGGTGAATGGAAGATAGACTCTCGATCATCATATTCGCCAATCTCAAAATCCCCAATCCTGACTACTTGCCAATTGGCAAAAATTTGCCACTAAAATTTACACTGAATTATATTCTCCTTTCTTATTGTTATCTTCTTCAAAATTACATTTAGAAGTAAAATAACCAATTCTTCCACAATGAAAACATTTGAAAGGTAACTTATCTTTGTAATTGATAGTTCCTTTCTTCAATCTTCTCACAAAGTTGATTCAACTTCATTGAATCCATCAAGTTGATCTCAACACCTCCATCTTGTTCCTTTTTACTAACTTTCAATGCAACTTCTCTTTTAGGGGCATCTTTACCAAGCTCTCTCATCTCAAAAACAATTAGAGCACCATATAGTTGGTCAATTGGATATTTATCCAGGTTTTTTCTTTCCTCAATAGCAGACACCTTGTGATTATACGATTTAGGAAGAGATCTTTGTACCTTTTTCACAACTTCATCTTCTTTCAATTTAGCACCCATACCCCTGATGCTAGTTACTACCTTATCAATCCAAAGCATATAGATAGAAATATCTTCATCCTCGGACATATTCAAATTGTCAAACTTGCACTTGAGATTTTGCAACTTGATTTGCTTTACCTTATCATCTCCTTCATAAAAGATGTTAAGTATTTCTCACATCTCTTTAGTTGTACCACAATGCATCACCTAAACACAAGTTATAAATATGCTAAACCACTCATGATTAAATTTATTTCTTTTTCATTGTTCTCATATAGCCTAATATTAGCTACATCTATAGGAGGAGTAGTGGAAATGTATAAGCATCTCTAACTGAGTTCTAAACTCCAAACCCTAAAGAGGTCAAATATCTTTCCATTCTAACTTTTCAAAAGGTGTAGTTTGTTCCATCAAACTTAGATGCCTTATGAGAATCATCTTTTGCCATCCCAAACCTTTTAATTCAAGTTTTAAGTTTGGGATGACACAAGATAAGCTTCCTCAGAGGGACTTGACTCTAATACCATTTGTTGAACACACCCCAAGACTGAGAGGGGAGTGAATTAGTCTTGAACAAAACTTAAAATGTTATAGCGATTAATCTTCCTTAGAGGGACTTCACTCTAATACCAATTGTTGAACACACCCCAAGGCTGAGAGGGAAGTGAATTAGTCTTGAACAAAACTTAAAACGTTATAGCACAATCCCAATTCCAAAAACCTTAATTTGATCAATAGCAATGAATGATAAAGCAATGAAAACACATGCACAAGAGAACACCATATTTAGGTGGAAATCCCAAGAAGGGAGAAACTATGGTAAGAGCTAACTCACACTATATGAACAAGTATTACAACATTTTTTTAGGGCTCATTTCTCAAGGAAGCTTGCTACTCCCGAAAAGGACTTGCAGCTAAGTTTCACTACCTTAGGGTAAGATACAAGGTACTTGTTGAGGAGACTCGCTATCTCCAAACAAGATACATGAAAATATGAGCTGTAATGACTAGGCCTTCAGTATCACTACATCCAACAATCTACCTAAAATGTAGCTACTCTTGATTCACTGCCTCAAGCAACCATTTGGGAATTAAGCTCCAATACTTCCACTACAAATTCTTAATGCTTTAATTTATCATCTCCCACAATCCACCATTCACCACTTTCCTTTCAACTAGTTTCATCTTCTATAAATACCATTTGCAAGACCTCAAACCATCAATTAGGTCGGCCAGAATAGAGGACACTGTTTGATCCCACTAGGTTGGCCACAAAACACAACTGTGGTAAAAGCAGTCCAATCTAAGGGATAGAGAGGACCTAGAAACATCTAATTACATCTTCCAATGGAATCCCAAACATCGTGCACATGCTAGCGCACATCCTCCCAAGTCATCAATAGGGTAACATGTAGATAAAATTGTGTAGCACATAACTAGTCTGCCCGAAACACATCTTTCAATTGAATTCGCTTAATGTAGATCACCACAAAGCATAGTGGGACCGAAAAACAACATAATGCTACCCCCTTGATGGCATGTTTCTACCTCTTTTATGTGAGAACTTAATAGTTACATATCCAATAAGCTATACTTTTTTAGTAATTTTTTTTCTCTTTTTTACTTAATTCTTCATGATCTTGAAATTGTTCAAATCTTTATAGTGTCCTTGCCTCAAATATAATGAACCATATCCTACCCCTTCACACATGGATTCTGCTTTTGACTCTTCCCCACCTACCAAACCTTCTTCCTAGCCTTGCTAATCTAAACATGGATCATATACCCTCTTACTAACCCTTCTGAGTAGGTGTTACCCATTTTCCTAGAATGCAATCTCAAAATTCTTCCACTCATCCAATTGAGACACTCGTCTATCATCCCTTATTCCATGTGCATATTGTAGAATTTTTTACCTCTTCAAATTATCGTCACACTCTAAAGTCTGAAATTCAAGTTATCTTCTTGATGTGGATGCTATTGCTCTTTCTTATAATACATTTCTCTCATCTTCTCTTGATATCCCTTGTTCCATGTGCATATCGTAGAATATTTTACATCTTCAAATTGTTGTCATGCTCCAAAGTCCAAAATTCACTATCTTCTTGATAAGGATGCTATTACTCTTTTTTATAATACACCTCTCTCATCTTCTCTTGATCACATTACTCCATTGGTAGATGAGTTCAAGAACACTGCAACTTATTCAATGTCCTCCTATACCATTCATTTCCCTTATTTCTATTATAGTTGACACTCTTCTCTTCTCCCTTCTTGTGATGGGAAATTATTTTCTTCCTTTGTTAATATTCCTTCAATAACTTCTATAATTCACACTTCAAACATGTGAAATTAAGTGCAACATCAAGATCATTCCTTGACATTTAATTATTCAATATATCACTCTCAAACTAAAACTAATTAAACTAAATTAATTTATACTTATTTATATATTTTATTAATTCTTTTAAAAATATATATATCCTTTATACTATTGTTAATTATTATTTTTAAAATTCATATAAGTTTTATCCTCATTTATCAATAGATTTTAATTTTAATATAACATCCAGTCAATAATTTTATTCAGCAATTACTCAACATCTACTTTTATAAGAATGTGTATTTTATTAAAGAACACAAGTGTTTGCCATTAACTTATTTTAGAACCAATAGTTAAGAAATAAAAAATATCTTCCTCCATTAAACTTATATAAAATATCTTCCTTCCTCTAACTTACACTCCAATCTAAGAGGTAAACTTGAAGCATTCTGCTTGGAAAGTGACCTTTACTAATTTACATAGCATGCCCTCTGAACTAATCAGAAGTTCAGAAGCACAGGATTGAATGGGTTCTGGGATTCATTTTCTTCATAATAACTACAATGGTGTATTTGTAATTTTGTATACAACTATACAAGACAATAAAACTCGATGCTTTGAATTCTTACAATTCTGAAACCCGATTTCTAGTATCATCCTGCCGCTCTGTATCAACGTATGTTGCAGGGATTCCTCGCCTTTGCACAAAATCGAAGTATGAAGAATACATGTAACAGGACAAGCTATAACCTGACACCACTGCACAAAACGCTATAATAACAAATCCCAGAAACTGCATACTCACAGAAGCTGATGCAAACCTCAGAAACTTCTTTGCAGCCGAATCGTATGAATCTGCAGCTTTAATGAATTCCTCTGTTAACATTACGCATCCTATGCCTGCTGAGGCACTAGATAATACTATAAAGGTCAAAACCTGTTTCATCAAATTCCATAATTTCAAATTAGTAATGCACAATATGCTTTCCTCTGGATCATTAGACCATTAGATCATGTAAATTTTGATTACTGATCATTATGAACTGTTGAAATTTCATGAATTTGATTAATGCATTTCAAGAAGTTTAGAATTTTCTGTAAAAAAATTCCTAATAAATCAACTGAAAGCTGTGCCTGATCAGAGATAAAGTTGAGGTAGAGCCCCAATCCTCCAGTGCCAGTGCTAATACAAAGTAGTCGAATGATATGAATGAGGGAATAAAAGCAGCCCAAGACGTCGGCAGCTACAACATATCTACAAGACATGAAATCTTTCAAAACATGAAAAAACCAAATAGGAAATGAGTTTAAAAGAGAAAATGAACAAATTGAATGCTTGCTTGCCTGAAGGGCTTGAAGTCATTGAAACGGTATACCAGGTCTTCTGCGTTGCCATTGCTGGATCTTGTGTTGCTCGTTACCATTACGATTAAGGAAATCAGGAGAAGCACAAAAGTCACAATTCTTAAAATCAAATTTTGTACAGGGGATGTTGTCATTTTCTGATCTTTCAGAACTTACAAATCCTATACATTCAACTCTGGTGGAAAGCTTACATATAATAATTATGTAGGGAAATAACTTTTCTTGGGAATTAAGTTATTCTTAAACAACATTTGGTCTAATGATTAGAAGTTAATTCTATCTTAATAAAGTTAGATGGTGTGTAAAATGTGTGAAGGGATATGAGCCAAGTGGATACGGACAAGTGATCTTTTTGTAAATATATGGACAAGGGATAGTCTAGTTAAGACTTCACAAAACAGTAAACCTCTTAATCAAGATTCACAGGAGAAGATCCAGCATGGAAAAAATCTGAAACTGAGATAAGTTGAACCTGTGGGTCCTTTAGACCATTGAATCTTGTGGACGTCATTAAAACCCATTCATTCATTCATTCATTCAATACAGTCAAGATTGTGTCCTGAACATAGACATGTGGTGGAATGAGATCCACAATAGATATAAATTGATTCCTAAATTATTTGTTATAAAGTCAAAATCCTTGTTAGTCCCTGTCTATACAGGGGAAATATAAGTGGGACTAATGTTTTCATCTGTTTGAATTGGTGATAATAGTGCGCTGGAAACTATTCCAGAACAAAAATTTGTCTGTGCTAAGTTTGAGAATGGTTGAATCTTTAATGGATTTTTTTGGTTTTCCTTGATTTGTGGCAAAAATATTGACCACTCAAAACGAACAGCAAAAACATTTCCAGGGTTATGTTTTTTATTAGATCGTGTCAGTTGCATGTTTTCTTGCATGCAGACATCCATGTGGACAGTCATGTATTTCTAAAGACCACGGGTTGCTGATCGGAGAGCATATAAAATGTTCCATGTGAAAAAATTGTGTTCTTTGTGATTTGTAACGGGCAAAATGGGTCTTAATTTGGAGAGCCAAGATTTTGATCTGTCACTATTTTCAATGGCTTGTACTAGGTTTAAAACTTTGCATCACTCCATAGATGTGTTTTTTTTCTAGATTTGTAGTTCTGTCGCTCACAGTTGTAGAATGGTTTCAATTTTTCGATAAACAATGTCGGATGCGTCTATTCTGGCTTCAAAACGGTAGTATGGATTGACTAACACGCGTGTTAGTCGTGTGTTTTACACCGTTGATTTTGCAATAAACGGCTGCGATTGACTAACACATCGCTATCACATTGTACGAAAGATCTATTTTGAAACCAGAATAGCTTCGACAAACAATGTCTGCTGATAATATTATAAAAACAAATTAATTATAAATATCATAAACAAGACCGCTAAATTGTTCCTAGATATACTTTTAACTCTTGAAGCAAGACCATGGCTAAGTTCTTAAGTATCTCATCCCTGTCTGCAGCCACTCTAAAAAACAAATATTCCTTTATTAATTTTACTTTGAGCGGGCTCAAATTTTGTGTTTAAACTTTGGTTGTTCATTTCTTGCAAGCAAGCTAAAGCATTAGCATATGCAGGTTCCTTGCTTCCCATATATTCAGTCTTTATCTTTCGTAGCACACTGAAATTATTCAAGTCCTCTCATTGTATGTTATTGACTTTCTCTGTTCAAAAAGCAAAGTGCAAAGAAAGTCGAGGATAAAAAACATGTGAATATAAATTCACTTTTATTGAGATGTTCAAAGAAATGTTATCAGAAATGAGAAATGAAAATCATGATAAATATAGAAAAATAAATGATTTAAAAAATTTGAATTAGAAATTGTTAAAATTAAAGAAAATTCATAATAACATCTTAAAAAAACACAAATGATTTTAAAATTTTCACAATTTAAGAGTGACAATTCCGAGTTAGAATAACACTCCAAAGAAAGAAAGGGCCAAAAACAATTGCAGAAACTTTTCACCAAAAAATTGAAAACACCCTTCAACAGTGAGCAAACAAACGGTCAAACGGAACAGCTTCACCATGGAGCCCTTTTCTGACAACTAAGGTTCAAAGAGGTAAATGAATTGTCAAAATTGATTGTGAATTTTTTAATCTGTTTCTTCATTAATAGATGCCTTAAAAAAATTGATCTCTCATGAATGCATCTATGCTGCCCTACTACTCTATAAAAGTGTTCTTATAGCCTTTGGCAAGGGCTCAAGGAAGATGTGCAAAATCTAATTAAAACAAAGATCTCTAACTCAAAAATAGCAATACGCTCTATAAGATTCAGTAGCCTGGAACTTCCATGGGAATGGTTGCAGCTTGCATCTCTTCTATGCGTCACAAGACTGGTTCAATTTGCAAAGTATGTTCTGTTCAGTTAATCATAGACAACCACAATGCCCTTATATTTATGTCTTTTAGTTTTGTTGTTAAAAACTCTAGATAGAAAATTTATATGTAATGAAATTCTTCAAGACCCTTGGGCTCACACGTCTCTTTACCATCTTAAAATTTACTGTTGCAAATTGACAAGGAGTCCTACTACCACAGGTCTTGTTTCTGGTTGTGTTTGTTGCTCTTCACAGTTTCTACAGGCTATAAAGGTGGCCAGGATGGTTATAAGGCAGTATGGAGGGATACAAGCTTGTGGCCACAGTTGGAGGAGCCATGAAAGTAGTGATCTCCAATTCATGCATGACCATGTATGTGGAAAGAAGAAAGAAAAACCAAGTCTATTGTTTCTCCTCCATAAAACCCTCATGTTGTTGTAAAGAAGATCCATACTCACCTTATGAAACGCTATGAGTTCCTATATGTTTGTTGAGCTTTCACGCCAGTTCCTCTATACATTCAATGAAGAGGACAACCAATTTTTTTGTAGTGGTTATCTGAGTTACCAAATGTTCATATGGACGCCATAATTAAGTCCTTTAGAGCTTGGTTTAGTGTTGTCTTCATTGTAGGAAGCAATACCTCTGTTTCTGTTGAAAATTTTGACAGGAAAAGCTTTGTCAAGCACATATGTACCCTACACATACACTCCATACCTGTCCAAGAGTCAGTGAGATGGGCTTTATCTTGAAATTCGTTGTGTATAATGGAGTTTTGGACAATATACTCATGTTTCTATGGAGTTTTTCTCATGGATCATGTTGTAAAATGGTTAACCTTTGTTATAGGGCCCTGTTGAGTATACACTCTTTAAGAGTTGAAGACCTTAAAGGCAATACAAGACAGGACATTTTTTACTCAATGGAAGTTCAAGTATTGATGTGATGCAAGAGCATCCCTAGTCTATGAGCAATCTTGCATCAACCAAAAAACTTTCATTCGTTTTGTTCTTGTTCAATTCATGTAGCAATTTTTTGTGTTTCTTTCAGTGTATTCCGATAGCTGTTTATCTTTCGTCACGGATCAGATTTTTGGGTTCTAGGCATGTTGTTGTGCATTATTCCAGATTTCCATCTCATTTGGGTTCTTTTCCGGTGAATTATTCCTTCTGGAGTAACTGTTTCTGTGTTCCGGAGCAATTTTTAGCTTACCATCTAAGTTGGAGATTTCTTTTTTTTCGGAGCGATTTCTTGGGTTGCAGATCAGTTTCGCACCACACTCGATGTTCTTAGGCCCTTGGCCAACCTTCCTTGTGGTCTACACTTCTGGATTATTCTTGGTGGATGAGATCTTCACGTTTCATTTTCTTCCTTGGTTAATGAAACATTTTGTGGCCGACCCAGATGTGTTCCGGAGGATATATATATTGTTTTATGGAATCATTTGAGGGACATCAATTAGCAAAAGGCTTTGGGTTCATGATTAGAGATCCGGTTAGCTCTAAGAGTTTCGAATGGATTGTAATCTAGCAAGTTAGCCTGCATGTAACTAGTTGATTACCGGATGTTCTATGATGAATGTATGATGATGTGGATGTCTGATCTCGTAATATACATATGTGTTGTTGTTGCTTTCGTTGTGTTACTCTAGTTGCATGATCTAGTTTGTTCTCTTTGAGGACCCACCGAACCATGACTGCATCATGATGACAAAAGAAAAGAATTATTGAGAAAAACACCATGTACATTGCTTTATGCGGGTTTACATGCACTGTTTAAAGGTTTATACAAGTCACTATCAAAGTAAGAGGAAAATATTGTTGAGCTTAGAGTTATAGAGAGTGTATATCAAGCCATAAATGGATCTTGTTTTGTCCACTTTGATATTGCTCATGTCATTGTTGAAAACCATGTTGAGCTTAGAGTTATAGAGAGTGTATATCAAGCCATAAATGGATCTTGTTTTGTCCACTTTGATGTTGCTCATGCCATTGTTGAAAACCATGCTAGCTAAGAAGCCTTCATGAAAGTAAACTATAAATGTTAGATTTTGAAGGTTAACAGAGGAAACAAAATGCATGAGTCATGGCGTTGATAGTGTAGGGATAAATAAGTTAGTGTAGGGATAAAACATTGATACTTACTAGACACACCTTGAAGAGTGAACAAATGACATATAAGTCAAATAATTAGAGAATCTTCAAATGACAACATATTGGTGGCAGTGAGAAGAAAGAAAACAGTCTCATCAAGTACAAAGGACAGTGGGAGCCTAAGGAATTAGTGACAGTAGATCTGTCATGTTGAAGATAAAGTGATTTCTTATAATCATGATAAAACCTAGATGCCTTTGAACAATAGATAGAAACCACACAAATTTATGACATTTCAAGGTGGCATATTATAGACATTTTGTCATGATAGAGACAGTGGTTAAATAATGATAAATTTTCAGTCGAGAGATTATAGTGACAAACTGTCACAGTTTTAGTCAAGAAATCACAAGGTCCAAAGAACAAGAATGGGGATCGAAATGAAACCCAACCCTCTGTAATGGTTGTTAAGAAATAGGGTTTAGAAGGTAGCCACAAACATAGAAAGTGAAAGTGGAGTCTCAAAGACATATTATGCCATCAAAGGATTGTCAATAAACTAGAAGGATCATGGTATAGAACTGTAGATGAAAGCATTTGACAGTCTATTGTGATATCACTAAATGGTGACAATACATGGAGGTAATGTTACAGGACTTCAAGAGAGACAAAGTCTAGTGGATAGAGAAGTAGGTTGCATGAGATGTTAGAAGCCCTCTTCATAGCAAATAGAAAATCTACAAGAAACCAAGAATGGAAGTTCCTAAGAAAATAAGGAAGACATTGAACTGAGGCAAGATGCATGGATTTAGCTACATTCAAAGTGAACAAGTCATAGAAGTATAGAGGGACAATCTTGTTAAGGTCTATCATGACAGATTAGAAGACTATGATCACAGTCCTAAAGGTGGCAATATTACTAGAAGAGGATGCTTGTACATAGTGAATAGAAGATATTCTAGAGTTTTGAGGTTTTAGGGTTTCATAGAGCCAACAAGACTGATAGCAGTGATAGCCCTAGTACCATTCATGCATAGCAAAAGGAAAAATCTTGATGATGGAGATGAAAGTTCTTTAGAAACATCATAAAGATGCAATTCTAGACAATATTGAGAAATAAGAATCATGGACAAGGGATCGGGATAATAAGGACTATCATAATGACATTCATGAATACATGGCAGACTTCAAAAAGACTTGAGTTCATAGTGAGAAGAAGATGGTAAGAACTACAAAGAGGTTTCAAAGGAATGTGACAAAGGTGACATCAACAAGTAGACAGTCACAATCTCACAAGGCAGAGTCCTCGAAATTATACATGGGCAGGAAGAGAAGAACATGGTGCAAACAAACATAGATCTATCAAGCAACTAACATTGCAGTTAACTGACAGTGAGAATCCTATTAAATATAATTAAATGATGGAAGAAAGCTATAGAGATGACAATGACTTAGTTCAAAAGGCATTAAGACGATTAGAAGAGAACCCTTGTTGATAAGTGTGTGTTGTAAAGTGTGGAATTTGCAAAACAGAATCAAACAACATCAAACACATACATGAAACATTATGTTAGAGTTAGAAATAAAAATAGAAACTAAACTAAGCTAGCTTCAAAATCAAGAACCCCAAGAACGTCTCATGTTCCTCTATCTCCAAGGATCTTCAAGATTCAAGGTGGCTCTCACTTGGAAGAGCACTTGATCTTTTAGATGCCAACCTAAAGAACGAGATTGAAGGATATGCCAAGATCAAAATGAATGCAACTAAGATCCTAGCTAGATGATCAAATGATATAAAAATATGAAATGCAAGATGGAATGCAATATATGAGACTAAGATTGATTCCAAATTGAAATCTTAGGTGTGCTAATTAAACTAACATGGAGATTGCTATGAAATTGATGTATAATGACTATGAATTAAGCTATCATGAAAATGGGATTAGCATGATACTATCAACATGATGAAAGCTAAACTAGCATGCAACTAAGATGATCTAAGTACTTGAAGATGACAAATTGAGCTCCTTGATAGCCTGCAAAATGACTATAAGTTTGATGCACAAGATGATGGATCCTAAGATTGAAGAAATGGACTCTATTTATAGAGAAAATAGAGAAATGGATGGCCAAGACTGAGCAATCTTAACAAGGGCTAGGATTGAAAGTTATCAATACATGCGGGGAATTAAATCCAATCCCAAGTTGACAAATGTCACCTTGAGATGGCTTGAGAGGATGCTAAGCAAGCATTAGATGCTAAATAAGCATTAGGGATAACCTCAAGAGATGACATCATTGGATAATGCTACTATCCAAGGGAGCATGCCATTGTCCAAGGAATAAACTCTTGTGCAAAGTTGAGGGATGGTCAAAGAGACAACCATCATGGGCTAGGGTGATGTCTTGTAAGAGGCATTAAATGTCTTTGAAGACTTTGGAGGTTAACAATATTGAAAGTTAGATAACCTTCAAGGCTTTTGTAAGAGACTTACAAGTTTGGAAGACTCAACAAGTTAACTTGTTGAAGAAGGTAAAGTCTTCAACACATTTTGAAAACTTTCCCCAAATTTGGAGAAGTGACTCCCCCAAATTTAGGGATGTGACATGATTAGAGGAATTAGGCTAGTTAATGAGGGATTAGAGGGGTTCTAGAAGAATATTAGCATGCTAATGGAAAATGTAGGAGAATGCAAGTGGAGGGAAATAGGCATTTTTAGATCAATTAAAAGATTTATTTTAGTCAAAAGGGGTGCAACTTGCATTTGTAGGATTTTGCAAGTGGGGGGACTATTCACAAATAAATAATAATTTATTTAAATGCAAATTGATTTTAATCAAATGTAAATTCAATTAAAAGGGAAAAAAGGGCATTTTAATTAAATAAATAAGATTTATTCAATTAATTGGCTAAAGGGTACTTAATCAAACCTTAGTTTAACTAATAGGTTAGGCTACAAGAAAAGGATTTTAATCAAATCTTTAATTTGATTAATAGGCTGATTGGAAGGATAGGGATATGTTAGAATTTGAGAAATGCAAATCCCACAAGCCCAATTATCTTCTGCAAGAATACCTGTCACACAATAAGAGAAAATTGAACAACAAAGAGAATTGAAGACAATTAAAAATAATTGAATGTATTGCTTTGATATTGCTTATTGATTATTGCTTGATTACAATGAAGGATATGATATCCTTATAAAGAAATCTAACTCTAAAGATATAAATCTTAAATGGTAGAGTCTACAAGATAGGCTAAGAGTTAAATAGAATGCATGAATCAGTCATATATGCACAAAAAGAACAATAGACTAATTAATGCATGATACTCTTCAAATTGTAAACATAGTTTATTTTTCCTAGTTTTCATTATGCATGGAGATAAATATGAATTAATTATTCATAATTAATTAATTAACCAACTAATAAATGCCAATAATTAATTACTAATTAAGACAACGATTATTTAGTGAATTAATGCAATGAAGTGAATAATTAATATATGAATTATTTATTCCAACACCCCCTTGAATGCACAACCAGGAGAGAGGAAAAGATATAGGAAAAAGCATGCAAAGATGAACGCATGATGGGTCCCGGCCTAAAGCTTGATGAGGTACCCATGAACAAACATGCAAGTTTCTTAGAAACAGAGAAAAGGAGAAAACCCTGAATGGGAACAAAACTCCTCTCCAAAAGAGAAACAAAAAGACAAGCATGAAGAAACATTGAAGCATCAAGAAGCTTTAAACACTGTCATAGAATGACTGCTATGATGTTGATGTTGGGATTCAAGAACACTGAGAGGAGGGGGTGAATGAGTGTTCTACCAGAATGGAGAAATTTAACCTTATTAATACAACAACTCAAAAACCGATAAATATAAAAGCATATAACAATAAGAAATAATGCAACCACAAAGATAAACACCATAACACCATAGATTTATACGTGGAAAACCTCAAAGAGGAAAAACCACAATGGGATTGGAGACCCACAATATCTATCCACTGATCAGATGAATAAATATTACAATAAGGGGCCTATACATGCAGGAAGGCCAACAACCTAGAGCACACTACTCATCACAAAAGGAATCTCACTGACTACATAAAACATCAGACAACAATACGGAATGAAGATTGAACTGCAAGTATAGCATCTCCCATGCCTGAGTACAGTTCTGGTTAAGCTCAATATAGGAGGCCTTAAACCTCTTCCACAAACCAAATTTGATCACCTATGATCGACCAAATCCTCTACATGAATGATTACAACATTATTCACATAATCCCATACCTTACATGATCTTCAATTATCTCATTTGATTTACAAAGAGATCTTAAATCATATATATACCAACCGGGACCTAAACAATTAGGTCAGCCAACTAAAAAGATAATATAATAAATTCATAACATAAACCAGTAATCTAATGATCAACCAAGTCAGCTTAGACCGAAAACAATGTAAACCAATCATTAAATCCCGTCGGTAATGCATTGGGAACATCCTCCAACACGTTACAGAAACTGGTCCATAACCTAGATAGTATCGGACCCAATTTAGGTCCACACACGCTAAAGAAATGATCCCAATTAGTCAAGGCTTGAACACGATCACCATCAGCATCCTGAATCCCTACTAGAAGCCACACCAACACCACTTATGCATAGTATCAAATGATCTTCAACAAAGCTATACTGGTGAAACCCTCACCAATAACCAAAAGACTTATTAGAATAAGTGATAGCTTCCGGATCATCAAATCAATACTAACTGAATGTGATACACATTAGGAACACATGAATAACCAATCCAAACCAATTCCACAAACCAAAGCATATCGGAGCATATCGGATCAACATGATCTTACCAACCAGAAACCAATCATCCTACCGGGACCAATCAAATACCGATAAAAAGACAAAGCAGCTAATGTTGACATCAATGACAAACATCAATGCAACACATAATCAATTCCTCCAAATTGCCAACAATCTCCCCCTTTGGCATTGATGGCAACACTAGATGTGAACAACATCCAAGTGCCAAGAAAGGCCAAGCAAGTCTCCCACAAAATGATATGACAATGAGATTATGAAAGAAATGTATCTGTACCAATTGACCATCCATAGACCTGAACAAAACTCCCCCAATGGGATACAACCAATCTGAAATTTTGTTCCCCCTCCTTGTGCCAATAATCTGCTACTTAGACTGATATCTTTGTTAAGCTTTGTTTTACACATAAGTATCTCTCCCCTTAATGTATATAACTCCTTAAGTTTGTTTTTCACATGAATATCTCTCCCCCTTTGACATCAATGCCAGAAATCTGACATAAATATCAAATCAAAATCATAAACCACTGAATCACAAGACTTACTCCCCCTGAGTAGTAGCATCACCACATCAATCCAAAATGAATAATAGCTCTGATAATGCATACCAGATTGATGCCAAATATCATCAATCGGGTCTCTATCGAAGGGCAGAAAAACTCAAACTGCCTCTCAAAATCTCAAATGATTCCTCAAACCAATCTGACTTCATTTGCTTCCACCTTTTCCTTCAAAAAATTATACTTGATAGAGATATCAGATTCATTGATATGTCTATAGTAGCAGAGTTATCATAGTGAATAACTATCGGTACATTCAATCCAACTTTACATCCTTCTTCATATGCTTCATCCATAAAGCTTGTGTACAATTAGTAGCAGCAGCAACATCCTTAGCTTTAGCAATAGATAAAGAAGTACATGACTGCTTCTATTGATCCATGAAACAATATTCTTTCCAAGAAAGAAAGCTTCACCAGATGAGCCTATCCGGTTACCTATATCTCTAGCCCAATCCGCATCTGAACATGCTCAAAGTGTGAATTTATCATAAAATAAAAACCATACCAGATAATCCTTGAAAATATCTGGCAATCCTAGCTACTAGAGAAAGGGTTCAACATAATCAATTCCTTCCTTCTAAGAATATCCATTGCAAACCAATCAAGCCAAATTCCAATAACATTCAAGTCTATATGTTGTCCTGATCCAATTCCTCTTCCATATATTTCATCCAACATTCATCTTTACATGCTTCAATGAGTGATGTCGATACAATTAAAGAAATTAAGCATACCTCATCAACTGCCAACCTTCTTCTTGTCATCACTCCTTTGTTCTTATCCCCAATAATTTGATCTTCTGAATGATTCAACCTTACATACCTAGGAATCTTCTGACTCTCTATTCCTCTTCTCTGATCTTCAGTTATTATCAAATCTTTTGATACTGTTTCAACATTCTATTCCAATAAAGATGTTGCTGGTTCAGTTAAGATCATTTCCACTATCGGTAGTTGCTCATAAATTCTAATTTGTTTTCTATTCTTCTCATCCACCTTGACATTAGTGCTCTCCACAATTCTTTGCAATCTCTTGTTTTAACATCAGTAAACCAAACTAGATCCAAGATCCAACAAATCTTTGCCAGTTAACCTTCAAGCTGACTTCCAAATATCTGAAACAGGCTTTTAGACCACTACCAGGGACAATGCAAGGTTTGTCATCAATTTGCCTCCCCCTAAGGCAAATGCCTTAGTTAGTGGATGAGTTTCCTGCCAGTGCAGGAACATTCTTCTCTGTTGATTGAGTAACCGGGGCATATGCTTCAGCCAAATGAACATCTGGGGCCATTGATTCTGTTGATTGAGCCTCAGAATTCATAACCCACTTCTTCTCATGCTCCTTTCGAATGTCATCAACCTTCTATTTGCCCTTCTTATTAGATTCATCACTTTCTGTTGGTGGGTTCTTTCTTTTGCAAAATTTAGCAATATGTCCTACTTCGTTGCATGCATAACAAGTGACATTATTCTTTTGAATTGCCTTAATATAACCTTGACCATTCCTTGACCTGCATTGATTATCCATATGTCCAAACTTTCCACATGCATGAAATTTAACAATCTTCTGTCTTATAACCATACTTCTTACAATTTGAACATTGACCGGGAACTACATTGTTATTCTAATTTGCTCTATTTCTACAATGTCTAGCCATATGACCAAATTTATTACAAAAAAATAATCTACCATTAAATTTATGTGCATTGGGCTACCTTACTGGTGACCTCTGATTTTGGTTGACCTTCCGATCTTCATTTTTAGTACTAGAGATTTATCCATGCTCAAATCCAAGACCTCTAGTGTCTCCAGTGTCCCTTTGATCCTTCAATAATTCATCAATCTTAGCAGAACTAATCTTGAACTTATCTTTGTATTTATTTGCAATAGTCAGATCATATCTCAAGATTGTTACCATTCTTTCCAATTCTTTCTCATTGTTCTATGACTGCACCAATTCGGTTCTCAAAACATCATTTTCATGAACCAACCTAATGCATTCCTTCAATCTGTCTTTCATAGATATAGCAAGATTTTCTTCATTCTTCTTCCGATCCTCAATCTCCTTGGACATACTCATAGTTAGGGCTTGCATTTCATTATTCATGACCATATTCTCCTGACTCAACTTCTAACATTGTTCCCTAAGGGCATCCTTCTCTTCATCATCCTGATTTTGTAAAACTTCCTTCCTTTTAGCTTGGGTAGATGACAACCTCTCCTGCAGAGTAAAAATGAATTCCTTCGTAGATCTCAACTCATCTTGCATCTTCATGTTCCTCAATCTTTCAGTATCATAGTATTCAAGTGCTACTTGAAGTTCCTTCCTTCAACTGATCTCCATAGATTCTGGAAACAGGATCTTCCTCAAGCTGTTAGACTTACTTCGAGGCACCAGACTTTGATACCAATTGTTGGGATTCAAGAACACTGAGAGGGGGGGTGAATCAGTGTTCTACTAGAATGGAGAAATTTAACCTTATTAATACAACTCAAAAACCTATAAATATAAAAGCATATAACAATAAGCAATAATGCAACCACAAAGATAAACACCATAACACCATAGATTTATACGTGTAAAACCTCAAAGAGGAAAAACCACGATGGGATTGGAGACCCACATTATCTATCCACTGATCAAATAAATAAATATTACAATAAGGGGCTTGCACATGCAGGCAGGCCAACAACCTAGAGCACACTGCTCATCCCAAAAGGAGTCTCACTGACTACATACAACATCGGACAACAATCTGGAATGAAGATTGAACTAAAAGTATAGCATATCCCATGCCTGAGTACAGTTCCAGTTAAGCTCAATACCAGAGGCCTTAAACCTCTTCCAAAAACCCAATTCGATCACCTATGATTAACCAAATCCTCTGCATGAATGATTAAAACATTATTCGTATAATCCCATACCTTACATGATCTTCAATTATCTCATTTGATCTACAAAGAGATCTTACATCATATTTATACCAACCCGGAACCTAAACAATTAGGTCAGCCACCTAAAAGATAATACAATAAATTCATAACATAAACCAGCAATCTGCTAATCAACCAAGTCATCATAGGCCAAAACAATGTAAACCAATAATTAAATCCTGTCCGTAACGCATCAAGAACAGCCTCCAACACGTTACAAAAGTCGGTCCATGACCTAGATAGTACTGGACCCAATTTAGGTCCACACACGCTAAAGCAATGATCCCAATCAATCAAGACTTGAACACGATCACCATCATCATCTTGAATCTCTAATAGAAGATTCACCAACACCACTTATGCATAGTATCTGTAAAGCGGAAAATCGCGATCGAACCCTAGTTGCTCTCCCCTCTTCCAACTCCAAGGAGAGAGAAGGGAGAGTCACTCTAAGGTTGATGGTTTTCACTTAGGAGGGACTTTACATTCAAAAGAGGGGTTGAAACCCACAAGATCCAATCCCACACAATGCAAGTTTGGATGCTAAATGCGTTTCAAGGGTTAAGACAGCAAGGCTACCCTCTTTTGTAAAGAATGTTGATAGAAGAATTAAGCTAGGAATGCATAGAAAGTGACAAAGATTCGCTTATAAACTGAGATAGGGATATAGGATGAAGCTGTGGACCTGGAATTAGTAGCAAAATGTCGAGACGGCGCTGTCCTGCAAATTTGAGCAAAAGTTGACGGGACGATGGCGCCCGGCGTGCACACGGTCCTCCGAAAAATCCGCGAAACGAAGGGGGATCTGTTCGTCTCTGCGCAAGGATTCCAGATCTTCAATTTCAGCCGCGTACCTGCAACCTACACACAGAAAAGCGAAGACGATTGGGGGGTTAGGGATTAGGGGTTTGCCCTTAGGTCAAACCCCGGTTTTGGAATTAACCAAGAAATGAGAAATGCTGTAAATGTAAATGTATGTAATGTAAAACAAGTACTAATACCTTGTTGTAAGGATGTTTGTATCCTTATGTGCGAAGGTATAGATGTTGTTGTTTGTTGTATTGTTATATGTTGTATGTAGCATGTAGTATGTGATCTCCTCTTCAATGGTTGAATCCTTGTCTTGAATGCAACACTTAGCCTTGAATGGAGACTTAGAATGATCAATTGCTTGAAAGAACGCTTGAATGCTTGAATGCTTGAGTATAGTTTCCACGCTTTTTCCCTCCTATCGAATGAAAGAGGAAAATGCCATTTATATACTTGCCAATTAGGGTTGATAGACTGATTTTCCCGACCTTAGGCTGACCAGGAAAGATAATTTTCCAATTTGCAAACATAAAGACCCGAAGTCCAAAAGAGACCGGGCCCAAAATAGGACCCAGGGACCAGGGCGCTGGGCGCCATGGTCTTGGAGGACCAGGGCGCTGGGCACTCTGGTCCCACCTCCCCGGACAGCAGGGTGCAAAGGAGGTTCAGGCCAGGGTGCAAGAAAATGCAGTTTTTGGTGTCATAATCAGGTTTTGGGGTCTCCATTCAGGTTGCGTGTTGCGTCACCATCGTGAAGACCGAAATGCAGTCGAAATTGCAAGTGTCGCAATTTTAGGACGCTACATTTAGCCCCCACTTTAGTGGGAGTATAAGCGTACACCAATACTTCCGGTAAAGTACAAGGAAACAATATTGAAAGACTTTCACCACGTCAAGGAGGCAAGATACACCAAGCCCCCAGTGGACTAAGGATCTTACGACTTCGATTGACAAAGTAAAAGGGAAGATCATGAGGGAGAACCATGACTATCAGTAGTAAGGTTCCCTCACTATGAGTCATGCAAGAAAGATATCAAAAATTTTCAAGGCAAGGTTAAATTTGCCAAGAAATTTTCAAGTATCTTGAAAAGATATGAACGGGATGTATGCCCCCCTACGCTAAAGCGATCGCACACGCCTCACCGGGGGTGATTGCTTTAAGGTAGTGATACATATAAGAAATGAGAAAGGAGCACGTTATCACAAGGATTTAGCCCCCAAGTGTGAGATAAGCCCAAGGATAATAGACACAAAACACAAAGCACAAGGTGACTTCGCTTTCCTCGAGGTCAGTATGCTGTATGATAATTCATGTATATCATATGTATGTATGCATAATTGTTCTTCATTCCCCAATCAAGGAAGGTCACCTAGAAGAAGGGAACACATGTGTCTTTTGAGTCAACATGAGAGAGATCGAGAGATCTCAATGCTTTGCATCGTCCTCAAGTAGACAACACTAAGGACAACAAATAGAAGAATGAGAATAACACATAGAAGAAGTAACAAAAGAGAGGGGGAGAGAATCTGCTATGCTAATGAAACTAGTCTAGCACGTCATCTACCCCCCGATCTTGCTGATCAATGTTTCGGGAAGGTAGGGAACACGCTAGAGGAGGAACATCCAACACAGCAGATGGAGCTATCACAAGATCCAAACAAGGGCTATGTTCATGTTCCAAGCCACGTTGTTCTTGTCTAGGAGCTAGGATAAGTGCTTTAGAAAATTCATTAGATAAATGGTTATCAACATCAACAAGTTCATATTCACTATCAGAATGAACAGGAGAAGTAGCATTTTCATCATGAATAACATTTTCATCTATATCATCATCAAGATTTATAAAAATAGGATCTTTAACTCGCACAGGATCAAGACCATCATGCATCTTATGTTTAGGAGATTTCGGCTCAATCGTCGGCTAAGGAGAAAATGGAATAATTCTTGTTGAAGGTGTTTTGGGGGATTGCAAAGTTTGAAAAGCAGCTGCCTGAGCTCTAAGACGACGCTTTCGTCGGCGTTCACGTGCCGAACGATTTCGTCTAGTCTTAGTAGGAAGTTGCGAAGAGTGAGGAGGAGAAATGTTCTCATCCTTATCACTTGGGTGTTTAGGTTGTGGTCTCTTAGGCTGGATAATAGGAGAAGAAGAAGGTCTCTTCTCTCTATAGAAGGAAGGAGGAGGAACTGCTTCATATAAAGGAGGAATTTTTGGTTTAGGAAGAAGACCAAGTCCATCATGATGAGGAGGTATAGGTCTACTTTTAGAAGGTTTATTAGATATAGGCATAGTCACATCCATAGGGATGGGTTGGGAATCTTCTTGAGGAAAGACATTAGTTTTATCTTTCAGAGGAAGAACTTCCTTCTCAAGAATGATAGGAATGTCAAGTTTGGGTGTTCTAGGTTCACTTAGAGATAGGATCATATATGTTTTCCACTTTTGATAAGATTTGAAAAGATGATCACTTCGCGGAGGAAGAGATTAGAATTGTTTAGGCCAAAAATAATCAATAGGAACGCTAGAAGTTCTTTCAGCTGGTTTAAAGAGACTATGATTGACGATAACAACTTCACCATTATGGGGAAATTTCAAACACTTGTGAATAGGAGAAGCAATAGCTTTCATGGAAGATAGCCAAGGATAGCCTAGCTTCACACGAAATTGTTCAGATGATGGAATAATAGCAAAGTCCACCTCAAGGGATGTGTTATGAACTTCAATAGGTAATGTAATAGAACCAATTGCAGGAGAAGAAAATGCATCAAATAATTTCACAATCACATCTGTTTTGTCATAGATCACTTGATTCAATTGCAAAGTAAAAAGAAATTCTTCAGAAATGACATTAACCATACAAGAAGGATCAATAAGCACTCCACGGCAAGGTGTATTCTTGACTTTTGCAACTATGTATAAAGGACCATCAGGTGCCCTGATAGTTTCACTAGAATCAAATGTGATGGAAGGTTCTTTAGGTTTTTCTTGCTGCTCTACAAAGTTAATCACATTCGGAGTCATGGACACGAGATCATCAGGTGAGACAGAGGAATCAGTAGTATCAATCGCATTAGAGGTATGAGAAGGCAATGGATCAGTAAAAATCTGAAGATTTTGGTTAGGAGGAGCTACAGATGTGTTGCCTCTATCATTCACTCCAGAAACAGAAATAGTATTATTATCAATCAAATCTTGAATTTTACCTTTTAAAGCAAAACATTTTTCAGTATCATGCCCAGGTTGACGATGAAATTGACAAAAAGATTTGTTATCAAAATAAGGTGAAGTAATCTTTGCAGGATCAATTTTCCTTATAGGAGGAAGAGTAAGCACATTTTGTTCCAATAACTTATTCATAATACTATGCAATGATTCATTCAAAGGAGTAAACTTTCTTTCTTTCTTGAAAAACTTAGAAATAGGAGACACACCTGATGCTGTATTCACATTGTTGTTGATGATGTTTTCATTGAATTTAATGGACTCTCTGTTCGGTTTAAACTTCCCAAATGGTTGTTGACTACTATCACCCTTATCACTCGGAGCCATAGGATGTGATTGTTCCATTTGACTCACAGTCAGTTGATAATTGTGAAGAGTTGCACACAACTGTTGGAAAGAAGTAAACTCAGAAAACAGGAGTTTTTCTCTAATGTCTTTTTGTAAATTAGAAATAAAGATTCTTTGAATATCATTGTCAGGCACTGGAAAAGAAATTTGAGCATACAAATGCTTATATCTACCAATGAAATCAGTCACTTTTTCTTTAACACCTTGTTTACAATGCATTAAATCAATCAAAGTAACTTTAGGACTTATATTGTTTTGAAATTGTTGAATGAAAGCATTTGCAAGTTGTTTGAAAGAAGTAATAGAATAGGAAGGCAGCGAGCAATACCATTGTAGGGCTTTGTCTCTTAATGTTCTAGTAAACAATTTTGCAAGCAACCTTTGGTCATAAGAAAAATTAGTACATATTGTTTGAAAGGTCTTAACATGTGTTAGAGGATCACCCTTACCATTATAAAGCTCCAAATGTGGAATTTCAACATGTTTAGGGGGGATAGCTCGAACAATGTCAAGAGAAAGTGGGCTCGCAACGTCAAATGTGGGCACACTAAACTTAGATTGATTCATAGAGGCAATTTGTTGTTGTAAAGAAGAGACAGTTTGTGCAAGATTGTTAATGGTCGCTTCAGTCGAAGAGTTCATATTAGACGTGTTAGATTGTGATGGAGGTGTTATGTTATTGAAAGAAGGTAGAGAGTAAGGTGGTGGGACACTATGATAGTTAGTCATAGGAGATGATTGGACAAAAGGAACACTACAAGGAGGAATGGAAAACGAATTGCCCCCTTGTGTCATGTTCATTTGTGGAGACATAAGAGGAACACTCACTGAAGGAATGAATGAAGAAGTTGGATTGAATGAAGGAAGAGGGTTGATTGAAGAAGAAGGATTGCCCCCATGATTAGTGATCATAGGAGGAATGTCTTGTATTGAAGTAGTCATTATGTTTGATGTAAAAGTAGGTATACTAGCAATAGGAGTCGTCAAAGGAATAGAATGATTGACTTGAGTAGGAGGTTGTGTATAACCTAAGGTTTCGGCACAACTTTTCATAGGCATCACATTTGAATCCACAATGTGTGCAATACCACGCAAAATATCAATTCCATTCTTATCACTTTGAAGCATACGTTTTAGACCCTCAATTAAAGGAAGAGCTTGACTATCAGGGTATTCTTGAGACATCCACTGTCGAAAATCGTCAAATTGGTTATCCAATTTTGAAAGTTGTTCTACAGAAACCTCATGGAGAGCTTCTTCATCGTTAAGAGGATTAGAGGAATTACCCATGTCCTCGTTAAAAAGACCATTCAAATTAGGTTCCATCTCCTCAGTAATTAAACCTTGGAAAGACTTAATTCTAAGGCTTCGTCTAACGGGAATGGTGTAAGTAGGGCTTATTGTTGTAAAACTCATGCACTAAAGAAAGAGAGAGGATTTTGAATTTTAGAGGTAGCAAATTTTAGTAAAACCAGCCAATCTTCTAGATTTAAGCTGTTAAATACAATCAGGACAATCTCCCGAAATTTCGGAAAAAATGTCCGGGACCGTGGCGCTCGGAGTGCACACGGTCCTCGCAACTTTTTTCGAAATTTGCAGGGATGAAAGTTATGATGATTTTACAGCTAACCTGAAAAAATTGAGTGATTTTACGATCTATAGATAGGCCAAATTAAAGTTGCAATTTCAAAATTGAACCCTACCAAGATTGTCGAAAAATGCAAAATTTGAATTTTGAAAAAGAGAGGGAAACTGAAATTTTGAATTTTATGATTTTAGAGGGAATACCAAAAGCAATGCAAGTTTTGAAATTTGAAAGTTGACTCAATTTCACGCAAAATTCAATTTTGAAAGCGGAAATCAAAGTTGTTGTAATTAAGCACTTAATTTCAAAAGTCACAAATTGCAAAAATTTGGATAAATCACTGAAATTTCGAATGAATGCAAACACACTTTTCAGATTTAGGACTGTAAGAACACAATTTTTGACACAAAATTTCAATTTCACCAATTTTTGAATGATTAGAAGCCTCAATCCAAGCAATCACTAGACCAACTTTGACTGTAATTTTGAAGGTGTTAAAATTGATAAAATCAGCCAAAATTTTGATTTTAGCAAAAAAATACAGTAAGATCTAGCTCCCGAAATTTCGGAAAAAATGTCGGGGACGATGGCGCTCGGGGTGCACACGGTCCTCGCAACTTTTTTCCAAATTTTCAGGGATGAAAGATATTGTGATTTTATGTCGGAATCCAAAGTTACAGCCGATTTGGAAATGTTTTGATCAGTGAAATTGTCGGACAAAGGTTGAATCAAGAGGGTTTCAAAAATTAGGGTTTTGACACTTAACCACTTAATTTTCAAAATTAAAGCACAAATATGAATTGATAATTTGTAATAGAAGGGCAGATCTAAAACAAGCATTAACAATTAAACATTTCACAAGTTTAATTACTTAAAAAGAAAATTTAGGGTTTTTATGCAATTAACCTCTAAAATTTTGCAAAAGATCAAACATGGAAATGTAATCAAGGAATCCAATTTTCAGATCTAACTATGAATAATCAGAAAGGATGTTCACGTCAGGTTCACCAAAATGTAAAGCGGAAAATCGCGATCGAACCCTAGTTGCTCTCCCCTCTTCCAACTCCAAGGAGAGAGAAGGGAGAGTCACTCTAGGGTTGATGGTTTTCACTTAGGAGGGACTTTACATTCAAAAGAGGGGTTGAAACCCACAAGATCCAATCCCACACAATGCAAGATTGGATGCTAAATGCGTTTCAAGGGTTAAGACAGCAAGGCTACCCTCTTTTGTAAAGAATGTTGATAGAAGAATTAAGCTAGGAATGCATAGAAAGTGACAAAGATTCGCTTATAAACTGAGATAGGGATATAGGATGAAGCTGTGGACCTGGAATTAGCAGTAAAATGTCGAGACGACGCTATCCTGCAAATTTGAGCAAAAGTTGACGGGACGATGGCGCCCGGCGTGCACACGGTCCTCCGAAAAATCCGCGAAACGAAGGGGGATCTGTTCGTCTCTGCGCAAGGATTCCAGATCTTCAATTTCAGCCGCATACCTGCAACCTACACACAGAAAAGCGAAGACGATTGGGGGGTTAGGGATTAGGGGTTTGCCCTTAGGTCAAACCCCGGTTTTGGAATTAACCAAGAAATGAGAAATGTTGTAAATGTAAATGTATGTAATGTAAAACAAGTACTAATACCTTGTTGTAAGGATGTTTGTATCCTTATGTGCGAAGGTATAGATGTTGTTGTTTGTTGTATTGTTGTATGTTGTATGTAGCATGTAGTATGTGATCTCCTCTTCAATGGTTGAATCCTTGTCTTGAATGCAACACTTAGCCTTGAATGGAGACTTAGAATGATCAATTGCTTGAAAGAATGCTTGAATGCTTGAATGCTTGAGTATAGTTTCCACGCTTTTTCCCTCCTATCGAATGAAAGAGGAAAATGCCATTTATATACTTGCCAATTAGGGTTGATAGACTGATTTTCCCGACCTTAGGCCGACCAGGAAAGATAATTTTTCAATTTGCAAACATAAAGACCCGAAGTCCAAAAGAGACCGGGCCCAAAATAGGACCTAGGGACCAGGGCGCTGGGCGCCCTGGTCCTGAAGGACCAGGGCACTGGGCGCTCTGGTCCCACCTCCCGGGACAGCACGGTGCAAAGGAGGTTCAGGCCAGGGTGCAAGAAAATGCATTTTTTGGTGTCATAATCAGGTTTCGGGGTCTCCATTCAGGTTGCGTGTTGCGTCGCCATCGTGAAGACCGAAATGCAGTTGAAATTGCAAGTGTCACAATTTTAGGACGCTACAGTATCAAAAGAGCTTCAACAAAGCTCTGCTGATGAAACCCTCACTGATAACCAAAAGACTTACTAGAACAAGTGATAGCTTTTGGATAATCAAATCAATACCAACTGAATGTGATACACATCAGGAACACATGAATAACCAATCCAAACCAATTCCACAAACCAAAGCATACTGGAGCATACCAAATCAACATGATCTTACCAACCAGAAACCAATCATCCTACTAGGACCAATCAAATACCGGTAAATAGCCAAAGCAACTAGTGTTGACATCAATGCAACACATAATCAATTCCTCCAAATTGCCAACAACTAAAAAAAGAACCTCTGGAAATATGAATGCTAGAGTGTCGATATGGTAAGTATTCCATCTCATCGACAATGCATGGGTAAATGGTCACGATGCATCTCATAGTACATAGGAATAAATATGTAAGTGATCCATCTCACAGACAATGCATGGGTAAATGGCCCTGCATCTCCTAGTACATAGGAACAAGTATTGAATACAAAGAACACTCCAATGTGAAACCAAGGAAGCATTAGCAACAATAGTAGAAACCACCTCATAATGCTGACAAGGGAGATTAAGACAAGTACACTAAATTTGAATGCTATTCTCCATGAGGCTAAAAAAGTAGAGATGTGTGGCAAAAAGATGGAGCTCTGATCACAGGAGGACAAAATAGGGCCAGGAAGTCACTAATTACTTCGGAAAGAAGAGGTAGTGGGCTGGAAATCTATCTGCAAAAATGAACCTAAGATCTGGATAGAGCGCTTTCCGACGATATCTCGTTTGCGAAAAATAGAGTCTGAATGCACAAGTTATGCCCCCGGGAGTGCAAACTGCAACTTCTAACTTCAACTTGAAAAGAATCTTGAAAAATTAGAAAATCAGAAAAATATACCTCCATCTCTAGATCGAGCTCGGAAAGAGCTTTCTAGCGGTATATTGTTTGCCAAAAAACGCCTCCGTATGCTCAAGTTATGAGCAAAAAACCAACCCCCTCTTTTAAGGCACAAAGAGGGTCAAAGAAGGGCCATCCATGCTAATTGTACTGCTTATGTCAGCATGATTTCATGCTAATTTTAGAAGCCAAAAATCAAAATCCCAACATAGGTATAGGTATGGCCATACAGATTTGCATGCATTGAAAAGCATGCCAATAAAAAATTCATGCCCCGGATGCCCCTGATGTCGAAAATAGGCAAATTATATATCAAAATTCATGGAATCAACCTTTTGAATCCAACCATGGGGTCCTTTTGGGCCCAAAAAGCTTTGAATTTTCAAGTACCCTCTAGAACAGAGAAAAAAAACCTCGAACTTTGAATCTTTGCAAACTGGACTCTGTATATCAGATTTCAACGAAACAAAAGACGATCCTAACTTTCTCAAGCCTTATGGAACTAATGGTGAGCTCGAAAATAACCCAAGATGAATACTTTTCTATGTAAATGCAAATAATCTCCAAAAAAGCGAACAAGAATCTTCAGATCTGGAGCTCTGATTCCATGTTAGAATTTAAGAAATACGAATCCCACAAACCCAGTTATCTTCTGCAAGAATACCTATCACACAATAAGAGAAAAATGAACAACAAAGAGAATTGAAGACAATTAACAATAATTGAATCTATTGCTTATTTCTTATTGCTTGATTACAATGAAGGATATGATATCCTTATAAAGAAATCTAATTTGAAAGATAGAAATCCTAAATGGTGGAGTCTACAAGATAGACTGAGAGTTAAAATAGAATGCATGAATTACTCATGTATGCACAAAAAGCACAATAGACTAATTAATGCATGATACTCTCCAAATTGTAAACATAGTTTGTTTTTCCTAGTTTGCATTATGCATGGAGATAAATATTAATTAATTATTCATAATTAATTAATCAATTAACTAATAAATGCCAATAATTACTAACTAACTAAGACATCAATTATTTAGTGAATTAATGCAATGAAGTGAATAATTAATATATGAATTATTTATTCCAACATGTGCTAGCACAGTTAACTTCTTGTTCCTACCGTGATCCATAGAGCTTAGATTACGCATGCTCTCATTTTATAAGATGTAATTTACAGAGAAGCATGAATGCATGCTTGTTTTCTTACACATTTTGTTTGCTCTCGTGACTTATGGAAACATATGTTTGCATGCTCGAATGTAATCCTAACCAAGGAGTTTTCTATCTACCACTTCAGTTGATCTTCAGAAATTTCATGCATCTTGTGCATAATTTTTGTTCTTGTGATCTATATATCACTTGTAATTCATTTAAATTTGTTAATGTAAAATGGAGATGATTGAATTTCATTAATTTAGTTTTGATTTTCCTCTCTATTTTACTTGCAAGTTTTGCTTCTTTCTTTTCTACTAGATCTATTTTATTTTGCAGGGATAGCTGCAAAATTCTACATGGTATCAAAGCTTGGGAGCTAGGAAGAAGAAGCTAAACACAAATTATTTGCAGGCAGATTTTTGAAGAATGGAAGCTAACGTAAACCTCTATTTCTAGATGCATGCATATTTTTCCCCTAATTTTTGCATGCTCCTTGCTTCTTTCCTATATTGATTGTTTAAAAATTGTATGTGCTTTGCAGGTACACATGATAAAGATTTGGAAATTTGGAGCTTTGTAAAAATTGAACTTTTATAAAGTTTACATGGGTTTTTTGCTTAAAGCATCTAGTATAGGTTTCCTAATAAAATAGAAGATTAAAGTTTCTATGCACTCTTCCTCCAATTGATAGCCAAAAGTATTCTTTTGTTCTGAATTCCTGTCTACATGAGATTCCAATGTTGCAACTTTGTTTGCTCCTAGAGATTCTTTCTAGCAAGGTTCCTAACTACATGAAATTCTAGAGTCGCATCTTTGAGTACTTCTAGAGTTTCTTCTAGTGGGACATTATTGAGAAATGGATATAAAATCGCATCATCCCAACCGGAGGTCATCTTTGTAGTTCTTCTATTTGGAGCACATTTCTGTAGATTCATATCTTTTTGTCTTCAGATGATCAGTTTTTGTATTTAGAGACCGTGTACCTATCTGTTCATCCATTTGAGCAATGTAGAATATGTACAACTACATTTTCACAGTATCCCAGAGGTACTCATGCAGTGGTTTCTATGACTCTGATATAATCTTGTTGCAGTGTGGATTCATTTGTAATTCTTCATCTGCAATTTCAACTTTCTTCTATAGTTTAAATAAATGGTTAGGAGTTTTTCTCAGCTGGGTTTTCTCCTTTCCTCTTTGTAAGTGGGTTTCTGATCAGGCTTTGTTGCCAGGACCCATATCTCTCCTTAGTTAGACTTAAGGGGGGGTGTTAGCGCAGTTAACTTCTTGTTCCTATCGTGATCCATGGAGCTTAGATTATGCATGTTCTCCTTTTATAAGATATGATTTACGGAGAATCATGAATGCATGCTTGTTTTCTTACACATTCTGTTTGCTCCCGTGACCTATGGAAAAGTATGTTTGCATGCTCGAATGTAATCCTAACCAAGGAGTTTTCTCTCTGCTACTTCAGTTGATCTTCGAAAATTTCATGCATCTTGTGCATAATTTCTTCTCTTGTGATATATATATCACTTGTAATTCATTCAAATTTGTTAATGTAAAATGTAGATGATTGAATTGCATTAATTCAGTTTTGATTTTCTTCTCTATTTTACTTTAAAGTTTTGCTTCTTTCTTTTCTACTAGATCTATTTTATTTTGCAGGGATGGTTGCAAAATTCTATAGGATATTAATCAAACCTTAGTCTAATTAATAGGTGAATAAATGATGATTAAATGAATAAAACTAGTTGTGCAAGTTCTAGGTGTTTGCATTTTGTCCCTCTTTGAAGCGACGTGTGACCACATGTTGATTCAAAGAAAAACACTCGATATGTCACCAAAATTCTTGATATGGTGTTGTTGTCAAAATTATCGATATGAAACTCTAGATATGAAGAATTGATTCGATATGAGATTCAATATGAAGCTAGTGTCGATATGAGACTGATATGAAATTGATATGGAGATTTGATATGATAATGCCCCCTCGGGAGATCATTTGTGCACTAAAGGCATGAATGATCTCTCGAAAGATGAAGAATGTTATTTGAAAGATAGAAGAGTGGATAGTTGATGGCATGCATGGGTTTGATAAGATTGATCAGATTGATTGGATTGATAATATTGATAAGATTGAGATAAAGTCTGGTTTTAGGGATGACACCTCCTGTATAGGACAAAGATGATCAAAATGTCTGGTTTCAGGAACAATATATCCTGTGTAAGACCTGATCAAAATGTCTGGTTTTAGGAAAGATGCATCCTGTATAAGACATGATAGAATGGATCAGATGAAATAGATTTATAGAATTGATAAGATTGAGAACAAGTCTGGTTTCAGGAATGACGCCTCCTGTATAAGACAAAGATTATCAAAATGTCTTGTTTCAAGAACGATATATCTTGTATAAGACTTGATCAAGGAAAGATACATCATGTATAAGACGTGATAGAATGGATCAGATGAAATGGATTGATAGAATTGATAAGATTGAGATCAAGTCTGGTTCTAGGAATGATACCTCCTGTATAAGACAAAGATGATCAAAACGTTTGGTTTCAGGAACGATATATCTTGTATAAGACCTGATCAAAACATCTAGTTTTAAGAAAGATACATCCTGTATAAGACATGATAGAATGGATCAGATGAAATGGATTGATAGAATTGATAAGACTGAGATCAAGTCTAGTTTAAGGAATGACACCTCCTTTATAAGACAAAGATGATCAAAACGTCTGGTTTCAGGAACGATATATCCTATATAAGACTTGATCAAAATGTCTGGTTTCAGGAAAGATACATCCTGTATAAGACATTATAGATGAGAATTGGATGAATGATGAATATATGGAAGTGAAGAAAGATTCCATGATGATGCGAGAGAAATGCATGTGATAGATGCAATGATGAATATGACTAGATGATGATGATGATGATGATGATGATATGCAACTAAATGCGGATTTTAGGAATGAACTGAAAAATGCACCTAAGCACTTAACAATGATATGAAACCTGATATGAAATGCACTCTTGTTCTTGATACTAGCACCTTTTCGATCAAATTAGATATGCTTCCTTTTTATCATCATTAAGCCTTTAATATGTTGAAAGTTGATACACGCACCATGGTATAATTGAACCATGATGACCCGAGTATAACTTGCATGTGTTTTGATATTGCAAGATAGCACAAGTGTCAAGGTATAATTAAACCATGATGACTTGAGTGCGGCTTGCATAAACAAACAAGAGCTAACCTTTGTCCTATACAAACTGGAAATGTCCTCAGTTATATGCCACTAGATCACGTCATAGAACAAATTTGCATAGTAAAAAGGCTTCACTCACAACTAGCAAACAAAGAAAATATCATACTCCTGCCTTGTTTCTCTCGTTTCAAGACTTCCTTGAGTCGTTTGGGAGATATAATAAGCAAAAATTAAAAAAACAACCATAGATAAGCATGCATGCCATCCTATGTATTTTTGTCGGATAAAACATCTTGCAAATGCCTCGTTGTTTAGTTTTGATTGGTTCATGTTTCTTTGTTTTACCATTGATTGTCGTGATCTTGTTTTCATCTCGATGTTTTTGTTGTGATTGATTGTCTATTTGAAACCCAAAGGTGATCTTCCCCCAGCGAGGTTAGGATTTTGCCCCCACTATAGATACTACTTACGATATGGAATATGTACATTGACCACCAAGCCATGGCGGGATATGATATGGATAACTGTTTAGATAACCAAGGACAATGACTATGCTAAGTATGTCTAGGATTGATAAGCATTAGTGAAATTGTGAATTTATGGTGATGGCTCAGATGGGTGAATATGATATGTACAAATAGATGGAGGAGCCACTCTATCAAAATTAGCGCCTATTGCCAGGTTCTCACCACTTGTTTTTATTGCACTTTTTGATTTGTTTTCAATTTTTTAAAAGATGAAACATGTCTTCCATCAATTGATAAAGATAAGGCTAACTAGAACAAAATCCAGCAGTCATACTAATCTATGCCATTGTTTTTTTTACTCGATGATTGATAGGAATGTCTGGTTTCAAAGAGTGAGTACCCCATATAAGACTAATTTGTTTGGTTTCGAGTGTACCTTTCCCTGTATAAGACATGTTGATGTTGATAGATGGATTGATTAACAAGACATGTGATCAGTTTGATTGCAGAATTCAAGAGTTTGCCTGTTGTTGATTTGATGGATGGGCCATGCATTCATGCTTTGATTCTCAATTTTTTATTTTTAGTTATTTAGACTTTTTATTTTTATTTTTGGAGCTTTTTGGATTAGAAGAAAGATGTATTTGGTTGCACCAATGTATAGAAAGACAAGGAATATTATGAATGGATGACTGAACCGTTGAGGTGAAAGTGGATAGGAGAAAGACGAAGGTAGCTTGTGAGACACGTCAAGAGCTTTTGAAATAATGTTTTTGTCCTTAGTTTTGATCAAGATCAGGGATGGAAAAGGGGATGGGATGGAGATAGGATATGGATAGGAGAAACAAGATCATAGATAGTGATAGATGATGGAAGAAATGAATAGTTAGGATAGATGGTATGGATTAGCGTGAAGCAAGATTGTAGATAGCACTAGATGAATTTAGATAGGGTAATGGATATTGAAGGAAGGATAATGGGAGATGTGGTATGAAGAATAGAGTGGATGAAACTTTGACCCCAAGTATATAGGTCTCCATTTGCAAAGAGGTGATATGTAAGATTATCACAGTATTGAGCACCACTTGAATAAGTGTTCCTGAACTTTTTCAAAGATATAGACCCAACCCACACTTAGAACCTCCAAAAAATTCAACCAAACATATCTAGCAACTGGGAAGTAAACTCAAAAGGGAAGAAGAATCCCAAACTAGATCAAGGTACTTAGTCTTTTATTACCAACGTGTGTGTAATTGGGTTTATTACAGCTCATATGATCATTGTAATCTTCAGAATCCAACATGGCTAGCTACATGAGTTACCTTGACTTCAAAAGCATCCTAGATAGAGCCTCACTGCTAGCAAGCATCCATAGCTCCGATGAGGTTATCGCTGCAATATCACAAATATTGCTATATTTCTAGCCAGGTGTCCATATCCCGATGGAGTTACTCACATGTTCCCATAGCCAAGCATTTTGATATTTCATTTTATTGTGTTTTCTTGATATTTATTTTCTTGCTCATGCTTTTGATTTTTTGATATTTCTTTTTGCTCTTTATTTTTCTTGCATTGGCTTGTAAGTGATGAGACTTACATGGGTCTGATAATTACAGTGGCACTAAAGTAGGATTTTACATTTTTCACTAGCCACGTCTTCGACTAAGAGATCACAATGATTGACAACAATTGATTAAGTGTATGAGATATATTAATAAAAAATATGTTGGTACCAAGATACAATAAATTGGTTCTTTTCTGGATTGAGTATGCATCCCAACCAAAAGAAAATGTTAAAGAGGAACAACCTCGGATTCTAAAGTGTTTCATGAATAGATATCTACGAAATGGACTGAACATGAGATTCAAGAATGGGCAAGCATATGACAAAATGACACAAATGCCTATTTCACAGATGAAGGATTCATGCAAAGGATTGAATGAAAGGGATGGAAGAATGGAAAAGAGGTTTTGGATAATAGATAGGATGTTGGAAGATTTGTGCCAAGGATAGATGGAAATTTCTTCAAGATGAGCATTGGTACACAACTTGAGAAGTGATGAAGAGATGGAGAAAAATTAAATTTTGGTACATAAGGACCCAAAATAGATAAAGGAAATGATGGAAGAATAATTTTGGAAAGATGTTTAGATAGATGGTTGAAATAAGTTCAAACATGTGTGCCTTTGTTGATCTTTCTTATGGATCAATTGAGGTGATGGATTGGTAGATGGAGGGAGGAAAGGACCCAAGATGGATGGAAGGGATGGAGAGTTTGACTTTGGAATGAAAGGACCTAAAATGGATTTGGAGGATGAAAGGATTCCTTGATCTTGATCTTGATCTTGATCTTGACTTGGAGCAGAATCATTTGAGTTTGTGTTTTTCTCTTGATTTTGAATTAGATTGGTGAAGGAGATGGAAGGGATATCATGCTCTTTCTTAGGAGGTGGATGTTGAATGGGACTCTTCTCTTGAGATAAAAGGGGATCATCATCGATGGAATACCAAAATCTTAAAGGATTATCATAAGATTCTTGATAGGTGGGATCTTAATAAAAAATAGGATTATATTGGAGAGCCATGATATCTTGATCTTGATTTAGGCTAGGACTCATTTCATTTGAATAAGCTTCTTCTTTTTCAAGTGACAAGGGATGGTCACATGAGTGATCAAAGTTTCAGTCTAGATAGGTTGATGTTGTTGACTTGATGGATACTTCATTTTGGATACTCAAGCTTACTAATTCGAATAGAGAGTTTGTTCGATAGGAGCCTATGCCAAAGCACGTCAAATGATATGGATAAAGTCTCCCGATATGGAAACTTGACTTTACTAACTTAAATACCTAGCTAGGTATTGTTGTCGTTGAGATAGTTGGATGATAAACTCTTGATAACTTCATTTGATACTCCCCTAATCTTGTTGGATGAAAGTATTGCCTAAATATTGTTGAAAAGTTAATAACCACCTCAAAAGGTCCTTTGTTGGATTTGTAAACTTTTCCACTCTATGATTCCTTTGTTTGAACTGTTTTTTTTTTTTTTTTTAATTTGTTGATTGATACTTTGCAAGATGTTTGATCATTTGTGACAAGAATACATAGCACACATGAAGACAATGGTCATCCTAATGCTAAAAATTTAGTGTATGTTGTTTGAGGATGTGTTCAAATCCCCTATGTTTTCACTGGTTTGGATACAAATAAGACACATCAAGTAGACTCTTTATTCAAGGGTCATCAACATTATGATAGTCCACAACTCGATACTTCTTCAACTCAAATAGTCGTGTCACCCCCTAAGGGGTGCCCATTTTTTGGCCTTTTTCCATAAATTAACCCAAAGTGGATTGCTCTTCAATTGGTTAGTTATCTTGGGAGATGTATGGCGAGTGATCTTGGGGGCAGATTCTTCCCCACCCTTGCACTATGATATTGTCAATGTATGGCAACTGACTCGGCTCAAAGTTTCTATTTCTATGGATCATAGTAAAGGTTTCGTTCAGCTTGGAAAATGATAAACTCAATTAAGAGGTTTCCCAACCTTTAGAACAAAGGTTTTTCACATCTCAAGGATACTAGGGGAGGGCTATCAAATACACACTACCGTTGGAGGGGATTTTCATTAGCCTCCACATTTGATTATAGTGGGTTGGTAAACTTGGCTTTAGTCGTTGCCCACTTGGGTCGTTCCCTTCTTACTAGCCCTCTCAAGGTGTTCGGGAAGGTAAGCCCTCTAAAGGTTTTAATTGCTTGAAAGTAAATAAAGCATGAAAGGAATGGGTTTGGCTTTTTGGTCACCAAATTAAGGGGAGATCATATACCGACAAAGCATGCAATGTTCTTTTTACCTTTCAAAGCAACGATTATCTAAGTCCTAATTGGAGATGTTTCTCCAATCAAACATGGTGTTTATTTTAGTCCCACATAGCAATTGTTTTCTAACTAGGAAAGTGAAATCCTAGTCAACAAAATGAAAGCACATTGCTATAAAGTAAATCGATTTTGGAAAAAGGGAGAAGTTGATTGTTCTTTTTAGCTTGCAAATAAAGATTGATTGTGAATTTTACCTTTGCAAGAAATGAAAGTTGTTGTTCTTTTTAAGCTCAAATTTGAAGTGTTTTTTCTCTTAACTTGCAAGAAAATAAAGTTCGATTTGTGATTCTTTTTACCTTTGTAAGTGATGTTCTTTTTAGAGCCCAAAAAAAAAATGTAATTCATTTTAAAGCACAAAATTGAAAATGTGAAGTTATTTTTACCAAAGGAAATGTGAATTCTTTTTAACCAACTTTGAAAAAGCTAGAAAGAAATAAAAAATCCTAATTTTAACTCCTTCAACCTGCAAGAAATTGTTAGAAAATTGCAAAAAAAGAAGTTAGTGAAAACCCCAATCACTTGGTGGGCTAGACAAACCTAATTTGCCAAACAAGATCACAAAATTTTGCCTTTGTGACAAATGCACTATTAAAGAGTGCAAATGTGCTACAACGTACTGCGAATACACTACAAGATGCAGTAAATGCGCTAAAAAATGTAGTAAATGTGCTAAACTATCCAGAATCAAAAAATAGACAGAAGACAGAAATTGTAACCCTACTGATGCAAATACGCTATTATAGAGAATGTATGTGTTGCATTGTACTTCAAATGCATTGTAACAGTGAGCGTATGCGCTATAACAAAGACCCAATGCGCCATAACAAAGAACAAATGTGTTTCAACATACAACGTATGCTCAAGAGATTTTGTAAGATTTCTTGGCCGAATCTGCATAAAAATGTTAGAAATTTGATAAATTTAGGGGTCAAGCCCCACGGTGAGCACCAAAAATGTGTGCTGGAAAGTGTGGAATCTGCAAAAGAGAATCAAACAACATCAAACACACACATGAAACATTATGTTAGAGTTAGAAATCAAAATAGAAACTAAAATAAGTTAGCTTCAAAATCAAGAACCCCAAGCACGTCTCATGTTCCTCTATCTCCAAGGATCTTCAAGATTCAAGGTGGCTCTTACTTGGAAGAGCACTTGATCTTTTAGATGTCAACCTAAAGAACGAGATTGAAGGATATGCCAAGATCAAAATGAATGCAACTAAGATTCTAGCAAGATTATCAAATGATATGAAAAGATGAAATGCAAGATGGAATGCAAGATATGAGACTAAGATTGATTCCAAATTGAAAGCTTAGGTGTGCTAATTATAACATGGAGATTGCTACAAGATTGATGTATAATAGCTATGAATTAAGCTAGCATGAAAATGGGATTAGCATGATACTATCAACATGATTAAAGCTAAACTAGCATGCAACTAAGATGATCTAAGTACTTGAAAATGACAAATTGAGCTCCTTGATAACCTGCAAAATGACTATAAGTTTGATGCACAAGATGATGGATCCTAAGATTGAAGAAATGGACTCTATTTATAGAGAAAATAGAGAAATTGATGGCCAAGATTGAGCAATCTTAACAAGGGCTAGGATTGAAAGTTATCAATCCATGAAGGGAATTCAATCCAATCCCAAGTTGACAAATATCACCTTCAGATGGCTTGAGAAGATGCTAAGCAAGCATTAGATGATAAGTAAGCATTAAGGATAACCTCAAGAGATGACATCATTGGATAATGTTATTATCCATGGGAGCATGCTATTGTCCAAGGGGTAAACTCTTGTGCAAAGTTTAGGGATGGCCAAAGGGACAATCATCATGGGCTAAGGTGATGTCTTGTAAGAGGCATTAAATGCCTTTGAAGACTTTGGAGGTTAACTTGTTGAAAGTTAGATAACCTTCAAGGCTTTTGTAAGAGCCTTACAAGTTTGGAAGACTCAACAAGTTAAGTTGTTGAAGAAGGTAAAGTCTTCAACACATTTTGAAGACTTTCCCCAAATTTGGAGAAGCGACTCCCCAAATCTAGGGATGTGACATGACTAGAGGAATTAGGCCAGTTAATGAGGGATTAGAGGTGTTATAGAAGAATATTAGCATGCAAATGGAAAATGTAGGAGAATAAGACATTTTTAGATAAAATAAAAGATTTCTTTTAGCAAAAGGGGTGCAACTTGCATTTGTAGGATTTTGCAAGTGAGGGGACTATTCACAAATAAATAATGATTTATTTAAATGCAAAGGGATTTTAATCAAATGTAAATTCAATTAAAAAGGAAAAAAGGAGGTTTTAATTAAATAAATAAGATTTATTCAATTAAATGACTAAATGGTACATAATCAAAGCTTAGTTTAACTAATAGGTTAGGCTAGAAGAAAATGATTTTAATCAAATCTTTAATTTGATTAATAGAGTGATTGGATGGATAGGGATATTAATCAAACCTTAGTCTAATTAATAGGCGAATAAATGAATGAATAAATTCATTTAATTATTTGTACAAATTTTAGGTGTCTAAGATAAGTATATAAGTAAAAGATTTGGAAAAAGTATGAACAGCTATGACGGTTAACATGCATTTTTCAATAAATATATTTGGTGTTTATCCTGCTAATCATTGTAATCTTTAAGGCTTTTAAAAAATATGGTTTGCCTTATCCATACCTCCATGTTTTGCATGCTTATCTGCCAGAATAGACGATTCATGCACCAAACGTTTAGTGGTCCACGTTTTAATATATTTGCTTTCGTGTTTTTATGTGAAGATTAATAATACGTATTGTATGCATGGCTGCCAGAGCATTTAATTCCTAATATAGCCCCATGCTTATCTCTACCATCCACGGTTTGCATTGTATTTGAGGCATTCTTTAAAACACTTTACATTCCTTCCACATTTTGCAGATTTCACATGTTGTCCATCAGCTCCCCATATTTCATTCGTTTCAGTTTTAATGTGGGTACTTTTTAGTTTGATTTAAAAATCTTAGTTTGTAATTAGTTTTTAATTAATTTTAAATTTAGTTTTTTATTTTAGCTTTTAATTAGTTACTTTTTAGTTTTTTTTAGAATGTGTTTTTAGTTAGATTTTAAATTAGTAATTAGATTTTGGTTTTATTTAGAAATTAAATTTTAGAGTTTGTCTTTTTTTTTTGAATTTTAGTTTTAGTTTTAGTTTTTAAATTAGAAATTAAATTTTGATAATTTAGATTTCTTTTTTCTTTTTTAAAATTCTTTTAACTTGGTAATTAGAATTAGATTTTAGTATGGGTAGTGTTTTTCTTTTTTTATTGCCTTTTTGATTTGGAGATTGATCTTTAGGATTTCTATCTTATGCAGGTTTCCTCTTGTGGCATCCATTTTTGCGTGTCGAAGATCATATCTTGAAACTATTAATGAATTTGTTGCAGGACGCGACCAAAGACTTATATTCAAAACCTTGTGTTTGTGATTTCTAACTTAGTCGCACACTTTGTTTTCTAAAGGGTTAATGAACACCATGAATGTCATGTTTGTTTTTCATTTGCTTGTGTGTTTTAGCCTTTAGATAGTGGGCCCGCCTCCCGATTTGCCTGGTACCTCGACAGGCATTGGTGAGAGGGAACGACCCTAAGTGGTGATGGGGCTGAGGACAAATCTCTTCCGAACCACTCTAAATAGCTGTGGATGCAATGAAAGTTATAGACAATGGGTGTTGGAATGACGTAGCGACAATTAAATTCATCGGATCTACGTCCACCTGAACAAATGACCTAACTAGAACCCTTTGTTTGTAGAGACCAAAAACCTTCTATATGTTGGCTCAGGCGTTGTGATATGTGCATGTCAAAGATACCTCTCATGTACTCCTCAATTAGAGATAGAAAGTTCTTGGGAAGTGATGCCCCTTGAACTCGAAGCTCGGTATGCCCGAGAAGTGAGTGCAATGTAAGGGGGAGCCAGTGCTACCAATCATCTAGATATCCGGCTGAGTGTTGTATTTTATGGTTAGAGGATTCAACAAATATTACCCCGACCAACCATATGATATGTTGTGAATGAGCATGTTTGTCTTGGGTCTAAGTCCATACATCTTATCTTTTGTGATTGTCAAAAGTTGAATCATACACATTGTCACAAAAATAAAAAGGTCATTTTCAAACAAGTCCAAACAAGTCCAAAACAAAAGCATTCATTCAGCAAAGTTTAAAACATTTTCATAACATGGCTTTCAAACATTGGAAAATTTTGTCTTGAACTACATGTCACTTATGGTTAGGTCCATCATAGTCCATACCTAGGTTTTAATCATTTTCACTATTGGTATCCTCATTTTGCACATAGTGTCTTCATTCTTAGTGTCCCATTTTAGTGTCCTCATTTTGAACTTAGGTTTAGCACCATTTTCCTAAGTTTTGCATATCATTATTAGGTTCCTTCTTAGGTGTCATTTTGCATGCCATCATTAGGTTCTTCCTAGGTTTGCACTTTCCATAAATCATTGTCAAAAACCAAGGTTAGGTTTCACCTAGGTCATATTCTTTGCATATCAAAAAGTCATTCATTTGCATATGTCCTTTTGCACATAGTGTAATATCATTTCATAGTCTAACCCTAGTTTTGGTCTTAGGTTAACATTATCATACATTTGCACCTACATCTTTAGTGCCATATCATTGTATCATAATCAACTTTTGTCCATGTCATCATATAACATCGCATTTGCATACCCTAGGTCTCCCTTCATAACTTAGGTCATTATCATATCACATTGTCCTTTTGCATATAGTGTCAAAATTAGGTTTTTGTCATACTTGAGGATTCAGTTCTTTAGGTAAAACCCTAAGTCATTGTTAGGATGGTCTAGACCTTGTAAAATTTTTGTCCTCTTTTGTTGTTGACATCATTGTCAAACCTAGCTTAGTATTCAAGCATATAGGTGAGACGTCGTCATTTGTCCTATTGTCACTTGGTCCTTTTGTCCTTTAAGGTCTAGACATCATTTCAAATTTCCAAGGGTCTAATCTTTTAGGGTTGCATTTTAAAGTCTGTCTAAAATCTCCAAAATCATCAAAAACATAGGTTGCACTCTCACCCTAGGTTGCATTGTCATTTTTATTCCTCAAAGCTCCATTTAGTTGCATTTCATTGTCATTCCAAAAATCCAAAAGACCAACAAAACATAAGTTGAATTATCATTATCCGTAAGGTACATTAGTTGCATCCATCATCCAAAATCCCCAAAAAATATTGCATTGCATAGTGACATGCCGATTGAAACAAGGTCTAAGTCCAATAAATCACATGAATCAACGTATCAAGCCATGTCATTTCCAATGGATGACACACAAAACATGCAAATGCAACAATATCACACTCAATCACTCAATCCAAATGTGGGTTCGTCAAGCAATGCACCACCACAATATGAGACAGTACAATTGGGACCACCTCCATATTATGAACCCATATTTCTGTCAATGAAACTAGGATTTGGAAGTGCTCCACCAACACCATCAGGGAGTGCACCATTTGATTTCAATCAATTAAACCAGCAATATGATACACAACCTCCAATTTCATATGAGGAATAAAACCTTATACAAGGATTTGGGTCAAACCAAGACCTTCAACAAGAAATGGATCCAAATAGCCCTTCAGATTCAAATGATTCAGATTATCTTGAAATGTTTATTAGCAATCCAAAAATTGAAAAGAAAATGAACAAGCTCTTCAGTAAAGTGTCTAGATTGTTTCCCGACAAGTATAGAAGCATGCTTGAAGTTGTTACAAACTCGAATGATCAAACTAATGTACAAACACAACATGAATTTGGTAATATTTTGAGTTTTGAATCTCATCTAGATGAAACAAATGCCCAATAGGAAGTACCAGCCATACCACTTGAAAAGAGTGTCTCTAAATCCTTGGGTGTGAGTTTTCCACTGAAATCGACCTTTGACACAATTAATAATTCATTGTTCAACACTACCTCATTTCCACAAGATCAAATGGTGATGGTGAAATCATTGACAAACACAACGTATCCAAAGACATCACAAGTTATTCAAAGTGGATCACAATCACAAATGCAAGAGCATTTTATCACTGGAATGTCAAACATTACTGATGTCCAAACCAATCCAATGATACAACAAAGTTCTTATGTGCACTCAATTTTGCTACATGCGACAAATACACATTCACAAATGACAAAAAAATTATCGACGGGACCTTCAATTATGACAACAAAAGGAACAAATAGTGGCGCACAACCACAACAAATATTGCAATAATTTAAAAATGCACAATAGGCACCATCGAATATGTAAACACGTAATGCGCAACAACAATATTACACTCAAAAACAGACAATAGTGCCTTCCACGCCACTACAAGTAAATACAAACTTGCAACAACAACAATCATTTGGACAAAATTCACAAGTAAATGCAAGTGCCATTCCGCATGTAAAAGTGAAACAACCTAAAGTACATACGCAAAGCTTTTTTAAATTAATGGGGTTTACATCAGGAGAGAAGCAAATGACACAAAATCTACAAATTCTAATTCAAAATCAACAACATAAATATCAACAATGGTATGTGCCTTAGTATGTGCAACAAGGAAAAGCAAGCTATTATATGCCCCAACAACAACAACAACAGGCAAATGCGCATTACCAAGCACAAATGCAATTTCAACAACCCAAAGTGCAATATCAACCACAAATGCAGATGGCAATTTCATCCCAATGGGCACAACAAAATACTCTACACCAAATCATGGCAGTACCTCAACAACATGAGCAATTCCAAAATGAATATATGCTAGAGACACCAAAGATAGTGATTTATGAACGTCAACAACCATTTGGAAGTACTATATATCGAAAACAAGGACATTCAGGGATGAATGATGACCCTCAAAAGCCTTCATAATCAGATGTTTTGGTGCAACAAATTGAAAAGATGCAACAACAAATAGAGGCTTTACAAGCCAAAAATACAAATAAGTTATACACAGAGAAAGACTTATGTCCTAATCCATTTGAAAAAAGTTTGTACATGCCTCCCTTTTCTAAGCACTTTGAAGCACCAAATTTTGAGAAGTACAAGGGAAATGGTAATCCAAAAGATCATATTCAAGCTTTTTATGCATCGTGAACTAAGGTAACTTATGATAAGACATATTTGATGCATCTTTTCCTGCACAGTGTCACAGGACAAGCTATGGATTGGTATGCACATTTTCTTAGGAATATAAAATCTTGGAATGAATTGGTCGAGAAATTCATTTGTCATTTTGCATTCAACATCAACAATGAGATAACCATGTCAGATTTATGCAACACAAAGCAAAAGGCATGAGAAAATTTAATGACTTTCTTAAAAAGATGGCGAGGATTGGTTAGTCGATGTTCCCTCGACATCCTAGAGGAACAACAAATCAATTTATTTATTCAAAACTTGATACCAGAGATGATGTATGAGCTTAAATTGAAAGCTCCTAGTACTATTACAAAACTCATTAAAAAGGGAATGGACATTGAGGATGCTCTTAGTGTTAAGGGGGTTATTAAAGTGAACAAGGACAACAACAATCTGACCACCTCGAGTGATAGGAATAAGTTTTGGTCCAAAAATAAGAATGTCACTAATGATGGTGTAGTTGACACAAGAACTGTAAGCACTAGTCAGCCTAAGTTTATTATAAGAGGACCAAGTACATTGAATGTTCCAACTTTTCAACAGAATCAATAGATGTAGAATCAAACAAATAACGTTATCCAACAAACACAATATCAACAGTGTAATCAACAACAACAAGATCAACAATGTAGACCTTTTAGATCAAGAGACGGGACTCCTCGTCAATTTACAGCATTGGGAGAGCCTATTGAATCGGTAATGAAATAGTTGGTTCAAGCTAATTTCATTGAGTTGCCAGATATCAAAGAGGAGCCACTAGTAAAACCCCATTGGTGGAATGATAATGTATATTGTGAATATCATCGGTCCAAGGGACATAAACTGCATCATGTTTTCATTTAAAATACCTTATTCAAGATTTGCTCGATCAAGGTGTGATTGAGGTAGATTCAGCCGCTTGAACTTCTAACACTGATCATACAATTTTCAAGACTCCCTTACTTGATCATGACAAGGGAAAAGCTTCCTCTTCAATTTCAAATAAAAAAGGCAATCTGAATTATACCAACGCAAGTCATAACAATGTCATTAGTTTCTTTTGTGCATAAAATGAGTGTGTGTCAACCATAAGAATAAAAGAACAAGATTCCTCATGTGTAGTGACCACCCGTCGATCCAAAATAGTTTTAAAAGGAGCACCTTCCAATCCTTCTAAGCTAAACTCAACAAACCAGTACAATATCCTTGACCATTTGGGAAAAAACCCTGTGCAAATTTCAATCCTTGAGTTATTAAAAATGTCTCCTATGCATCACGCTATCTTAGACAAAGCCCTAACCGAGTCAACTGTACCCACTGATATTGATGTTGACCAATTTTAAGCTAGTATAGGACACCTTGAGACTTCCCAGCATGTTTCCTTTTCAGACAAAGATATACCTTGTGATAAAACCCATCATAATGATCCCCTCCATCTTGAAGTGTTCATCCATAATTGCAAAATCAAATGAGTTTTGATATACGGTGGAGTAGGCCTGAATATATGCACTATGAGAGTCATAATTGGCCTTGGTTACTCTGAAATGACATAGATCCTTCAAGGAAGATAACAATAAAATCCTATGATGATGTTGAATGCCCATCTAAAGGAATGATTATTTTTCCTATCAGAGTAGGTCCAGCAATAGAGAACACTTTGCTACAAGTGCTAGATCTGGATCTCCCTTACAATATGATCCTAAGCCATCCATGGATTCATGCAATGAAAGCAGTTCCTTCAACCTATCACCAGTGTCTGAAATATTCATACAATGGAACTGAGATAACAATTCCTGGAGATCCTAATCCATTTGAATTTTGTGCTAGCCTGAAGGATGCTCTGCAATAGCAAGTGCCAGCAAATAGAGAGGCGTCGTCACCTAATTATGTGGATCCCAATACATTGTTAGAATCTATCAAGGGTAAGATGAAAATACAAGATCAAGGTTGTGGACAGTATTCAATGTCCCAAACATTCCTTATTGGCAAGCTACCTCTATCACCAAAATCACATGGAAAACCATATTTGTTGCAAAAGGAATAAAAAATAGTCATCCAATATCAACCTCCCACTGTATTTACAAAGTGGGGTGAACTAAACAAAGAAACCTTGGATGATGACATATCAGGATGGCTCTATAAAGATGAAGCAAATACAACAGACACTCCACCTATCAAATTGCCAGTAGAACAATATGGAAAAGGATTTACCATAATGCAGAAGAAGTGATATGATGGATACAATGGTTTGGGACCTGAAAAAAAAGGAATATTAGAGCCTATCATCCCTGAGATGCGACATAAAAATTTGGGTTTAGGTTTTGTACCATTGTGAATCGGAACCTCATCTACCAAAGTGACTACATGTAAAAAAGGGCGTGATTCTGATGATGAAATGATACCTAATTACCTCCATCTTGAAACTGACTCTAATGAATGGGAGTGGGACTCTTATTCCTCGAGATCCTATGCCCTTGATAATGTCTTCATTGAACCTGACGATTTTCTTATGGAAAGACAAACATGAAAATCCTCCTCTCGTAAAAACATGTCATAAAGATTGGATAGAATCATTTTGGAATCCTAGAACTAAATCTGACACAAGTAGATCAGATAGTGATACCACTGACATTCATATATTTACTATCTTGATCCAAGACATTACTAAAACCGATGATGACATGCCCCTTGTATACCCACAGCTTATCCAATGCGACCAACAAGGATCACTTCAGGTAGATTGCTTTGAAAATGACGAGGCAATAGCATAATTCCTTGAGCTTAGAGAAGGCATACCACAAGGTGATCACAAGGATGGATTTACTATTGATTTAGATTCCACAACATATTTTGGGGAGTCAACTCCATCTTCTAGTCGCAAAATTGAAAAAAAAATTAAAAAGAAAAAAATCAAAAGAATAGGTCTCCGAGTGAAAACCGCAAGGCGCCCTCTAACCACAAAAAAGTAAAAACAAAGGATGTACCTATGGGTGAAAACCTCTCTAAGGCGTCCAAAGGTGGAAGATTGGACATAACCCCATCAAGCCAGGACAAATCAACATTGCTTGTGGAAATGACCGAGGAGATAAATTTGGGTACACTTGAAAATCCGAAGGTCATTCATTTTGCTGCTTCGTTGTCAGAACAAGAAAGAATAGATTTTATCAACTTTTTCCTTGTGAAGAAGATCTATTTTGCATGGTCTTACGCAGACATGCCTAATCTTGATCTAGAACTAGTCATTCATCATCTACCACTAAAACCAGGTGCCAAGCCCGTTAGACAAAAATTGAGAAAAATGCATCTGCAAGTGGCCCTACTAGTCAAAGTTGAACTCAAGAAATTGTTGGATGTGGGCTTTATTAGACCAATTGATTACATAGAGTGGATCTCCAACTTAGTGCCAGTCAACAAAGCAACTGGGGGCATCAGAATTTGCACTGATTTTAGAGACTTAAACAAAGAATGCCCTAAAGATGACTTTCCTTTACCAAATATTGATATCATAGTGGACATGATTGCTGGATATGATATGTTTTCCTTGATGGATGGATTTTCTAGGTATAATCAGATCCAAATAGCTCCCAAAGACCAGCATAAGACTACCTTTACATGTGCTTGGGGAACCTACTATTGGAATGTGATGCCATTTGGCTTCGAAAATGTAGGAGCAACATATCAAAGAGCCATGACATCAATTTTTCATGACTACATGCATATAATAATGGGACTATGTGGATGACTTGTTGTGCAAATCAGCTACTAGAGATAGTCATCTGGCTATTTTAGGCCCAATCTTTGATCCGATGGTAGAATACAAGCTCAAACTCAACCCGAAGAAGTGCGTCTTTGGGTTAAATACCGGAAAACTCTTAGGATATATTGTTTCTCGAAGAGGTATTTAAGTCGACCCTGCAAAGGTCAAAGCAATCCTAGATATGCCTCCTCCTACCAATCTTTGTCAACTAAGAAGCCTTCAAGGTAAGTTACAGTCAATCTGGCGATTCATAGCTCAGTTGGGAGACAAGTGTCACCCCTTCCAATATCTGCTACACAAAGGGGTAGTCTTTAAATGGAACAATCGGTCTCAACAGGCATTCCAAGATTTAAAATATTATCTTCTATCACCACCTATTTTAATGCCTCTCATAGATGGAAAGCCCTTCATTTGTATATCTCTACAACAAATATAGCATTAGGAGCTCTTTTCGCCCAACAAGATGAACACACGAAGAGAGGGCTATCTATTATATTAGTCAGACATTAGTGAGATATGAATTGAACTATTCTACCATTGAGCGAGCATTCTTTGTAGTTGTATTTGTAGCTCAAAAGTTCGAACATTATATGCTAAATCATAAGACCTTGTTGGTAGCCAAGATTGATCCATTGAAATATTTGCTTAGCAATAGCCAAGATTGATCCATTGAAATATTTGCTTAGCAAAGCATCTCTCATTGGTTGCCTAGCAAAATGGGTCTTGATTTTAAGCAAGTTTGATATTGAATACACTGAAAGAAAGAAATAAAAGGACAAGTCATAGCTAATAAAATCGCAAATGCACCTATCCGAGATGATCATCCAATGTTGACTAATTTTCCTGATGAATCAGTCTTTGCTATCACATCTTCTAATGAATGGCAAATATATTTTGATGGATCTCACACCAAATTTGGCTCAGGGGCAAGTGTCCTATTTGTAACCCCTCAAGGTGATGCTATTCCAAAATCCTACAGAATAACCTTTCATTGCACCAATAATTTCGCAAAATATGAGGCTTTGGTTATTGGACTCAGAATAGCAATTCCATGGCATATTACACATCTTCAGGTCTATGGAGATTCTTAGTTAGTCATAGCCAAGTAAATGATGACTATGAAACAAAAGATGAAAATCTTCTCCCTCATAAGAACATGGTAGAACATTGCAAGACAAAATTCACTGTTATCCAATTTAATCAAGTCCCCCGTCTTTAGAAAGGATCAATAGATACTATGACAACTATTTCCTATATGTTGGATATGCCTTAAAATATGGACAAATGTGACTTTTTGGTAGAGAAGTTGTTGGTCCCATCTTTTGAAATTTTGCCATCAGATCTAGAGTGTGTCCTTGTTGGTCCTAACTCCTCATGGTACAAAGAAATATATGAATACTTAAAATCCCAAACCATACCTCCAAACCTTTCAACCAACCTCCGTCGAGCCTTTCTTAGACAAGCTACCAAATATGTCATCATTAGTGATACCCTCTATCATCTATCCTTTGACCAAACCCTCCTCAAGTGTTTGGATTTTGACGAAGCACAAACGGATTTACACAAAGTTCATGATGGTATATGTGGGGGCCATTTCAATGGTCTTAGCCTAGCTAAAAAGTTGGTCCAAGCTGGATACTATTGGCCAACAATGGAAAACGAAGCCCATGACTTTGCTAAGAAGTGTTACAAATGCCAAATGCATGGAGATTATATTCACGCGCCAACACAAGAACTTCAGCCTGACATATCTCCATGGCCCTTTTCTCAATGGGGGCTTGATCTCATTGGAAAGATCCACCTGATATCAACAAACATACATAATTTTATCATAACGGCCACACAATACTTTACAAAATGGATTGAGGCTATACCCATGACTTATATCACTAGCACACTGATTTCTAAGTTCATTATGAATTATATCATATGTCGATATGGAGTTCCTCTTGCTATAGTCACAGACAATGGTCGTCCATTTAAAAATAAAGATGTCCATGAACTTTGTGAGAAGAATCACATTAAAAATTGCTTCTCAACCCCATATTATCCACAAAGTAATGGCCAAGCTAAGGAATCCAATAAAACCATTATCAAGATACTCAAAAAGATTGTCAATGACACTGGTCAAGATTGTCATGTGTAGTTAAAACTAGCTTTATGGGCCTATCACACTTCTATCTGCACCCCTATTGGTGCAACACCTTACTCTCTAGTGTATGGTGCAGAAGTTATCTTACCTTTGGAGGTTGATATTCCATCCTTGCGAGTCTCCTTACAACACCTGATAGATGATGAGGCATATAGAGTTTCTAGGTTGTATCAACTTGAGATGCTAGATGAAAGGCATCAGACAACTTTGACACATTTGCAAGCATATCAAAAATGCCTTTGTCACACCTATAATAATAAATTCAAAGGGTGACACTTCAAAGTGGGAGACTTGGTCCTAAAAGCCAACCCTAAGAATTCACAATCTACTAAGATCATCAAAGGCAAATTTGAACCTAATTGGGTTGGCCCTTTCATCATAACTGCAACATATGGTTCAGGTTCTTATCAGCTTGCAACCTCAGAGGGAGAATCACTATCAGATCCTATGAATAGCATTCACCTCCAAAAATATTATACATAGATTTATTTTAGCAGTTCTTCAATATGATCCTGAAAAAAAATGGAAAAACATGTGAAAAAGAAAAAAATATCACCCTAGTGAAAACCTGGTAAATAGGCACCTTGTGTGAAAGCACAAAAAAAGTGAAAAAGAAGAAAAAATGTCAAAAATAGTAAGGAAAAATCATCCGCCCTCTAGTTAAAAACTAGCAAATAGGCACTTTGGGCAAGTACCATGGTAAGAACTAGCAAACAGGCACCACATGTAGCAAGGTTGTTGCTTTGCCATCTATCATGATTCCCATTGTACATAGCACAAATTTTTGTCATGCCCATCCATTTTGATTTGATCCAGTGTCCTTCTCCAGGCTTGTGATTGGTCAGCTTCAATGTTTTTTTCTATCAATTGCCAATCCCTGTACATATGTTTTCTAACCTGGTCATTGTACATATTTTGGAGCTCACTTGGGGGCCAATCCCTTGTCATGATCAATTGATAGAGTTATCACAGTGAACAACTCAGAGGCTATGGCATGTATATAACTTTTAAAGTCCTGAAAAAATCCATAAAAATCAAATAAAGTCCTGAAAAAATAACTAAAAAATAAAAAAATGTCTTGAAATAATTCTAAAAAAATCATAAAATGTCCTGAAATAATTACAAAAAAAGTCATTAAATGTTTCGAAGTAATCCAAAAACATCGTAAAATGTCTTGGAAAAAGCACAAAAAAACAAACTCAAAAAGTTCAAAACCCTAAAAATTTGAAAACATAAAAAATCCAAAAACAATATTTTATTTCATTTCGCCAATAAACTGTCCCCTTTGTATATAGACAAACATTTTGAGAAGACGCTGAAACATGATAAAACATTGCGCTTAACAAATCACACATTTACAGATGAACTATTCAACCAATCAATCATTCAAACTGATCAAAGTTGTCCTATCAATCAATAATATCAACATTATTTGTCCTTTGTCAACATTGTCATGGGTCTTATGCAGGGTGTGGTATACTCGAAACCAGACTGTGTCTTGTCTTAGGCAGGGTACTACATTTCTTGAAACCAAAAAGCATGATTGTTCTTTCACTACAACATTATCACCTTTTAGCAATGAAGATCAGAATGTTTGTTTGACTTGCTTGGTGAGTCTTATCTTTCATTTGTTTATCTTTGATCATGTTCCTATGTCACTCAATGATGTCACTGAGTGATTTAGAGTGGTTGGGATGGTTCATGATTGTTTTTGCTTTTGTCTTTTTTGTTTACAAAGTGTTTCATAAATTTATGGGGCACGTATGTCTTCGGTGTTTGTGATAAGTATGTTCACTTTGTGAACGCTGCACATACCTCGACCTTTGACACACGTATTGCCTTAGGCAATTTTTGATTCATTCCTTGTCTACAATGTCTCTGTTTTTTGCAAAGGGATTGTGTTATCGCTTTGGCCTTCAATGCCATGATGTGCTGCATCCATTTTGCAATATTAAATAAAGGTTCTCACCTACTCTTTGTGCATTTGTGAAAGCAATATTTATCTTTACCACTAACTCTTCTCCATCTAATTTCCTCTAACTAACATTTCCTCTGTCAGTCATTGTGGTCATCTTGGTCTAGTCCTAGTATTATTTTCGATAAATAGGCCTCTTTTCTGGATATTTCCGGACAATTCCTTGAGGGGGCATCCATATACGTTGTCATTGTTTGGGGCATATTTCTTGATTTTTCTTTGAAACAATGCTTATAATCACAGTGTCTCAAACAGGGGCAAAATGTAGGCATCTAAAAATGGTCAACGCTTGTGGTGTCATACTTTAACATGTCTGTGTGACCTTATTTTAGGGTTTTTGCATCCTATTTAAATTTATTCTAGGTCACACACTTGATCTTTATTATTTGTTGACATTTTGTCATTATTCTGTGTTTCTTGCATTTGTCGCATTTTCAATTAGGTGTTGTCAATATTATCATTATCAATTGTGATTTTTAGTCATTATCAATATTATCATGTCAATAGGACACCGTTAACCCTTATCAATGTCGAATTAGGGTTTTGTCCTAATCAATCATCAATTTATTAATCTCTTATGAATTTGGATCGATTAGTCATTGGTCCTCATCAATTGGCGTTTATCGATTTCATCCTTGTCAATCTTGATCAATTTATCATTGATCTTTATCAATCAACATCGACACTTTATCAATTATTCAATTTTCATCATTAAATCATGATCAAATCGACCCTACATCAATTATCTTTTGTCAAGACCTATTGGTCGTCCTTGTATTTCTAATTCATCTCCTAGGGTTTTTTGATTTAATCATTTAATCCTATTTGTCATTGTCCCTCTAGGTTAAATAATTTATTTATTTATCCTAGGTCCTCTTCTCACAATTAAATATTTATTTAATTGGCTAATTAATTCCCCCTCTTTTATGAATTAATTAATGAATGGATATTTATTAATTAATTTCACCTAATTTCTAAATTTCATCACTTTCTAATTTCCTAATTTCTAATTCATCGTGTCCACCTAATTTCCTATTTTCCTAATTCATCATTTCTAATTTTTCCTAATTTCCTAATTCCTATTTTCCACCTAATTTCTTAATTTTCTAAGTTAATTTCCAACTCATTATCTCTCTCAAGTGGCTCCTATTTGTGTGCTTCATTTTGGAGGCATGTTTCCTTATTCATCATGAGTCTAGATTTGACAACTTATCCTAACACTGGATTTGTAATCTAGTCTTATCCTCTTGCATGGGAAAGTGTGTCATGTAATTTCTTTCTAAATCTATTTTTTCCCGTTTTTGAATCCAATTGCATCTAATATCAATTTCATTCTAATTTTTGTCCTCTATCCAATTTTCTCTATAAATTGGATGCATTTATCATCAAAATAAACCACGCTTCTAGTATCCTCGTGCTATCAAAATCAATATTGCTTCATGCTTTTGCACTTGTAGATGAGATCCACACAAATTTGCTATTTAGAGGAGAAAGGAGAACAATGGAGGTCAAGGAAGTATTTTTCTTCATATGGTTTTCATGTTTATGTTGAAATCTTGCTTTTCCTTCTTCTATTGCATGTATTGGGATTTATTTCATAGCTTGTTATTTTTTGTGGTTAGCTAATATAGGTTATGAATCTTATGCTCAAATTCCCTATTATAGTTACTATGAAAAAAAAATGATGAACATAAAATTGTGAAGAATTCTCTTGAAGGCAAAGACCTAAGAATAAGGAAGGATAATAAGATTGTGAAAACTCAATTTTAGGTTGAGTGAATAGAGATTATGAAAGATGTGTGATGTTGCTAAAGGGTGTTATGAGAATGGAAGAGCATATAAGGTAGTTTGATGGCTTGAGAAAGAAGTTGCAAGCATATAGGGTAGTTTTGGTGTTGTTGAGCATATTTAGGAGATAGCTTGACCCAATTTAAGGTAACTAAGAGCATCTAGGAGTCTACTAATGGGCATCATCAATGAAAGAGGTGAAAGAAAGTGAAGATTCTTCATTCAACCAGCATCATGGAGCCTTTTGAAGAGCTAAAAAATAGAGACAAGTAAACTAGGTGCCCAAAAGGTTTGCCCTTGCTCCAGCCATCTCAAATAAGACACATATTTTTATCATTCATTACACATTTTTCAAAGTTATAGAAGTTACTCTAGGCTAATATGGACACGTAGGAGAAGTTAGATATATATTGTAGCCTTTAAAATCTATTTCTAGCAAAGAATATTGTAATGTAACTCAAAAAAAGTCTTTGAACATTGAAAAAACAATATATTTTTCATCATTTCAAATTGTAACAACACTTTTGAGTAGCAAAATTTAGTCTATTACCTTCTCAACTTTTGTTATCTTGTGTGCAAATTTCATGATTGATAGTATTTTTGTGATTTTACTTGAAATATCTTTAAATATTAGACTCATTCTAGCACCTTGGAATAGAGAAAACATATACTTATGCAGGTTGTAAGTTGTGAAAATTATGTTTTCCTTCCTAGAATTGTGAAAAGAAAACACTTGTGCATGGGTGTAGAGAATGTAAGAGTTGTGTGAAAATATGGGTGCATAGAATGTTTGAGTTGTGTGAAAATACAATTGACATGTTGAAAGGACTATGTCAAAATAGTAGCATGAGCCTGAGTATCAATTTGGTGCATCACGTCTACAGAATTTAGGCTCATTTCAAGTTATTTCCTACCCCTTTCCTCAATAAAGTAGCAATAAGTTAAGCTATTTAGGTGAAGTACTAAGAGAGCCAACCCTATTTGGAGATCCACTCAAATATACAAAAAATCCATAGGCCCTAGAGTGTTTTCATTTATCACTAGATTGCTAAGCTTGGTGCTTAGAGAGGGTTCAAATCAAGTTGATAACAGTAGGTTAAGGCCCATAAATGTTATATTAAATAGATATGTAAAATAAAATAAAAAATGTCGTGAAAAAGGTATCTATGAGACATTGAAAAATATGACTACAACCACCATAAAATGCCATTAAACATAAAAAATAGTGCAAATGTCTATGAAAAAGAATGTTAAGGAAATTAATTTGAGTTTTTCCTTTTTCCAACCTCTGCCAATTCTCTTTGGATTACTAAACCTTTTTCTTTTAGAAAACTCTCCCATATTTTCATGGGAGAAAATAACCATCTTGTGCAAATATTTGTGAAGTTTTCTCTTTTCATTAACACTCCAATCATGCTCTTCCACATTTGCTTGTTTACACAGTACAACATTAGTAAAATAAATGGACCCATCTTTACCAAATTAACTAGACTGTGGATGGAAATGAACTTAGAATGTGCTAGATGTGTTTGAAATGGTCTTAGAATGTACATTTGCATTTGAGCATCCATTGCCAAAATAACCCAAATGTGGCTAAAAGGAGACAAAATGTGCTAGATGTTTTTTGTGAATAATCTTAGAATGCATATTTGCATTTGAGAATACATTGAGAAAATAATCTACATGTCACTAAAAGTAGTCACAAATTGAATATAATAGGTGATGCATCCAACAATGAATAATCTTAGCTCCATTCAACCAAGTTGTCTTTTTTCTTATAGTGGTGGATGGAGTTAATAGAAACCACCCATGAACAATCAGTAGTAAAATTCTCGTATTCAAAACATCTTTGGTATAATATCTTCATAGTCAAGGACTTAATCTTATCTCACATTATTAACTAAATAAAGGACTTAATCTTAGCTCTGGCTATTAATTAAATAAAATTTATCTCTAGGAGACCTTTTCTTGAATTCATTTCGACACAAATTTTAACATGTGGTCTTAGGGGAAAGGAGCCAATAGTCGTTATAGGAACAATAACCGTCATCTTTTTGTCAACCTCACCCCCCATTAGTAGATATAGTAGGAGCCAAAAAAAATGGTAATGGAAGGTCCATTAATAAATATAACATGCACCAATAGCCTATGCATTTTTTAGCTTTTTTGACCATAATTAGCTCATTATTGGGACATTTGTGCACCACTACTGGGGTATTTCTCCACTACTACTGGGGCATTTGTCCACTACTACTGGCTATTTTGAGTTATCTACTATTGGCGCAAAGGTGATCATGTATTGGACCACACTTTGAAATGTTTACTTTTTGACCTTTGTGAACATAATGAATTCCACATGTGCATCGTTACTACCCACAAGACAAAATAATAGCTTTAAGCAGTTAAGTCACATACAGAGAGAACCCAAAAAAATCATTGAAATCAGATGAACCGTTTAGGAGCTTAAGATGCACGAAGTTAGCTATGGCAGCTACTAGTTCCTTTCCCCTACTTCCCAAAATTGTAATTTGACAATCCTAGAGTACCATCCTATCTTTAGGGACAAGTATTTGTCTAAAAATCTTCATGAAGGTGATCTTAGGTCCCAAAATTGTAGTTCCACGAGCCTAGATGATCAACTTGTCTTTAAGGCTAAGCATTTGTCTTAAATACTTCATGAAGATGGGATAGGGACTCATGTATCAACCTATGTAATCCTAATATTGGTTTTATTGATTTATTATTTAATTATGGCTATGTTTATAACTTATATTCTCATTATATGATGTCATTTGTGGGACCCATCTCGATGATTTGGCATCCTACATGTAAGGTGACTAGGATGACATGCATCCTAAATAAGACAAGATAACAATCCCACTTTTTGGACCCCACTATGAAGCTAATATTATGGTATGTATCATGTTATAAGATTTTTATTGACTGTTTATGATATATTTGATGAGAAACTTGTAATATGACATATAATGACAATGTAAGAGTTAGAAACAAACATTGATATGATAGGTGGGACCTAGTTATGTAGGTGCCTAGGCATGCAAGGGTATTACATGCATGAAAGTATTGTGCATGTTGAGGAGGCACTAGAAACATAAAAAAATATGATAGGTGGGACCTTGTCATAAAGGCACCTTATATGCAAGAGGTGTGCATGCATGCAAGCACTTTACATGTCAAGACAATCAATTACAAGAATGTAGGTGTTGGACCTTTGCCATGTGGCAATAATTTTCATTCACTTTCTATATGTATATCATTTACAATGTAAATACTATATATTGGATACTTTTTTATTTGTGTGTAGATTATTAAGTTGTTTGTAGGTATTTTTATGTTGTCAAAATCACTCCAGAAACCTTGTCATTGATTGAAGACTCCTAAAAATATATTATTTTCTAAAACCTAATTGTAACCATTATTTATAAATAATTATTCATTGAGTATATAATTTTAGAGTGGGGTTTTTCTTAAAAAAGGTTTTTCCCACAGAAATCTAGTGTTATGTTATATTTCTATTTTGCTTATGTTATCAGAATGTGTATCATCTCATTATAGGTCTATAAGGATTTTAAAATTTGCACTATCTCTCCTTAGATTAATGAGGAAGTTGTTTTTACTTACCATGTGAACTTGTGGGTCTTAATTCCCCTTGGTATCATGATGTTTACACGTACTTTCATGATAATACCTTGCCACCTAATTTGCCCAACACACAAAAGAAGACTTTCATTTGTCATGCTTGTTGTTTTAGTATCCTACGTGATACCTTGTATTGGAATCTTGAGGGTATCCACCTTAGGTTTCTAGACTTCGAAGAAGCTAAAATTTCTTTACATGAGGTACATGAAGGTGTTTGTGGAGCTCATTCTTGTGGACTTAAGCTTGTTATAAATTTTCTTTGAACTAGATATTATTGGCCAACTATGAAACAAGATGCACAAAAATTTGTTAAGAAATGTTATAAATGTCAACAACATGGAGATTTAATGAAACCACCTATCATGGCTTGGTTGTCAATATTTATGTTCACCTATCTACCCACCACAATAAATCTTAGCTTATGAATTCCATCTACCATTATAAAACTAGCCTTTTCCTAGTTGGGGGCACCTTTGTCTTGACCTTGTTTGGGTTGGATCCTTGTTTGTCGCCATCTTTAGAAGAGATTAACATCATAGAATTTGACATTTGAAACAAAAAAAGAAGCAAAAATAAAGATCAAACCTATTCATATTTTGATAAGAGAACATTAGAGCTTTCACGTAAATCATGAGCAAATTACTGATTATGATCTAAGCCCGCTTCTTGCATATCTTACTTGACTGATCTATTGCATATCTACTATTATATATCTAGCTATATTTTCCTTAATAGGATGTATGATTCCTATATTATTCCTTATATATCTATCTATGCATGCATTGGCAAATGTATCTCTCATATATAGGAATTATATATCTACTTTGAGCTTAATCTTTTGGAAAGAGATATGTTGGTTGATTGGATTGTTTTTCATTTCATCTTTTTTCTTGTTGATTAATCTTTTGATATTTTACATTTATCGATTTATCTCATTTCTTGAGCTTTGATCTTTGATTTTATCATTTTGTCCCATTTCTCATACTTTCTTGAGACCTCCTAGATCTTTCATATCATGGTGTATTTAGAGTGGCATAAGGTGTGTTGTGGTATTTGAATTTTTTCTTGTTGCATTTGTGGTGTATTCTTGCAGTTATATTAGGTCCTTATGTGTGTTGGAATAGCTTCTAGCATGTCTTCCCATCTTTTGCATACTAGGGTATTCATTACCATTTGTGTATTGATATTATCATGTTTTAAGTCTATTTTCCCCACATATCTGGACAAGCTTTGGTGGTGCCTAGTATGAGAAAGATCAACCTTTCTATTTGCAAAGTCCACATCCATGCAAGAGATGCAAAGTCATTTTGGTTGCTTATACCTTGATGCATAACATCCTTGCTATATAAAAATAGGATTTCTCTTCACATTTGTTTAGCATAATCAAAGCACAATACCATTCCATCTGTATTTATCCTATCATATATCCCATCATATCATATACATATTCCACATCTTCCATTTATTCCACTTACCTATTTATATGTTTTAACTTTCATTTGATCAATGGTCTAACTTGAGTATAGTTTCACCTAGTTGCATCCACATACTTTGTTGGCAAGAGACACTATATCAGTAAAGATACAAGTATGGATATTTCTTAGGGGTTGTTATTGATGGCAATTCAGTCAATAAACTCTATCTGGTATATGTAGATTTGAGCTACCAGAAGTCATTTGTTCACTAGGCATAAGTCTGGATGGTGGAACACATTAACTGGTGGAATATGAAATCATTGTGCATATCTTGATATTGGTGATATAATTTTGGCTACAGTGATAGAGGCAATTGGTTCATGATTCGAGGAAGCTTATTTTTCATTTTTGTCCTTCGGTGTTGATTCAAGAGCGAAATCAAAGGTCCGATATCTAGTGTTTCTAGAAGAACTGAGCTAATGTATTGACAAGTTGGATATTAAGTGATCCAGAATGATTGAGTTGTTTTCGGTGATTGGTGTTGTGTTCGAGGTAACTATATCATTGCTTTTGAATCTTGTCATCATCTATTTTGGGTATGCATATACATTTGTGGATGGATTGAACCAACATGTTACTACATGTTTCATATTTTGTAGTTTTGTGAAACCGACATGGTAAATGATTCCTTTTGTTGGTGTGGATATATAAGTTCAATTTGGTTGATCATTTTGGGCATTCTATGATCAAGGAAAGTTTGTATGAGCCTATTTGCAAGTTTGGTAAATGTGATTGAAGGTTTTGGTGGTCTGGTGAGTGATAGAGCAAGAAAACAACACAAAATGATAGATCAGTTGTAGGAGACAAATTGAGCCTAACCAGAACTGCATTCTAGCATATGAAGATGCTATACTTTAGTTCATTCATTATTATAATTAATTTTAATATCATGTATGGTAGAGAGTCTTCCTCCGGGTTGTAGCCCTTTTTGTATTTGAGTAGTGAGCTCTAGGTAGTGAGCCTGAATGCAAGTGCATTCTACTTTATGTAATATTATCATACCTCTGGCCATAGTATAATATTATTGTGGTTTCAAATCCCACTATGGTTTTTCCCTTTCCAGGTTTCCACGTAAATTTTTTGGTGTTATGGTTGTTTTCTTTGAGTTTCTGCATTTCACTTTCCTTCTTGTGCATCTGGTGGTTTAAGGATCATTTTAATAAGTTTGCAAAGTGTAAACACTGATTTACCCACCTCTCAGTGTTCATTGATTCCAACGATTGGTATCAGAGCTTAGTTCCTTGGAAGAAGCCTAATAGCTTGAGGAAGATCCAGAAGATATAATCAATGGACTCTGGTTTGTAGAGACGGATTACTATGGCACTTGAAGACCTTGATGCAGCTATGAAAGAGAAGAGTAGCTTGAGGAGAATATTGGAAGCATCTAACTATTTTATTGAAACTCTGAAAGAACAAGTGAGTACATCCAGAGAGAAGAGAAAGGAGTTGATGGATAAGTTGAAGGAGAAAGAAGAGCAAAGCATTGACAATCAAGCCCTACAAGATAAGACTGATGAATGTGAGAAGATGACTAGAGAGAATGTAGTCTTGAAGAATGAGATGCAATCCATTGTGATGAAGCTGACCAAGGAGATTGAAGATCAGAAGAAGAATGAAGAAACCTCGACTCAGTCACTGAAGGAGAGATCTGATGAATCTTGTAGATTGAGCTATGAGAATGATCAGTTGAAGCTTGAATTGGTGCAGAAAAAGAATGATGGACAAGAACTTGAAAGGCAGATCATAATTTTGAGAGACGAACTTTCTACTGCAAATGAGTACAAAGAAAAATTCAAAGCTATCTTAGCCTGGTTAGATGAGTGCTAGAAATTCAAAGATATGGGAAAGACATGCCAGGACTTGGATTTGAGAAAGGAGAATCCTCTGGTTTTAGACAAAGAAATCATCAACATAAGAACAAGAGACCTCTACTAAGACAGTATAATGCTTATAAATTCAATGGTAAATGTTTTGTTTGTGGTAATTTGGTCATATGGAAAGTCAATACAGAATTAATATGAACAATGGGATGATGATAACTTGATGAATAATGGTCCTACATTTACCAAACAATGTTTCATATGCAACAACTTTGGTTATAAGTCAATTTTGTGCAGAACAGTGATGAATAGTTTTTTAGAATAACAGATGTTATGCTTGTGGAATGTTTGGACATATCTCTAACCAATGCAGGATGAGACCAAATCAAATGAACTTCAGGACTATGCAAAGGAATGTTATCTACTATGCATGTAACAAATATGGTCATATTACGAAATTATACAAAAGTAAAAACATGAGCAACAATGTTTTGGTGAACAAGAACATTTCAGATGAAAAAGGGAAAGCTAAAGTGAAAGAGATCAAAGATCAACATAAGATGTGGGTTAAAAAGGTAGCATCAAATATGCAGAATGATTCCACACCTAAATCTGGTGTTGGAACCTCATCCAATAACTAAGGCACTTTGGCCTTAGGGGGAATTCAATCATACAAATTCTTAGAACCCCCTCCCCCCGCCTTTCAAAGATCTATAACCGGTTGAGGAAGGTTGTTGGAGATAAAGATCAGTTATGTAGATGTTATCTAGAAGAATTCATGGCGATTTATGATTCTAGTGAGTGATTTCATGAAAAACAAGGTATCCGGAAGCTTTTAGGTTTATGCTTTTATCGCAACTAAAAGTTAGGTTTCAGAAGCATAAAATAGCATTCTTCTATTCATTTTTCACATTGCGAGCGAGAGAAAAGAGTAGAGCAACAAAGTGAAAGAGATATAGCAGCAAAATCCAAGCTTGAAGCGATTCAATAGAGACTCCTTGCAAAAGGTTGTCTTTGAAAAGGTATTTATCTGTTCTCGAAGCTATCAATTCATACCCTAAATTTCAAAATGAAATCATCATCCTACATAACAACTCCTTTTGTTGTCGAAATAATTGAAAGAGAGGTCCATATTCAAGAAAAATTTGTTTAAGTCAGTTGAAGATGATCTGAATGGTGCATTTTCCTTTGTATCATACGTAGTGTTGCACAATGAAGACATTAGGGCATACATACATTGCAACATCGAGGAATTGGGTAATTCAGACATGTTATCTTTGTATGCTAAGAACATGGTTGATGATTTTGGGAATTTGAAATTATATTTCAAGAATTTGGAGAATAAGGGTTTCATTCAATTTGTACACTTTCCAGTATTTGATGACCCCGAATGGGTGAGGTATGTTCTAAGCCAAATTCATGATGAATTTCAATGGTTGGACAAACCCCACAAGATTACAAAGCAAGCTATTCAAGAAGTCACCTATTTGAATACAACCAGTGAAGTTCCTAGACTCGAGCATGTGAAGAACACCACTATAATGGAGGTAACCGGTTCCAAGCATGACAGTCAGTCAATGACCATTAGTGACATTGTAGAATTTGATATGAGATTTGTTTCGATGGTTATTGGTTACAAGATTTATCAATCAAGCAGATAGAATTCAGTATCTAGTATTGCTATTTATGCAACTTATCAGATGCTCAAATAAAAAAAGAAGTATGACTTGTGTGCAACGCTTCTTAGAGAACTAATGAGAAATATAAAGAAGATCAAACAAGAAAAGAAGCGTGTGTTTAAATTTGTTTCCTTGATCATTTGTTTGGCATTGTATTTCTTGAATGAGATCCCCGGTATTGGAAGGTTGAATGGGATTATGATAAATTGGTTGCAAATCAAATCAAGAAAGATTTGTTGTGTTTGGGTGATGCAGTTGCTCAGAAATCAAACTTATGGGGTTACTTTAAGATATTTCAAGAGATGATGCAAGGTAGAGAAATAATTCCAAAGGCTATTATTGAGAAGTATAAAAATACAATTTGCTTCATGGTGGATAAGGATCAATGTCACATGGAAGTAGTTGAGCCTAGGACAGTTTGGATTCTGCCTATGAGATATGAGGTAGATGAGATTACTCTTGATACCTATGCTCAACACCTCCTCAGTAAGCCAGTGGATGAAATAGAGGAAAGATTTGGCACTTTTAAAGAAAAAGACTTGAACCTGCATAAGAATTCACTACATCTGGAAGGAAGAGAAAGGTTAGAAAGGAGGCTGAACAACTTGCAGAGAAGATGGGTATAACCATGGAAGTTTTGTAGAGGGAAAGGGAGCAAATCATATTGAAGGAGGAAGACATGGTGAAGCCTAAGAATAAACCCATCTCTACTCCTCTCAAGCATACCAAGCCTAGATTGAGCAAGTTAGCACCTACCTTCAGTGTGCTAAAGGAAGTCCCTCCACCTAAGCCTCAATCATCATCAATCAGTGGAGCAGAAAAGAGGCAGAAGCAAAAACCCCATAGACAATATGTTGCAACAACCCTAGAGGAGGAAATTGAATTTGATGAGGCAGTGTGTGAGGTAAAGAAGACTGCTACCTATGCTAGGGTAGTAAGGAAGCCCCCATCCAGTGAATCTCAACCAACAAAGAAGCCTAAAACGCAAAGTGAGCCATCCGATAAGGCCAGAGAAAGAAAAAAGAAAAAATCAGAACTTGATGAAGCTCTAAAATCCGGTAAGCTTGAAAGTACCTATACTATTATGCCTCTGAAATCAGTAAATGAAATAATAGATGAAGTAGTAAAATAAGGAAACTTGAAAAATCTACCTGTATATTATGAAAATTCTGATGATAAAGATCAAAGGGCTATTGAGGAAGCTATTGTACAATATGTGAACATCTTTAAAAAAACATTGATAGAACTGTCATCTATGATTCCAAAGGAGCTATATGAAATTATGGATGCCCAGAGACACACAACAAGTTTAGAGGATGAGAGATTAAAATAATATACCTTAGTAAATCTATGTCCTATTGTAACAAAGGATAAAATAAAAAGAATTTTGGGACTTGCTAAGGAAAACTTCTAGAGAAAACATAGAGTGAATAATTTTTTTTTTATAAGAGTTGATGAAGTTGTAAAAGAAATAGAAGGTATACTAAAGAAAAATTTGAAAGAAAATAACTAACAGATCAATCCAAAGAAGGATGATTCCCAATCGAAAGAGAAATCGAGCAAAGACACTTCTACTCTGGTAGTTCACACTCAATCAGAGGTTCCTCATGAATAGGAAGATCAGCCATATGTGCAAATTGATCCAGTAGAGCAAGTAGTTAAGAAGATACCACTGATAACCAGACAATTGGGGACTCTGGTGAAGTTATGCAAGATCCTCTGGTTATGGAAGTTCATTCTGAGGAAGTAGCCGAGGAGATTGCAGATGAGAAGGGAGTAGGTGAAAAAGAAAAAGTAGAAGCTAATGCAGGAAAGGGTGATATAGATGTAAGTGCAGGTGCAGAGAAAGAAAAAGGAGAAGACAAGGTTGATGAGGCATAGGTAACCATGGCAAGAGCCATTGTATCTGACAAAGGGAAGCATATTTCTATAGATGAAGAAGCCTTTTTCCATGGACCGATTGATTTGAGCAATCTATCTCCCATTCATGCATTGAAGTTAGCCACCTTTTTCCCAAATCAAAGCAAGTGAGGACTTATTAGATTCTCAATCAAAAGAGAAGGAGCTTATATCATTGGCAACCAATATTTTAGAGAAAATTTTGCCTTCCTACATGTAGGATTCTAGTGACACATCCTCTGGTAAGCTTAGGAATATGTTACAAGAAGTTGATTCTAATTTTGTGTCCTTGGACAAAGTAGCAGATATAAATTTAATGAAATGAGATTCCAAACCTTTTTGAAAGTGGTTGAGGATGATAGGGTAGTTTTCTAATCTGTGATCTAAAGAGTGTTGAGAATGCTTTAGATTAAGGTGGCAAGATATATAAGTCATTTCTTATATTGCTGAAGTTTTCTCTAGACATTGACAAGAAGATTAAGGAATATGAAGGACAGTTAGCTGCAATTTCACAATCTTTTGCCCCTCTTTTAATTTTTGCTAGTACTCTTGAAGTTCAAGTTATGGAACTAACAAACAAAATCAAGAGCTTGCATAAGGAAAGGGACCAAATTATAAGCAGAGTAGGTGAATTAAGGAGTCTTATCACTCCTCATTTAGACACTTTACTTGGCAACCAATAGGATGCAGTGAGTACTCTGGGTAAGGTTGTTCCCTCAAACATTAAGGGCATAGATATACATGCCTACATATTTAGTGCCTTCATAAATGTTTTGGATTATTTTCTAAGAGGATGGAATGAATATCTAAAATCCCTTAAGACAACTATGCAAACATTTTCAAATTTCTATAAATCATTGTCCATATCCTTCATCCGTTTTGGTGGATCTCTACCTTTTCCATTGATTTCAAAGGGGGAGAGAGTGCGATGAAAAATGATGCATGTTCTTATGGGGATATTGCAGATTCTTGAAGAGTTGGAAATTTTGGTGTTTTGCAGTATTGAGTGTACAATTCATTTTTCACAGTGTTGCCATCAATGCCAAAGGGGGAGATTGTTGGCAAGAGACAGTGTACCGGTAAAGATTTAGGTATAAATATTTCTTAGGGGTTGTCATTTATGGCAACTCAGTCAATAAACTCTATCCGATATATGTATATTTGAGCTACCAGAAGCCATATTGTTCATTAGGCATAAGTTTGGATGGTGGAACACATTAATCGATGGAATGTGAGATCATTGTGCATATCTTGATATTGGTGATGTAATTTTGGTTGCGGTGATAGAGACAATTGATTCATGATTTGAGGAAGCTTATTTCACATTTTTGTCCTTCGGTGTTGATTCAAGAGAAAAATCAAAGGTCCAGTATCTGATGTTCCTAGAAGAACTAAGATAATGTATTGACTAGTTGGGTATCGTGTGATCCAGAATGCTTGAGTTGTTTTAGGTGATTGGTGTTGTGTCTGAGATAATTGTGTCATTACGTGTGAATATTTTCATTATCTATTTTGGGTTCACATATGCATTTGTGGATGGATTGAGCTGATATGTTACTACATGTTTCATATTTTGTAGTTTTGTGAAGTGGACAAGGTAAATGTTTCTTCTTGTTGGTGCGGATATATAAGATAGATTTGGTTAATCATTTTGGGCATGCTATGAGTGAGGGATGTCTGTATGAGTGTATATGAAAGTTTGGTGAATGTGATTGAAGGTTTTGGTGGTCCGGTGAGTGACAACAAGAAAACAGAGCAAAATGGCATATCAGTTGCAGGAGACAATCTGAGCCTAACTGGAACTACATTTTGGCATATGAAGATGCTATCCTTCAATTCATTCATTATTGTAATCAATTGTAATAGCTTGTATGGCAGTGAGCCTAAATGCAAGTGAATTCCACATTATCTAATATTATCATACTTCTGTCCATAGTATAATAATATTGTGGGTTCAAATCCCACCATGGTTTTTCCCTTTCTAGGTTTCTACGTAAAAATTATGGTGTTATGGTTGTTTTCTTGTTTGCTTTGAGTTTCTTCATTTCACTTTTCTTCTTGTGCATCGTGTGGTTTAAGAATCAGTTTAATAAGTTTGCAAAGTTTTAAACACTGATTCACCCCCCCCCCTCTTAGTGTTCATTGATTCCAACACACTTTTCTCTCACATAACTTTTAAGAGTTTGACCTAAATCTACTTTCTAGCCAATCTCTCAAGGGGACATTCATCCATCCTTCCATCTTTATCCTATCACTAGGGCATATCTTTAGTATCATTTTCTTTGAAACAATGTCACAAATAACATTGTGTTACAAAGAAGGGCAAAATGAAGACATCTGAAAATGACTAATGCATTTTTATCTTGTCATACCATCACCTTCACTTGTCCATAGTAATTAAATAATTTTTAATTTTAAGTATTTCATTGGTCTTTTATATCCATAACTAACTAAATAAAAATATCTAAATTTTATCATTTTTATCCAAATATTATATAAATAATTTTATTATTTAATTAATTTTCCTCTCATAATCAATTTTTTTTTTTAAATATTTAATCTACTAACAATTCTCTCTTGAATTAAATAAATTCAAATGATTTATTTAATTTGCCTACCTCAAATAAATAAAATTAAAATTTTATTTCCTTTTTTCATTTACACCTCACCTCACCCTTCCACCTCATCAATCCATGTGCATTATAGGTCTTACACTTTCTTAAAGTTTCTTAATCATTGATCTTTTAATTTTATCTCTACCATTGATCAAATTTAATTTTAGGCATATAAATACGACCTTCACTTTCTCATTTTCCTAGCACTTGTACACTATGGTCAAATAATCACTTGCATGAGCATTCTCAATCAAGAGCTAGAAACTATCAAGCATCTATCAAGCATCAATCTATCATCATCACATCAATGTGCAATTATGGTTATGCTATTTTCAAGAGCAACTCATATATCAAAGAATTCAAAAAAATGTCAAGTAACAATGGAGTTTCGTTATTTTTTAGGTTGTCTCTGCAACTTCCTACTTTATTTTTTTTTTAATTTCAAACCTGCTTCTAATCCTTGCACATGGCATTCATGGAGGGTGGGGTCTATTCTCTCCCACCTGTGGATCCTCCTCTAGATGCTACTGTACAATGTCATCTTTGGAGGAATCTCTTTCGTTCACTGCCAAAGTGTCCTCTTTTGATGATCTTGCTTTGGTAAGGTTGATTCTCAGCTTGCGAACTCTGTTGTTCCCAATCCAAATAGTAATGATAATGTAGTTAACTCCAATAATATGGAGCATGTGGATACAAAGGAGAGCACACAACCTAATGGATAGAAGAATGTTCTTGTCAGTGAGACACAAAGTCACATTGACCTTAACACAGTCTTGGAGTGCTTACAAACAAAGGTAGGCATTGCTATTTTGTTACAAAATTCCGTGGTGGACCACATTGTTTCTTTAATGAATAAATCTTTGGTTGGGAAAATTTTCTCCTTCAAACCAACCATTGATATAGTAAGGAAATGGTTGTCTCTAAAATGAAGGTTGAAGGGAAGTGTCACAATTAATGTCATGCCTAGTGCTCTCTTCTTCTTCAAATTTACTACGGAGGAAGATTTGGTTGTGATCCTCTCAAGATCATGGTCTTATGGGAAGCACCATCTCTCACTTTGTAGGTAGAAACCTGAGTTTGATCCTACTGCAGATTTAAATAAGACTGCTCTTGTGCGGGTTCAATTACCAGGACTCCCACTTGATTTTCGGGATGAGTAGGTTTTTCAATGGTTTGGGAATACATTTGGGCATCACATGTCTATAGATAATATGACCAAGACAAGATCTAGGTTAGTTTTTTCTTGTTTTGTGTGATGGTTGTTGTTAAAAATAATCTTCCTAACTTTATTACCTTGCAATTCAAGTTGGGAAGTTGGACCTAGGAATTATTTTATGAGAATTCCATAATTTATTATCAAAAATGTTCTAAACCTAAACACCTAATATCTGAGTATAAGCCCCCCTACAAAAAAGTTTGAAATAGAAGGAAATATGCACGTCCACTATCTCTACGGTTGTCAAAAAGGTGTCTGATGGGGATGGCTCGGAGGTTGAAAGTGATGAATACCCTTTCATTCAAGGGCTCCTCAAGATGATGGAAACCCCCAATAATTCTTCCCAAGGGGATAAAAGTAGTAAAACTTCCAAAAAATTGAATCCCATCTTGAAGGGGATCTTCTTCCCCATTCTCCTAATAACACTTCTTAGGGCCTAAGCTAAGCAATATTGGGAAAATGGGACCCCTAGAAGAAGGGGAGATTCCCCTTCCCTCTATCCCTCATAGTTGCAATATTGTAGATGAGGTCCCAACTCCCATCACTCCTGGCATTTGTAATTCTAGTGGGAAACATGTGCCTACCTAATCCCCCCTTACCCCCCAACCCCCCCACCAGTGGGCCATATAGCCCTCTCTCCTTGTATGGTGCAGACCTTCTCTTCACCTAGAGCTTCCTCTAGTGGTTGTGCCTGAATTGGTGATTATGGTTGGTTTACATAGAAGAGGAAAGCTAAGAATAAGAAGATTGATGTGGGTGTGAAACCAAAGACAAGACATCCATCATAGAGACTCGCCAAGCATAAGGAACTGGTAAGGTAAATCACTAATGGAAGGCAAAGGACCTTGAATCATTAACCAAAATTAAAAAATGGAATTCCTCTCATGGAATATGAGGAGCTTAAATAGCTCCCAAAAATAGTTTGCCCATAGGGACTATATTTTAGGAAAAAAGAACTAATAATTTGCTACTTCAAGAAATTAAGATGGCATATAGCTCTTTCAACACTATTTTAGGAAACATTTGGCTGAACTCCACCCTTTTTATAAGTAATGCTAATGGGGCCTCTAGGGGAGTTGTCACTATGTGGGATCCTATGAAACTGGGAGGCTCTATTATCTCTTCCTCAATCAGTTCTTTAATTGTTAGGTTTGCCTCTCAATCTAACTCTTGGTGTCTTGTTAATGTGTATGCCCCCAACACCAAGATTGAGCATTTGGTACTTTGGGATGAGATCTCTTCCTTGATCCAACATGATCAAGATTCTCATTAGATTGTGGTAGGTGATTTTAATTCCCCTCTTTTTCCTTCAAAGAAAATGGGAAGTCTAGCTGACTATTTTCATGGTATGGCAGATTTGGTGAACTTGGATATAATCATAGGAAGGGGGAGCACCTAGTACAAGTTTGGTTGGACAGGTTTTTGGTCTCAAGTAATTGGGACATTGGATATAATGACACTCTTTATGTCCTCCCTAGGACAATGTTGAATCATAACCCCATTCATCTAGAATGGATTGATAGACCTATCAGAGGACGCATCCCATTTTTCTATAGAATCATGTGGACAATGTGTCCAAAGTTCAAATATTGTATCTCTAACTGGTGGAATACCCCAATTCAAGGAACCCCTATGTACAGAGTTCCTCAAAAACTTGATTGGATAAGGAAGAACATGAAAGGTTGGAACAAATTCATATTTGGAAATATATTTGCTAAGAAGAAAGAAATTAAGTCTAGATTGGTTGCTATTAAGGAACAGATGGTAAATGGGGATTCATCAAAGTCTAATCATAGGGCAGAGGAAAGTCTAAGAGAGAAGTGGATGGAAAATCTAGGATAAGAGGAAATTTATTGGAAATAGAAGTTCAGGGTGTAGTGTTTGAGAGAGAGTGGCAAAATTTTGACCTTCTTCCATAAGTCTGCTAGAAAACATAGGAGGAGAAATATGATTTTAAGTCTTAGGGATGACTCAAACCACTAAATCAAGGATGACAATCAATTGGGAACTCTAGCTTCAAGTTATTTTTGTAACACTTTTAGAGGAGAGAGTAGAGTCAGGAATTTACTATTGGAAGACCAATTACTTCAATGCCTTCCTAATTCTCTAGATGGTGTTGATAATGCATTGATTCTAGCACCAGTTATTGATGATGAGGTTAGGAATGCATTTTTTTCTATGGGGGCTTACAAATTCCTAGGACCTGATGGCTTCCCTCTTGCTTTTTTTAGAGTTTTGCGATATTATATTGGGATTTTATGTGACCATCGCAGCTAAGGATTTCATTAGGATTGGTTAACTATTGAAAACACTGGACAATTCTTATATTGCTTTGATTCCCAAAATACAAGAGCCCCTAAGACTATCAAAATTTTGACCCATCAGCTTATGTAATACTGTTTATAAAATCTTCTCTAAGATTTTGGTGAACAAGATTAAGTGTTTCCTGGATAGTCTGATTAACTGCTACCAAAAGAGGTTTGTTCCTAGAAGGCAAATTCTTAATGTTTGTGATTAATACTCATGAATTTATTCATTCTATGGACAAATATCATCAATGAAGGATGATTCTCAAACTTGACATCTCTAAGGTGTATGATAGATTTAATTGGCTTTGTTTTCGAAGTCCTTAGGAAACTTGGTTTTGGAGATAGATTAATCAGCTTAATCAGAGAATGTGTTACTACATTGAGGTATTTTGTACTAGTTAATGGAGTTCCTAGGGGTTTGTTGGTTCCCAAATCAACAGATCCCCAAACCCTAAAGATTTAGCCACTTTCTTATCAACAAGTTCAAGGTTGGATTTGGCGAACGAACGAGATCCAGTCACAAGACTGAAAATCTTCTACACTTTTGGCTCTGCAAGACTAAGGCAGGTGTACCTAAGTAACATACAACTTTCAGCTCATGACATCACAAATTACAGTAAATATCCCAATGTGAATATGTGAAGGAAAGTTTATGAACTATAGATTTGGCTACAATCCTAGCCTTTCAACTCTCACTTAGCACTTGGGAATGATTTCTACACTAAACTAACTCCTAATACTAACTCCTACAATAAAAAGAAATGACACATGAGACTATTTATGATTCTGAAAACTGGGTGCATGCCCATGACCAGCTCCAATCTTAGGGCAACGAAGTCAACCCTCAACATGTAGACATTAAACCCGAATAGTTTAAACTATAACCAATAAGTTCTCAACATTAATGCATTACATCAACACCCCCTATTATAGTTTCATTGCAGCCATTCTTAATTATCCCACATGCACATAACATTATTTATTTATCATGTAAAAAGCATTTTAATCTCTCCCTTGAATAGAAGCAAAAAAACAGATAAACACCAGGACTTGCTGGGACAAAATAGATGATCCTTGATCATTCATTTCATAAAACAAAGTCAATACATGCTGGAGACAACTACAAGAAAATATTAAAACATTTCTTGCATTCTGGCTATAAACTATTCAATTCACAAAACACCTACTAGTTGAAAATATAACTCTAACATACTCTAATCTTTGCACTATACATGGAAGCCTTGCTTCTAGAAATCTGAAAAAATTACATCAGAATCCTCCCAAAAATGAGGAGAAGAGAAGACAAAAATACACAATGAAGAAAACCCTAAAAGAAACCCTAAAGGATTCCAAAAAATGACACATCTCCTCTTCTTTGTTGACTTTTAAATTTTTAAAATATGCATTTTCTCCTCTCGAATTTTGCCTTTAATCTGCAACTTTAATTCTATTGAAGACACTTGGAAAATCTGGAAAAAGTTCCATCACTCGCACATTTTTGCTCGCATGCTTGCACACAAAAGCTAACATACTTCAGCTCACACCTTCTTTATGACAAATAAAGTTAAAAAATTTTGTATCATGCCTTCGATTTTGTCTAAAAATTTCCTCTTTTGGGCACCTAGTTGTAGCATGTATCTTCTCTTTGACTAAAATTAGAAATTTTCCCTCTTGGTGGCTATCATTTTGTGTACATTTCTCTTTTGATGAAAACACACTCCAAGTATGATGGGAGAAATGATCAATAGTTGCACATCATTTGCCATGTAGAATGTTTTACATTTCCAAAACATAGCTCGTCATCTTAAAATAAAACCATTTCACTTTAGGTGAAAGTAATATCCCTTTTTATGAGAAGAATCCTCAGATTTACTAGTAACTGTCATTTTGTTGTATTTTGACCCTATGTGCAGATATCCACCTTTGAGTGAAAATGATTTTTCCTCCTTTTTGTACTTTGAAATCTGCACCTTAATGAGATACACCTTTATATGATGAAAGCATTTCATTGTAATACTTGGTAAAATCAATGACATTCTCATTTTATCTCTTTTACCATTCCCTTTTACCTTCTAGTTAATTTAAAATGATTTTTTTCCAATGTGGAAATATAATCAACTATGTCATCACAATTTTATCCTGTTCCAATTGATAATTCACTCCTTGTAATAAAATAGCTTTTCCACTTGGCATTTACCTTTCATCACAAGTGGTGCCTATTTTCCTTACTCCAATTTCCATGGAAGTATTTTACCTAAGGTTTCTATTTTACCTGCACACAATATTCTTCTTCCTTCCTATTTGGTCTCCAAGGAGATCTTTTACTTGGGTAAGAACAAACTACAATTATTCACACCTTATGAAAATAAGGTTTACCCCTTATTGAACACTTTTCCTAAAACAATGCCTCCCAATGAAAACATTTTTTATTTCTATTACTTTCAAACAATATTTGGGAACAGATAAGAAAACAAATCCCATGAAGTCATTGCCCTTACTTCTAGTAGTCTGCTCACAATATCCAATGCCTATTCACATCATTTCGCAGGTCATCAAATTGGAAACATAATGTCTCCTACTAAAAACAAAAATTCAAATTCCACTATAACAACATCCATTGATCTGCATACTGAGCGCATAAAATAAATGCTTCTATTTTTCTAGCGCAACTATATGTGCATACCCTGTGCAAAAGCTCCATTTAGCATTTCACATCTTCCATGTGTATTCCATTTGTGCGCCCTGAACACCAAAAGAATACAATGCCCACCACACAGATTTTATTGGCATCTTGTTTCATCAATCTGTATTCGCAAAAGGATGCAACTCTATAAAAATTTATGCCTCATGTCAATAGTGGCGTTGCATTTTTTATTTCTCATAGAACTCCCTCATTCATATCACTTCCCTCATGTTGTCTTACAAATTCTTAAGTCAATGCCTCTGAAACCTCTAGCCGATACATAATGTGTGGCTTCGCTGAATACAAAACCCACAACTACCACACCACACTTATTGTGGTAAAAGATGTCAATACAAGGTTGTTGAACTCAACCACACTTCTATGTCTCACACTGGTTGAAATCAACTTCCTCAACATATGTGCTCTTAGTAATACTGTGCATTCAATGTTTCAAGTTATAGACAAAATGACCCTCTCTAAACACCACCTTGGGCCACATCACAGTCCGCACTAAGAAAATAAATATAGTTCCCTTCTATTAAAGTTATGAGATACCAATAAGATATGTTCACATGGCCATACTAAGTGCATCACCTGCACCATCCTACTCTTGTTCAATTATCTTTCAATCTCTTCACTTGTCATTGCTCTCAAGGAACACCCCCATCCTACATGCCTCAATGGACATCATATTAAACCTGCAATATGCATCCATTTGAAACCATGTTCGACAAAAACATTCTCCTACATATAATGTTATGCCATCATTCCAAAATACACATTCCTTTGTGGCACAAGCATTTCGCATGCTATATCCATGTGTTTCTAATAAAGATTTTACCTCTACATTTGTTAATGTTTGAAATCTTTTCGAGATCTGTCTTGAAGGATACCCATGAATCACACTCAAATGACGCATGGTGGTACCTCAAATAGTATTGTGTAGCATGGCAGATCTAGCACAATAGTTCTATGATTATGGCACTAAACCACTTTATTCTTATGCAACAGTGAGGACGAGGCATTACATAAAGCATGCCATTTTTTATTGATGGATTTAGAAAAGCCTCTGAGTCTGACGATATCTCAAAGCCATATGAGAAACTAATACTAATTGCAAAATTTAGTGAAGGCCCTGTTGCCACATCTCTATCGGCCTAGCAAAAACCCTAACATTTTGTCTTCTTGCATACTCCCAGATTGCCCTAATCTCTTTCTTTTTATTTGCCCCACAGTGTTTTTATCCTTGCCTTGATCATCTCGTGGGGTGGCAGGGGTAACCCTCTCCTTGCATATGCGCTCACCCCGCACTACCTTTTCTCTACCTAATTTGATTTTGTGGGGTGGTGGGGGGAGACTAAGTCTCCTTACCCTATTAACCCGTAGCACTTCCTAATGAATAATGATGAACAGTAAATACTCAACAGATACTGAGAGGGGGGGGGTGAATTAGTATGGACAAAAACTTCTTCAACAACTTAAACTGCAAAGACTGCACTAACTGGTAAACAATATCACCAATCTAAATCAAGGCACTACCGGTAAAACATAGTATGACTGTAACATACATAAACCGGTAACACTTAGATCTTCACAAAACCTAATATCTCATTTCCACTTCACCCATATTCTTAAACAAGTAATACATCAGAAATATAATGACCAATGGATCAGCTTGCATTACCGCTTAACAGAAAACACTAAAACATCACATGAAAAAGTATCACACATGACACACTTATTTTTCACATGGAAACCCAACTGGGAAAACCCATGGTGGGGATGAATAGCCACAAGTTGTTCTTGAACTCTTCTGAAGTCTGCTCTATTAGGAGCCTAGTCCGGTTAAAGACTTCACAACAAGTTCTACTAGGAACCAATCCTACTAGGGATCACCCGGTTAAGGGATGGCTAAATACCCAGTTAGAGGTTAAAACCCTGTTAAAGGTTACCTTGTTAGAGGATTTGAAGAACTCAATGATTTTGAGTCACCCTGTTAAAGGATTTACAAAAATTCTGTTAAAGCTACCCAGTAAAGGGATTTTCCATCTGTTGAAATGGTTAGAAGTCAATAGGTAATACACTGATCTGATAACAACACTTAATGCCAAGGCATATCCACTTAAGTTCTTTTACATTTGCAATTACACTCTGCAAGTATCTACTCACTTCTCTGGTCTGGCAAGAATCACCTCACATACAATCATTTGCCAACAACTTCAAATAAAAATCATCATCCACCTTATAGACAACAATTAGGTCGGTAGCCAAAATCTAAAACCCTAAGCATCTAGGTTAACAATACAGTCGGTCCAATCCTGACAGTTTAATCACATTACATAGAGTAAAACAATCTTGAACAAATCTCAAGACGTTCTCCATCGTCCATTCTTCACCGCTTCTAGAAGCTGATAACCCATCACGCGCTCCCCACCATTTACTAAGATTTTGCTCATTCCCGAGGTGGATAGAATCAATCTTCTTCATGCAATATTCTCAAGAAGATCCTTCATGCACACAAGGCTGACGTGGCAACATGATCTAATCTTCATTTCAATGCTAACTCATCACAAGATGTCATTGGTCGAATCACACAGACTTAGAATGCATCAACTAGAAACCCCAATACAAACTTTCCATATACCGGTTCACACAATCATACCGGTTCACTTGCTGGTTCACCTACTTCAATATACTAGTTCATACTTCAACATATTGACATCATCTTCAATATACCAGTTCATACTTCAGCATATTGACATCAATGACAACATACAATCCCATCATGTCATCAAACTCTGCACATATGCCAACAATCTCCCTCTTTGACATTGATGGCAATACACAAAGATATATCTACATCTTCTTCCATATTATATGTCTTCAATACTATAGATATCTTCTCTGCTTCACATCTTCTCCCCCTTTGACAACAATGCCAAAGTGGAGGCATAAGAATCCATGATCTACTATGCTGCTCCCCCTGAGGAGTAGCATCCTTCAACACATCAATCCTGAAAATATTTGACAATGCAATACCTGACTGATGTGGAGCACATACCTTTAGTTCACCTCTTGAAGGGGCAGCACCCCCAATTCACCTCTTAAGTAGGTAAATGTAGCCTTTGGTAGAGGCTTGGTGAATATATCTGCTAACTGCTCTTTAGTGGAAACATGTTTTAATACAACCTCTTTGTTCTGAACTTTCTCCCTCAAGAAATGATACTTGAGCTCGAAGTGCTTGGTTCTAGCATGCAATATCGGATTCTTGGAAATATTAATTGCACTTGTGTTATCACAAAATACACTCACCGGTTCAGATACAAGGACTTTGAAACCACTTAATACATGCTTCATCCAAATTGTCTGAGTGCAGTTCATAAATGTTGCTACATATTCTGCTTTTGTTGTGGACTGAGAGATACAACTCTGCTTCTTGCTCATCCATGAGACTAGTCTACCACCAAGAAAGAATGCACAACTGACTGTGCTCTTCTGGTTGTCCACATTACCAGCCCAATCGACATCGGTAAATACTTTGAGATTGAAATCATTACTGTATGGATACCACGATCCATAATCTATAGTTCCCTTCAGATAACTAAGAATCTGCTTGATTGCTACCAAGTGGGATTATCTTGGACTTTTCTGAAAACGTGCAACAATGCCCACTGCAAGTGCAATGTCTGGTCTGCTATGTACTACATAGTGCAACTTACCAATCATTGACCGGTATTCCTTCTCATTCATCAACACTGAGTCATCTTCTTTTGACAATTTACAACCGGTCATCGTTGGTGTACCAACCAGTTTGTTGTCTTCCATGCCAAAGGTCTTCAACACCTCTTTGACATACTTGGATTGAGTGATAAAGATACCATATTTCATTTGTTGCATCTATAGTCCAATGAAGAACTTAATCTCTTTGATTAGTGACATCTCGAATTCCTTCTTCATTTCATCTGCAAACGCATGGCTCATCTTGTCATCTCCACCAAAAATTATATCATCAACAAACACTTCACACATCAGAATCTGATCTCCTTCTGTCTTCAGATAGATATTGCTATCTTCACTTGTTCTTTCAAATACAATCTTCACAAGATGGGAATGTAAGCATTCATACCATGCTCTAGGTGCTTGCTTCAATCCATACAAGGATTTATGTAGCCTACACACCACATCATTGTCTTCTGATAGGGCAAACCCATCTGGTTTCTCTATATACACTTCCTCTTCAAGTATTCCATTTAGGAATGTAGATTTCACATCCATCTGATACACTTTGAACCCCTTGAAGGTTGCATATGCAAGTAGCATTTGAACTCCTTCCAAACTAGCTACTGGAGCAAAGGTTTCTCCATAGTCTTCTCCTTCTTCTTGAGCATATCCCTTACATACCAATCTTGCTTTGTTTCTTACCACTATGCCATATTCATTCAGCTTGTTTCTAAAAACCCATTTGGTGCCAATAACATTTTTGTGCTCTGGTCTGGGTACCAAAGACCATGTACCATTCTTTTCTATCTAGTCAAGTTCCTCTTCCATAGCCTTAATCCAGTCTTCATCTTTCTGTGCATCTTTAAATATTTTAGGCTCAAATTCAAAAATCATGCAAGATTTCTCTCTGACCTTTCTTCTTGTAAGTATTCCTGCATCCTTATCCCCTATGATCTGCTTTGGATCATGATGCAACTTTACATACCTAGGAATGATCTTAACTAATTCCTCTTGCTTTTCCTCTTCATCCTCATCTTCATCAACATCTACATCAGCATCTACTGGTGTAGGAGCACTGTTACTTGAACTTGGTTGTTTTGCAACTGGTTCCCAGAAGGCTACATTTAGTTCATCTACCGCTAGCTCACTATTGGTTTCCTCAGGTTTCTCAGAGGTTTCATCAACTCTAATATTGATACTTTCAACAATTCTCTGATTCCTATTGTTAAAACACTTGAGAGCTTTTCTCTTGGTGGAATACCCTAGGAATATTCCCTCATCACATTTTGCATCAAACTTGCTCTGGTATTCACTTCTCTTGATATAACACTTGCTACCAAACACTCTAAAGTAGCTTACTACTGGATTTTTACCAGTCCAATACTCATAAGGATTTTTATCCTTACCTTTCTTGATGAGTACCCGGTTCATAGTGTAGACTACACTAGTCACCACTTCTCTCCAAAAAGTGTGAGCAACCTTCCCTTGAATCAACATCATTCCGACAGCTTCAACTACAGTCTGGTTGTTCCTTTCTTCTAGGCCATTCTGCTATGCATTCTGGGGGAAGACAATGTAAAGTGGAAAAATCGAACCCTAGTTGTTCTCCCCCCCCAACTCCAAGGAGAGAGAAGGGAGAGTCACTAGGGTTGATGGTTTTCACTTAGGAGAGACTTTGCATTCAAAAGAGGGGTTGAAACCCACAAGATCCAATCCCATGCAATGCAAGACTGGATTTTAAATGAGTTTCAAGGGTTAAGACATCAAGGATACCTCTTTTGTAAAGAATGTAGATAGAATGATTGAACTAGAAATGCATGTAAAGTAAGAAAGATTCGCTTATAAACAAAGATAGGGATACGGGATGAAGCTAGGAACCTGGAATTAGTAGTAAAATGTCGAGACAATGTTGTTCTGCAAATTTGAGTGAAAGTTGACAGGACGATGGCGCTCCGAGTGCACACGGTCCTCCGAAAAATCCGCGAAACGAAGGGGGCTCTATTTGTCTCTGCACAAGGATTCCAGATCTTCAATTATAGCCACGTACATGCAACCTACACACAGAAAAGAGAGGACGATTGGGGGGTTAGGGATTAGGGGTTTGCCTTTAGGTCAAACCCTGGTTTTGGAATTAACCAAGAAATGAGAATGTTGTAAATGTAAATGTTTGTAATGTAAACAAGTACTGATACCTTGTTGTAAGAATGTTTGTATTCTTACATGCGAAGGTGTAATGAATGTTGTATGTTATATGTTGTAGGTGATCTCCTCTTCAATGGTTGAATCCTTGTCTTGAATGCAACACTTAGCCTTGAATGGAGATTTAGAATGCTCAATTGCTTGAAGGAATGCTTGAATGCTTGAATGTTTGAATGTTTGAATATCGCTTCCGCCTCTTGCGCACATATGTTTTCCTCTCCTTTTCTGGAAGAGGAAATGAAGTTTATATACTTGTCAATTAGGGTTGAGAGACTGATTTTCCTGACCTTAGGCCGACCTAGAAACAATATTTTCCAATTTACAAACTTAAAGACCCGATGCCCAACAAGAGACCGGGCCCAAAATAGGGCCAGGGACCAAGGCGTTGGGCGCCATGGTCCTGGGGGACCAGGGCACTGGGTGCCCTAGTCCTGAAGGACCAGGGCACTCGGCGCCATGGTCCCACCTCCCGGGACAACAGGGTGCAAGGAGGGATCAGGCCGAGGTGCAGAAAATGCAGTTTTTGGTGTCACAAGCAGGTTTCGAGGTCTCCATTCAGGTTCAACATTGCATCACCATCGTGAAGACCCAAATGCAGTTGAAATTGCAAGTGTCATAATTTTAGGACACTACATTTAGCCCCCACTTTAGCGGGAGTATAAGCGTACCCATACTTCCGGTAAAGTACAAGGAAACAACATTGAAAGACTTTCACCACATCAAGGAGGCAAGATACACCAAGCCCCCAGTGGACTAAGGATATTACGACTCCAATTGACAAAGTAAAAGGGAAGATCATGAGGGAGAACCATGACTGTTAGTACTAAGGTTCCCTCACTATGAGTCATGCAAGAAAAATACCAAAAATTTTCAAGGTAAAGCTGAATTCGCCAAGAAACTTTCAAGTATCTTGAAAAGATATGAACGGGGTGTATGCCCCCCTACGTTAAAGCGATCGCACATGCCTCACCGGGGGTGATTGCTTTAAGGTAGTGATACATATAAGAAATGAGAAAGGAGCACGTTATCACAAGGATTTAGCCCCCAAGTGTGAGATAAGTCCAAGGATAATAGACACAAAACACAAAGTACGAGGTGACTTCGCTTTCCTCGGGGTCAGTATGCTGTATGATAATTCATGTATATCATATGTATGTATGCATAATTGTTCTTCATTCCCCAATCAAGGAAGGTCACCTAGAAGAAGGGAACACATGTGTCTTTTGAGTCAACATGAGAGAGACCAAAAGAGATCTCAATGTTTTGCATCGTCCTCAAGTAGACAACACTAAGGACAACAAATAGAAGAATGAGAATAACACATAGAAGAAGTAACAAAAGAGATGAAGAGAGGACGAGAGAGTCTGCTATGCTAATGTTACTAGTCTAGCACGTCACCTACCCCCCGATCTTGCTGATCAATATTTTGGGAAGGCAGGAAACACGCTAGAGGAGGAACATCCAACACAGCAGATGGAGCTATCACAAGATCCAAACAAGGGCTATGTTCATGTTCCAAGCCACGTTGTTCTTGTCTAGGAGCTAGGATAAGTGCTTTAGAAAATTTGTTAGATAAATGGTTATCCACATCAACATATTCATATTTACTATCGGAATGAAAAGAAGTAACATTTTCATCATGAATAACATTTTCATCTATATCATCATCAAGATTTATAAAAATAGGATCTTTAATTCGCACAGGATCAAGACCATCATGCACCTTATGTTTAGGAGATTTTGGCTCAATTTTCGGCTAAGGAGAAAATGGAATAATACTAGCTGAAGGTGTTTTTGGGGATTGCAAAGTTTGAGAAGTAGCTGCCTGAGCTCTAAGATGATGCTTTCATCGGCGTTCACGTGCAGAACGATTTCGTCTAGTCTTAGCAGGAAGTTGAGAAGATTGAGGAGGAGGAATGTTCTCATCCTTATCACTTGGGTGTTTAGGTTGTGGTCTCTTAGGTTGAATAATAGGAGAAGAGGAAGGTCTCTTCTCTCCATAAGAAGAAGGAGGAGGAACTGCTCCATATAAAGGAGGAATATTTGGTTTAGGAAGAAGACCAAGTCCATCATGACGAGGAGGTATAGGTCTACTTTTAGAAAGTTTATTAGGCATAGGCATAGTCACATTCATAGGGATGGGTTGGGAATCTTCTTGAGGAAAGACATTAGTTTTATCTTTCAAAGGACGAACTTCCTTCTCAAGAACGATAGGAATATCAAGTTTGGGTGTTCTAGGTTCACTTAGAGATAGGATCATATCTTTTTTCCACTTTTGATAAGATTTGAAAAGATGATCACTTCACAGTGGAAGAGATTGGAATTGTTTAGCCCAAAAATAATCAATAGGAATGCTAGAAGTTCTTTCAGCTGGTTTAAAGAGACTATGATTGACAGTAACAACTTCACCACTATGGGGAAATTTCAAGCACTTGTGAATAGGAGAAGCAATAGCTTTCATGGAAGATAGCCAAGGATAGCCTAGCTTCACATGAAATTGTTCGGACGATGGAATAATGGCAAAGCTCACATCAAGGGATTTGTTATGGACCTCAATAGGTAATGTAATAGAACCAATTGCAGGAGAAGAAAATGCATCAAATAGTTTCACAACCACATTTTTTTCATCATAGATCACTTGATTCAATTGCAAAGTAAAAATAAATTCTTCAGTAATGACATTAACCATACAAGAAGGATCAATAAGCACTCCACGGCAAGGTGTATTCTTGACTTTTGCAACTATATATAAAGGACCATCAGGTGCCCTGATAGTTTCACTAGAATCAAATGTGATGGAAAGTTCTTTAGGGATTTTCTGTTGTTCCACAAAGTTAATCACATTCGGAGTCATAGACACAAGATCATCAGGTGAGACAAAGGAATCATTAGTATCAATCACATTAGAGGTATGAGAAGGTAATGGATCAGTAAAAATCTTAAGATTTTGGTTAGGAGGAGCTACAGATGTGTTGCCTTTATCATTCACACCAGAAACAGAGATAGTATTATTATCAATCAAAACTTGAATTTTACCCTTTAAAGCAAAACAATTTTCAATATCATGACCAGGTTGACGATGAAATTGAAAAAAAGATTTGTTATCAAAATAGGGTGAATTAATCTTTGCAGGATCTATTTGCCTTATAGGAGGGAGAGTAAGCACATTTTGTTCCAATAACTTATTCATAATACTATGCAATGATTCATTCAAAGGAGTAAACTTTCTTTCTTTCTTGAAAAACTTAGAAATAGGAGGCACACTTGATGCTGCATTCACATTGTTGTTGATGATGTTTTCATTGAATTTAATGGGCTCTCTATTCGGTTTAAACTTCCCAAATGGTTGTTGACTACTATCACCCTTATCACTCGGAGCCATAGGATTTGCTTGTTCCATTCGACTCACAGTCAGTTGATAATTGTGAAGAGTTGCACACAACTGTTGGAAAGAAGTAAACTCAGAAAACAGAAGTTTTTCTCTAATATCTTTTTGTAAGTTAGAAATAAAGATTCTTTGAATATCATTGTCAGGTACTGGAAAAGAAATTTGAGCATACAAATGCTTATATCTACCGATGAAATCAGTCACTTTTTCTTTAACACCTTGTTTACAATGCATTAAATCAATCAAAGTAACTTTAGGACTTATATTGTTTTGAAATTGTTGAATAAAAGCATTTGCAAGTTGTTCGAAAGAAGAAATAGAATAGGAAGGCAACGAGCAATACCATTGTAGGGCTTTATCTCTTAATTTTCTAGTAAACAGTTTTGCAAGCAACCTTTGGTCATAAGCAAAATCAGTACATATTGTTTGAAAGGTCTTAACATGTGTTAGAGGATCACCCTTACCATTATAAATCTCCAAATGCGGAATTTCAACATATTTAGGGGGAATAGCTCAAACAATGTCAAGAGAAAGTGGACTCACAACATCAAATGTGGGCACACTAGACTTAGATTGATTCATAGAGGCAATTTGTTGCTATAAAGAAGAGACAGTTTGTGCAAGATTGTTAATGGTCGCTTCAGTCGAAGAGTTCATATTAGACGTGTTAGTTTGTGATGGAGGTATTATGTTATTGAAAGAAGGTATTGATTGAGAGTAAGGTGGTGGGACACTATGATAGTTAGTCATAGGAGATGATTGGAAAGGAGGAACACTACAAGGAGGAATGGAATAATTAAATGAATTACCCCCTTGCGTGGTGTTTATTTGTGGAGATGAAATAGGAACACTCATTGAAGGAATAAATGAAGAAGTTGGATTGAATAAAGGAAGAGGGTTGATTGAAGAAGAGGGATTGCCCCCATGACTGGTGATCATAGGTGGAATATCTTGTATTGAAGTAGTCATTATGTTTGATGTAAAAGTAGGTATACTAGCAATAGGAGTTGTCAAAGGAATAGAATGATTAACTTGAGTAGGAGGTTGTGTATAACCTAAAGTTTCGGCACAACTCTTCATAGGCATCACATTTGAATCCACAATGTGTGCAATACCATGCAAAATATCAATTCCATTCTTATCACTTTGAACCATACGTTTTAGACCCTTAATTAATGAAAGAGCTTCACTATCAGGGTATTCTTGAGACATCCATTGTCGAAAATCATCAAATTGGTTATCCAATTTTGAAAGTTGTTCTACAGAAACCTCATGGAGAGCTTCTTCATCATTAAGAGGATTAGAGGAATTACCCATGTCCTCGTTAAAAAGGCCATTCAAATTAGGTTCCATCTCCTCAGTAATTAAACCTTGGAAGGACTTAATTCTAAGGCTTCGTCTAACGGGAATAGTGTAAGTAGGGCTTATTGTTGTAAAACTCATGCACTAAAGAGAGAGAGAAGATTTTGAATTTTATAGGTAGCAAATTTCAATAAAATCAACCAATCTCCTAGATTTAAGCTGTTAAATACAATCAGGACAATCTCTCGAAATTTCGAAAAAAATGTCAGGGACCGTGGCGAACGGAGTGCACACGGTCCTCGCAACTTTTTTTGAAATTTTCAGGGATGAAAGATATGATGATTTTAAAGCTAATCTGAAACAATTGAGTGATTTTACGATCTATAGATAGGCCAAATTAAAGTTGCAATCTCAAAATTGAACACTACCAAGATTGTTGAAAAATGCAAAATTTGAATTTTGAAAAAGAGAGGGAAACTGAAATTTTGAATTTTATGATTTTAGAAGGAATACTGAAGCAATGCAAACTTTGAAACTTAAAAGTTGACTCGATTTCATGCAAAATTCAAATTTGAAAGCGGAAATCAGAGTTACCGCAATTAAACACTTAATTTCAAAAGTCACAAATTGTAAAGATTTGAATAAAGCACTGAAATTTCGAATGAATGCCAACACACTTTTCAGATTTAGGATAGTAAGGAACACAATTTTGATACAAATTTCAATTTCAACAATTTTTGAATGATTATAAATCTTTATCCGAGCAATCACTAGACCAATTTTGACTTTAATTTTGAAAGTGTTAGAATTGATAAAATCAGCCAAAATTCTGGATTTTAGCAGAAAAATACAGTAAGATCTAGCTCCCAAAATTTCAAAAAAAATGTCGGGGACGATGGCGCTCGGGGTGCACACGGTCCTCGCAATTTTTTTCCAAATTTTCAGGGATGAAAGATATTGTGATTTTGTTGCGGAATCCAAAGTTACAGCCGATTTGGAGGTGTTTTGATCAGTGAAATTATCAGTCAAAGGTTGAATCAAGAAGGTTTTAAAAATTAGGGTTTTGACACTTAACCACTTAATTTTTAGAATTAAAGCACAAATATGAATTGATAATTTACAATAGAAGGGTAGATCTAAAACAAGCATTAACAATTAAACATTTCACAAGCTCAATTACTAAAAAGAAAATTTTAGGGTTTTTATGCAATTAACCTCTAAAATTTGCAAAAGATCAAACATGAAAATGTAATTAAGGAAGCAAATTTTTCAGATCTAACCATGAATAATCAGAATTAGGATGTTCACATCGGGTTCACCAAAATGTAAAGCGGAAAAATCGAACCCTAGTTGTTCTCCCCCCCCCCCCCCATTCCAAGGAGAGAGAAGGGAGAGTCACTAGGGTTGATGGTTTTCACTTAGGAGAGCCTTTACATTCAAAAGAGGGGTTGAAACCCACAAGATCCAATCCCACGCAATGCAAGACTGGATTTTAAATGAGTTTCAAGGGTTAAGACATCAAGGATACCCTCTTTTGTAAAGAATGTAGATAGAATGATTGAACTAGGAATGCATGTAAAGTAAGAAAGATTCGCTTATAAATAGAGATAGGGATACGGGATGAAGCTGGGAACCTGGAATTAACAGTAAAATGTTGAGACAATGTTGTTCTGCAAATTTGAGCGAAAGTTGACAGGACGATGGCGCTCGGAGTGCACACGGTCCTCCGAAAAATCCACGAAACGAAGGGGGATCTGTTCGTCTCTGCACAAGGATTCCAAATCTTCAATTACAGCCATGTACCTGCAACCTACACACAGAAAAGAGAGGACGATTGGGGGGTTAGGGATTAGGGGTTTGCCTTTAGGTCAAACCCCGGTTTTGGAATTAACCAAGAAATGACAATGTTGTAAATGTAAATGTTTGTAATGTAAACAAGTACTGATACCTTGTTGTAAGAAAGTTTGTATTCTTACATGCGAAGGTGTAATGAATGTTGTATGTTATATGTTGTAGGTGATCTCCTCTTCAATGGTTGAATCCTTGTCTTGAATGCAACACTTAGCCTTGAATGGAGACTTAGAATGCTCAATTGCTTGAAGGAATGCTTGAATGCTTGAATGTTTGAATGTTTGAATATCGCTTCCGCCTCTTGTGCACATATGTTTTCCTCTCCTTCTCTGGAAGAGGAAATGTAGTTTATATACTTGTCAATTAGGGTTGAGAGACTGATTTTCCTGATCTTAGGCCGACCTAGAAACAATATTTTCCAATTTGCAAACTTAAAGACCCAATGCCCAACAAGAGACCGGGCCCAAAATAGGGCCAGGGACCAGGGCGCTGGGCGCCATGGTCCTGGGGGACCAGGGCACTAGGCGCCCTAGTCCTGAAGGACCAGGGTGCTGGGCACCATGGTCCCACCTCCCGGGACAGTAGGGTGCAAGGAGGGATCAGGCCGAGGTGCATAAAATGCAGTTTTTGGTGTCACAAGCAGGTTTCGGGGTCTCCATTCAGGTTCAATGTTGCGTCGCCATTGTGAAGACCCAAATGCAGTCGAAATTGCAAGTGTCATAATTTTAGGATGCTACATATAGTTGCCTCTTGATGTCATTCTCTTCATAGTACTTATTGAATTCACCAAAAGTGAACTCACCTCCTTGGTCGGTTCTAAGGCATTTGATCCTCTTACCACTTTCCTTTTCAACTAGTGCTCTGAAGGCTTTAAACTTTCCAAAAGATTCAGACTTGTCTTTCAAGAATGTGACCCACATCATTCTTGAGCAATCATTAGTAAGAATCATAAAGTACCTATCTCCCTAAACACTCCTAGTTTTCATAGGACCACACAAATCAGTATGTACAAGATCAAGTAAATTATCTGTTGTGAAAGATTTACCTTTAAAGGTTGAGGAAGACATTTTCCCCAGTTGACATTCTCTGCACAAAGGATTCTTCAGTTTGTTCAGCACAGGCAATCCTCTAACTGCCTTGATCTTACTGGCCTTCACATAATTATCAAAATTTACATGGCAGAGTCTCCTATGCCATATCCAACTGTCATCAAACTTAGCCATTAGACATTCACTGATATTTGTATTTAACTAAAATAAGTTACCTTTGGTCTGCATAGTGATGGCCATCAGTTCACCACTCTTTCCTTTTATTTTGCACACTCCATCTTTGAATTCCAGAGTGAGTCCTTTATCATTCAGCTGGGCAACACTCAAAAGGTTATGCCTGAGACCTTCTACCCAATACACATTATTAGCATTGCTTTTTCCATTTAGAGAGATGGACCCTTTTCCTTTTACCATACATGGTGCATCATTACCAAATCGGACTACACCTCCATCATATTCTTCCAAAGACAGAAACTTTCTCCGATCACCAGTCATGTGGTGAGAACATCCACTGTCAATAATCCACTCATTAGAATTATCAAAGTGGGAGATGAGAGCCTTCTTGTCTGACACATCTTCCTTAATGGCTACAAACACTATGTATTTGCTTTCTTCATCTTCTGATTCATCATTAGTGACACCTTCATCAACTGCAACAAGACAATTTCTCCTATTTCTTCCTTTGAACTTTTTAAACTTCTCTGATTTGTCCTTATTGTCATTGTTGGGATAGTTGACACCAATGTGTCCTATCCTATTGCAAGAAAAGCATTTCAAAGGGAGCTTACCTTTGTATTTTCCAGTTCCCTTAGGAAGTCTCTTGGCAATAAGAGCTTCAAACTCCATCAGGATCTCCTCATCATCCATATCTCTGCTTTGTCTGGGTTCATAGCTAGTACTAACCTCTTTTCCCTTTCTAGATAGTCTAGTAGATGCTCTAAAGGCTAATTCAGTCTTCTGAACACTACCATCATAACTGTTTAGCTCATATGCAGTCAACTTAGAAATAATGGAGTCAAGGGATACCTTTGTCTTGTCAATAGATATCAACTCCTGAATAGCAGAAACCCTTATTGCATAGACCGGTAATAAGGTTCTCAATACTTTGATAACAACAGTGGAATCATCCATTGTACCTCCTACACTCTTGATGTCTCCAACAACAGTTTTAAATCTTATCCCATAGTGTTGAATGGTCTCTCCTTCAACTATCCGCATGTCTTCAAATTTTCCTCTAAGGCTTTATTCCTTAGCTTGCTTCACATGCTCATCACCACCATAGATAGACTCCAGAGTATCCCATACATCTTTGGGATTGTCTTTGTCTTGAACATCTATAAACTCAATATCAGATAGATTGTTGATAAGAGCTTCCATGACTTGCCCATTCCCCTGAATTTCTATTCTTTGATCATCGGTGAGAGTACCGGTAGGGACAACATAAGTATTCTCAACATAGTTCAAGTGTTGAGCACCCATTCTTTTAATGTAGATCTTCATTCTGTCCTTCCATATCTTAAAGTTATCTCTGTTGAACTTAGGACCTTCCCTCTTCATCATTAGAATAGGATTTTTTCCTCAAGTGGTTAAGCTTATATCACAAAGGACCTGGAGGACGCTCTGATACCAATTGATGAATAATGATGTACAGTAAATACTCAATAGATACTGAGAGGGGAGGGTGAATCAGTATGGACAAAAACTTCTTCAACAACTTAAACTGCAAAGACTGCACTAACTGGTAAACATTCTCACCAATCTAAATCAAGGCACTACCGGTAAAACACAGTATGACTGTAACAGACATAAACCGGTAACACTTAGATCTTCACAAAACCTAATATCTCATTTCCAATTCACCCATATTCTTAAACAAGTAATACATCAAAAATATAATGACCACTGGATCAACTTGCATTACCACTTAACAAAAAACACTAAAACATCACATGAAAAAACATCACACATGACACACTTATTTTTCACGTGGAAACCCAACTAGGAAAAACCACGGTGGGGATGAATACCCACAAGTTGTTCTTGAACTCTTCTGAAGTTCACTCTGTTAGGAGCCTAGTCCAGTTAAAGACTTTACAACAGGTTCTGCTAGGAACCGATCCTGCTAGGCATCACCCAATTAAGGGATGGCTAAATACCCGGTTAGAGGAAAAACCCATGTTAAAGGTTACCTTGTTAGAGGATTTGAAGAACTTAATGATTTTGAGTCACCCTGTTAAAGGATTTACAAAAATCCTATTAAAGCTACCCGGTAAAGGGATTTTCCATCTGTTGAAAAGGTTAGAAGTCAACAGGTAATACACTAATCTAATAAGAACACTTAATGCCAAGGCAAATCCACTTCAATTCCTTTACATCTGCAATTACACTTTGCAGGTATCTACTCACTTCTCTGGTCTAGAAAGAATCACCTCACATACAATCATTTGCCAACAACTTCAAATAAAAATCATCATCGAACTTATAGACAACAATTAGGTCGGTAGCCAAAACCTAAAACCCTAGGCATCTAGGTTAACAATATAGTCGGTCCAATCCTAAACGTTTAATCACATTACATAGAGTAAAACAATCTTGAACAAATCTCAAGACGTTCTCCATCGTCTATTCTTCACCGCTTCTGGAAGCTAATAACCCATCACGTGCTCTCCACCGTTTACTAAGATTTTGCTCATTCTCGAGGTGGATAGAATCAATCTTCTTCATGCAAGATTCTTAAGAAGATCCTTCACGCGCATAAGGATGACATGGCAACATGATCTAATCTTCATTTCAATGCTAACTCATCATAGGATGTCATCGGTCAAATCACATGGACTTAGAATGCATCAACCAGAAACCCTGATACAAACTTTTCATATACAGGTTCACTTGCCAGTTCACTTACTTCAATGTACTGGTTCATACTTCAGCATATTGACATCATCTTCAATATGCCAATTCATACTTCAGCATATTAACATCAATGACAACATACAATCCCATCATGTCATCAAACTTTGCACATATGCCAACACTTCCTAATTCGCTCTGCACATGGTGTGGGGTTGCCAGGAGGATAGACCCTCTTCTCCCGCCTTCCTGCAATGTGCTTTATACTTTAACACCATGGGCTAAAATTTATGAGACTTAATAAAGTCTCAAAATATTTTGCCTTTACACCATAGTCCATGGGACCCACTACAAAAGAATTCATGTAATGCTCGCCTAAATACCCTAGAGAAACTAACCATCTAATATGCAAATAGAGATTAAAACAATTAAAAAACATATACAATGCAAAATATACAACTAACTAAGTGCATATGAATTTAACATCCATTAACAAGATAAACAATTAACCATCATGAACATATTCACCAAAGTACTATATGCAAGTGGAAATAAATACAACTCTACAATTAATCTTCCCTAGGGTATGTCAACATCATTACCTAATCTATCCATAGAGAATATTTACATCAAGAATATACCAGATTCATAAGCATAACATCATCATGATTACTACCATCATCTAAAGCATTTTTACTCAACTATCATTATCTCTTCTCATGCATACATAAGATTCTTGTCTAGACTATCTATATGCCAATAACCCCTTAGATTTGTTACCAGCTAGGGTTGATTTTGCACCAAAAGACTGACCTGTCAATACTTGATACAACCACTAAATTAAAGAATCCATAGGAGGCTATTAAACCATGTCGCAAATCCACGCAAGGGATGTTGGCTTACTGCCAACAATCCCCATCCTAGCATCACTTGTCATGGCTTGCATGATTCAAACCTGTTACCAAGCTCTGATACCACTTGTTACAAGATAGGGTTGTCATTGCACCAAAAGATCAACCTACCAATTCCCAATACAACCACTAGACTTGTAGAATTCACAGGAGGTTGTTAAACCATGTCGTGAATCCCCATAAGGGATGCTGGCCCACTACCAACAAGATTCATTTTAAAGCACTAATTCCAAATGTTCCTAATCCCAATACTTTATTCCATTTCCAATACTAATTACTACATTACTAATCCATTTCCTTAATCATAATAGACATTCACATAACACTAAATGCATATCCATAGAACCAATTCCATTAATAAGCAATATCCAAGATACAACAAGATACATCAATATGCTCACCTAATATATCATCAACCATTACATATACATCAACCATTTTACATCAAGGAGTGTAGCTCTCAACTACCAATACAATTACATCATGAATTCTACATAGACATATGCCATATGAATTATAATACATCAATCTGCTACATGAGTCCATCTAATAGCTTAAAAGATATGAATCCATTTTCACACTCAAGAGCATCCAACGAAGAACATCCCAATAGAAGAAGGCATCAAACCACCCAACCATGTGGAACCATAAGGAACCACCCCCTATGCTAGGAGATGACACAAGATTCCACTCAAACTCTAGATCTAGGCTGACACCTAACAGCCAAAGGATACAACATAAAGCTAACTCAAAGAGAAAGATATAAACACAAGACCTCCAAAGGCGACACACCAAATCAAGACTCAAGGTGCTAGGACTTACATGTAGGGAAAGAGTGTCATTGCATGAAATCATAATGGGAACCTGGGCACCTGTCCCAACATCCAAGAAGCTTATGCAGAGGCATCTCAACCTTGAAGGAGTGAGGGAGATTATCTTTCCAAGGTCACCAAGGCCTTCCCAATCCTATCCTGAATACCACCCCTGGGCAAGGAAGTGGGGCCACCATGTCCATTCCTTATCTTATTAAGATGAATTAATCTACTACCCAACCCTCCAATAATTACTTAATTATATTATCACTTGATTACAAGGTAAACTCCCAATGAGATATTATGGTGGTCTATGATGGTATGATGAATCAATAAGGATTTGATAAACTACTGAGAGGGGGGGTGAATCAGTAGATAGAAAACTGATATAAACTTTCACTAAACAAAAACAACCTCTCAAGTCAAACTCATAACTGACAAATTGCAATATCATTGTCAAGTAAACCGGTTGACTGTCATAACAGAATAATAGTAAAACAACTCTGAAACTCACAAACCATTTAACCAAAATATCTAAATACTTTACTAACAAAAGTAAAATCTCATTTCAGATTGCTGCCAGTCATCATATCATATCTAAGTGGATTTAGTTGTTAAGCAAATTATCCATATCAAACATAACCACAAAAACATTCATCACTTGACACAATATTTTTAATGTGGAAACCCAAATGGGAAAAACCATGGTGGGGATGAATACCCACAAGTATTCTGAACTCTTCTAAAGTTCGTCCTGTTAGGAGCCAAGCCTGTTAAAGCTTTACAATAAGTCCTGTTAAGAACAAATCTTGTTAGGGACCACCCAGTTAAGGGATTGACTATAATACCCTATTAGAAGCAATACCCTGTTAGGAGTAACCTCAGTAGAGGATTTGAAATCCAAGCTAATGGACCACCTAGTTAGAGGATTTACATAACACTAAGCTTGTTAGAGCTTACCCGGTTAGAGGATTTGACTGTTGTAATTGTTAGAGAACAACAAGGGTTTGTTGATCTATTTGAATAGCACTACACTTGATTGTTCAGATCCTTTTCATGCTCCTATCTGCCTTTACACATTGCAAATACATCATCTGGTTCGGCAACCAATCACTCTTACATTCAACCAAAATTGCCAACACTACAACAAATCAACTCATCAACCTTATAAACAAAACAATAGGTCAGTAACACATCACAAACCTAATTATCGCATAGAGATTACAAACAAATCGGTTCAAGTATGACCATTGGATTACATAGTAATCATTGCACATCATTCAAGACAACCTCAATCGCTCCTTGATCACTGCTTCATTGAACTTTGTAACTCATCACACAGTTTCCATTACATGCAATGACCTTGTTCATTCCCAAGACAAAAACCATTATGTCTTTGCACCAAAAACCATTTGAAACTCTTCTCATACAACATGCATACATGTCATAATCATTACCGCTCATCATTTGATCATAAACCAATACAACCAATTCACCAAACTTCATCGATTAGTGTTTATCATATCAACAGGTAGGGTTTACCAGTTGATCTCACTTCTTCTCTAGTAATATTGGTTTCCTTCACAAGCTCTCTTACCGGTTACGATTCCCTTCACTAGCTCTTTCTACCTGTTTCAAAACAATATTATACCAATATTATTACAAAATCATTACCGGTTAATTGACATCAATAACAACATAACATTTCATTAATGCAATCTTCATGCAAATTCAAACAATCTCCTCCTTTGGCATTGATGGCAATACAAGTATCAATATCCTTGATTGCTATGATTGTGAATAGGAATCTTGGTTTACATTTTACCGTATACTCTCCTTCAACTGAGTCTTCATGTCTTCAACTAGTAATTGGCTATAGATCTTATCTTTGTCAATCATACAATTCTTCTCCCCAATCATATAGTTCTTCTCCCCCTTTGACAACAATGCCAAATTGAAACTAAAACATGCAGTGTCATACTTCACTGTTCTGCAACATCAACCTACAACTTGATGCTCCCCCTATGGAATAGCTCCACTCTACACCAATCCTACTTCAAGATTCTTCAATTAGCTCTGGGACTGATGTATTCCACATCATGCTCAATTGACTTCATGTAGGGGCACAACCCCTAGCTGACCTCTAAGATACTCAAAAGTAGTCTTAGGCAGAGGTTTAGTAAAGATATCTGCTAGCTTCTCCTTTGTAGATACATGCTCCAATAACACATCTATGCTCTGCACTTTCTCTCTCAAGAAATGATATTTCAGATCAATATGCTTGGTTCTAGCATGCAAAACAAGGTTCTTTGAAATATTAATTGCACTGGTGTTATCACATAAAATCCTTACTGGATTTATAATCTTCATCTTGAATCCTTCCACAATGTGTTTCATCCAGATAGCCTGGGTACAATTCATATATGCTGCAACATACTCAACTTCAGCAGTGGGCTGTGATATACAACTCTTCTTCTTGTTTCTCCATGAAACAAGTCTTCCTCCAAGTAAGAATGCACCACCGGTTGTACTCTTCCTATCATCAACATTACCTACCCAATCTGCATTTGTATAAGCCTTCAAATAAAAGTTACCTACATATGGATACCATAAACCATAGTCAATAGTACCTTTCAAATATCTGAATATCCTCTTGGTTGCTATTAAATGTGTCTCCTTTAGATTCTTCTGAAATCTGGCAACTAAACCAACTGCATGAGCAATATCTAGTCTACTGTGAACAACATAATACAATTTCCCTATCATTCACCTATACTCCTTTTCATCAACAGATGCAGCTTCACCCTCCTTAAACAATTTACAACTTGTAACCATTGGTGTCCCAACTGGTTTACAATCACTCATTCCAAATGTCTTCAATACCTCTTTCACATACTTAGACTATGTGATAAAAATACCACTCTTCATCTGTTGAATTTGCAAACCTATGAAGAATTTTATCTCTCCCACTAGAGACATTTCAAATTCATTTTTCATCTCATTTGCAAAGTCATCACTCATGTCATCATTGCCTCCAAATATGATATCATCCACAAACACTTCACTAACCAGTATCTTATCTCCTTCAGATTTGAGATATATGTTGTTGTCTTCACTGGTTCTCTGAAAACCTATCTTCACCAGGCTTGCATGAAGCCTTTCATACCATTCTCTTGATGCTTTCTTCAAACCATATAGTGCCTTGTGCAATTTACACACCATATTCTTTTCATCAATCAAAGCATAACCATCTAGCTGCTCAATGAATACTTCTTCTTTGAGTATTCCATTCAAAAATGTTGACTTCACATCCATCTGATATACTTTGAAACCCTTATATACTGCAAAAGCAAGTAAATTCCTGACACCTTCTAATCTAGCAACTGGTGCAAAAGTATCACCATAGTCGTCACCTTCTTCCTGTGCATATCTTTTGCATACCAATCTAGCTTTGTTTCTAACTACTGCTCCATCTTCATTCAGTTTGTTCCTGAATACCCACTTAGTACCTATCACATTTTTATTCACCAGTCTGGGTACTAGGGTCCATGTGTTTTTCTTCTCAATCTGGTAAAGCTCCTCCTCCATAGCTTTAATCTAGTGATCATCTCCAAATACTTCCTTAGTAGTTCTAGGTTCAATAGTGGAGATCATGCAAGAATTTTCTCTTATTCTTCTTCTGGTTAATACTCCAGCATCTTTATCTCCAATAATCTGGTTAAGATTATGATTGAGTCCCACATACCTTGGAATAATATGATCATTTCCTTCAGGTTCTTCTTCTTCATTATCATAACCTTCTTCTGAATCTACCTATTCTAGTTGAACTGGTACTACAACATTCACTTTATCAACTTCTGGTTTAACCGGTTATGGTTCCAAAATCAGAATACAAGGATCTTCATCCTTCTTCTCCTCACTGGTTTTTTCTGAGACTTCGGGATACTCATCCACTCGAACATCAACACTTTCAATGATTCTATATGTCAGGTTGTTGTAACATTTGTAGGCCTTACTCTTGGTGGAGTAACCAAGGAATATGTCTTCATCACTTTTAGCCTCAAACTTTCTAACATAGTCACCTCTCTTAATAAAACATTTACTGCCAAAAATATTAAAATAACTATTAGGTGATCTACCATACCGGTATTCATAAGGAGTCTTGTCCTTGCCTCTCTTAACCAATATACGGTTCATAGTGTAGACAGTTGTGCTGACAGCTTCTCTCCAAAAAGTTTTTGCTACTCCTCCTTGTATAAGCATCATTCTAGCAGCTTCATTAACTGATCGGTTGTTCCTCTCTGCAATACCATTTTGTCATGGTGTCCTCGGTGTAAAAAGTTGCTTCTTTATTCCATTATCTTCACAATATCTAGTGAATTCCTCTCAAGTAAATTCACCACCTTAATCAGTCCTTAGACACGTTATCTTCTTACCACTTTCCTTTTCAGCTAAGGCCCTGAATGCCTTGAACTTACTAAAGGCTTTTGTTTTGTCCTTCAGGAATGTAACCCACATTATTCTTGAGCAATCATCAGTGAAGATAATAAAATATCTGCCACCTTGAATACTTTTAGTCCTTATTGGTCCACAAAGGTCTGTATGAACCAAATATAACAGATGTTCTGTTGAAAAAGATTTGCTCTTAAAAGTTGAGGATGTCATCTTTCCCAACTGACATTCCTTACATAGATCATTCACCGATTTGTCCAACTGAGGCAAACCTCTTACCGACTTGGACTTACTGACCTTAACAATCTTACCAAAATTTATATGACAAAATCTCTGATTCCAAAGCCAACTATCATCTACTTTAGCAATTAAATAGTTGTTGACTTTAGGATTCAAGTGAAATAGGTTACCTTTAGTCTTCTTTCTGGTTGTAATCGGTTCACCTTTGCTCCCATAGATTTTGCACATTCCATTCTTGAGTTCCAATGGATAACCTTTGTCATTGAGTTGAGCTACACTTATAAGATTGTGCTTTAATCCTTCAACCTAGTAGACATCATCTACACTTCTTTTTCCATTAAGAGAAATAGTTCCCTTTCCTTTTACCATGCAGGGTGAGTCGTTTCCAAATCTTACAACTCCTCTATCAAATTCCTTCAAAGTACGAAATTTACTCTGGTCACCGGTCATGTGGTGTGAACAACCACTGTCAATGATCCAATCATCAAAATTATCCATGCGAGAAACTAATGCTTTCTGATTGGATGTTTCCTCTTTAATGGCAACAAAGACAATGTCTTCATTAGCATCTCCCTCAAATTCCTCATAAGTGATACCACCATCTACTACAATGAGACAATCTCTTTTGCCTTTTCCTTTGTACTTCTTGTACTTCTCACGCTTATGCTCATTGTCACCATTAGGACAGTTAGCTGCAATGTGTCCAATCTTGTTACATGAAAAAAATTTCAAAGGTAATTTACCTCTGTACTTATTGGTACCTCTGGGCAATCACTTGGCCAACAATGCTTCACGCTCAATCAAATTGTCTTCATCATCAACTTCTCTGCTAGATCTAGATTCATAGCTGTGATTGACATCTCTACTTTTCCACATAGGAGGGTTAGAAACTGAAGCTCTAAATGCAGATTCGGATTTCTAAACACTACCATCATAACCATTTAATTCAAATGTAGTAAGCTTACCAATGATGGAGTCAAGGATTACCTTAGTTTTTTCAATAGATTTTAGCTCCTAAATGGTTGCAACTCGGATAGCATAGATCGGTACAAGGGTTTTCAACACCTTACTAACCACTATGCCATCTTCCACTTTACCACCAACACTCTTGATCTCACCAACTAGCTCTTTGATCCTCTGACCATACTATTGTATATTCTCACCTTTAGCCATCTGCATGTCATCAAATTTTCTTCTTAGCCTCTCTTCTTTGGGAATATTCACATTCTCATCACCACAAAAGATTTATTCAAGTTTCTTCCACACCTCATATGCAGTCTCCAGACCATGGACATCAACATACTCTGAATTAGACAAAGAACTGATAATGGCCTCCAATGCTTTATTATTTTCTTGTTACTCTTTCTTCTGATCATCAATCATAATCCCACTAGGTGCAACACATTGAGTACCTACATGTTCCCAGTATTGACTTCCTAGACTCTTGATATATATTTTCATTCTATCACTCCATATTCTGTATTTTTCTCTATTAAACTTCAGACCTGCTTTCTTCATCATGTTCTTCAAGATATTTACCTCAAGCTATTAGGCTTAGACCTTAGAAGACCTGAAATGCTCTGATACCAATTGATGGTATGATGAACCAATAAGGATCGGGTAAACTACTGAGAGGGGGGGTGAATCAGTAGATAGAAAACTCATATCACCACTTCATTGAACTTTGTAACTCATCAAGCGGTTTCCATTACATGCAATGAACTTGGTCATTCTCAAGACAAAAACCGCTATCTCTCTATGCCAAAAACCATTTGAAACTCTTCTCATCCAACATGCATATGTGTCATAATCATTACCTCTCATCATTTGATCATAAACCAATACAACCAATTCACCAAACTTCATCGGTTAGGGTTTAGCATATCAACAGGTAGGGTTTACTAGTTGATCTCACTTCTTCTCTAGTAATACCGATTTCCTTCACAAGCTCTCTTACCGGTTACAATTCCCTTCACTAGCTCTTCCTATTGGTTTCAAAATAATACCAATATTATTACAACATCATTATCGGTTAATTGACATCAATGATAACATAACATTTCATTAATGCAATTTTCATGCAAATGCCAATAATCTAGACCCCAAGTAACATGGCTATCTGCTCCTTGCAACCTCAGTCACTCACTTGGAAACCCACTCCTCCTAGTATGCACCTAGACCTTAGGGTGACAACACATACAACATAATATAACAACCAAGGGCTCTCAACAATACATTACTGGATCATCCCGGGTTCTAAATTGGATGAAAGGCAACAATTACAATCATAGAAACCTCATAAGAAAAATGCAATCAATCCACCATATGAAGATTAATACCCAAAATGAGCCCATGTAAATAATCACAAATAATCCAATTTGGTCAATAACCCAGCCCTGGGACAACTCGGGAATCCTAAAATCAATATATAACAACCTCTGGCAAAACATGGAATTGGAAAATTGACTTAGAAAAATCCAAAAGCTAACACAGAATACAATAAGGTAGTTTAGCACTTTTGCTCAGCAGATCAACACATTCACTAATTGTTTTAGTACATATGACACATTTTGCAGTGCTTACACCCCATGTTGTAGCACTTTTACTACATGTTCCAACGCCTCCATGACACAGTCTAGTGCATTCGCCCTGCCTAGTAGCGCATACACTTAGGGATTTAGTGCATATAGCCCAATTAATAGTGCTTACAAATGAAACATTAGAACATATGGTGAAATAGCGCATTCGATCAGAGTGCTAGTGCATACACAAGGCATGACTCAGAATATTGAGATTAGAAGACAAAAAATACAATTTAGTCCCGAAATACACCCAAGTCTTAATTACAACATCATTTTGACTCAAAAAATGACACAAGGCACTCATACCACTCAAGGAATATGCACAAGGGACCCTATTTACACACACGACATCAAACAAGAACAATTACAAAAAACATTCATGACAACATAAGGAAAATAAATAATGATTCCCCCAATATTTATTTATTCTTAACTATAAAATAATATTTACGGCATATTCAATTTTCCGAACCCTTGCGAACAATCTTTACATAGACATAGTGCAGATAAGCTTTCAAAATGAAATACAAAGAGGATAGCTTCCAACCTGGAAAAAGAAGAGAAGGTCTAAGAAACTTGATGACGAGAAATAATTCAGAAACCCAAAATCCAAGCCAAGCCAAAAACTCCACAATCTAGATTCACAAAAATCAACAATAGTATTCCAAAAAACTTCCGCAGGCCCACCCCTCGACAAACACAAAAAATACAATATATAGATAATCAAGCCAAAACCATGGAAAATATCGACCAATGAAAATAGATTAAAATATATTTCTTACCAATCCTTTTGCAAATACCAAGGCAAGAATATAAAATATTATTTAACTAACCTACCCCCAAATTTCCAGCCAATAGTAAAATAGGGTAGGTAGGATAAATAAATAATTAAATAACCCAATAGAATAAAAGGGATTAAAATAATATATACAATCAATTAATAAAATATAAAGGCCTAGATAAATAATTAAACCATAGCACCCAAATAAATACTAAAGCCTCAGTTTAACAATTAAATTAATAATTAATAAATATTTATTAATAAATAACCCTTAATAATCACATTAACATTAAATATTAATATCAACTATTAATTTATTTTATTATTATAAACTATATGAACCAATTAACTAATTAATCATTAATTAACCAATAATCACAATACCTTAAGACAACCCAACATAGGGTAACACAAAATACCACATGACGCTATACGAAGTCTCAACTCAAGATACTAGACTAAAAGGATATCAACTTAAACCTAGAGTGTAGAATGGGATTTCATGTCACCTACGATCAACTTGCCATTGAGATGAAGACATGCTTAGACTTGTGGAGCTAGGTGGAGTCAATGTTTGGTACCTACAAACTTGTCACCTCCAATACACGTACAACAACATATACAATAACATTATCATGAAATAGGTAGACAAATGAAGGGGAATCGCAATGTCATATTGTGCTCATGAATGAGTGGTATGACATCATCCCTTTCACAAACATAGGAGAAGGCAATCACGACAACCAAGCACTAACTCATCCAATGCAATCATAGAGTGGGGTTAGTTAATAGTAAGATACCATCAAATCACCATAAGTAAATATGAACCACACATATAAGATAAATACATATAGATCATCAAATAAGAGTCCATGAATATCATCAACCACGTCAAATCATAATGTCAAGTGCAAATATGATATGTCTATCATCAGCTATGAAGCATCCAAATAATACATAAATCCATAAAAGTCTACCAAAAGCATCATAAAGTAGTCTAAGCTATATCACTATAATCTATCGATGTGCAAAAGAAAGATAAATCGGGGAGGGGCACTCCAATTCAAAATAAGGACATTAGCTTAATAAAAGATTTTACTCCACTCCATTACACCCCTTCACATTTATGAAACCCTTTCATGGCTATGATAATTACATTTTAAAATGTAATTATTTTCTTGATATTATTATAAAAAACTTTAATGTAAATAATTTAATAAACTAGTCCCCCTTTCTCATGTTTCCAGACAATTAAACCAATTTATGGTTGATAATTTCATTTTGCCTACATATCTCAATTGAATTGAATATTATATTATTTAAATTGAGATGATTTAAATAAAAAATATACCAATTCCTTTTCAATGGGTTTCTGTTGGTTACGTTAGGTCACAACATTAGTCGGGTCCCTGGTGGGCTCGGCTAAAAAAAAAATCGTTTCTACATAACTGACCCCTGAAAATGCTCTGGAACTTCAATTGGATGCATCTAAGCTCATAAATTTGATCAAACAAGACTCTAGCTTGATGCTCAACAGTTTTGAATTATGAATAAAACAACCTAAGTAGCCCCTAGAATCAGCCTAAAAAATTGACCAAATCATTTCCATGGGTTCTGAAAACTTGCATACTTGTAGAGTGTTATATAGGGAGTCCAGAACATCAAACGGATACTCATTATGATATCTGAGGTAAAAAAAATAATACTCAAATTTGTCCACTCAATTATTTTCTGAAACCGCACCTTTCAAATGACACTGGAACCTACTCAATAACTGAATTGAAAAAATATCAAAGATTAGTTTCAGGGTCTACCACTTGACAAACTAACACATTTGGATACCATGAGCATGTGCACAAGATGGTTTAGCTTTTTTCAATCACATGTGCAAAATATTAGTCTCACAACTTGCCTTCTCTGAAAAATTCTGGAAATGCTGATTTTCAAACCCTGAAAAAGTCCATTTGAAATAGGCCTTGAAAAAAAACCAAATGAAGAGCTGGAGGGTTACAAACTGGAAAAGTTGTAGATAATTATATACAAAATTATTGGGAACTTTCACTTTGATTTGTAGGTCATTAGGTTGCTAGATAAAAAAATCAAATGTTGGGCTACATTTGCAGATTTTACACAGTCTAGTTTACAAATCTGAACAATTTGCAAATGGATTTGACTTGGAAAGCTCATCAAATGGATTCATGGGGCTCTATAAATTGACATGGGCCTTCATCTAGATGCATAAAATCACCAAAAAATGTAAGTTGGGCTTGGCATTCAATTGGTGACAAAATACAAGCTCTCAAAGATGGCCTACTTAAAATAATGTAACCATTACAATCAACAAACCTATCTCTAGACCTCTAAACCAAGGCATCAAAAGCTCATCAAAATCGATCCAAGGAGTATGTAAATGGTCACATACCATCTCTGATAAGTGCTCAAAAATTCCCCAAAGTTATTTTTCATGACAATCCATGGGTGCAAAAATATAGGCTCCCAAAGTGAGCTACTTAGATTGATTCTGCAGGGGTACTTCTAAGTGTAAATAAGAAAAAATTTCAACCTGGGCCCTCAAAATTTGGCAATATTCTTGAGGTCCCAATAGTGGTCCTTTGGAGTGGTTGGAGGTATTAAACAAGGTTCCCCCCTACCTATTCATTATTCTTGCTGATGTACTTGGAAGAAACTTTCTAAGTCTTGTCAATAAGGGAAATTTGCAAGGGGTTAAGCATGCCTCATCTATATGGGTGGTCGTTTTGCAGTAGTTTGTGGATGATAACATATTGTTTGGGGTGGCTTTTGTGGTGGAAGAATGGGAATGGAAAGTCATACTTAATCAATATGTGGAAGCTTCAAGGCAACATATAAACTATGATAAAAGTGGCATTTACTACTTTAATACTACATATATGTTACAATGCATTTAATCAAATCTATCCTAGGCTGCAAGAGTTCTCTTCTCCCTAGGGTCTATTTGGGGTTTCCTCTCACAGTTAAGGAAGTTTCTAGCACCTTTTGGAGCTCAATTTTAGAAATAATTCAAAGGAATTTGGCTGGATGGAAGGGCAAACTTCTTAGTAGTGCAGGAAAACTCTAGCTTTTAGCTACCTCTCTGCAAGGCATCCCTTTTTATTTACTTTACTTTTTTTGATTTTAGGATCCATGGTAGAAAAACTTGAAATAATTTAGAAGACTTTCTCATGGACTAACATAGAAGAGAAGAATAGAATGGCTCTTTTTAGTTGGGATAAGTTGTGTTGCCCAAAAAACCTGGGAGGCTTGGGAATTAGAAAAAGTTTCATGCTCAATAAGGCCCTCATGGCAAAAATTGGATGGACATTGGCCCTCCATAAGACTAATTGGTGCAGTATAATAAATGCTAAGTATTCAAACCATGAGAGTTTTTTAAAGGTTTTTCCAACCCAAGGATTTCCTAGTGATTCTAAGATCTGGAATAATATTCTAAAATGCAAGAATATTATTCAATAAGGCTTGACGTGGTAGATTGGGAACGAGGGCAACATCTTCTTTTGGGAAGATACTTGGTTGGGAGATAAACCTCTAGCTTTACACCTATCCTTCAAGAGCATTTATGGGTGTGCTAAGGTGTCTGTTGGATGGAGGGATACTTTGGTGCAGTCACGGTGAGGAGGTACCTCAATGAGATCTATCTGGACTGTGTAGCAAAGAGTAAAACACAATTAAATAAATATAAGATAATGGAGGTAATGTAGATATTGATTAATTATATCATGAAAAACTATTTACAATCTGCCAAAAACATGTGAGCTACAAGATTCGGCTCACTGGCCTAATACAGACATGCTCAGTTACAGTCTCGGTCAACACCAAACCACTTAACCTCAAGATAGATCTTCTCGGTTCCAAAAGTTGGTTATTACAAGATAAATTACATTGATTTATATGGTCTAGAGGGATCCGCGTTGGCCCAAGAAGAATCAAACAATGATGAACATGATGAAATGTGTAAAACCACCAAGTGGGCCTCCGCTAAAGAGAATCCTCCGGAAAATCCATAGGATGAGGTGTGGACCAAAAGGAAGGTCAACCACATGTCAAGGAATGTTGGAAAAATGAACTAAGGCTCCACAAGCAATGGAAAGGATTTGCAAGACTTGCCAATAGCAGGATAGGTCCAAGCGGTTCTAGGGTTCTAAGCCAGAAAACTGTCTCGAAATCTAGAATTGATAACTTGCTAGAAAAATATCCAAATGTTTTTGCAATTCAAGAATAAGGTAGATTATTATGTCCTTGACCAAAATTCAACTCCGCAAGATCCGGTGAGCAAATGTAACAAAATGCAAAAAAATGCTAAAATTGTAAAATAGAAAACAAACAAAAAAATATTTTTGGTTGATGCAAGATTGCCAAGAAGTACAGATGCTCCTGCATCAGACATTCAGGGTTGAAGAAAAGTGATTCACTCACTTTGTTGGGGTCAGAGGAAAATCAAGGCGATTTACCTCTACCTGAGAAATCCAAGATGAATCTTCCAGTAGTCTGTTCTTCCACTTCACAAGATACTCTTTGTACTATTTGCTTCGGGTGTTGCGCCTAATCCTACTATCCAAAATGTCTTCAATCTGATATGGTTCCTTTTGGGGCATCTTCTTCTCCAATTCTGCAATACTATCTTCATCAAATTCTAATTCATGGACTGATGTAGATCTGCAATGTTGAACATAGGTGAAATACCCAAACCATCTAGTAACTCCACTTCATATGCACTTTCAGAACTGAATTTCCTCAAAATCTTACAAGGTCCAAACTTTCTCATCTGCAACTTGTTATAGGTTCCTATTGGAAATCTTTCTTTTCACAGGTACACCATCACTTAGTTGCCAACTTCAACTTATTTATGTCTTCTCTTTGCATCTGTCGGCTCCTTATACTTGTTGTTCGTATCCTCTAATTATTGGTTAACTTGAACATGTAAGGCCTTCATATGATTTGCAAATTCTTTTGCTTATGCACTCCTCTTGTCTTCATTACTGATATCCCTCAATTCGGATATACCTCTAGGGTGTACTCCAATAACAATCTCAAAAGGCGTCCTTCTGATACTCCTTTACACTAAATAATTGTAGGCAAACTCGTCTTGTACAAGAATCAAATATCAACTTTCGGTCTTCTCTCCAACTAAGCATCTCAACAAATTTCCTAAGCTCCGGTTTACTACTTTTGTTTGTCCATCAGTTTGAGGATGAAAAGTAGAAATGAATTTCAAATTTGTCTTCATCTTCTTCCAAAGTGTCCTCCAAAAATAACCAACCAACCTAGTGACTCTATCTAAAACTATGCTCTTAGGTAATCCATGCAATCTCACTACGTCCTTGAAAAATAGGTCAGCTACATGCACTCCATTTGATGTCTTCTTACAAGGTATGAAATGAGCCATCTTTGAGAATCTATCCATCACTACAAATATAGAATCATTCCCTCTCTATGTCTTAGGCAATCCAAGTATGAAATCCATGCTTATGTCATTGCAAGGTCTCTCTAGAACTATCAAAGGCTTATACAATCCCACATTCTAACTACTACCTTTTGCAACCTGACAAACTCTACAACTTTGCATAAATTTCTTGATATCGTTACGAATCTAAGGCCAAAAGTAATTTTTACTTACCAGTGCTACCATTTTGTCAACACCAAAGTGTCTGACTAAACCTCCACTATGTTTTTCCTTTATCAAATTCTCCCTCATGAAACTCTTAGGCACACATCACTGAACTCCTATGAATAACATCTCATCCTAAGTGAAATAATCCAACCACTTACTTCTATCTTCCATAACCGGTTCTCTACCTGCTTTCCAAGGTTCTGCAAATTCTGGGTCATCAGCATAGAAGGTCTTCAACTCCTCAAATCCTAACACTATCACTCTCATCTCTGTTTGAAAATTCCTCCTACTCAATGCATCAGCAAATTTGTTTGACTTTCTGCTTTTATGCTTCAATACAAAGATGTAACTTTGCAATAATTTTACCCATCTCATGTGTCTCTGATTCAACTTACTCTAACTATTCAAATACTACAAGGCTTGATGATCGGTGTACAACACAAACTCCTTAGGCAATAAGTAATGTCTCCACTTCTTAAAGGCTTTAACTATGGCATAAAATTCCTAATCATACACTAAATATCTCCTTCTGGTATCATTTAACTTCTCACTAAAATAAGCTACTTCTCTCCCTTCCTGACTTAACACGACTTTGATTGCATTCCCACTTGCATCACAGTCCACTTGAAATACTTTGTTGAAATCTAGTAAAGATAACATAGGCTACTTAGTCACCTTCTGCTTCAACAATTCAAATCTCTTATTTTCTCTGGTTGTCCACTTGAATTCTTTCCTATCTCCTCTCATTGTCTCAATCATAGAGCTACAAACTAAACTGAGTTTTTTGATAAACTTTCGGTAGAAACTAGTCAATCCATGGAATGATCTTACCTCTCCAATGCTTTCTAGTATAGGCCATTCAATAATTTCTCTAACCTTCTCTGGATCCATCTTCAATCCATCCATTGATATCACAAATCCCAAATAGACTGATTCTTCCTTCATGAAACTACATTTCTTAAGATTTATCAGCAACTTTTCCTCTCTCAATCTTTGTAAAACTTGTCTCAAATACAGCATATGCTCCTCTTTTGTCTTACTGAAAATTAGAATGTTATCCAAATACACAATAACAAACTTACCCAAAAACTTCTTCAATACCTCATTCATCAATCTCATGAAAGTACTCAGTGCATTAGTCAACCCAAAAGGCATCACAAACCATTCATACAAACCTTCATTTGTCTTGAATGTTGTCTTCCACTCATCTCCTTCTCTGATTCTGATATGATGATATCCACCTTCAAATCTATCTTTGTGTAGTAGTTGGCTCCACTCAAACAATCCATTATGTCATCCATCATAGGCAAAGGAAATTGGTACTTCATTGTGATCGTGTTTATTGCTCTGGAATTGGTACACATCCTCCATTCTCCATTCTTCTTAGGTGCTAACGATACTAGAACTGTACAAGGAATCGAACTATCTCAGATCAAACCTTTTCTCAACAAATCTTGTGCTTTCTTGTTCAACTCTTCATTCTTTGTCGGTGTCATTCAGTGTGTAGATTTGTTAGGTAAACTAGCTCCAGGAATCAAGTCCATGCAATGACTAATACTCCTTACAGGTGGTAATCCATTAGGCACATTATCTAAAATGATGTCTTCATACTCTATCAGCAACTCCTTTATCTCCTACGGTTGTTCTTCATGCTCCAGGTTCTCAGTCTTCTTAGGAACTAAGGCAAAACACACATTCTCATGTCTCATTCCATCCAGGAATTTCCTTCCATCCACCAAATAGATTCTAGGATTCGTACAAACTTCACTCTTCAGGGGCTCCTCCAAGAGTAACAAGGTTTGATTCATCCCATTCGCAACAATAGTGTATATGTTCTTTCTCCCATCATGTATTGTCTATCTATCAAACTGCCAAGGTCTACCCAACAAGATGTGACAAATATCCATAGGCAAAATATCACACAAAACTTCATCATGATAATTCCTAATTTTTTGGTTTCACCAAACTTTTCTCACTTACTAATAGCTTATGAACATCTTTAATCCATGCTATCTGGTAAGGCTTAGGGTGTTTCAATCTTTCCAACTTCAAATTATTCACCTTCTCTTCTGAAACAAGATTATCTAAACTACCACTATCAATAATTAATTAGCAACACTTACCAGATACCTTACATCTAGTCTTGAACAAATTTCTCCTTTGTAACAGTTCCTCATCATCTCCGGTATGACACAAAGCTCTCTTCATCATCAACAATTCTCCATCTTCTAGTTTGTTAGCTGATCCAGTAGGGTCCTTATACCAATGTTGTTCTCCAAGTGTTCTCTACCTTCCTACATTCAAATGCACGATGTCCTTTTCCTCTGCACTTAAAGCAAGTTCCTTTAAATACTCTCTTTTCCTGTCTTCTGTCATCTTTTCCAAAACCCTCATTTCGGTAACCATCAAGTTCTCTTCTCAGATAGAAATTTTTGTCATCCTTCTGGTATGAACTACTATCCTTGCTTTCTTCCTTGTCCTTGTTTGGATCTGTATAGGTTCCTCTTCCTCCATAATATCCCCTTCCTCCTTGAAATCTTCCTCCAGAAAACCTTCCACCTCTACCTCTCTGTCTATGCTCATGTCTTTTTTTCAACTTCTCTTCTACTTTTAGGGCATATTGGTAAGCTTCCTCAACACTCTGCAACTTGATCAAACTAAATTCGTCTTGTATAGACATCTGCAACCCATTCAAATATCTTGCAACTCGTTCAACCTCATCATTGACATGTCTAGATCTGATATTCAACTTGTAAAATGTTTCAGTATACTCCTTCACACTTGATTCCTTCTGCTTTAGGTTATGTAATCTTCGGAACAAGTTTACTTGATAATCAGCTGGCATAAAATTTGATTTTAACTTGGCAACCATCTGCTCCCATGATTTGATCTTCTCTTTACCTCTTCTCTATCTATCAGCCTGCAAATGTTCCCACCAAAGAGATGCATGACCTTTCAACCTAGTACAAGCATATTTCACCTTTCTTTCTTCCGCGATATTCTCAAAATCAAAATACTTCTCCATCTCCGAGATCCAATCCATTAATTCATCCAAATCCAACATGCCATCATACTCCAGTGGGGTAAAATGTGGTTTTGTGTTCACCCTACTCAAAACTATCAAGAACCTTTCTTCATCCGAATCGATCGCTAGTGGATTTGCTACTTGTTCTATTGGTGCTTCTTCTTCCTCATCTTTGCTTACATATTCAATATATATCGACCTCTTCTCTGGGCTATTTCAATAACTTCCAACCGAGCTGCAATTCCTCTCAACATTTCCATCACAATAGAGTCTGCATTCCCACACGCTCCACCATTCCTATTTCCTCTTCGCACCATCTTCACGCCAGTCCTCTACAACTGTAGGTCGGATCCACAATCCACCACCCCACAACAAAATCTTTAGGACAATGTAATCTCTGAAATGAAATCTCTCTCTAATACCACTTGGTATAGTCACAGTGAGGAAGGACCTCAATGAGATCTATTCGGACCGTGCAGAAAGAGTAAGACATAACGAAAGCAAGACAAGATGATGGAGGCAATGCAGATCTTGAATGATTATATCATGAAAAACTATTTATAATCTATCGGCAACATGTGGGCTACAAGATTTGACTCATTGGCCTAATACAAACATGCTCAGTTACAGTCTCGGTCAACACTAGACCACTTAACCTTAAGATAGATCTTCCTAATTCCAAAAAACTGGTTATTACAAGCTAAATTACATTGATTTATATGGTCTAGAGGTATCCACGTCGACCCAAGAAGAATCAAACAATGATGAACATGATGAAATGTGTAAAACCACCAAGTCAGCCTCCGCCAATGAGAATCCTCCAAAAAATCTATAGGATGAAGTGCGGACCAAAAGGAAAGTCGGCCACACACCAAGGAATGTTGGAACAATGAACTGAGGCTCTACAAGCAATGAAAATGATCCACAAGGCTCGCCAATAGCAGGATAGGTCTAGGCGGTTTTGGGGTTCTAAGCCAAAAAATTGTCTCAGAATCCAGAATCAATAACTTGCATGAAAAAGATCCAAACTTTATGTGGTTCAAGAATAAGGTATATGATTATGTCCTTGACCAAAATCTAGCTCCACAAGATCCGCTGAGAAAATGCAAGAAAATGCAAAAAGAAATGTTGAAACTGCAAAACAGAAAACAAACAAAAAAAATGTTTTTGGTTGATGCAAGATTTGCCAAGAACCAGGGATGCTCCTAAATCATACTTCCTAGTGTTTCCTTGATCAACCCCATTTCTTGTAAGTGGCTCTAGAGCTGCAAAACCTGCTAAAACATACTAGAGTCCCTCTCTTTCATAGAGAGGAAAAATTCATTTGGAGAATGAATACTAGTGGTGACTTTACTGTCAATATGGCTTATTATACTCTCCTGAAGGAAAATAACTCCCCTAGATGGTGGAGAAAGGTTTGGAACCCTTAGTTAATCCCCAAAATTAATTTCTTCTGGTGGACTGCTTTACACAACAAAGTTCTTACTCAAGATAATCTAACTAAATGGGGATTTCAACTCCCTAATCATTATGTTTTATGTAGGCAAGAAGAAGAGAGCATTCCCCACTTATTGCTCCATTGTACCTTCACTAAAATCATTTAGGGTTTGGTGTTGTAGAAGTTGGATATTCCTTGGCTCATGAATGGAGAGTTACAACAATTAATTATGACTTGGATGGAGCCTTCACATAATCCCCTTGTCGAACAATTATGGTTGCATATTCCACCCCATCTTGGTTGGAGTATATGGAAAGAAAGGAACAATAGGATTCTACAGGATGTGGAAAAACCTAGGGAGGATGTTTTTATATCTTTCTCCAAAGTACTCATGGAAAAACTTTATGTACTACTTGTCCTTGCCCATCCTATCCTCTTACACAATTTGATGATAAAGCTACTAAAAATTGGGGCTTACCTGGATTTATGCCAAATTTGACAATTCTAAAAGGATGAAGAGGAAGAACACTAGGTGGTGCCCACCTAGACCTGGGTGGTATAAGTTGAATTTTGATGGTGCTACAAGGTAGTCCTAGGTCCTGGGGGGTTATAAGGATGCATTTGGGGGAGATTGTGGAAACCTATTCTAGGAACTTGAAGGGATACAAACAATCAAGCTAAAGGGATGGCCTTACTTTGGCAGCTCATAATTGCCCTTTCAATCAGTTTGAGGGCCCTAGCCATTGAAAGTTATTATAAACTCATAATTGATGTTGTCAAGAGATTTAATAAGATTAACTGGTTCATTGAAGGGATAGTTGGAGATATTCACAAATTCCTTCTAGGGCTAGAATTTTTTGAAATCAATCATGTCCATAGAGAAAGCAACATGGTGGTTGATGCTATGGCAACGGTAGGCCTTCAGATGGAAGGGTTAAGATATTTGAGGAAAAAGGATTCCCTCCCAAGTAATGTTCAATTACTCCTAAAAGGAGAGTGTTTGATGACTTATTCCCATGGGTGATCATTTCTTCTACTAGAACTAGATTCTATAGCACATAATTGTGTTGTGGTTATGGGGTTGCAAGTTTGAAATTCGGTGGTGGGAAATTTTGAATAAAGGGTTGAGTAGAATTGGGATGATGTGGACTCAAAGCCAAGTATGTGGACCCTTCGATAGGTTCAGAATGGTCATGTTGAAAATATCAATTTACCTTTGCTGGTGCGGTGAGGGATGGATCACTAGTGTGACATTTTCAGTTTGGATGGACTCATTATGATGCATTGGCATCATTCTAGTATGACGCATGGAAGCCCATTTAATCCCTAAAAGGAGAAAAGCCATGAAAACCAACTCATCTATCCCAAAACACTATATGTTGTACCATCAGCATGAACGTTGGGTTATGGGTGGATGGAGGTGCAATGATAACCTTAATGGTTCACATGTTTTGTATTTTCTCATTAGCTATTGGTTTCTTTCACTAGCTTTCAATAAAACAATTTGAAATACCCTAGTTTTCTGGATAAGCCTCTCTTCTATTTCTAGGACTGTTTACAAAATGGGTCGAGATTGAGTTTGATATGAGCCTAATAAATTAGACAAATTTAGAGATTTTGACACTATGTGGCATATTTGCAAGGAGGGAGGGGTTGATTAGTAGATTGGACATATGAAGGGTTTTGACGATGAGTTATCTATACAATTTTCAACCTCCTAGAGCAACAAAAGAGTCACGGTCTGTGGAAGCCCTTTTGAAATCAACAAGGATGTGATTGTGCAAGATATTGGTCTTCCTATGAAAGGGAGAAAGTGTAAAAGGACCAATCATGTGGCAAATAGTGAGAGTCTCAACAAATTTTTCAGAGAGAAAGAAGCCTCATTTAAATTACAGGGTGGGTATGCCAGAGAGGAGCTGCATGACCCGTGGAAAAAGGTAGGTTTGATGATCATGAAATACTTACTTTGGAGGGTCTTTTTAAAGTCTATTTCTTCTATCACACGCCGATTATAAATCATTTTAGAAATCATGACCTTATTTCCTTCCCACTCTATCTGTTACATTCCCTGGAACATTATCTTAAGGAACTCATTGATCCCATCAAAAATCAAGGCAAAAAACTTGTGCCCTTCCACTAGGGTCTTATCTATAGGCTCTATTCCTTCCATTTGGCTTTGTGTCTGCTTAGAAACGTAATGGTGCTACAAACCCTTATTGTGAGCCCCCCCTCTTGCCACCATTACTGACACTCTTGGCTCTAGTAAAAAACAATGTATTAGTCACCGTGGGGATGCAATTGCCACTTCTCCTAAAACCCCCGCAACCTCAATGGTTATAACTGAGTTATGTATATTTAAGGATTAAAGCCTTCAATCAGTAAAAGGAAAGGAAAACATACCAACCATTGTAAAAGGATTACCATTCTAGAATAGTCGAGCAAGGAGGAGGATGAGATGAGGGAGATAAATAGTAAGAATGAGGGTAGACGAAGGTCTAATAGGCTAGCCTCTCGTAGCACCGATAAAGGTAAAAAGTTAAAACTGGTGGATTATGATTCAAAGGAGGATGAGGAGGAACAAGGGAAGGGAAATATGGAGAAGGATAAGGAGAAAAATGTGAAAGATGGCAGGGGTGAGTTGGAGGATAACCCTAAGAAATTCGCTAACAATAGCTTCACCCATGCTTCTGATGACATGTGGGCTGAGCATGTGAACCCAACTGGTGAAGACAAAATGGAAGAGGAGGATGTTAAGGCGATTGCTGCCAGAGATAGCTACACATATTGTCAAATTGCAAGTAAATAGCTAAAGGTGATGGGAATTGAATTGCGGATGTTGAAGGCCAAGATTCTTGACCTTGAAAAGAAGATGGGCAACATCTCCAAGTTTAGTCTTCAGGTGATGCATATTTTTTCGACCTCACTATGTCTTATGTAGGAGAATTGGGCGAAATGGCTGAGAAGGAAGGCATCCACAAGTAACTCTTCAACTTCCTTAAAGAAGATTGGAATAATGTACTGCAACATGTGGGTTATGGTGTTAAACATCCTGGTCATGTGTAGAGTCTTAGGATTTAATTTAATTTTATTGCTTTCTATTGTTTATGTTTTGTAGGAATTGGCTCCCTTGTTGAATACTCTGGTTAGCTACAGTATGTCCTTTGTTAGTTGTTGCTTTGCTACTAGACTAGGGTTTATCCATTTTGGTTGGTGGTTTATTACTGCTTACGAATTATTGTTTAACTAGTTGTTTGTGGTATTTTCTTAATGTGGTTGTGTTGATGTTTTAGTTTTGGATGTCGTTTGGATGTGGTTGTAATAGAGACAACACCCTCATTTTGTTGTTTTTTAATATAAAAAACAATGGAGTCTCTTAAGGTCCTTGTGTTGGTATTATTGTTTATCATTTGATTTATGCATAGATTTTAGATTCCTTTTTGTAAGTGTGGATAGTGAGTTTAAAAATTGCATAGGACAAACACAACAAACAAAAAGGTTAGTCTAATATCTCACAAAGTCGCAGGTAAAAGTAGATTTAGAGCATTGTGGCTCTTGTTATTGTCTCATCTTCAAATTTTGAGCGCAACTACCTTTAATTTCTCATCTAATATCATTTTTTAATAAAAAAATTAGAAGGCTACTCCAGATCCCCTTCTGGTACCCCATCTCCATGCACATATCCTTATACTTCTTTTCTATATTTTTTTATAATTTTATACTTCTTTAATGTAGGAGTCCCAACTTTCGAAAGCCATTACTTTGATTTGGGAGGTTATTGGGGCCTTTTTTTAAAAAATTGAAGAGCTTGAAAAGATCTAAATAACAAGCATCCTAGACATAATAGTAAGCAACTTGGAATTTTTTATTTTTCTCAAAAACAAAGTATATAATCCATAAATTAAGTTTTTGTGTAAATTCTTAGTATAAAAAAGCATTCTTTGTATACTAAAATTTAGGAGTGAACTTGAGACACCTTAAGACCTAAAATTCACCATATTTGCTCCAATAGATATCTCCTCTTTGGAATGGACACATATGCCCTTTCTTCCAACCAACTTATTTTCATGGACACCTAAGCCAAACTACTTCTCCACTACATCACAAGGTATACACATCATTTCTACATACTTCTATTAGGTAATTAAGTATTAAGTTGCATAACTTCCTTTGTAGCATCCTAGTCTACACCAAAAATGGGATGACTATCTTGGAGTAAGTTGGATGGACTCATCTTTTCTATGATCAAGTCTTTGAGTTTATGAACTAAATAGTGCCTCCATGGTTTTTCTTCTTTCTTTCTTTACTATTTTTGAAGTAATGCTTTATTAAATCTTTTGGAGAAATGGTTTTATGTAGGTGAAATGCAACTATAGTGATGGGGGGATGGTGCTTGGTAATGATGTTTTAATTACATGTATTGAGCTTGGTTTAGATGAAACTTTCATAGTGGATATTATAATTATGCTTGAACAAATCTCCTTGGTGACATTGACCTTATTTGTGTGAAAAGATCACACAAAAGATGAGATAGCCACACCACCCTCCTCTACTACCCAACACCAAAAGAGTGAGTCACTTTATTTATTTATTTTTTGTATTTTTGCCTAGCCTAACAATTGCTCGATAGTGGAAATATTTGTAAAAAAATTGATAGTACATTATATTAGTTTCATTCCCAACTTTAATATTCTTTGATGTTGTACTAATTTTATTCCCAACTTTAATATTAATGAAATTATTTTAATTTCTATCATCAAATTATGACTTAACTTAAAATATTATTTTTAGGACATTTCTTTTATTTGGTCATTTCATGTTACTGTACCAATCACAATACAAAAATAGTAGACCATGTAGAAAGGTTTACAAGGTGTTTCATCCCTCTAAAATATACTTAAACATCACACTCTTCAAATGTCAAATAGTGAATAACAATTTTACATTTCATCCCTACCAAAAAGTATGTGAAGATGTGGATTTATTCCCAAGAGCTTGGAGTGAATGTATGTAATGCATAATTTTGAATTTGATTAGTTTTCTACTACTTTTTGGCAAGGATTGTATTTGTTTCTACAAAGAATTATGGTTATATTAATGAAAAAATTAGATAGAGTAGCATTCAAACATAGAACATATTTGTGGCTAGTGAGATTTTTCACAACTAAGTCACTTACCTTTCCATGATGGAAAATTTCAAGTTCAATCAAGAAATATATTTTAATTCTAACACAACCTTTAATATATATTTATGTTTAAATTAGTTATGATTATGAATTCAATTTTTAAACGCTATATAATTTATTTCTAACAAATTTGAAATTAAATAGAATTTAAATAAGATACATGATTTTTTAATTTTACCCTTTTTTTTTTACTACTTCAAATTAAAAGTTATTTCACTATTTTCCATTCTTAAATGACCTGTACTTAATAAATTATATGTTTTAAATATTTATAATATAATTAAAAAATTAACTAGAGAAAATTGTGTAAAAGGAATCCGCACTCTTAAGAAAATGATCAAACATTTCCATATAGATCCAACTACTAGATTATTATATTGTAATTTAACAAATATTCAATTTTTTAAAAGATATAGATAGCAGTCACGAGAAACTCGAGTTGTAGAACAACTTTGACTTTGAAGCAATAATTTAGAAAACTATTTTGTACTATTTTGTATGTGCCCTTTTCAACAAGCACCGTTCAATCAATTTTTCTTGACGTCAACGTCAAGAGTGGGAGTAGGTATTCATGCCCGCCATTGTTTAGGCGATGATGACGGAAAATGAATATAAAAGAAAATATATATACACTAAAATATATATATATATAAGAAATATATATATCTATATAAATATATATATTCTTATTCATGCAAAAGATTGACGATTACATATCACTCTCCCTCGGTTTTCATACCTACTTTGCCTTTTAGCTTTTTGTTTACTTATAAACAAACGTTCAAATTCTAAAAATAATACTTTTTAATAAATATTTGCAATACTTGATTAAACAATATTTTAATGTGAAATATTTAAGTTAGTAATATATAGTATAGTGTTTGTCATTGTATTTTTTTTTTTATTAGAATAATTTTATGATAATATAATATATAAATAGTGTGGTTATAATTAGGTGTGACTATATAATTTAAGTTTTACTTGTTTATATTTTCATTTATTTTTGAAAATTACAATTAATTAGGAATTGTATTTTTTTTTAAATTAGATCTACAATTATAATATGTCAAATTGTTCTTTATTTTAAAATTTAAATCTTAATTCTCACCCAATTTTATCAATCTTTATGAAAACATTTGAATCCTAGTGTTATACTTAAGAAGTAACTTTAGTTTGATTTAAACATGTTGGATGATCTCTTAATGAGATTTTGGATTATCATTTACTACTTTACATGTATTATAAGATTATACTTTAAGAATTTTTATCTTTATATGATTTAAAATGGGAAAGCATATCTTCCACATACCAAAAAGAAAACACAAGATGAATTAGAAGTGCTAGCAACATAGTTGAATGAGAATACATCATAATCTAAAAAGATTACAGTATGTCATCATAGGGTAACAACAATAACGATAAGCAATTGAAAGTGAATATATCACAAACTGATAAAGATTACAAAGAAGAGGAATGACATTATAAAATGATAAGGATTACAAAGGCCAACAAATGACATTATATAAGAGGCATTACATAACTGAAACACTTTACAAAAATTCATATTGCAATTGTTAGAAAAGCTAATTAGGTTGATTCTCTATTGGATGAAGCGCCATGGCCAACACATTTCTCTTGGCTGTTATTAATTTACTATAAATAAAAATAAAAAACATTAGAAAATTATTTATTTATTTTTTATATTGAAGCTGAATGGTTCTTAATGAACCCATCTTGAGGATCAAGTGTAGTTAAATGGAAGGTCGTAAGGGATGAGATTGGGATCATGCACTGACAAATTTGACAAAATGGATACCTCTTAGTCCTTGGCTATGATTATTTATTTGTTTTTAATATTGAAGTTGAAAGGTTCTTAATGAACCCACCAAGGATCAAGTGTAGTTGAATGGAAGGTCGTAAGAGATGAGGTCGAAATCATGCACTTGATAAATTTGGCAGAGTGGATAACTCTTAATCTTTGGCTCTTAGGGGAAAAGATTTCAGCCTAGAGTTCGTCCTCCCAAATAACTAAAAGTTCTTTATAGATGATACAAACTCCTCCATTAATTAAAAAAAAAATCAGTAAATCTAATCTTTAAAGATGTGATACATTATGATTAAAATGTGACACATGAAAAAAATCATAAAAAGTCAAACCCTTCTAGAAACATTCATCATTAAACTAATTCCTTCATTTTGATGATAAATTATGCTTTAATTGAACTCAACACATTTAACCATACAGAGGAGATGTGAGTTAGATCTGATTCATAACTATGGATACAAATACTGGTCTTTTTATGTATTTTGCATTCATTCAATAAATAAATAAAAACTATGGATACAAATGGTGTGAAATACTTCTTGGCATAAAGTGCTTCTTACAATTATACAGACATTAGATGAATGATTCCTAGCAGGCATTGCTTTGCTGCTTTGTATCAGTTTTACAATCAGGGGTTTCTTCGCTAGACACAGTACTCACAGTCGGTGAAGACAAGTAACAGGAAAGATTGTACCCCGATATCACTGCACAAAATGCTATAATAAAAAACCCTAAAACCTCCACACACACAGAAGCTAATGCAAATCTCAGAAACTTTTTGGCTGCCGCACCGTACAGATTCCCGTCTTGAAGAAATTCTTTTGTTAACATTATGCATCCTATGCCCGCTGATACACTCGATAAAATTATATACGACATAACCTGTTTCATCACAAAACACACACAAATTTAAATAAATCATACATTTATACAACTTCAGAAATCAAAATCAGATCTTTCCCTGAAAAAATCCATGCCTGATCAACGATGCAGCTGAGGTAGAAACAAAACCCTCCTGTGATTCCACTCAGTATTTGAATAACTCTCATGAAGGAATACAAACAGCCTAACAAATCGACAGCCACAACAAATCTGCAACAAATGAAATCTTTGTGACACATAATTCCTCAACCAGGCTGTGAAATTTAAAAGGAAATGAGTAAAAGGGGGAAAACTTGCCTGAAGGGTTTGTAGTCAGTGAAACGGTATTCCAGGTCTTTTGTGCTGCCATGGCTAGATCTTGTCTTGCTCTTTAACATTACAATTAACGAAGTCAGGAAAAACGCAAAGGCCGTAGATCTTAGAATCAGATTCTGTAACGGAGTAGTCGTCGTTTTTGCAGTAGCCTTCATTTTTGTGGATCACTCAAAAACAATGAACGGATTCATTCATTCAACGCTCTTAAATAACTTATATTAGAGCTTGTTCAGAGAACGACCATTGGCCGTCAGCCACGTGTTATATTCTGTGGATGAGCTGGATTGAGATCCGTCAAGGTTAAAAAGCCATATTCACACATTAATTGATATCGAATATTGAGTACTGTTTATTTAAATTTAAATTTTCCTGATGATCTCACAAAAGTCAAGCTCGTACACTAATAAATTCAATTTTATTTGTTTGGTTTAGGTGTGTTGTCGTGTCTATCTTTGTTTTCAGTTAATAGTCAACTTCAGACTATAAAGAAAAAAGATATTTAAAGATTCCTTGATAATTTCTCTGTGTGCGTTTAATAATGCCACCGGAGCCCTTCGTAAGAAAACAATGTAGCAATAATTTCCCATGTGCTATACTAATTGTCCAAGGGAGAAAAAGATTCTAGGCTTCATCTCACAAAAATGCTTGTTTAGGCATATGAAGTTATATAGGGGTTGAGCATATATCAATTGTTGTGAGGGTTGTTGAGAAATGTAACAATAGTTGTTAGGAAATGTACTAATATTGTAAAAAGTAACCAATCAGGTGATGCCATATCAGCTACACAACTATTGGGGCCTCTTTTGCACGCCTATTGGTCTCACTTTTTTTTTGGGCTGTTTTGGACACCTTGGCAAAAAGCATGCTGATGTGGCACCATGCTTGATGATGTGGTGCTGAAAGCTTAGTTATAAGCAGGGGACTTGCCAAGTAAGCTACTATAAAAAATTGGGAGTGATTTGAAATTTCCACGTAGGATTTTGAGAAGCATGAAGTTAGGGTGCTCAACTAGTGGTGCTCTTCCCCTAGGTGTATTTGGTTTTCATTTAATTATTATTTATTAAATGTGCATCTAATTTTTTATATTGGTATGTGTTTATTTGGAGAAATAAAATGTATAAATGGTTGTACTTTTATGATTTGTTTTTTTAATTGGATTAAGAATCAAGAAATTAAGGTACATTGGTTAGAGCGGAAGAAGGCGAGTTTTAGCTCCTTGCAAAGCCACTTCCGTTAGAGCATCATAACACTCTACTACCTTTTTTAATCTCAATCTCACTCTTGAGTATCCATTAGATAAATGTATCTTATACTAATCTTGTACGTTTGTAGTTACATTCGTAATCTAATAGAATGGTTGTATGTTGTGCCTTTAATCTTCAATTGTCATGTATAATTCTACTTTGTGGTTTGCTTGTGTCAATAATATTATGGGTTGGTTTGTCCTTTTGACAATTCTTATGTGATATAAAAGTGATATCTATGATGTTAGAGTAAAACTTTAGCATTTGTGCTTTCAGATTAATAATTTGCTTTGAAAAAATAGCCAAACATCTGATTTCCATATCTGAAGTAAAATAGTATGTCTCATTGTATTAGCCACAACATTATCATGTAAGCCAAACCCCAAAATGGCTTGCCTCCAACTTAGAACCTAACCAAAACAGTAGGGAGATATTTGAAAATTGTATTCCACTTTGTCTTAGCCCATGAGCAGTCCCAAAATATATGTTTCAAATTTTCAGTTTTTTGACAAAAGGACAGTTAGAGGTTGAACCTTCATATATTTCAATCTTTCACCCACTAGCAACTTGAAGTGCAAGATTTTCCAAGTCAAAATTTGAGCATTAGCCTCGACTATGGACTTCCAAACTTGAGCACTAAACAGGTGAATACTTCTCAGCAATTGGATGCCATCAAATATCAAATTCTCCAACTTCATTAGGAAGACACCATGTGTTCTAGGCAAATGCAATTGTTACTGAAGTTTCTTGTTTGGTTTTGTTGTTGTTATGACTGCTTAAGATCTTTTGTGTAATGATACTTTGTTGAGACTCACAAACTTTTTTGAGACCTTCGTTCTATCTCAATTCAAGTATGCTCATTCAATTGCTTCTAAGGGTTGAAAATTGTTATGCATACTTGTTGATATGTAATCTGGGACTGGTTCATCTCATTTTTTTTATTTGGCAACCTATTTGTTGCTCTTAATTGTGTAACTTTCACTTTGTTTCAATAAAAAAAGTGATATCTATACCATTTATAATCATGCATGGTAGTGGCCTCATGATGAAGGAAAGTTTATAAAAACATTGTAAAGGAATATATGGAAAGATCGTACATCTATAAAATCTATTATAACAAGAGATCAAAATTGTGTGGCAAATTAACTTTATCAATCCAATAGATGTTAATTAATGTGAATACAATAGATTCTCTTTTGCTCCACTAGTAGTTTTTATTTTACATGATGTAAATAATGTAAATTGTGTAAGTGTTTGGAACCTTTTCCCAAGCATTGGTTTGGCTTCGTAAGGAGAGGTGTGTCCATTTTCAATCATGACTATTTTGTATTATTTTTGGATTGTTGATGTGTTGGGCTCTATAAAGCCACCGTATATTGTATTGTACTTTTATTCTTAATAAATAATTTTAAATTTAACAAAAAAAAGGCTAACAATAGGACTACATTTTTATAAAATTACATTTTCAAATTATTGAAATTATCTTTTTATCAACAATTTGACAAGTATAAATGTGTTTGATTTAATCCTAGGTGTATTCAAGCCAAGGGGGGTTAATCTAACACTCTTTATTGAAAACCTCATTTAATGGAACCCCTTTAGACTTAAATCATACAATTTAATAAAAAGATGTGATTTCAACAAAAAAATTAAGATGTTCCACAAGTGGGGCACAACTATATACTTCATCCCAATGAGGAATTGAAATGTATGCAAATGCTCAATCTTTATTCATCTTAAAAAGTAAGATGAATGAGCAGAAGTCAAAACCCCACATCAAAACTTAGAATGACACAATGGTAGGATCTAGGCAAGGAAGGATTGTTTAGATATTTGTGGTGCAATAAATGAAGGCTATATGAGAGCATGTGCATAGATGGTCAAGGTGTTGATGAATGTAAGTGAATAGGAAAGGATAGTGGAATGAATCCTACTTTGTACATGATTGTGCCATTTGTTGATGTTTACACATGTATCAACTCATTCCCTTAAAAAAGACACAAAACTAAATAGAAAACGACATAAATAGAAAAATCTCACCATTACAATATTTATTTTAACAAATTTCAATAAATTACATAAAAAACAAATAATTTTAAAATAATTTAATTAAAAATAAACCATCTTAAATCATCATTCATTAATAAAAGGTGTAAAACAATTCCAAAAACCTTCTACACAATTCCCTTTTGTTACAATTGATACCTTACTTAACAATATCTCTTTCAAAAAAATTGAAATTATATAAAAATTAAAATGAACCCTACTAGGTGATAGTTCATTAATTACTTCTTTGTGTATGTTATACTGAATATTCTATGTAAGATTTTATATTTTATTAATTTCAATTAAAATAAAAGATAAAAAGATAAAGCATTACAATGATTCCTAACCTTTAATCTTTATTCTATTAATCACAATTACTATTTAAACTTTAATTTACCAAAATCATTTTAAAAGAAAGAGACACAATTTTTTTATATGAATATAAATACTTTTAAATTTAACACAATTAAATTAAAAAATACTCATACAAATATTTCCAAAATTAAAATTCACATTTTCCAAAATCTGTTACAAATGACAAAACTGCTTTCACTTTTAAATTAATTAGTAAAGTTAACAAAAAGGCCCCTATAATTTTTAGGTTAATATCCAAATTTAAATTAAAAACAAAGAGACAAAAACAAAGTAATAACAGTTTTCCATGATATTAATATAGGAGAATATACATTAAGAATATAGCGTCCTCTAAAACGGTGGAATTGAAAAACTATAGATATTGGAAATGTTTCACTTTCTATACAAATCTATTTGTATAATATAATTCTGTAATATATAATTTCATCAACTTTAACCTTGGAGACCACTATAGGAGCACTGTACTTGTAGAAACTGCCCCATGCTATACGAGGGGATAAAGACTCAAAAAAATCTTAAAGAGAGCGAAGAAGAGTAATTTAAAGCATGGAGTGAAAAAGGTTGATGCCACAGCGATTGCAGAGGAAAAGCTGAGGAACGACGTCCACGTCAGAAATTCCAGCACAGCGCGTGTGCTGCCAAACTTCACACATATCACACGCAATCATTCGCTCGCCATCGTCATCGCGGGCCCCACAAGGGCACTCCACGATCCAGTCATCACTGCCTCCCTCGTACAGCAAATCGTCGTTCCTGTCTATCCCCGTGCCACGTATGATCACAATAGACCCGGACTCTATTGCACCAAAAAGAAGATCCTCATCATCGCCACATAGATTGAGAATGGAATCCACGTGGAATCCCGACAGGGCATAGTAAGTATCACGTAAGGCTTCCTCGGCTTCTCTTTTCAGGTCCCCGATTGTGGCGTGAGGTGGCAGGAGGACGAGCTCTGGCGGAGGTGACGGACGCTGCGCCACGTCATCAGCCACGTGGAGGGAACACATCACTCTCAGCATCTCGTCATCGTCGAGGACGAACTCTGTGTTGGCTGCCTTTCGGGTGGTTTCACCTCTGTAGTCTTTGATGAAGTGCTTCGTGTCAAGAATTATGCGGGCTGCGGTGCTACCGGGATTCGAACTTGGGTCCCTATCCAGGACGTGTGTGTACAGGTACACAATGTCTCTGCATACCTGCAACAAAGAAAAAAACATAGTTATATCAAATCTTCAAACAATTTTTTTTTTTTCATAGTTAGTAATTTCTGGATTCGATTATATGATTCGGATTAGAGACTGTATAGAGGGAGACTCAGTGATCTATTACAAGAATCGAAATAGTTATGGGAGCGAAAATTTGTACTCAAGGATGAGAGAATACATAAGAAAGAGGGATTTATTTTCATACATTCTTTTATTTTGATGATGGATCATAAAATACATCTAAAATTTTGGTGTAAAATTTTTCACACAATCAAATCCAAAAATTACGAACTCTGAACATAATAGATTGTGAAAACTGTTTTCTCTGCAACGAATTTATAGACTCCCAATCTCATACGATCGAAAGAAAAAATACCTGAGATCTGGTGACATCAGAAAAAGGGTCTGTATCTGATACGCAGGCATCTTCTTCATGGGAATGGGAAGGGGAAGGAGAAGGGAAGAGGAAAGCGTCATTAACATCCTGCAGAGTATATTCAAGCACTTTGGTATCAGGATTGACTGCCCTGCGCACAATGTAACCGCCCACCACTCTGTTTCCCAGCGATTTAAGCACAAAATCCAGGAGCCCCGTGTCGCCAATATACAGCCTAGCGGCGTCCCGCACGTCCTGGCGCGCCATTTTTCTTTTGTCGCATTTCTTCAACGCCTCAACGATCACCTGGGTCGCCAGTTCGAGTCTCTTGATCGACCACCGGCATGGCAGCTCATCCTCGCTTATACTGCTCAAAATCACGGGGCCCTCTATTGCCTTTTCCGTTGAACTAGTGCTGTTATTATTGTTGTTTTGAAGTGGTAGCCTGGCTTTGAGCTCCAGCATGAAACGGAAGAGATCTCCGAGCGTTTGGAGTGTTTGGCCGCTCATTCTGTGATACGTGTTTGTTATGTTTGCCACCTCTGCTTCCACTCTTTCTTCTGACTGTTGGAGCATTAGTGTTAATGGCATTCCACGCAGGGCTTCAATGGCTTTGCTGTACATTTGTTGCGTTACGCCGAAGCTGCCGTGCCCGAATTCGAACCCCCACCGCCCACACCACGATTCTCCATAGGCTATGCTGTGTAATAGCCGGAATTCCATTGATCTCTTCTTCGCTACATCCTCCAAGCTTATTTTTCTGCATATTTCAGTGCTAAAATCAGTCTTGTTTTACAGAGTTATAACAAGGATAGACCTGGACAGCATCACATTAAAACTATCGAATAGAACAAGTTGATGACAGATTTTAAAATGCTCTAAGCAGAAGAAGCAAAAACCTGCAGTGTTGTAAGATTATAGACCCTACACTACATGACCCGACATGATATTATATTTGATTTCTTTTCTGAGAAAATTGCAAACATTAAAAGTAACTCACACTTAACACGCAAGATAGGCTTATCCTGCATTTAAATGTGAAATTTTGATCTATATTTTATTGAGTAACAATTTATCAGAACTCATATCTTATGAGGGCAAATATTCTAATTTATTAAGTATTTATAACATTCATATAGATGACGCATCAAATTATTTAGAAATAATTTATCTTGATACTATTTCAAATATTCTAATTTATTAAGTATTTATAACATTCATATAGATGACGCATCAAATTATTTAGAAATAATTTATCTTGATACTATTTCAATTCTAATATAGGTACTCATGTAATTTCTTCCAAAATTAAGACAAATAAAAAGAGTAAGTTAAGTGAGCTTGATCTTAGAAAAAACTCTCAAATGTTTCATCTTTATAAATATCATCTACATACATTGAGTACTTAATAGAACATTCATACTTTTGAAAAATGAATTCTTATAAATCAACTTAAAAACAATATACTTAAATCTTGATAAAACAAGATAACATAATATTCACACTATAAACTAAAGGTTACCCACATTAACAGGTTATTTCATATAATTCTATATTATTATTACTTATGTTGCTATTGCATTCTATATGTATTTAGAAATTGTAGTTTGTAACTGTCCTCTTATAAGCGCTTGTTTCTAGCTGTTACTGTTTGTTATTCTTTACTGCTGTTCAGTGTAAACTGTTTCCATTTGAGCTGCTTTCTAGCATAGATATGTCAACGTTTTTATTCTTAATCTAATAATAAAAAACTAGACTATGAAACAAAACATGATTGTATGTATCTGCAATGATAACTTAGTAGGAAGGAATCCACAAAGAAACATAGAACAAGAATATAAAATGAATTGTTTAATGTCCGCCCAGTTTATTACATTCTAGAAGCCAAAGTTTAGTCTAGACAGTTAACACAAGGAAGAAAAACATTCAGAAATTAAATACTCCTGAAAAAAATTATTGGGTATAAACTATTGTCCGAAGAGTTAAAAATGTGAAGTAGCCTTTGCTTAATATATTCTGCATCCATTTTGGGCACAGTTAAAGGTATATCATGTGCGATCTGAAACTTTTCTAAACCTTCCAAACAATTCTGGAGAGTTTTGAGGGAATTTTGTAGATAACAAAATGTTCCAGATCAGAACAAGTATATCACGGTTACTATAGAATTATGCAAGAATGAACACAGGTTACAAAATTCTATTGTGAAAAAAAAGGGGTTGTTGAGCTCACCTGGCTCTTAACATAGCACAAATCCGGTCCCATAGATCCATAATATCCCTTCCAGAGACATACTTGGATCCTGCCTCCCGTCCATTAATGCACAGCAAATGTCCAAACCCATTTGAATGTATCATTCCATGCAATAGATGGGTTTGTGAATACAAAATACTGGTTGGTACAACGTCTAAGCAACAATTAGAGCATGTCTTCTGGTCGATAAGCACCATATCCTTACAGTTGTGACAGATCGTTGCTCCATTTATTGTATCAATTTTGAATATCTCCGAGACTGCAGCTGGTATGATGAAGTGATACCGCTGGCTGGAAACTAAATGGTGGCTCCATCCTGACAACAATTCACCATGCAAAACACAAAATCAATCTACTTCATTAAAACTAAGCAATTCCATCAATATATTTAAATCAAACCAAAAAGGGGAAACTATTTGAATGTAAACTAAATGACCACCACAACTTATTGATTATAATCCGTATTTCATTGTTTCTCTCCCTTTATTGTTATGAGTCACCATGTTAAGCTTATTCATTGCAATTCACATTTCTTTGTTTCTTCTCCTCTGCTAAAGCAGTTTGCAATGAGTCACTGAGTTGGACTATAACTTTATTTGTGTGTTTAATTTGTATCGACAATTCTTTCATGGAATTAGAGTCGAGGTACTTGTTGGAGAACTGCATGTCCAATATTCATATGTACTTGTCTCTTGTCACAAATTTGAAGAATTGAAATTGAATAAAAATATTAGAAGTGAATAAAAATATTAGAAGTGTCTAAGTTAAATAGCTAACTGTTAACAAGCAGTGATTTGAACACGACAGCCTAGCAAGAGTATGAAGTCCACAAGATGTTTGATTCTTTGATTATAAAAATTTATTGTGATTCTATATGATACAGTCATCTTTAATGAATAATATACAATTCATTATAATGCCATTATTTGTTTATTGTTTTATCATTGTTTGAGAGGGCGTCTAGCTGTGACTACAATCAGAGTGCCCAGGAATAAAAAGGCATATTGAGAGCTGATTTTAATAGAATTGGAGTAGATTATGATGGACAGAATTTGTTGTAGAGTAATGCGCATAGGAATGGATGGCTGGTACAAAAGCTCAAGTGTGTTGAAGCTGTCAAAAGAAGGAGAGAAAGATTTGTATAAAAAAAAGACTAATTTTGTTTAGTGTCAAAATATTGGAGACCAAAATGTTTGAGAGGGAAAGGTTTTTACAATCATATGTTATATTTGGAAGAAAATAAAGACAGGAGTTGTTCATGTTGGTTGGCTGGATTTGTAAGGTATGATGAAGAAGAATAAATTAGACTATTAGAGCGTTAGAATCATCAAAACACATTTAAAAAAGGTTGTCCAAAGAAATATAATTCCTCAACATACCTCCATTTGTGGTGTCGGAGGAGGAAATGTGATTGGAGTTTCAAAAGGATAGTGGTGCATTCATCTGTTATTTTAGTAGATTTTTGTCTATAGAGATATTGTTCGAGAACTGCGCATCTAGCTTGAAAATGTGTTAGTAATAGTACTGGCAATATAAATATTAGATGAATCCAAATTAGGATCTCATGCACCAGAGTTCGGTGTCTCTGGTGACCCAAAAATACATATAACTTTTTTACAGTTTTCGAACAAAACCTATAATAAATTATTCAGACACATTGTTTCTAGATTATGTATGAGTGTATAAGTTATTGTTTTGAAGAGCACTTTTGAAAGGCGTTTATTGTTGTCTATATACTGTAACGAATTTGGGAACCAGCTTGGCTGTGAGTTGGAATATCAAAGTGGGTATCGGGCATGCATGCTCAACTATTTCGTATGAGGAATGCAAATGATAATTTAAGTGCTCTGAGCACGGGCTTCCTAAACCAGGGCATCGCTTCTCAGATATCTGCATTTTGAACTGCTCTGCAGATTTTACTGTTGTGAATCATGCATTCAGATTTTTAGCTAGATTACATCTATCTTAAACAAAGTGCAAAATAATTTAATGCATTTAAAAGTTCCAAACACAAACTAAATGAAAACAATCAGTTGAATAGATAGATAAACAATCAATCTTCAACCTTAAGGATTAGCCATGGAGGCTAGATTTCATCATAGCATTATGCAGAAAGGAGAGAAAACTGTATTAATCATCAATGCAGTAAAATTAATGCATCTAAAAGCTTCCAACTCAAAACAAAATGATAACATCATCATTAAACTCCACTATCAAGGAATGCGTCAGAGGAGAAAGGTGTAAGCATTAAATACTCTTGATCCAGATATAGTAATCAATAATTTCGCAGAAAGAAAAAGAACATAAAAAAGTGGAGACCATCCATTTGGCAAATCCTACCTATACATCGACAGTGATCACAGTGAGGATGAAGCGAATTCTGAAGAGACTCTTCAATAACAAAGAGAGGAATCTGAGCAAATTGAGAATCCTCACGAAGCAGAATCGACCATAGAGGCATTCCCTCCACATTGGTATCCTTTTTCTCTGCAAACTCCTCCAAAAACTTTCGAACATTGTTCCTAAAAGCACCATAATAATCAGCTGGGCATGCTGGATCTCCGAAGGAATGGAACCTAAAAACCCTCTCTCCTCGTTTCCTCTTCTTACAATGATCCAAATCTACAACGTGCATTGCTTCAGTTTCAAAAGAAAATTTAATAAAAAACCAACCCAAAAAAACATGCAAATTCCAACGCAATAGTGACAAATATTTAATATGTTTGCAATTACTAAAGTTTACTGCAAGCTAGCCTTTGATTGACATAAACTCAATAATTAATAGAGCATTATAACAGCAGCTCATAAACAATTCTAAATTCTAGGGCTGCTGCAGCCTCCTGTGGAGATGATCATCAATGAATTCAGAGCTCCAGGAAGCTCAGAAGATCTCAAGGAGCCCTATATAGAATTCCCCTACACTATTTCAAAATCATTCATCTACCCATCTAAAAATAAATGCATCTCATACGACTATGATGATTATATTATGATTTTTTCACAAAATGGGAATAGATTTGGACTGGAATTGAAAAGGGGATTAAAAATAGTATGAAATGGAAATTGAAATGTTTTGATTAACTGTCTCCAGCTAATAATCCGGTCCATAATCTCCACGTCGAGCAGGCCGCATATGAAGCGGTTCGGGCAGTAATACAACAGCCCAGTGTTATATTATCATTGGCAGCACATTAGCACTCGTTTAATATGACATGTTTTAATGACAAAATTAGGATGTTTTTCTGTTATATTTATTTTACAACATTCCCACTATTATTGCTCCATTTCTCCTCTGGACAAATTTATTAATGTTGCTTCAGCATTTTTAGATTAACTGAATCAGCATTGCTTATCTGTGCTATTGAGTCGCCTTTTGTCGGTTGATATACGAGTATATAACTTACTCTGGTAGCCCAATAGCATTCTAGCACTCCCCACATGGAGGAATGAGCGGAATATCTGTTAGAAATGGTTTGCCAGGGATTCCAATCAGAAACTCACTATTTAAGTTGCGCAAATTTCCAAACATTTAAGGTACATATTCAATCCAAAGAGCTTGGGGTGGTGCATTCCATAGGGTTCGGAGTGGATGCACACCCTCCCATACAATATTTCTGACAGTTCCTTCTAGATTTTAGAATCGTGTGGATTAAGCAACATTATTGACTTAAATTTGAGTTTGAAGGTATTTACATTTTTAACCTTTACAAAACAATGTTGAGAGCATGGTTAGGAAAGGAAATGAGACTTAAAAATGTATGAAAATGATCAATAGGCAGTTTCTCCATCTTAGTATGAAATAGACATGTAAGCTTAGTTGGTCGAATGGAATAAATTCAATTTTTAAATTTAGAAATTCAAAGGTGGTATTCAATTTTAATTTATGGTGTGGAAATTTTTATAGGTTAAAATATTGGTACTCATTTCAAATTTGTCTTCCATCTTCTAACTATTATATTTATGCTAAGATTGAGTTTATCGAACATTCTTTCTAGTTTTGTACACATCCCCATTGTTGAGAAACAAAGTGAAATTATAACAATAAAAACTTTTCATTTATATAAAATTTAATTTCATAACATTTGATTACCATAAAAGATTGTATGTAAGAATAAACTAGAAAATGCAATAAAACCAACAAATCATGAAATTGCAACACATGACATTGAATTTATGTTTAGAAACTCTTTTAGGAAAAGCTCCAATAAAGAAATAGATAAAATGTGTATTAATTTTCAATTAACAAGATACAATATCAACACACTTCACTTTGTACTATGACATCATTACAACAGTGTGCATGTCAAATATGATATCCAACTAACATCTCATACCTTCAATATATAAGCACAAGGAAGTAAACCCATAAATGGTTTGATCAAGAAAATGAATAACAAAATATTATACAAAGCTATGTACTAATCTCAAAGAACATCTTCCAAGAATAGTAGATATGATTAATGATTCCACATGGACACACTCAATGTAAATTCTCAAACTGTATATGTAACAACAAAGTCATATTTGAATATTAACTCCTTGATAAATCACATCCTCAAGTGTAGTGCTCCATTTTGAAGATGATAACTCATGTCGATCCCATCCATTATTACAATATTCTCCACTTCTTAATCCTAGCACTCCATTTTGGAGATGGAAACTCATGTGGGTCCCATCCATCATAACAATGCTCTCCACTCATTAAATACTAACACCTAGAATTGGAAAATAGAGTCAAATATAATTATTATCATAGTGTTCAACCTTATGAATGCATATTATAGTTCTAATATCAATATTTTAGGAGAATCTTAAATGTATTTTTTCAATTACACCCTAGGAATACATACATGTACACCTTCCAAGAGTGTTGGAGACATAAAATATAAATAAGATTTATGAGGTTAATGACATTGTTTATGGTAAAAATGGAAACAACAATATTGAAAGACTAAACGAATTCAACCACAAAACCCTAGTGTAACAACAACAAAGATCCACCATAACATATGAAGATTACCTAAGACAATGCAAATCAACAAAATCACAAAGATTATACCATCACATGTCCAATAGGGTTTGAATCTCCATTCTTCCTATCTCCATTGATCTTGCTTGATATATTTGCTCTCAGATTTTATGTGTGCACAAGAGCTCAACAAAGAACGGAAATGTGGCTGCAAGTAGGCTTGATTAAATATGAAAGTTTGAATGCGTAGTTGAGGGTTGATAACGAAGGAAGCATCTCCTTATATAGAAGACACTATAGAAAATCGAGGGATAAGATTAAGAGGTGTAAAAGATATGGTCGGTTAGGATTAAAGGGTAGGTAGAAGAAATAAGAAAATAATGAGAGGGTAGGTAGTGTAGGAATTAAGAGATGAATGACATGTGTCATGGGTAGAAAAAGCTAATGAATGAATTAATTAAATAAATATTTATTTAATTAATAGAAGAAGTGAGATCAATTAAATAATTGAAAATATTTATTTAATTTAGGAAAATGACAATTTAAATAAATAAATGTATATATTTAAATGAGGAAAAAGGCTAGAAAAGGATAAATGAATTAAATAAATAAATAAAGATTTATTTAATTAATAGAAGAACTAGGCTAAAATAATTAAATAAACAAAAATATTTATTTAATTCGACAATTTTGGGTGTCTACAAACACAACTTTCTCCCTCTTCACATTATTATAGATTCGAAATACATCAATAAGAAACATAATTGAATTGACTATAAAATCCAAGGGCCTTGGCCTTCCTACACCATAAGAACTTATTAGTAGTCATTGGCTTCTTGAGAGAATTTGTAGCATTTTCTTGAATGTGAACATTTTACAACTTGAATTTACTATACTCTATCATCTCTCACACAAAGTGATACTAGACAAATATTTTTAGTGCAAACATGGTACATCAAATTTATAGCCAAATAAACAAAACATTGACTATCACAACCAATTCTAATAATCTTTCAATTAAAACATATACATGTATAAAGTCTCTATAACCATACCACCTTCTTAGAGGCATGTGTAGTAGCCCTATACTTGTATTTGGTAGTGAAAAAAGAAATTGTGGATTTCCTCATAATTGTCCAACTCATTACACAACCAAACAAATAAAAAACATAACTATTGTAGACCTTCAATTGTCCAAGTCACCTATCTAATTTGCATTTGTGAATCTTTGGATGATTAAGAAAGTAGCCACTTCATAAGTGTTATGATTGTCGTGCCTGTGAAGTGTGATACCTGTAGTTGCAACACAAAACACTCAATAGATCATTACAAGCATGGTTAACAAATAATAAGAAAATAAGGATGAACCATGACAAAGTGACCTATCACCTCCTAAGAGATGTGAGTATGGATTTGCTCTATGATCTGGATAAGAAATACTAGTGACTTGACTACACCTAGACGGAGGATTTGAAATGATAATGATATGCAAAGATGAGATTGATTATGCTAGATTGATCCAAGAGACTAATTAAGCTAATGATATGCATGATTAAGCTATGATGATGATGATGCAATTAAGCTAGAAAAGAGGTTGATTAAGCTACATGATTCAACAATTATGCTAGAAAATGATCAAATTAAACTAGATCTAAGATGCAATTGCTTATGACAACAATGCTCAAATGATATGCCTATAGTAACAATGCCTAAATTGATAATGAGATGGGATCTGCCTATAATAAGAATGCATAAGATGAAATGAGATGGGATCCTTTGTGCTCCAAAATGGGGGATATTTATATAGGATTTCCAAGGCCAGGGATGAGGTGGCAGGAATCAACGGTCAAGATTGAGTCTGACAATATCAAGGGTGAAATTGGAGGAGGTTGGAGAAGAGGTTGGAGGAAGAGACACTTGTCATCTCTGTGGTGACAAGTGTCAAGGAGCCTTGCTCATAAAAGGGCAAGTGTCCAAGAGAGGAGACATGTGGCCAAAGTGCCATGTGTCTCAAGAAGAAAATATCCACACCATAGGAGGTTAGAATGTGCAAGATAGGATAGGGTTAGGCAAACCCAAGGTTAGGTGGAATGGGTTAGGTTAGGTGGTTAGAAGTTAGAAGGCATGTGGGTAATTTGAATTTAAAAATTCAAATAATAGGAAAAGACTAATTAATTCTCAACAACTCATAAATTAATTTGTTTTGATTAATTAGAGGATTAGAAGAATTGATTGAAGTGGGGGGAGGATTAATTAATTTGAATTAATTAATCAAAGGGGACTATTGAAATGAAACTATTAAATAAATCCTTAGATTTATTAATAAGTAGGTGAAAGGGATAAATTTAATCGAACTGCCTAATGAATTCAATTAAATTAGGAAGGGGGATTAATTGAATCATTGCTTATTTAATTAAATATATTCAGACCATTTTTAGGTGTATACATTTTGCCCCTCTTTGAAGCGAGGTGTGATGACACGTTGATTCAAAGAATAATCTCATTTTGATGATGATATTGGTTTGATAGGATGCCCCAGACATTGATTGATAAAGTGCGGTATGATGATGCCCTCTCGGGAAATCAATTGAGATAATTGACCTTTGGAGTTTTTGGATCTTTACGAAATTGATATCCCGATTAGAAATGATTTGATTTCTACAATTGTGGTTGATGAAAATATGAGTTCTACGATCACGGTGATGTGGTTTTATTATTATTGATAAAGCTTGATTGATTAGATTGATAAGATTGAGATTTAGTCTGGTTTCAGGAATGACACCTCCTGTATAAGACAAAGATGATCAAAGCGTCTGGTTTCAAGAACGATATATCCTGTATAAGACATGATCAGAACGTCTAGTTTTAGGAAAGATACATCCTGTATAAGACATGATAGGATCAATTTAGATGCGATTGATTGATAGAATTGATCAGGTTGATTGGATAAAGAACTGACAGTTTGTTGATATCAAGTTGCAGAAAGATTCAGATATGCTGATGTTGGTTCTATTGAGGGTAGAATATAAGATTTTCGTTGGGTCGATAATATCTGGAGAGAGATGAGTCATCATTCTAATTGTGTATACACTTATGATGATATATTGATGATTCTTGCAATAGATTTAACCTTGGATAGAATGAGCATGTGGGATCCCATGCAAGAATGAAATGCAAGCTAAATGCAAAGCTACGGCCAGACCAGTCACTAGGTTATTGCGTTTTGTCATCATTGACCTTTTTAAATGTGGAAAGTGAGTGCAAACACCAATGGTATAATTAAACCATGATGACCTGAGCACGACTTTCTTGGATTTTGATATGGAAAGTTAGCACAAGCATTGAGATATAATTGAACCAAGATGACCTAAGTGTTGCTTGCATAAAACAGGCAGTATTAACCATTTCAATATGTAAATCGGAAATGTCTCCGATGATCATGTCCCGAGACAAATTTGCACATATTAATGATTAATTTATAGACAACAGACAAGAAAAATATCATGTTCCTTCCTTGTTCCTCTAGTCAGAGACATCTTGGAGAACTACTCAGAAATCATGATAGCGAAAATCAAGATAGAAAATTTGAACAAGCATGTTAAAATCATTATCCAAAAGATATCATCCATTGAAAAGTGTGTGATGTGCTTAGACCAACTTTGTGATAGATTGATGGTTGATAATTTGAACTCGTGTTCAACGTTGGATGTGTCTTAGTTTTCACTTGATAAGGGTTGCCTAGCTGTTGTTCTACCTGTTTGATTAAGCTCAAAATGATCAAAAAATTTTTGCCCCAGCTAGGTTCAGGATTTTGCCCCAAGCTTAGAAACAAATTCAATATGATATACCCAATGATCCAAACCATGGCGAGAAGCCATCCGGGATACCTGTGTATGTACAAAGGCTTTATTATGGATATGAACAACGCTGAATGAATAAAAGTAGAAGGATGCATGAACTAATAGATGAAAGAGCTAGCTGACAGATAGCGCCTGTTTGCCAGGTTTTCACCATCTGTTTTTATTGCACTTTTTCTCATATTTGATTTTTTTTTGGATTTTCTGCTTTTTCACTTTTTTTTTGTATTTTCTACTTTTTCACTGTTTTTGATTTTCTACTTTTTCACTATTTTTGATTTTTTGTTTTTTCACTGTTTTTCATTTTTCTACTTTTTCACTATTTTTTATTTTTCTGCTTTTTTAGACATAAAACTTCTTCAGATGCATGCTATCGATGAGCTCTTTGAGCTGATCTCCATCCTATGTTGATAGCTGATATGCTCCCGACCCAAATACTGTTGTGATCACAAACGGCCTAACCAGTTTGGTTTGAACTTTCCTTTCTTTTCTTGATCTGCCTGATTGCGTGGATTTTTATTTAGTACTAGTTCTCCAACTTGAAAGACTCGTGGTTTGACCCTGTGATTATAACTCCGACACATTCTTTGTTGATATACCTTTAAACGATCAAAGGCATTTTGTCTTCGTTCGTGGATCAATTCTAACTCCTACAATCTAGAGACTCGTTGTTCTTCATCTGGGATAAGACCTTTTAATGATATTCTTAGAGAAGGTATCTTTGCTTCTATTGGCAGTATTATTTTTGATCCATAAACAAGAGAGAAAGGTGTGGCACCTGTTGGTGTGTGGATACTGGTATGGTAGGCCCATAGAGCAGGGTTTAATTGAATATGCCAATCTCTGCCAGCATCATTCACTGTCTTTTTGAGTATTTTCAAAATAGTTTTGTTTGATGCTTCTGCTTGCCCATTCCCTTGTGGATAGTAGCGTGTGGAAATTTTGTGTTGGATCTTGAATTTCTCACATAGTTCTTGTACATCCTGATTCTTGAACGGTCACCCATTATTAGTGATAATGGTCATGGGTATTCCATAGCAACAGATGATGTAGTTCAAGATAAATGCAGCAATTTGTTTTCCTGTGATATTTGTGAGAGGTACTGCCTCAATCCATTTTGTGAAGTATTTTGTAGCTACAAGGATGAATTTGTGACCATTAGAGGAAGAATGATTTATCTTTCCTACTAGATCAACACCCCATTGGTAGAAAGGCCAAGATGTTGCCAAAGCATGAAGTTCTTGTGTTGGTGCATGGATCAAATTCCCATGGATCTGACATTGTTTTCATGTTCTAGCTATCTGAAAAGAATCTTGTTACATAGTTGGCCAATAATAGCCCAAGCATATGAGTTTTTTCGAAAGGGTAAGACCACTTGAATGAGTGCCACAAATGTTGTTATGGACTTCATGTAAGGCATTCTTAGATTCTTCTTGTTCGAGACATCTTAAAAGAGTATAGTCTAGACCTCGTTTAAACAAGGTATCTGCGACGAGAGTAAAATGGGAGGATTGGCAAATAAAGTTTCTCTTTTGATTTTTCGACAAGTCAAGAGGGAGGATATTATCTTTCAGGTATGTGTAAGTTTGGCCATAGAAGGAGGAATCATGCCCAACAAGGTGACAAATAGTTTGGGAATCAGGACAATTATGAGTAGGGTAAAACAACTCTTCCACCAGGAATTCATAACGCTGTTGATTTTCCTGTGTGAAGTAGAGAAGCAAGTGTAGCCATGGCATTTGCTGCTTTGTTGTCATTCCTTGGAATCTATTGAAAAGTTATTTCTACAAATTATTTCTTTATATCATCAACCATCTTTTCATAAGGCATCAACTTTTCATCCTTTGTTTGATAATCATCATTAATTTGATTGATGACGAGCTAAGAATCTCCAAAGACTTGAAGTTGTGTAATGTTCCATTCTATAGCCATTTTGATGCCTGTAACAAATGCTTCATATTCTGCTGTATCGTTGGTGCATGGAAAGATTAATTTGTATGCTTTTAAGATTGTATGACCTTGTGGTGTGATGAAAAGAATACCTTTTCCTGATCCATGTTGTGTTCTATTATTGATGCATGTTCCTGGACTGATATTCAGGCGATGTATTATAAGATCTGGATCTAACCCTGACATGTCTGCATATGACCAGGTAAAAATGATTTGCCTTTGTTTGAATAATTCCATATATTGTTGCCTTGCTAGTTCTGATAGAGAAGTTGTTGGATATAGATCAGTTGTGCCAATGTTAACTGCCTCTACTAGTTCCATCAGGACAAATGACCTCTTTTGATAGAATTCAGGTAAGGTGTCAAATCTCCCATCTTCTAGCGTCTCGAGGAGGTTTTCACCGTTAGATGCATCCTTTGTTTTTACTTTTTCTTGATCTAATGTTACCAAGAAATGGTTTTCAACATTAGACCTAATATTGTTTTCTTTATTTTCACTTTTGCAACTAGGAGATTTGACACCCACTTGATTGGGAGATACGTTAGTAGAATCCCTGGTGAAAGTTGTTGCGGGTTTTATTTCATTAAGATATAAGGATATGGTGTGGTCATTAGGAAAGGTATCAATGGCAGTATGTCATTCATTTTCCCAGTCCATAGGTTCAGGAGGGATTGAGGATAAAGGATCCTCGTGTTGGATAGTTTCAAAGATATTACGAGTCATGATAGAGATGTCAGGGCTTTCAGTATGTATTTCCATTTCTAGAATGATACTCTCATCAGAATGACCTCGCACAAGTAGCCCCTGATCGTCCTCGATTAAGTCCAAGTCAACCGAATGTGATTCTGATTCAAGTGGGCTAGTTCCTAATGTTTGTGCTGCATACGTTTGAACTATATTGACACCTACATCTACTTCTTCCCTTTCAATTTCAAGTTGCTCTTGTTTGTTTTTCCATGATAGTGAATATTATCCATTCCCTTGATCTCTTAGCTACATTTGTTTTTCCATTCTTGACAAAATTGATGCAAATGATTGTTCCTTGGATTGTGTGCTTGAAGATGCTGCCTCTTTGTTATGTGAAACAATGACCTCTTGAGCTGATTTCAGATTACTACAACACTGCAATGGATTTGAGTCTACAGAGATCATGATTTCCTCCCCATTATATGGAAATTTTAGGCACTGATGACATGTTGATGGAATAGCTTGTATGTCATGTACCAAGGTCTTCCCAAGAGTATGTTGTATGGTAATTCCAAGTCTAGAACTTGGCATGCCGTGTCTTTCTACAAAGGTCCCACTCTGATGGGCAATATCACAATTCCTTTAGAGGAATGCTTATCTTCATCATATGCTTTGACTATGAACCTTTTATGGGGATCAACTGCATCTTCTCAATAACCCAGAGCATGGACAAGACTTAATGAGCAAATATTTAAGCCATCTCCACCATCTATTAGGACACGTTTAACAAGCATTCTATGAATGAGGACTTCAATTTGCAAGGGAGCGTTATGGGGATGTTACAAGGAATCAATGCTTGGATATGAAGGAGATGAGCTTTGAATAGGATCCTCTGAAATAGGTTTGATGGGTAAATTATTTGGTGAGGATGCTATGGAAGATTCTTGCAAGTTTTCAAGAGGTGTAGGAATAGATGCCTTTGGAGAGTCAATTTGCTTATGGGGGAATGAGCCTTTGCTAGACATAGGTGCATGATTTTGATCTTCTTTAGAAAAATCCTTTAGGGATAGATCTTTAAGAGTTGCATAAAAGAGCCACCTTTCTTTGGAGATGTACTTGAATCCTTGTGAGGTTTTGACCTAGTTGGATTTTTATTTTGGACTTGTTTGATTGCTTTGATATGTTGGCTTGTTATGTTTTCTTCTTGTATTTTTCTTTGGTATTCCATGTTGCTATGATCTTCAATTATTTCCAATGTTTCTCTTTCTGTTTCTGCAATCTTTTATCTCTGAGCCCTATTTAAAACAGGCATACACGTGTGTTAGATATTGCGCTAGGATTCGATTGTTCAAAAGCTGTTTTGATACGTGATCAACTGTCAATGTGATAAAGTGATATGACACAAAAAGATGATTCAAGTGTTTAAAAGTTTGCAAGTTTTTCTATCTTCAGTTTTGGAGTGCAATGATGATGATTTTGATAAAAACCAAGTCCAATAGGAATGATATATCCTATGATGTGGGACAAGGTTGTCCTGACTGAATGTTGTTGTTTCGTGATAAAGGATGATAGATCCTGATGAGAAACTATGTTTTTGAGTGATCAGTTTATCAAAGAGGGCGATGATGCACTTTGAGATGTTAGATCTTGAACTTGTTGAAGGCGAATACTTGACAATTTTGAGGTGTCTATTTCTAGAATCTGATTTGACAGATGATAACTTGACCAAGTGAAACAAGAAGACAATCCAAGCACAAAATGACAGATATCAAGTGTTTATGCTCACTATAAACTAACCAAGCAAATATGACAGATCTAAAAAAGACATGCAAGAAGACAGCTCTGGATAGACAGAGACATAAATTCGTACGATAGAATACACAGCCCCGAATGACAATTTAGACAGGCTCATACGACAAACCAAAAATTTCACATGATAGAAGACATAAACTCGTACGAGCTTTCTCACAGAACCAGACGAAAAATGATGACACAAAATTCCCTGCTAACTTGGCTCGTACGACAATTCTCACTGGACCGAACGACAAAAGATAACCCCAATTTTTCTGCTAAACTAGCTCGTACGACAATTCTGACCGGACCATACGATAAAGTAGATGCCTCATGCGACAAAATAACAAACTCGTACGATAGAGAACAAAACAGAGGCAAAAATGTTTGTTTGGAAGAATATTGATTAATGATGTTTGATGTTTTACTTTTGTTTTCCAGTTTTAAAGGTTTGATTTTCTATTTTAGGTATGAAGACACAACAAACACGCGATATGATAAGTGACCTCAAGCACATTACGCTACCTAAGGAAGTTGGTTGAGAGAGAAAACCTTTGCTTGCAAGCTTAGGTACACACCCAATAGTTAATCAGAATATAGTCACTGAGTCTCACACAATGGATTCTCAACGCCGTATTATCCGACTCCAAATGCTAATGGGGGCACGATATGGCAATGTCTTGGGAGAGTTACTATCTCTCTTGCACAAAGATTATCACCCTTTCGGAGGTGAATCAGGTAGCTTCTATTTTAACTGGCTCTAGGAAGGGATTTGTTTTATGTGTCAAGGTATAAACTCAATTAAGAGTTCTCCCAGCCTTGAAAACCAAGGTTTGATATACCCGAAGGTACAAAGGAGAGCTATTCCCGAGCACTGCCACTGCTTTGATTTACATCAAAAGCATATTTATTTTATAGTGGGTTGGATTACTTGGCATTTGTCGTTCCCACTTCTAATTTAATTGGAACTAGTAAGGGATCCGTTCCGCATGTCGGGGTATAAACTCAATTAAGAGGTCTCCCAGCCTTGAAAACCAAGGTTTGATATACCCGAAGGTACGGAGGAGAGCTATTCCCGAGCACTGTCGTTGACTTGATTTTCATCAAATCACATTTATTTTATAGTGGCTTGGAGTACTTGGCATTAGTCATTCCCACTTGGGTCATTCCCCTCTCACCGACTTTAATGGCTTAGAGTTATTAGCTCCTCGGAAGGGTGAGCCCACTAAAGATATGCACTAATGAAAGCAAAGGATGAGTCTAGCTTTCTGATCACCTAAGAAAGGTGAGAGCATACTCGCCTATCATCAAAACACATAATACATGATTATTCATTCCCTTTAGCAAAATAAGTGTGCCTATAAAGTTTAAAGAAGACATAAAGTTTGGTTGAGTCCTCCTAGGCAACATGCAAAATAAATACATTAGTAGTCACGATGTTTGGATGAAATGAAGCTTTGACAAGCGTAATCTTCGACAATCATCCTGCAAAAACTAGTTAGGCTGTCGAAAAAACTCACAAATAGACCAGGGTTAGCATTAGTAATAACCAAATTGAAGCATGAAAACCCTAAAATGTAATCTATTTTCAAAACACAGAAACAAATTTTCATACGACAATTCTCACTTGATCGTACGACAACTCTCTCTGCTCGTATGAGGACACAAAGGAACTCGTACGAGGCACAAAGGGAACTCGTATGAAATTCTGAATCAGACCCGGCCAAAAACTTGTTAAATTAGAAATTTGATGATGCTAAGAGGCGAAAAATGAGTTTTTCGGCCCCACGGTGGGCGCCAAAATGTCGTGCCTGTGAAGTGTGATACATGCAGCTACAACATAAAACACTCAATAGATCATTACAAGCACGGTTAGAAAATAATAAGCAAATAAGGATGAACCATGACAAAGCGACCTATTGCCTCTTAAGAGATGCGAGTATGGATTTGCTCTTAGATCTCGATAAGAAATCCCAGTGACTTGACTACACGTAGACGAAGGCTTTGAAATGATAATGATATGCAAAGATGAGATTGATTATGCTAGATTGATCCAAGAGACTAATTAAACTAATGATATGCATGATTAAGCTATGATGATGATGCAATTAAGCTAGAAAAGAGGTCGATTAAGCTACATGATTCAACAATTATGCCAGAAAATGATCAAATTAAACTAGATCTAAGATGCAATTGCTTATGACAACAATGCTCAAATGATATGCCTATAATAACAATGCGTAAATTGATAATGAGATGGGATCTGCCTATAATAACAATGCATAAGATGAAATGAGATGGGATCTACCTATAATAACAATGCAAAAGATGAAATGAGATGGGATCCTTTGTGCTCCAAAATGGGGGATATTTATAGGATTTCCAAGGCCAGGGGTGAGGTGGTAGGAACCAACGATCAAGATTGAGTCTGAAGATATATCAAGGGTGAAATTGGAGGAGGTTGGGGGAAGAGACACTTGTCATCTCTGTGGTGACAAGTGTCAAGGAGCCTTTCTCATAAAAGGGCATGTGTCCAAGAGAGGAGACATGTGGCCAAAGTGTCACGTGTCTCAAGAAGAAAATATCCACACCATAGGAGGTTCGGATAAGGAGGTTAGAATGTGCAAGATAGGATAGGGTTAGGCAAACCCAAGGTTAGGTGGAACGGGTTAGGTTAGGTGGTTAGAAGTTAAGAGGCATGTGGGTAATTTGAATTTAAAAATTCAAATAATAGGAAAAGGCTAATTAATTCTCAACAACTCATAAATTGATTTGTTTTGATTAATTAGAGGATTAGAAGAATTGATTTAAGTGGGGGGAGGATTAATTAATTTGAATTAATTAATCAAAGGGGACTAATGAAATGAACCTATTAAATAAATCCTTAGATTTATTATTAAGTAGGTGAAAGGGATAAATTTAATCGAACTGCCTAATGAATTCAATTAAATTGGGAAGGGGGACTAATTAAATAATTGCTTATTTAATTAAATATCTTCAGACCATTTTTAGGTGTATACAATGATAACATAAATAGTAATTAGAAGTCCCTCACAAATATTTGAAAACCATCGTAGCATTATTCTAATGCTCCTTACCAAGTTTAAACATGAACATGTTCAAAACTCCCAATGCTTGGGTAATAGTTGGCTTAGTGCAAAACATTTCATACATCAAGATACTAAGAATATTAGCATAAGGCATGTTACATGTATCCTTAATATCATCATTCAATTCCAAATACATATATAAATAAAAATTAGTACCAATAAAATAAAATAAAACACTTATTTTGAACCACGTATATATAAGTCATTGCAAAATGGTAGCAACATACTGCCTAATCATCGCATTGTTATCACTAATAAATAAGATGTCATCCATATACAAGATAACAATTAGATGATAAACAATTATTTTAATATAAATAGAATGGTCCTCCTCACTTCTTGAAAAAAAGAAAAACTTGAAGCAAACACAATCAAACTGATAGTACTACATTTTGGGTGATTGTTTCAAGCCATATAATTACTATTTCAACTTGTGACTCATAACAAAATCATTAATCTTTCACATATAAATTGACTCCTCAAAATATGTATATGAAAATATAGTGTTAACATTTGTTTACTTGATTTCGAAATCATTTTATAAAAATAGATAATAGGAATATAATATAAGTTAGCAAATAAGATGAAAAATTTACCAAAATCAAGGCTCTCTTTCTAGCAATAGCACTTGACTACAGGTTTATCCTTGTATGTCACTCTAACCATCCATCTACTCTAGTTTTATTCTTATACACCCACTTTTAACCAATAAACTTTCTTCCCTTGGGAAAATTAATAAGATCTTAGGTATCACAACTACTTAGGGTTGTCATCTCCTCCTACATGGCCTGTATCTAAAATTATCTATCCTCAAAAGATAGGGTATCCTTAAAAGATATAGTTTCATCATAACTACTCAATATTTAAAACAAATAAACAACAAAAAGCTAGTGGAATTTGCCTATCAACTAGATTTCATTGTCTCATGGACCTCCTCAAGGTAGGACTAAATGGATTTTTTTCAATTAATTATAAGGATAACAAAGTACAGTCTAAGTGTTTGCTGTCAGAGCATAGTAGATAGACTCCATCAAGTTCCCAGATCCGTCAGTATACAAAAGATATATATGAGTTAACTGTGTAGTACAATTTATCCCCACAAGCTATTAACCTATCACTGAGAGTTACATTTTCCTCCACCTACAAAAAAAAGGGTATACTATTCAAAAACTTTAGGTATCTATGCCCTCAATGTCACAAATATCTACCCATGCTGCCCATCTCGAGGGTCCCTCCATCCACCTCAGCACCTTCCCCCATATGATTGGGTCAACATATGGATGGTTCACAGACATTGCAACTAGTATCTATGGGTTCATCTGTTGTACTACCCTTCCATCTCTGCTATTGGGCTCTTAGATGAATTTTTCCAAGCCTTCTTCAAATGGAGACCTCTCCTAAGTGGTTATGGTCCATGTAAATCCATGTGATATCTCACTGGTGTATACTCTGACTACTCCATCTTGAAGAAAGGTTTCTAGTTTCTTTGTAGTGATCCTCAGATCTATAGTGACCTACACATTAATTTCATGAAAAAGGAGTCTCCTCAAATACTCAGTAAGTTGTCTAGATCTACCACTGAAAATATCATTATTCCTAAGTTTCCAAATAATCCACAGAGTCTCAAGAGAAAACATAGACCAAAAAAGGTTGTCATCTTTTTTAATGCCAACAATGCAACTAGAAATAGTATCAAACGAATGAAAATTAACACCAATGAACAACCCAAAATCATTCCAAATTTCTTTAGCAACCAAACAGTCAAAGAAAATATGTTGAATACTTTTAGGAACTCTACAAATAGAACAAATGGAGGGGTCACCATTGGGGAGCCTGGTGGGGAGTCTATGAAGGATAAGCTTCCAAAGAAAGTATTTATTTTCGGGTTCCATGGGTTTGTACCACACAGAGTGAATTTTTTTATGCCATTAGGAGGAAGAGTGGGTTAAGGACTAGCAAGAGTTAACATGTTCAAACACAAACTCGTTATCAACCAAGGTACTATAGACAATCTTAGATTTGATGTTAGGTAAGGGAGTACCATATGGCCAACAATAGTCAACAAATCTCATATTAGAGGAGACACAAGGTTTGGGTAAGCCAAGGGGGGAATAGGCTTCCCTGAGGACAGTATAAGTGTTTCAATAGGTAGGAGGAACACCATGAGACTGAACAATGTCTTGCCAACTCAATAGATCCCCATCCTTAATTATGTCTGAAAAATTAACCAAACCCTTTGAGGCCTAGGATTTAGTAGAGAATCCTTACAACAAAGCCAATGCTTTTCTCTTGTATTTTAAGTTCCACCATATTGATCTTTCACCACTGGTTTCCTTCTTTGGCCCTATGATATCACTGCTAGAAATGTAGGATATGACCACATCCCATGCTTTCCATAAGGATTTAAACACAATAGATCCAGATGGACTGACTTCAATATGTCCTTCAATTATGTCACTAAGAGAAAGATCTTTCCAATTTGGGCTTCTCTTAGGGACATAACTGCCTATATTGTACCTAAGTAAGACCTTTCATGGTTCATCACCTTACAGTGACTTAGCTACCAATGATATTCCATGCCATCTTAGATCCTTGAGACCAAGTCCTCCTTTGCTTTTACTCATACAATACCATTTCCAATTTACCGCATGCCTCCTTCTCCGTCCCTTACCATCTGACCATAGAAATTCTCTGACCTGCTTTTGTATATGATAGAATTGATAATTGCAAAATAGCCAAGTAGAGCAAAAATAAATGTTGTAGGATGAGAGAATCTTTTGACAGACTTGGGTCCTTCCTACTAAGGATAGATACCTCCTATTCCATTTCCTCAACTTTCCATCAATCTTATCCTTCATCCATTCCCAAATCCTTTTCAAGTTAGGGAAAACAACAAATGGGATACCAAGGCATATAACCTATAAGTTTCCCCCCACCATTGAATAGAGTACTTACTAAACCAGACAAGAGATTGCTCCTCACAACCCATCATGGTGAATTTGGGCAAGGAGAGTCTACTTCTTGAAGCTTCACAAAATACTTGAAGTTTGGACTTTATTACCTCAATATTATCTTCACTCAATTTTGAAAAAATAGTTGTATCATTTCCAAATTGGGTGTTGGACAGTTCATTCCCATTTGGAAGTTGTATTCCTTTAACTTTGGGAGAAATACTCTGATCTCTCAAGAGATAATAGAGGCATAACTTATGAAGATAATGATGGGGATATTGTTGGCATATGGAGATGTTGATGAGATGAAGATGACCGGTAAAGTTGATGGAGATTGTTGGCTAGATAATGATGATATAGTTGTAATTTTTTTATTAAGGAAAAACAAGTTTTGAGGGGACCTGAAACCCCATACAATGGGTTTTGAAGGGACCTAAAACCCAATAGATTTTACTGGGATCTAGAACCCAACAAACTAGGCTGCTCAAATATATTAACAATGAAAGCCATAGCCAAACAACATCCAACTAAAGAAAAACAAAGCTGCTCGAAGGAAAAAACATCAAAAATCCAGCAGGCCCACCAAAACCAGGACTACAAAGATCATCCCCAAGAAAGAGCACAAGGGTAAAACAAAGGCACCCTTAGCCTATATCTACAAACATGGGTAGGTCCGGGCACCCATAACCCCAAAAATAAAATCCAGGTAGCAACATTTGACCATACATACCCAATCTGGAAACTAAGGGTTTTGACAGGTTCCCCAAACCTAGAATTTGGGTTTTGGATAGGCACCCAAAACCAGCAAAGGGTTTTCCAGGATCCCCAAATCCTCAACAAAGAAACCATGTCACCACTAGCATAACCTTCCCTTAACCAAAAATAAGAACAAAAGATGGAAGGACTGGGCCCTCGAAAACTACTAGCATCCATCCTATCACTGGGTTTTGCATGACTCCCAAAACTAGAAAAAAGGGTACCCAGGGTACCGAAAGCCAAGAACAAAATAGTCTTTCAAAGAGACAACAATAGGAGCACAGGCCACAAAAACAACTGGGAATCTGGGAAGAGCCAAACCCAGACCCTAACGAGAAGCCACCTTTGAGAGAGAGAACAACAGACCTCAGTAGGCAGCATGGGCAACCTCAGAAGTCGAAAAGCCCAAACAAACCATCTCTCCACCTCAATAGGAGAGATGTCCACCTCTATAGGAAAATGAGAAAGGAAAATCGACGTCCCAAAAAGCACCATAACAAAAAGCTGAAGCCAATCTTTAACCCTCCACCACATCTCCACCTCCATAGAAAACTAGGTCACCTCTAATAGATAAGGAAGGAGAAAAATAGACACCTAGTAAACCCTCTCAAAAGGCTCCTCAAAAGAAGGTCCTTCACCTCAATAGGAGGAAAGCTCAGCAATGAAAGAATAACACGAGAAGCACCTTCCAAACTTCTAAAAATACCTTCCAAAGCTTCAAAGGAGCCTTAGAAAAAACATCATCTCTAGAAACCAAAGCCCAGGAGCAGCCCAACAAGAGGTCACCAAGACCCAAACCCAAATCCTTCCACAACCCTTGTTGTCCAAAGAGAAGAACCAATAGGAAACCCCAAAGGGAAAAGAATAACCGAAGGGTTTTGAGCCCGCACTTGAAAGCCAAAGTAGAGGAGCCTTCTCTCCTTGTGTAGAAGCATCTTCTCCACCAACGCCCTTAGCCATCATCGTTAGAAGGAATAGAGAGAGAGGGAGGGGGCCGCTAACCCCCCACCTCTATCAATACAGTGAAAGGATCAACACATCCTCATCCAACAAAGAAGCCCAACGCCCCTGGCCATAGAGAAGCCAAGAGGCACACACCCCACACACACGATGAAGAACGCAACCTATCTCGCAACAAACTGCTGCTAGAGAATGGTCATCGTCTTCATCGTCTGAATCAGCTTCCTCCTCACCTGAGGAAACCCCCACCCCTGCGTTCCCACCTCTCCCGCTCAAACCCATCTCAAGATGTTTCTAATATATATATATATATATATATAAAGTCAACCATGTATGTTGAGTCATCTAAGTCATCTAGGCCTACTAGTATAGCCTAACTGGTAGAGGAATGTGTTAGACAACAAAACTGCTAAGTTGTTGTAAACTAGTAAACAAGAATAGAGCGATGATCAAGTGATTGGTACAGATGATTGGTGAAGAGTTAGGTGTTGCGGTTTGGAACATATGTTTATGAAATAGGCATGAGTCTATGATTGCAACCACATCAGCAGATTCGGTGTATAGAGTGAGTTATGATTAGCTATCATGAACTCTGTGAAGAAGAATGAATACCAGTAACAGATCTTTAACCGGTAATGATTTAAGGTTTGGCGGTGGATCTTATCATGTTCATAACTTAGTGATGATGTGTCAGAATTCATGTGTAATGATAAGGTTGTGTTTGAGTGCATACAAGAATCAGATTTCTTGGGAAACAACAAAGTTCTTAGTAGAATGTGACAAGGGTTTGATTACTTATCAAATCGATGTGTGGTGATGTGCGGTGATCATTCAACGGTGGAAATTGTCTTGAAATTTTTTATAATGATTTGTAATGTAAATTTATTTTATTTTGAATGTAGTTAGGGTTATGTAGCCGACCTAATTGAAAAGTGTATTGAGGGCTAATTGGAGAAGATATTTTGTGTCGGTAGTTTGAGAGAAGGTGTTGCCAAACCAGATTGAAGTGTCTGCATGTGTGTAGCAGAGATTGTGTTGAAAAGGATCTGTACTAGCAAGCAAGGAAGTGTTGTGATCAGATCATTTGCCATGTTGTTCCCTAACAATTACAACAATTTGAAATCCCTTAACTGTAGGATTTGAGAAATACAAATCCACAGAACCCAAAGAAACCTGCATGCAAGAAACCTATCACAGAGAAAGAGAGAGAACGAAACAAGGGTTTTGGCTCTGACAAAGTGAAAAGATTTATTATCAAAGAAAAAATGAATCAAGAAGTAGAAATAATACAAGAGATCAATCCTTATAAAGGAGATCAACACCGAAAGGAAAACCTAACCCTAAGGTGAGTGCATTTAATAATTAAATATTAATTATTAAATGACTAATATATGCATAAAGTGAAATCTTAAGAGGAGAGTAAAGTTAATTAATTACTTTACTCTAACACCCCCCCTTAAGATGAGCTACAATGTAGCTACAAACAATGTAGAAGAAAGCAAAGGAACTACAATGCAATAGAGGGTCCCGGCAACAAGGCCTGATCAGGTACCCGAATACAAGAAAATCTCTATAAAGTGGAGTAAAGGAGAAAACCCAGTGGGAAAAAACTCCTCTCCAAAAAGAGATAAAGAATCATGCTGAAAAGAAAACATGAAGGAAGGAAGGCCTCACTGAGACCCCCCAAGGACAACTTCCTTCACCCCAAGCATGGAGCGCAACTGAAGATAGCGCGGAGATGCCAAAGGTTTAGTGAAGATGTCTGCAACCTTCTCCTCTATAGGAATGTACTCCAAGATGAGAGAACCATCTTGAATCAACTACCTGATGAAGTGCATGTGGATTTCAATGTGCTTTGTCCGCTGATGCTCCACTAGGTTGCGAGAAATGTGAATGGCACTCTGATTGTCACACCAAAGAATAGTGGGACAATCTGGAGGAAACCCAAACTCTGTCATCAACTGCCGAAGCCATAAAACCTCCTGAGTGGCTAACACTGCTGCACGGTACTTAGCCTCTATAGATGATAATGCAATAGCAGACTGCTTCTTGCAAGACCATGTGATAGGACCAGAACCAAGGCAAAAAACAAAGCCAGAAGTAGACTTCCGATCATTGACATCACCAACCCAATCAGAGTCAGTGAAGCCAATGATGTGAGGGGATCCTGAAGTGTAGTTAATGCCATAATAAGTGGTGCCCCAAATGTACCTCAAAATACGTTTGGCTGCTTGCCAATGGCTCTCATGAGGATCATGGGAGAACCGAGAGACAAGGCCAACCGCAAAGGAAAGATCAGGACAAGAATGTGTCAGGTACAACAAACTGCCAACCAACTGCCTGTATAAAGTGGGGTCTACTGAAGGAGTAGAGCAAGTGGAAGAGAAAACAACACCTGACTGAAATGGAGTGGGGGTAGACTTGCAATCAAGCATGCCAAATCACTGAAGCATATCAAGAGCATACTTCTCCTGAAATATGGAAATCTCATTCGAAGACTGAATAACCTGTAGACCCAGAAAGAAGTGCAAGAGACCAAGATCTATCATCTCAAACTGCTCCATCAAAGCTCTTTGAACATGCTGAATCATGGAGGATGAGCTACCTGTAAGGATGAGATCATCTACATATAGCACAAGAATCAAAAGATCACCCTCCTGACGCTGAATATACACTGTGTGATCAGAATGACAGCGTGTGAAGTGAGAGGAAAGCAAGAAAGAGTCCATCTTCTCATACCAAGCCCGAGGGGCTTGTTTGAGACCATACAATCAACGTCGAAGTCTGCAAACCAAAGAAGTGTCCTGCACAAATCCCTGAGGCTGCTCCATATAGGTCTCCTCATGTAGGTCTCCATGCAAGAAGGCACTCTTCACATCCATCTGAAACACTGTCCATCCCTGTGAAGCTGCAAGTGAAAGTACTAGGCGTATAGAATTCATCTTGGCGACAGGAACAAAGGTCTCAGAGTAGTCAATACCCTCTACCTGAGAAAACCCCTTCGCAACAAGACGTGCCTTATACTTATCAATAGAACCATCTGCAGCATACTTGGTACGATACACCCACTTGCACCGAACCAACTTTCTTCCCTTAGGAAGAGGACAAAGATCCCAAGTATGATTCTTCATCAAAGAAGAATACTCCTCATCCATGGCCCTATCCCACTCAAGGTGTCTTGTCGCCTCTGAAAACTTTTGAGGATCATCTGAAATGGCATGACTCAAAAGACTAGACCCAGATGTCTGAGCATGAGTGCGACGAGTATTTGAAGGATCACCTGCCAAAGAACCAGCTACATCAATAGTGACACGGGCCCACCTTGGCAAAGATGGAGCAACTGGTGGTGGTGGAGATGGTGGATCATCATCTACATCATCCTCAAGAGATAAGTAATCCTCAAGAGATGAAGAGGAAGGAGTAGGCAATGAGGGAGAAGCTGGTGATGGAGAATCCATCTGAGGATAGCGCTCATCAAACTGGACATCCCGCCGAAACAAGACCTCTCTGGAATCAGGATCAAACAACCTGTATGCCTTAACATCCTCATAGTAGCCAACAAATATGAGTGGTCGGCTCTTCCTCTCCATGGCTTTCCACTGAGCATTAGGAATAAATGCCCAAGCCTCACTACGAAAAACTTGGAATGTAGAAACATTAGGCTTGACATGGGTCCAAGCCTCCTCAGGAGTCATATGTCGCAATGCCTTATGAGGCATCCGATTCTAAATATAATTGGCACAATTGACTACCTCAGCCCAAAATGAAGAACTCATAGCTCGAGACTGTATCATACAATTTGCCATCTCCCGTAAGGTTCTGTTCTTTCTCTCAGCAACACCATTTTGCTGAGGGGTGTAAGGAACTGTAAACTGATGTTGTAAACCATGCTTAGTGCAAAAATCTCTGAAAGCCTGATTAACATACTCCCCCCATTATCTGTGCGTATCCTCTTGATAGAAAGTCCAGATTGCTTCTCCACAAATGTCTTAAAAATCCTGAATGAGTCAAAGACATCAGACTTGTACTTAAGAAAGTACACCCATGTACGTCTGGAGAAGTCATCAATAAAAGTGAGCACATAACGGGCCCCTGAAAAGGAAGGAGTCGGAAAGGACATAAGATCACTGTGTACCAACTCTAGGACTACCCTAGCATGAGAGGCTCGACCCTTAGGAAAAGGATCTCGATGATGTTTGCCAAGGACACAACCACGACATACACCATCAGTACAAGAAATCTGTGGAAGCCCAATCACAAGTGCCTGTGTACTCATCTGTTGTAGATATCTGTAAATGACATGGCCAAAATTCTCATGCCAAAGCCTACTCACTGAATCGGCATGTGCTATAAGAGAGGAACCAACAGTGTCTGAACTCTCAAAGCCATCAAATCTATATAAGTGAGATGCAGAATCCAAACTCCCAGTAGCCACAACCAAGTCAGGATCATGAAGATCTCGAATAACCACATCATGAGGTGAGAACTCAACTGTCTTACCAGAGCCAGAGTAGCAAATTTGATAAACGAATAGAAGGTTTGTCGAAATGTCAGGAACCAAAAGCACATCCTGTAGACAACCACCATCCAATGAAACAGTACCGGAACCCTGAACGGAAAGTTGTGCTGAGTCACCAACTGCAATATGTCTAGTGCATGTAGGGGCAAGAGCGGTGACCAAATCCTCTATGTGTGTCATATGGTGAGAGGCACCAAAATCTAGAATCCAAGTGGATGCCGAAGACAATGCTCGTGCAGAAAGAGCATGACCTTTCCCTGTGGGCTATGAAGGAGGCTGAGGTGCACTGATATTATGCTGCTGCATGGCTTCCTCCAAAGCCTCTAAACGTTTCCAACACCTGGAAACGAGATGTCCTTCCTTGCCAAAAAAACTGCAAGGATCGCCAGATTTCTTCTTAGTCTTGGAGAAAGACTCACCAGACTTTGAAGATTTTCCCTGTTTAGAATTGGACTGTGGTTTTGAATCAGACTTAGGTGGTGGCTTGGAGGGATTCTCACTAGCCTCTGAATCTTTCTTAGGCTTCGGTTTCTGCTTCTTTTTTCCTTTGGAGGACTGGGCTACCAATGCTTGGTTCTGTGAACCTGAAAGTGAATCCAACTGCTTAAGCTTAGCTTGCTCATGAGTCAGACGATCACAAAAAACCTTAAAGGAAGGCATGACATGTCGAGCACCCAAGGCATCCATGGTGGAATAGAAGGTCGAAGAGAAGATCTGAAATGGACCCCGAAGCTTGGAGAGGATCAAGAAAATGCACTCTGTATCAGTCTTAGTCTTACCACAACCCTGCAAGATAGATCTTTGTTGTTTGAACTTCATCAGAAAGTCCTCAATAGAGGGAAACGAATCAGGTACCAAGGAAGTTAACTCTGCCTCAAGCTGCAAAGCTCTGAACTCGTTAATAGTACCAAAAATTCCATCAAACTTGGTCCAAATGGCTTGAGGAGTGAGACAACCCTCAAGATGAAACAGGAGACTGTCAGAAATGTGTAAAGCCATCAATCCCATAGCCTAATCCATATTGTTCATGTGTTGCATAACCTCAAAGGCACGTGTCAACTGAGGCTGAACCTCATCCAAACAGGACCATAACCCTCGAGACTAGAGAAGAGTCATCATGCGACCCTTCCAAGTGTGGTAATTATGCGGTGTGAGAGGTTCAATAGGTCTGTCGGCCATCCTGTGAACTGTGCCTCAACTGCTCTGAATTTTTTTTAATTATTATTAAGTGGTCTTTCAAAACTAGACAGAAGATGCTGAAGGGGTTTGTTTGTTTTGTTTTGGTGTTTGTAGATTCTGGTTTTCTGATGTAAATAATAGAAAGCAAGAAAAAAACACCCCCCCACAATGCAAAAAACTAATCCCCAGTACGAACTGAAAGCCGGAAAATGATAGAAAGCAGTAACTGGTTGAGAAAAAATTTTGAGTACTTGAAGAATTTACTAATGAAATAGACTGCAGATCTGGAAAGAGCACAGAACCACCTTTCCGATGCCTATTCGCTTTCGAAAAATGGAGCAAAAAAGAGCAAGTTATGCCCCTCGGAGTGCAAAAGGCTCATCGGACTTTGACTGCGAAAAAATGCAATCAAACTAGAAAAATCTGAAAAAATTCCTATACCATTAGAACGGGCTCGGAGCCAGCTTTCCAACGCCTATTCATTTTTTAAAAACAGAGATCGGACGCCCGATTTATGCCCGATTTTGTAAAATAGCTCCAAAAGGTCTAGTTTGGCCCTTCTAGCCCTCAGGGGCTTAAAAAAAAAGTGGCCCCTGGTCCGCTGGGCGACCAGGGGCTGGCGCAAGAGCTGGTGGCACGGGGGCAGCACTGCTAGTGCTGGCAGAGGGCAAGAGTCGCGCAGGCGGCGCAGTGAGCGGCGCTCTCGCCGGCGGCGCGGCGGCGGCTGCCTGGCCGCGATCGGTTGTTACCACCGGCGGCGGTGACCAGGCAGTGGCCGCTGGGCTGCACACCGGCGGCGTGGCGGTTGAAATGGGCAGCACCCGATTTTTTACAAAACTTCATTGTTTTTTTAATTTTTTTTAAATTTTTTTATTTTTCTTGCCTCAAACTGCGTGCCCTGGGGCTGTACGGCCTTGGGGCAAAATTTTTTTGCCTTCTGGAGCAATTGTGTCTAAATCAGATGTATATTATATGAAAATAGGGGTTTTTGGGCGTTGCGAGCTCAACGGTGAGGTCCGTTTGGGCTCAAAGTGCACCAAAAAAAAGTAGCCCCCTATTCCAAAATAAAAAATAGAAGACAAACACAGATCTAATGCAACCAAAACCTAGATCTCAAAATCTTTCAAAAGACTGAACAAGCTGCAGTAGATCTGGCTCTGATACCATGTAGGATTTGAGAAATACAAATCCACAGAACCCAAAGAAACCTGCATGCAAGAAACCTATCACAGAGAAAGAGAGAGAACGAAACAAGGGTTTTGGCTCTGACAAAGTGAAAAGATTTATTATCAGAGAAAAAATGAATCAAGAAGTAGAAATAATACAAGAGATCAATCCTTATAAAGGAGATCAACACTGAAAGGAAAACCTAACCCTAAGGTGAGTGCATTTAATAATTAAATATTAATTATTAAATGACTAATATATGCATAAAGTGAAATCTTAAGAGGAGAGTAAAGTTAATTAGTTACTTTACTCTAACATTAACCAGGTAGATCCTAATAGGTCTTATGTTGTAAATCCCTTCACCAGGTGGCTCATTAACTTGAGTTTAAAATCCTCTAACAAGGTTACTCCTAACAGGGTAGAGCTCCTAATAGGGCTGAGGCAAATCCCTTAACCGGGTGACTCCTAACAGGGTCTTCTCTTAACCGGGCATATTGTAAGCTCCTAAATGGGCTAGGCCTTTAACCGAGCGCATTCTAAAAGAGTACAAATATTTTGTGGGTGCTAATTCCCACCGTGGTTTTTCCCATTTGGGTTTCCATGAGAAAAATCTCTATGTTCATATGGTGGTTGCTTTGTTGATTTGTGCATTTGATATCTTTACATTGTTTGCATAATGATGAACACTTGAGTGAATGGTTTGGTAAATTTTCTAACTGGATTGTTTTAGTTACTGGTACAATTTTTGAAGTATTGCAGAATAGTTTTACTACTGATTCACCCCCCCCCTCTCAGTAGTAACCGGATCCCTCATAATAAAATGCATAAGATGCAATAACAAAAATGGCAGGGGCCAAAGGACACCCCTATCTGATAGATCTAGATAGTTCAAAGGGTTCATTTATCATACCATTGACCTCCATGCAGGTCCTAGCCCCATTCATAAGGGTTTTCACAATTTGGCAGAAGTAAGTCGGAAACCCCAACGCTTCAGGCATCATACTCACAAAGCTCCACTCAATTCTATCATATACTTTTTCAAAGTCCAATAGAAGCATGGCAACATACTACCCCAATGATTTACCCCACTCCATAGCTTCCCAACAAGTTATCAGATTTTCCAAAATGTACCTACCTTTAACAAAGCCAAACTAAGATTGATTGATCACTTTAGGTAGAATATTTTCCACTCTCATTGCTAGGATTTTAGCTAAAATATTATAGGAGACATTTAACAATGTGATAGGTCTCTAATTCTTTATCAATGATCTATCCTCTTCTTTGGGAAATAAGTTTAATGAGACCACAGTTTATCTCTTCTCCCAAACAACCCTTAACATTGACTTCACTATAAACCTTACTTAAGTCCTCCCCAATCCATTCTATACATTCGTTTTATAATTCCACAGTTAGCCCATCCAGGCTAGGAGCTTTTTCATTGCTAAGTGCTCTAATAGCCTTCTTGATCTCTTCTATTGTAACATCTTCATTAAGATTTTCTCAATCGTCCTTAGAGACCTTCCTAGGAATGATCCCTCTAATAATGTCTCTAGCCCTTAGTTTATCCTGGTAAGGAATAAATGGTTTTTCTTATTCCTTTGTGTGTTAATTCTACATGTCCTCTTTTCAGCCATCTTTTTCCCATCCATCCTCTGATCCATCAAATTATTTTTTTAGATATACATTTTATTACTTCTTGACCTTATCCTCAAAACTAATTTTTATTTACATGATCCATTATATTTGATTTTATGGGACTTGAAAATTCTCTAAACTACCTAAAAATGACATCTTTAGAATATATCATTTTTTTGGGTTAGTAGATTCTAAAGATTTTAACCTTTTACATTTTCATTGTATCTTATAGAGATGTTTTTCTAATCTTTTGTGTCCAATTTAGATATTTTTTCTAAGAGACATGAACATAAGCCTCACAACCAAAACACCTTAAATTGAAGAAGGATTTTTACTTGTCCACACTTGATAAGATTTTTTGACAATAAGGTCTGAACAAGGATATCTAGTAATCAAGCAACAAGTAGTACCTACAACCACTACCCAAAATTACTGATCCAACTATGTGGCATTCAACATATTTTTGGCTCTATTTATTAGAATTTGATTCATTCTCTCTACAATGTCATTTCTTGTAGGCACATCTATGCTACAATCTTCTACCAAACAATAATGTGTGCTTACAAAAATTATCAAATTTCTTTGATCAATATTCACCACCATTTTTGAGTCTCAACAATCTTATTTTATACTCTTTATTTTTCAAATAAGGCATTAAATTATTTAAAGTAAAAAGTATAGGTTTCTAGCATGTATAAAATAAATTTGTGTATCTAGATGCATCATCATAATAATGAAACATGATAAAAATATTTTCCATAGAACCTGCAAGCACTAGACCAAACATATTTGGATGAATTATTTTCAATAATATATTTTCTCTATAACTTTCAATAAAATAATAATCAATTATGCATACCAAATTGTGCTCATAGAAACAAAATTTAACAATAGAGTAAGTGGGAAAAAAATCAACAATGCTTTTATCAATAATGGTCTTAACACCCTTTTTACTTCTTTGATTCAAATGTTGATGCCACAACATGCATGATTTATTTTTTAATTTTGGGCTAGTTCATTTATATAATTACAAAAATTGGACTTGTTCATCTTAAATAAATTCAAGCTATTTGAAATATTTTAGCTACCACAAAGTTTCCTCTCACAAATTTCAAATATACTTCTCAAATGTCATATGCTCCCTAGATTCATTTAACCTAGATATAGAAAATAAGTTTTTAGAAATTATTGGAATATGCAAAATAAATTAAATAATTTTAGCACTCTCATCACTAAAACACAATTGTACCTTCCCCTTAACAAAAAATTTTCTATTACTATTCGTAATGGTGGGAAATAGGGTTCACAAGCTTAGGCATGCAACTAGGAACTATACTTATTTCCATCATGTTTAAATTTAAGGAGAGGAATGAATCCACTTGGTCCAATTAAAAATCTGAGAAAAGGACTGAGCATAAGGTGGATTCATGTCTCCTTGTTTGAGTTGAAATTGAGTTATGGAAAGATGTAAATTGAATGCAAGGCATAGTGCTAAAGGTTTAAAGGTGTAGATTTGATGTGCCAACACAACTAAAAATCTAGGATCAACAAGATGAGAGGAACTTGTGTTTGAAATCTAATCCTAAAAGTGCGAGACAATGATGCTTCGGGTGACCTTGTCCTTAGAATGTTAGATGCAAACAAAAAATGTTTTTCTCGAATCAAAATGCAACCCTGAATGATCTCCTAAAGTTTTGCTGGAAAGTTATCAAACATAGGTGTTTGGGGGTGACATTATCCTACACTTTTCACCTCTACAAAAGCTAGATCTGAATGTCTCTATCTCTCTAACTGAATCTATTATATTGTTTTCGAATCTATTATTGAAATTAAAACTGAAATTGAATTGAAGTGTAAAGCATACCTTTAAAAAGGTTAGAGGCTATATTTGCATTGAAATGTTGAAATTGGAATATTATACCTTGATGAGTCTTGCTTTGAAGTCTTCATACAAAGGTTGATATTGTCATGTAGCAATGTAGAATGTCTTCACATAAATTTTATCATGGATGTCTTCTTGAATGTTTGAAATCTAAATACTTGACCTCTCCTTCACTACCTTGATAATGCTTGACTACTTGCCCACTTGAATTTTATTGATAGGAATTGAATTCAAAATTATGAGGTGATTTAATTGTCTCAAATGAGGGGGTAAGGCTTACTTTTATACCTCACCACATGAAATGCACATGTACAATTTTGAAGCAAGCCAACACAAGAAGGGAATTCCCACCCATATTTTCCAACCATTGGAGGGTCCAAATTGGGGCCTTTTTAAGCACAACAAGGGCACCCAGGGCATCATTGTCCAAGAATAAGGAAGCCTAGGGAATCCTTGTTTATCCTATCATGACTAAACAATGGACCATTGAACCGAGTGAGCATGAAGATTAAAATTTGAAGTTGATGTTATCAAAATCAAACATGGTAAAAGCACGGAAGGCCAAAACACCAAAGTGGAACCTAAGTGAGGATGAATTTATATAGGGATACAATTTACTATGCTACATTTAAATATCCCCCACTTTAGCAAGAGTATGAACCTACACTCATACTCTTAGCAAAGTACAAAATAGCCTTAAAACTTTCATCAAGATATTAAAGAGGCAAGACACACCAAGCCCCCAAGGATGAAGGATCTTATCAATCTAATAAGATAAAATGATCAACATGTGAAAAGAAGAGAGAGCATCACTATGCTATCCTAATAAGTCTTATTCTTACTATGATTCATGTAGAGACACAAAAATATGAATTGAAAAATTGGTACAAAAGATTGCAAATCAAGAGGCTCAATTTCCAAAGTAATATGAATAATGAATTGGCATGTTATGGTGTGTGATCAAAGTGTACAAACCAGATCTCATGGTTTTTGCACAAAGTATAACAAAGAGAGAAGTGTATGCCCCCACATTAAAGTATTGTGTGTGCCTTACCAAGAGATTGTTTTAAGGTAGCATACATGCATCCAAAATACAAGCATGTTGCTACAATGATATGCCCCCTGGAAAGGACAAATCAAGGGCAATGAAGCACAAGACAAAAGAGAGAACATAATCAATCCACTATCTAGGGTTGGTATGTGCATTTGATAAATTATGTATAACAAGTATGATTGTATTGAATTGACCTCATCCCCCAAACATAGTGGAACTATGAGTACAATGTAAAAAGAGCACATAAGATTAACAAAAATTCTTTTTGGGTCAACAAGGTAGAAACCAAAAAGAGAGATCTCAATGCTTTGTATCATCCCCAAGTAGACAACACAAAGGCACATTTACTAAAATAGAACGTGTACAACATAACATGAATACGACATATAGAAGAAATGAGATACAAATAGAAGAATACCACAATAGGTTAGGCCTCTTCATTTCCTTGTGTCAACAAAGCAACAAGTGTCATCCAAGGAGAGCCTAGCATAACACAAAGATATATCAAGTAGCACATCATAGGGGAAGCACATCACATATATACAAACACACAAAAGAGAATCCATTACATAAGTGACAATAGTCTAGCAAATAATCTACATCCCAATCTTTCTCAACACCTTGTATGGATGGTGGACAAGATGAAAGAGGATCCACATCAAGCATGATAGATGGAGCTTCTACAACTTCCAAACAAGGTTCATGCTCTAATGATGAGTCATTTTATTTGTCACTAGGAGATAGGATTAATGCTTTTGAAAATGTCAAAGATAACTCGTGATTAATCTCAATAACCTCATACATATCATCCATATCATTAGTATCCATATTGTTAGCATCAAAAATATTATCAACATCATCATCATCATTATCAAAATTAATCATAAGAGGATGTTTTCATAATGGAAATGAATCATCATTTTGCATAGACAATTTTAACTTCTGATGTGGTTGATTAAGATGAACTTCCTCCCTTGGGCTAGGCAAAGGTTGAAAAATGTGATCAAGTCAATGTTTGACATCTTAGGGGAGGAAATGGTTTGTGAAGAAATCTCACAAGCCTTAGCATGATGTATTTATCAGTGATCTCTTGCACGATGATTTCTGTTTGTTCAACTTGAAACTTGTGGAGGTTGGGGATCAATCAAAATAGGCTTCTTTTCTTCTCGTGTAAGAGAAAGAATGGAAGAAACCTCACTAGGTTGAGAGATGCAAGATGTTGGGACCATTCTTTTATACGATACAGGAGGTGGGACCACAACATATATGGGAGGAATAGAAAGTGTAGGAAGGAGTTCAAGTCCAGGATGAGGAGGAGGAAGATTCATAGGTGAAGGATTCTTAAATTTACTCAAGACCAATATCCTTTAATGTTTTATTTTTTGATAAGATAAGAAAAGTAAATCTTCTTGAGGTTTCAAAGGTTCATATTTATGAGGCCAAAAACAATCTAGGGTGAAGTTTCCATGTCTTGCTAAGGGCTTATAAACGATATGGTTGATTATGATAATATGCCCATCATGAGGGAACATAAAAAATTTATGGATGGTAGAAGGGATAGCTTTAATGAAATTGAGCCAAGGATGTCCCAATTTCACATGAAATTGGTTGGAGGTAGAGATAATAGAAGAGGTAACATCTAAGCACTTATTGCCAACCTCAATGGGAAGAGTGATAGAACCTATAGTAGGATAAATGAACTCATAATGCACCTTAATCATAACATAATATTTGTCATGAGTATCTTGATAAAATTGTTGAGTATAAAGATGTTCTTCAACAATAACATTCATCATACATATTGGATCAATGAGCACTCCTCGTAAGAGATTTCCTTTAATTTTTATAGTAATTTATAATGGTTCATCGAGTGCATCAATAGTTTCTTTTGAGCCAAATTTTGATGTGAGGTTCAAGTTTAGGCTTACATTGCCTAATAAGAATGAATTGGTTGAGGAGGCAAATGACAATACCATTGCAACACCTTATCTCTAAATGCACAGGTGAATTTATTTTTTCATGAGTATATTATCATGAGAAAAGTCACTACATAATGTTTGAAATGTTTTCACATGAGTTTGGGGAACACCTTTTCCATTGTATAACTCCAAATGAGGAACCTCCATGTTTTATGGGACAAGAGAATAGACAATGTCACTGACAAGTGGTCTACCCATATATTGCAAGGACATTGAATTTGGATTGGGTTAAGGAAGCCAATCGTTGTTGAAGGACGAGACACTTTGAGCTAGATTGTTTATAGTGGCTTCTCTGGATGAATTACAATTGGACATGTTGGATTGTGATGGTGGTTTAACATTAGAATAAATAGGTAGAGTTGAGAATAGGAAGGTGGAACCTTATGTTAGGTGGGTATGGGAGATGGCTATGAAACAAATGGAAGGCTAGTGGAAGGAAGTATGTAGGAGTATTGATTCATATAATTTCCCCCATTACTAACATGTATAGGAATAGAATTTTGTGTAGAGGTATCAATGATAGAAGATGTATGTTATATTCTACGAGAAGTGAGAATCGAGTCAGGAACTGATGTTGGTCGTTGTAGACACTAAAAATTGATTTATGCCTGCGTCGCTAAACCTTAATTTTTAACATGTCTTCTATGTCACATTTGATTTTCATCATGTGTGGACATTGGGTCATTCTTCCTATTATATCTTATTCCTTTCCAACCCTAACAAAACTATTCAATCATACTTGGCCCTAAATCATCATGATTGGTAGTTTTATCGTTTGATCATTTTGTATGAAATCAACCTTTATTGATAATTAATCAATCATTAATTATCAATCTCTTCAATATTTTTATCAAATCCTTTTGAAATATCTTTAATAAATTTCCATTACTCTTCTGTCAATCAACATTATCAATTTAAATCAATTGCAATGTCAGAATTAATCATTTTGACATCTCATTTGCCTTTATTGTGTTCAATCTTGTCATTATCATTATTATCAATTTCCTCATTTTATAAAAAGACTGTTATATCATTTGATAGGGATTATATGAAAGGTTCTTGCAAAGATTCAAAAGGTGTAGGAATAGATGTCACTGGAAAGTCAACTTGTTTATGGGGGGATGAGCCATTGCTAGACATGGGTGGACAATTTTGATCTTGCTCAGAAAAATCACTTAGGGCTCTCTTTAATATTTGTGTAATCGAGCCACCTTTATTTGGAGATGCATTTGAATCCTTGCGAGGTTTTGACATAGTTGGGTTTTGATTTTGGACTTGCTTTGGGACTTTGTTGAATTGGTTTGACGTGTTTGAAACTTGGCCTGATGTGATTTGCAACTTTGGTTTTTGAATTTCAGGTTGTATTTGTTGATAGTGATTTGTTGGCTGACTTTGTTGTTGGTACTCCACATTTGGTTGAACCAATTGTTGACATTGTGTGTTTAGTTGATCATATTGTTGAAATTGCACCATTGGTTGTGTTGGTTGGCTTTGTTGGACCATTGGTTGCATGGGTTGGAAATGTTGGACCATTGGTTGTTGTTGGATGATTGGTTGTTGTTGGATCATTGGTTGTTGATTCAAAATTTGATTGAATGGAGTTTGATCAAATGAGGTTTGACGGATTTGTTTGAATGAGCTTTGATTTGGAACTTGGTCAAATGAGGCTTGATTTGGAACATGGTTAAATTTTGTGCTCTTTGCTTGAAATTGTTTCATCATCTCTATTTGTGAGAGGAGAGTAGGTATGTCTGATTTTTCAATGAGATCCTTCACATCAACTGGCTCAAGGTTTGTATTTGAAATTTAAAATTTTTGAATTATTTTCATCATTTGGGATCTAATCTTGTAACTGTTTTTTACTTTCTGTTCTACAATCTCTCTTTCTTGAGCTAGTTTTTCCTCCAGTTTTCGTATTTGGACACTTAAAAAGTTTGAACAAGTTTTGAGACATGTAGAAATTGGATTGGCATGATTGATTGTTAAATTGTGACGGAATGGCTTCATAAGAAGGTTGGGACCTCATTTCAACAAACATGTCACTATGTAATGCAACTAATGGAATTGACAAATGCAACTTAAAAGGATAACAATGCAACTTATGTTTTTGGACTCTTTTTGGATTTTTGGAATGACAATGATATGCAACTAAGTGCGACTTTCAGATATGAGCATTCAACTTAGGGTAGGAATGCAACCTATGTTTTTTTTTGTTTTTGAAGATTTGGACAAACTTTAAAATGCAACCCTAAAGATGTGACCCTTAGGAAGTTGAAATGAATTCAAGACCTTAAAAGGACAAAGGACAAAATGACAATGTCTCACCTATACGCTTGGATACTAAGCTAGGTTTGACAAAATGATAATGACAAAAGGACAAATATTGGACAAGGTCAAGAATCCCTAACAACAACTTAGGGTTTAATCTAAAGTTTTGAATTCGTCATGCTTGACAAATCTTGATTTTGATATTATATGCAAAAGGACAATGATTGTGACAATGACCTAGGGTATGAACCCAAGAAATCATGTGAAAATGACCTCAAAATGTCAAAGCTATGATATGAACTAGGGTAATGATATGACCTAATGTTTGATGATATGATATGATATGATACGACTTGGAACAATGATATGATTTGAGCTAATGATGTGAACTAAGGTTATGAATGCAGATATATGACAATGTCAACCTAAGACAAGACCTAGGGGAATGAATTTAAGCCTAAGTACAAAATGAGGATACATACAATGGACTAAAATAGAGGATAATGCCTATGGGTCCTAAAGACCTAAGTTTGCACTATGCAAGGACTAACCCTAAGTGACATGAATTTTGAAACAAGGATATCCAATGTTTTGACAAGCCATGCTCAAATGTTGGATGAATACTTGGACAAAATTTGGACCTTTGTTTGGACTTTGTTTTGATCTTTGTTTGGACAATTGAAACTTGTTTTTGACTTGTTGAATGTTGTTTGAACTTTTAAAACTTGTTTACTTTTGAAAAAACAAGGTTGTTTATGACCACTTGTGAGAATTATTTTTAATTCAACCTTTAACAAGCATAGAAGATAAGATGTTTGTTTGACTTTGACCCAAAACACTCATGCACCTTCAACAACAAATCCTACGGATGGTAAGGACAATAGTCATTGGATCTCGCTTGGTTTCCCATCTACACCCACTCAAAGTGGATACTTAGATGATTGACCCCACTGGCTCCACTCCACAGCACTCACTTCTCCAAGGTAGCCAAGCATCAGTTCCCGTGAAAACTCCCCATGGTGAACTTTGTATCTCTACTAAGAGCTGTAAAAGTGTGAGACGACATCAGAGGTCCGACCTCTTATACTAATGACTAGAAGGTTTTTGGTCTCTAACCACAAAATTTTTTAGTCAAGGCATCTGTTTGGGTGGGCGTAGATCCGGCGAATTTGATCGTCTCTATGCCATTCCAACACCCATTGCTTACAACTTTCGTTGCAAACACAGTTATTTAGAGTGGCTTGGAAGAGCTTGGCCTTATCCCATCACCACTTTGGGTTGTTCCCTCTAACCAATGCCTGTGTGAAGTGCCAGGCAAATCGGGAGGCAGGCCCACTTCTAAGGGTAAAAAAAAATGAGAAAAGTGAAAGAAAACATAGCATACATGGTATTCATTAACCCTTAGAAAACAAAGTGTGCAACTATTCTAAAAATCACAAACACTATGTTTCAATTGTAATGCTTTGACCGCGTCCTGCACCCAATTCATTAGTAGTTTCAATGTTTGTCTTCAACGCACAAAAATAATAACCCTCAAACCTGCACACATCAAAAGCCCCAAATTAGTTGCCAAAATAACATTAAAAAGTCAACCAAAAGAAAATACTAACATGCAAACTAACAAACTATTTTTAAAAATATATATATATAAAAAATTGACTAGACTAATCGTATAATAATCTAATTTAATCCTAAATCTAAAAAAAATTAATCTAACTACCTTTAATTCTAAAAAACTGAACTAAATTAAAACTAAATACACAAACCAAAATTTAAATCTAATTAATTAAACAACACTAATTAACAAAATTTAAACCAAACTAATTAAACTAACTAAACTAATTAAATCTAATTAATGAAAACTAAACAAAACTAAATTAAAAACTAAACTAATCTTAAAAAAACTAAAATAAACATTCTAACTAAACTAAAAAAAAAAAATCAATTCTAGTTTTTAAAAAACCAAAAAACCAAGCAAAATCTAAATCAAAAAGAAAAAACCAGGCTAAATTTAAATGAAAATCTAAAACATAAATTAAATTTACTAAAAACTAAAAGCTTGCATGTAAGACTAACCAAACTTTAACAAAAGTTAACTGCCCCCATACGTTTCAAATTTGAGATGTATTTAATTGAAGTTTGCAGACGTGGGTGGCAGAGAACTCTTTTGTTTTTTTGCAAGTATGAAAACGTTTTCTTTTGGCAGGATTTGAAACGTTTTTAGAAAATTTTAGCAAAGTGAATACCCACAAGTTGTTCTTTGAACTCTTCTGAAGTCCGCTCTGTTAGGAGCCTAGTCTGGTTAAGGACTTTACAATAGGTTATGCTAGGAACCGATCCTGCTAGGGATCACCCGGTTAAGGGATGGCTAAATACCTGGTTAAAGGTTAGAACCCTGTTAAAGGTTACCTCACAAGAGGATTTGAAGAACTTGTTGATTTGAGTCACCCTGTTAAAGGATTTACACAAACCCTGTTAAAGCTACCTGGTTAAGGGATTTTCCAACTGCTGAAATGGTTAGAAGTCAACAGGTAATACACTAATCTTGTAACAACACTCAATGCCAAGTCAGATCCACTTTAGTTCCTTTTCTTCTGCAATCACACTCTGCAGGTATCAACACACTTCTCCGGTCTGGCAAGAATCAAGTATCTCTTCACTTGGATACATAGATAACATTTGCCAACAACCTCACAATGAAAATCATCATCGGCCTTATAGGAAACAGATAGGTTGGTGGCATAAACCCTAAACCCTAAACATTTAGGTTATCAATACAATCAATCCAATCTTGACCGTTCAATCACATTGCATGAAATGAAACAATCTTGAACAAATCTCAAGACATTCTCCATCATTCGTTCTTTGCCACTTCTGGAGGCTGATAACCCATCACACGCTCTCCACCGTTTACTGAGACTTTGCACATTCTCGAGGTAGATAGGATCAGTCTTCTTCATGCAAGATCCTCAAGGAAATTATTCACACGCACAAGGCTAACGTGGCAACACGATTTGATCTTCATCTCAATGCAAACCCATCATAGGATATCGTCGGTCGAATCACATAGGCTTGAAGTGCATCAACCGAAAACCTTGAAACTGAGACTACCAACCAGTAGTCATAACAAATGAAACCCCGATACCGGTTCACATTCCAACATACTGGTTCACCACTTCGCATATACCAGTTCACATCATCATACCGGTTCTCTTGCCAGTTTGCTTTCTTCAATATATAGGTTCAACATATTGACATCAATGACAACATACAATACTACCATGTTATCAAACTCTGCACATATGCCAATAATCTCCCCCTTTGGCATTGATCGCAATATACAAAGATATCTCTCCACTTCACATCTTAGCCCCCTTTGACAACAATGCCAAAGTGGAGGCATAGACATCCGTGTTCCACTATGTTGCTCCCCCTGAGGAGTAGCATCCTTCAACGCACCAATCCTGAAAAGATTTGACAATGCAATACCTGACTGATGTGGAGCACATACCTTTAGTTCACCTCTTGAAGGGGCATCACCCCTAATGCACCTCTTAAATAGGTAATTGTAGTCTTTGATAGAGGCTTGGTGAATATGTCTGCTAACTGCTCCTTACTGGAAACATATTCCAATACAACCTCTTTGTTCTGAACTTTCTCCCGCAAGAAATGATACTTGAGCTCGAGGTACTTGGTTCTAGCATGCGAAACCGGATTCTTGGAAATATTAATTGCACTTGTGTTATCACAAAAGATACTCACTGGTTCAGATACAGGGACTTTGAAACCACTTAGTACATGCTTCATCCAAATTGTCTGAGTGCAGTTCATAAATGTTGCTACATATTTTGCTTCTGTTGTAGACTGAGAGATACAACTCTGCTTCTTACTCATCCATGAGACTAGTCTACCACCAAGAAAGAATGCACAACCGGTTGTGCTCTTCCGGTCGTCCACATTACCAGCCCAATCGACATTTGTAAACACTTTGAGGTTGAAATAATTACTATATGGATACCACAATCCATAGTCTACAGTTCCCTTCAGATATCTAAGAATCCGCTTGACTGCTACCAAGTTGGATTCTCTTGGACTTTTCTGGAAACAAGCAGTAATGCCCACTGCATGTGCAATGTTCAGTTTGTTGTGTACTACATAGTGCAACTCACCAATCATTGATCGATAATCTTTCTCATTAACCAACACTGAGTCATCTTCTTTTGAAAATTTACAACCGGTCACCATCGGTGTACCAACCAGTTTGTTGTCTTCCATGCCAAGGGTCTTCAACAGCTCTTTGACATACTTGGACTGAGTGATAAAGATACTATCTTTCATTTGTTGTATTTGTAGTCCAATGAAGAACTTAATCTCTCCAATTAGTGACATCTCAAATTCCTTCTTCATCTCATCTGCAAATGCATGGCTCATCTTGTCATCTCCACCAAAAATTATGTCATCAACAAATACTTCAGAGATTAGAATCTGATCTCCTTCTGACTTCAGATAGATATTGCTATCTTCACTTGTTCTTTCAAATCCAATCTTCACAAGATGGGAGTGTAAATGTTCATACCATGCTCTAGGTGCTTGCTTTAATCCATACAAGGCTTTATGTAGCCTACACACCATATCACTGTCTTCTGATAGGGCAAACCCATCTGGTTGTTCTATATACACTTCCTCTTCAAGTATTCCATTTAGGAATGCAGATTTTACATCCATCTGATACACTTTGAATCTCTTGAAGGCTGCATATGAAAGAAGCATTCAAACTCCTTCCAATCTAGCTATTGGAGTGAAGGTTTCTCCATAGTCTTCTCCTTCTTCTTGAGCATATCCCTTACACACCAGTCTGGATTTGTATCTTACCACTATGCCATCTTCATTCAGCTTGTTTCTAAAAACCCATTTGGTGCCAATGACATTTTTATGCTCAGGTCTGGGTACCAAATACCATGTACCATTCTTTTCTATCTGGTCAAGTTCCTCTTCCATAGCCTTGATCCAGTCTTCATCTTTATGTGCCTCTTTAAATGTTTTAGGCTCAAATTCAGAGATCGTGCAAGAGTTTTCTCTGACCTTTCTTCTTGTAAGAATTCCTGCATCCTTATCTCCTATGATCTGCTTTCGATCATGATTCAGCTTTACATACCTAGGAATGATCTTAGTTGTTTCCTCTTGCTTTTCTTCTTCATCCTCATCTTCATCAACATCAGCATCTACCGGTGTAGGAGCACTGTTATTGGTACTCGGCTATTTTGCAACTGGTTCATCTACCACTTGCTCACTGTCGGTTTCCTCAGGTTTCTCAGAGGTTTCATCAACTCTAACATTGATACTTTCAACAATTCTCTGAGTCCTATTGTTGAAACACTTGAGAGCTTTGCTCTTGGTGGAATATCCTAGGAATATTCCCTCATCACATTTTGCATCAAACTTGCTCTGATGTTCACTCCTCTTGATATAACACTTGCTGCCAAACACTCTAAAGTAGCTTACTACAGGAGTCTTACCGGTCCAATACTCATATGGTGTTTTATCCTTACCTTTCTTGATGATTACCCAATTCATTGTGTAAACTGCAGTGCTCACTGCTTCTCTCTAAAATGTGTGAGCAACCTTTCCTTGAATCGGCATTGTTCTAGCTGCTTCAACTACAGTCCGTTTGTTCCTTTCTGCTAGGCCATTCTATTGTGGAGTCCGGGGGATAGACAGTTGCCTCTTGATGCCATTTTCTTCACAATACTTATTGAACTCACTATAAGTGAACTCACCTCCTTGGTCAGTTCTAAGGCATTTGATTCTCTTGCCACTTTCTTTTTCAACCAGTGCTTTGAAGGCTTTGAACTTTCCAAAAGCTTCAAACTTGTCTTTCAAGAATGTGACCCACATCATTCTTGAGAAATAATCAATAAGAATCATAAAGTACCTATCTCCTTGAACACTCCTAGTTTTCATAGGACCACACAAATCAATATGCACAAGATCAAGTAAATTTTCTTATGTGAAGGATTTCCCTTTGAAGGTTGAGGGAGACATTTTCCCCAGTTGACATTCTCTGCACAAAGGATTCTCCAGTTTGTTTAGCACAGACAATCCTCTGACTGCCTTGATCTTACTAGCCTTCACAATGTTATCAAAATTAACATGGCAGAGTCTCCTATGCCATATCCAACTGTCATCAAACTTAGCCATTAGACATTGACTGATATTTGTATTTAACTGAAATAGGTTACCTTTGGTCTGCATACCAATGACCATTAGTTCACCATTCTTTCCTTTGATTTTGCATACTCCATTTTTGAATTCCAGAGTGAGTCCATTATCATTTAGCTGAGCAACACTCAGAAGGTTATGCCTGAGACCTTCTACCCAATACACATTATCAGCACTCCCTTTTTCCATTTAGAGAGATGGACCCTCTTCCTTTTACCACACAAGGTGCATCATTACCAAATCAGACTACACCTCCATCATATTCTTCCAGAGATAGAAACTTTCTCTGGTCACCAGTCATATGGTGAGAACAACCATTGTCAATAATCCATTCATTAGAATTATCAAAGCGGGAGACAAGAGCCTTCTTGTCTGACACATCTTCCTTGACAGCTACAAATACTATGTCTTCACTTCCTTCATCTTTTGATTCATCATCAGTGACACCTTCATCATCTACAACAAGACAGTTTCTCCTATTTCCTCCTTTGAAATTTTTGAAGCTCTCTGGTTTGTCCTTATTATCACCATTAGGATAGTTAACAGCAATGTGTCCAATCCTATTGCAAGAAAATCATTTCAAAGGGAGCTTACCTCTGTATTTACCAGTTCCCTTAGGAAGTCTCTTGGCCAGAAGAGCTTCCAATTCCATCAGGATTTCTTCATCATCCATATCTCTTCTTTGCCTAGGTTCACAACTAGTACTATGCAACAGATGTTTTAAAGGTTGAATCGGTCATCTAAACACTGCCATCATAACTATTTAGCTCATAAGCGGTCAATTTAGCAATGATAGAATCAAGGGACACCTTTGTCTTGTCAATTGATCTCAACTCCTGAATAGCGGCAACCCTTATTCCATAGACTGGTAATAAGGTTCTCAAAACTTTGCTAACAATGGTGGAATCATCCATTGTACCTCCTGCACTCTTGACGTCTCCAATAATAGTTTTAATCCTTATCCCATATTGTTGAATGGTCTCTCCTTCAACCATCCGCATATCTTCAAACTTTCCTCTAAGGCTTTCTTCCTTAGCCTGCTTCACATGCTCATTACCACCATAGATAAACTCCAAAGTATCCCATACATCTTTGGGATTGTCTTTATCTTGAACATCAATAACTCAACATCAAAAAGGCTTCTGATAAGAGCTCCATGACTTGTCCATTCTCCTGAATTTCTCTTCTTTAATCATCGGTGAGAGTGTCGGTAGGGAAAACATAAGTATTCTCAACATAGCTCCAGTGTTGAGTACCCATGCTTTTAATGTATATCTTCATTCTTTACTTCCATATCTTAAAGTTGTCTCTATTGAACTTAGGACCTTCCCTCTTCATCATTAGAATAGGATCTTTTCCTCAAGCGGTTAAGCTTACAACACAGAGGACCTGGAGGATGCTCTGATACCAATTGATGAATAATGATGAATAGTAAGTACTCAATAGATACTGAGAGGGGGGGTGAATCAGTATAGACAAAAACTTTCTCAAACCACTTTGACTGCAAAGACTGAACTAACTGGTAAACAGTATCACCAATCTAAAACAGGGTACTATCAGTAAAACATAGTATGACTATGAAAGACACAAACCGGTAACACTTATATCTTCACCACACCTAATATCTCTTTTCCACTTCACCCATATGCATAAACAAGTAATACATCAGAAATATAAAGACTACTGGTTCAACATGCATTACCACTTAACAAAAAATACTAATCATCACATGAAAAGGCACCACACATTACACACTGATTTTTCACGTGGAAACCCAACTGGGAAAAGCCACGGTAGGGATGAATACCCACAAGTTGTTATTTGAACTCTTCTGAAGTCCACTATGTTAGGAGCCTAGTCCGGTTAAGGACTTTACAATAGGTTCTACTAGGAACCGATCCTGCTAGGGATCACCAGGTTAAGGGATGGCTAAATACCCGGTTAAAGGTTAGAATCCTATTAAAGGTTACCTCAAACTCACAAGAGGATTTGAAGAACTCATTGATTTGACTCACCCTGTTAAAGGATTTACACAAACCCTGTTAAAGCTACCCGGTTAAGGGATTTTCCAACTGCTGAAATGGTTAGAAGTCAACAGGTAATACACTGATCTGATAACAACACTCAATGCCGAGGCATATCCACTTTAGTTCCTTTTTCTAAAATCACACTCTGCAGGTATCAACACACTTCTCCAATCTGGCAAGAATCAAGTATCTCTTCACTTGGATACATACATAACATTTGCCAACAACCTCACAATGCAAATCATCATCGACCTTATAGGAAACAGATAGGTTGGTGGCATAAACACTAAACCCTAAACATTTAGGTTATCAATACAGTCATTCCAATCTTGACCGTTCAATCACATTGCATGAAATGAAACAATCTTGAACAAATCTCAAGACATTCTCCATCATTCGTTCTTTGTCGCTTCTGGAGGCTGATAACCCATCACGTGCTCTCCACCATTTACTGAGACTTCGCACATTCCCGAGGTAGATAGGATCAATCTTCTTCATGCAAGATCCTCAAGGAAATTCTTCACGTGCACAAGGTTGACGTGGCAACATGATCTGATCTTCATCTCAATGCAAACCCATCACAGGATGTCGTCGGTCGAATCACACAGGCTTGAAGTGCATCAACCGGAAACCCTAAAACTGAGACTACCAACTGGTAGTCATAACAAATGAAACCCCGATACCGGTTCACATTCCAACATATCGGTTCACCACTTTGCATATACCGGTTCACATCATCATATCGGTTCTCTTGCCAGTTTTCTTTCTTCAATATACCGGTTCAACTTATTGACATTAATGACAACATACAATATCATCATGTCATCAAACTCTGCACATATGCCAACAAGTATGTAAAAAAACTTAAGGAGAGAGAGAGAGAGAGACTTAAAGGGAGAGATGGAGATATATATCTAGTGTTTGTAAAAAGACTTAAGGTCAAAAGTGGGAGAGAGATCTTGAGAGAGAGTGTGTGTGTATAAAAAGACTTAAGGGAGGGAGAGACAGTGAAAGAGAGAGGAATTAAGTGGAGAGAGAGAGAGAGAGAGTTCTACTAAAAATAATTGAATGGGGAGAGGGGAAAAGAGGGAGAGAGAAAGGTTTTAATGAAAATATTTGAAGGTTTTAAAGATTTTTCTATGGTTTTGTAATGTAATACAAAAAAAATTCTAGCATTTTCTAAAAAATTTATAAGGTTTTGTAAGATTTTTCTAAGTTCTCTAATTTTTTTTTTAGGTTATCTAAGTTTTTATAAAACAAAAATTAAAGTTCTCAAAGAATTTTCTAAGGTTTTTTTTAAGTGTCTATGTGATTTAAATATGTGATTATTTATCTAAAAATACAAGAATACAAAAATAAACATTTGTACTTGCTAAAAAAATTATAAATCTAACAATAAATTTAAAAAAATACAAAAAAATAACATACAGGCAATTTTAAACAAGAAAAATAATAATTTAGTTCTCCTAGTATAATAAAGCTGAAATAATGGGTGGTGTTGGGTTTTGAGGAGCTTTGTAGTCAAAAATTGGAGAGGGGGTTTGATCTATTGCCTTGTGGATCCCAGAGAGACAGTTGGAAGTGACAAAATAACTGTCACCTTGGCTTTATATATTGTTTGTTAAAAATTTTGGTTTAAAGGGACCCCTTAAAATATTAATTAAATACCCCCTTTGATTGAACCCCCCTGACGTCTCCCATACAATCGAACAAGGGGTGTTGGATCGAACACTCAAGGATAGTTGATTGAACACCCCGTATTCGATTGAACATGCTTCACAATTTTTTTCCCACCCACTTTTTTCCTTCATGGGTGAATGTGTAACCCACTTTTGTGGGATCACCCCTAAAGTGCTTAAATGTGGGTTTTTTACCAGTCCAAGCTTGAAAAGGATTTACCCTGTTCACAACTTTGTGAGGAACTTAGTTGTGGATGTAACACGCATAGTGATAGCCTTTTCCCAATACTGAGGTGCCAAAGACTCAGAGTAAATCATATAATTGGTCATCTCCTTCAAGGACATATTCTTGTGTTTTGCAACACCATTCTACTGAGGACTGCATGGAACTATACGTTGCATGTTGATACCTTCTAAGGTACAAAGTTGTTCAAATTGATTATTAACATATTCACCCCCATTATCTGTTTGCAGAATCTTTATAAACTTCCTTGATTGTTACTCTACAAAATCTTTGAAATCTAGAAAATTCTCAAAGACCTCAGACTTTTGTTTGAGAAAGTAAACCCATGTATATCTAAAAAATTCATGAATGATTGTCAAGACATATTTAACCCTACTAAAAGATGATTGTGAAAATGGTCTTGCCAGGTCACTATGTACCAAATCCAGTAGTTTTGTAGCTCTCCATGCTTTGCCTTTATCATACTTCTCCTCAAGATTATTACTAAGAATGTATCCCTAGAAAACTCTATCATAGAATTGAATAGAAGGCAACCCTAAGACCATGTCTTGTTGACTAAGTTGTTGCAAGTAACCATAATTCAGTGGCTAAACTGTCGATGCCACAAACAACTCACCTCATTTGCATGAGTGAGTAATAATGTTGAAGGAGACTCGGGAACAAAATGAGAAAACTAATATAATATAGATTAGTGATCTTCTTTTTCTACAAAAATAGTATACCCATTATGAATTTTACTGATTACCACTATATCTAAAGTGAACTCAAGTCACTTTCCAAATTCAATGTGAGTGATTTGATAAAAAGATAGGAGATTAGTTGATAAAGATGGAAGACAAAGGACATCTTTAAACATTCCTTTGTGCAAATCAACAAACCCTCTCCCATGTACTTCAACAGAAGCCTTATGGTGTGAAGAACCCAAGTTAATGATCCAATAATTTGGTTGTGAAGCAATAGAAAATACAGGGCCTTACCATTTCCTTTCCCCTTATTCTTATCTATCCTTGGAAGATTCTTCTAATGAAATTTGTTTGACTGAATTAGGCACCTTGATATTATTTTTTTCTAGAAGATGTGAAAGTTGATCAATTTGTTTCTTTAAGCACTTATATTCATCATGGCCATGTCTCTTACTGTAAGAGCACTTGACCTTATCCTTCCTAAGTTATTCACCTTTTGATGAAGATATGTAATTATCTTCTTTTCAAGTAGCATATTTTTTATCTTTCTTCTTCTCTCTGAAGAGAAACAAAACTCCAAGTGCAATGGTTATTAAATAAAAGCATGAAACATTCAAACACTTAAATATAAACCATTATACCTTGAAATATTGTCTCCTCCTTTCGGTTGAGCTTTTGGTGAAGTCGGAGATGCACCTCTCTTCAACTTGTTTGAATGAGATCCTTGTAGGATTGTGGATTGCTCTCCACACACAACAACACAAGTGATAATATGGGTGGATGGATGAGGTATGATTGTAAATGGATGACTATGGATACCTAAAATTGACTATAGTGATGATGCACAAGGGATGATTCTAAGAACAAATTCTAGTAGCATGTAATTGCATGAGGATGAGATGAAAATTAAGGGGGGAGACCTTCATTTATAGATTTAAGAGGAGGAGAATGGACAGTCAATATTGATTTGAAATGGAAGACCAAGATTGAAAGAAAGGGATGAAGTGGATTGAGAGGACATGGTGTGCAGACCAAGAAATTTTTCATAAAGATATTTCTTGTCTCCACACTCCATAATGTACATGGGGAAGATGTCCTCAATTACATTGGGAAGACAAAAAGAAATTAAAATTCCTTAGGGAAGGAAAAGGGAATTGAAAATTCTCAAATAATAAGGTGCATAGAAGAATGGGGAGAGAAAAGGAATTAAAAATTCCTTGGGAAGAGGAAAGTGGGAGAATTTAAAAATCCTTGAAATGACCAAAGTTGGTACATTTAAGGTTTTGAAGGTGAGAGGGGAAAGCCATTTAAGGCAAATGGATGAATTTTCTCCAATCATGATGATCAGGATTGTGCAAATGATTAAGAAGGGGGATTAAGTGGGTTAATTATGAATTAGAAGACAAGTGGGAAAGTTAGGAGGATTTGACACGAGGAGAGAGAATGAGTGGAGGAATTAAAAATTGGAGAATGATGATAAGCAGACTTCTAGAAGAATTAATTAGTTGGTAGGGAGGGGTTCTCAAAGAGAGTCTCGCCTTGCTCAATAGGAAGTGGAGTGATATTTTAGTGGGCTCCTTTCACTCTGCATCGGTCTTTCAACAAACCAAAACACTCAAACTCTCTAGGAGTGCTTCCTATCAAATAGTGTTCGATAGTTGCTCAGGCATGGTTGAGATTCACAAGGGTAAACCCAACCTCAAAGCTATGCAATCTTCTAACATATAATTGTAGGGGTTGTAGTAGGTGTTATTAAGGAATTTCCATTCCAATCAACTAGTTTTACAATTGGCTTTTCTTCATTTCTTCATTTCTCCCTCTTTCTCCTAATTTCTAGGCCTAGTAGCCCTAGAGCCCCAATTAGCCCTACCTAATAGGTTTTGGGGGAATTGCTCAAAAATAAATTAAAGACCCTAGAAAAATATTTTATGATCTGAATACCCTTTTGTATGAACTTGTGAATCCATCAGGTGAGGAAGTCAGTTCTGTCCGTACAAGTATGGAACCCAAAAATGGCTTTTATGAAGGGTTTTGGGACTTTGTTGTCTTCTTCAAAGAGTTTATTGTCTTCCCTACTCTTTAACACCTCCAACCTTCCACATAGTCTCTCCCACACCTTACTTAATCATTCCAAACACTTGGAACCTTCATAGTTGATCATCCCTGCAAGCATATGCAACTTTTCAATCATTTTCCTAACCAGGCTATGACTGAGATCACCTAGGAAATGATGCCTAATTGCTTTTCAATGACTTCTAGGCCAAAAAAAATTTATTTACATTGTACAAGGGTTCCATGGCTCTATGCCCAAGTTTTATTGAGAAAACTCAAGGGATTTCAAGTTGGAACAATAATTGGGCTCTTAAACCCTTGCTCAAGCCGAGAGAAATACAAAATCACTAACACACTTCAAACCTGCACTAAAAACTATTACAAAAACCTTCTGATCACTACAATGGCATGTACAAAGCAATAATGAAATAACAGTAGTGAAATCAATCCATTAGGTACGGACTGCTGCTCAAAAATTAAGAAAATACAAGGTAAAATCTATAAAATCTCTTCACAATGTATTCAAACGTACTCAAGACTTTTTCCAACCTATTTACATTCCTTCTCAGATCATTGTATATGCCATCTGAATCCTAACCAACTCTTCATCGGTTTCCTAACCACTGATGTTCTCAAAGATGCAAAAAGTTTCTCAAAAGTTGCAAAATGTTGTCAAGCAACAATGACAACTTTTGCCAAAATGTGCAGTTTTATACTTCATGCATTGACACTCATCCTAAACCTCCTATAATGACTTAAAAACACTAAAATGGCATTTCTAAATTACAAATGAGGTGTTACAAGACATTTTACACCAAAATGAAAGTTTATGTCATTTTAGGCTTACAAGGGCTCATAAGACAAATTTGAGTAAATACATGATCTAGTTGGCATTCATCCTCCAAATGCATATTCAACATATAAGTGGACCTATGAGTAGTCCATTATTCACAAACCTAATCCAAGATAAAGACTAACACACCAAAATCTAGAAAATGCACTTAAAACTAGGTGCTCCTACACCATACTCCCCAATGAGAAAGAAATCAAGTGACTCCTTGACGCAACAAAGAAAAGGGAACTCCAAGATTAGAAAAGTATGTCTCAGGTACCCAAGTAGCCTCGGATGTTGGAAGGTTCTGCCATTGGATCAAGTGATCCATATAGGCGGTATGCCTAGTTTTCTTGAGATCTCTAGAATCTAACACTTTCTCGGCTTGTGGCATGGTTGCATGTAGTAAGGGCAGGTCTGAAAGTGCTTGAGAGACCTATGAGACTCTACTACCTTCCTCTGGAAGTGTTCCCTTATACTACACCAAATTTGCAAAATTGAAGATGGGAGATAAAGCCATATCTCAGGGTAGGTCTAGTTTGTAAGCATTGTTGCCATACTTTGCCAAGATTTTACGAGGTCCAATCCTCCTCATCTGAAGTTTACTAGGGACACCTTTCTGAAGTATTTCTTTGTTCAAGTAAACCATGACCAAGTCCCCAATAGCAAATTGTATATCCTTTCTTTTATCATCTACTTTTTCTTTGATCATTTGAGAGGTGTCTAGTAGGGTTGTCCTAACCTACTCATGAATCTCTTGCATGGATTGAGCCATGTCCATAGAATGTCCACTCGGTTGTCTCATCTTTCAAAAATATTTGAGCTCTAAAACTCCTCTAGGATGAAGGCCATACACAATCTTAAAAGGGCTCTTACCGGTTGATCTATTCACACTGTCATTGTAGGCAAATTTAGCTTGATGGGTGATCTGATCCCAAGCTTGTCCATACTCCTTTGTCAAATATCTAAGAAGGTTTCCAAGTGTTATATTGACCACCTCTATTTGGCCATCCATTTGGGGATGATAGGCTTAACTGAAAGACAAGTTAGTACCCAATCTCTGCCATAAGGTCTTCCAAAAATGACCAATAAACTTTTCATCTCTATCTAATACAATGCTGATAGATAAACCATGAATTCTAATAACTTCTTTGAAAAACAAATGAGAAATATGAATAGCATCATGAGTGACCTTACATGGAATAAAATGGGCCATCATGCTAAACCTATCTACCACCACATAGATGCTATCAAAACCTGATTTGGTTTTAGGCAAACCAACAACAAAATCCATACTTACACACTCCCATGGCCGGCTTGGGATAGGTAAAGGTTGATAAAGACCAGCATTAGAAGAGGTACCCTTATCTCTTTGGCAAACCACACATTGTTCCACATATTTCCTTATATCTCTTTGCATCTTAGGCCAATAGTTGAATCTTTGGACAAGTTCCAAAGTCTTATTCAAGCCAAAATGTCCACTTAGGCATCTATTATGCTTCTCTTGCATCAAATTTTCTCTCATAGATCCTTTAGGTACACATAGTTGTCTTCCCTTAAACAAAAGACCATCTTGTAAGGTGTAATCTACATATTCACTATGAAAATGGTTTCTAAACTCTTGACAAACCTTGTAGGCAGCAACAAAGTCTTCATCATCTTGATATAAACCTTTGAAACTATCCACCCCAATGCTTTTGAGCTGCACTTCTTGCACTGTTAGCAACCTTCTACTTAATGCATCAGCTACTTTATTACATTGTCCCTTCTTATGTTTAATGGTAAAGGTATATGACTGCAAATACTCTACCTATTTATTATGCCTATGATTCAACTTTTCTCGTGAATTGAGAAAGCTAAGAGCTTGATTATCAGCATAAACTACAAATTCTCTAGGCAGCAAATAATGCCTCCATTTCCTAAGAGATTGAACCAGTGCATACAACTCCAAATCATAAGAGGAATACCTTTTCTTTTCATCATCGAGCTTCTCACTGAAAAATGCAACCAGTCTATTGTCTTGGCTTAAAATTGCTCCAACCGCTATGTTGCTTGCATCACATTCAATAGTGAAGAGCTTGTCAAATCTTGGAAGAATTAGTACCGGTTGAGTAGCCACCTTTGTCTTCAAGAGATCAAATCCTCTTTGTGCTTCTCTTGTCCATTGAAGCTTGGTTTTCATACCTCCTTTGATTGTATCAAGCATGGGTGCACATATCTCACTGAATCCTCTAATGAACTTCCTATAGAATTGTGCCAAGCCATGAAAACTTCTTAATTCACTTGTTTTCTTAGGTGTAGGCCAACTGATTATGGCTTCCACTTTAGAGGTATCGATCTTCAAATCACATCTTGAGATTACAAACCCAAGATATATCAATTTCTTTTTCATAAACTCACATTTCTCCAAATTGATGGTTAGTTGCTCATCACATAGTTTCCTCAATACAATAAGATGTTCATCTTTAAACTTGCTAAAAATAAAGATGTCATCTAAATAAACAACAACAAATTTACCAATATAGTCTTTGAGTACTTCATTCATGAGTCTCATGAATGTGCTAGGAGCATTTGTGAGTCCAAATGGCATAACAAGCCATTCATAAAGTCCTTCTGTGGTCTTGAAGGTTGTCTTCCATTCATCACCATCCTTGATTCTGATTTGGTGGTAACCACTCTTGAGGTCTATCTTGGTGAAGTATGCAGCACCTCCTAAACAATCCATCAAATCTTCAATCCTTGGAATGGGAAATCTATACCTGATTGTAATCCGGTTTATGGCTCTAGAATCAGTGCAAAGTCTCCAAGTACCTCCCTTCTTTGGGGCCAAAATGGTGGGTACTGCACATGGGTTGATGCTCTTCCTTATCAGACCATTGTCTAAGAGTTCTTGTATTTTCTTAGCTACCTCCTTGTTCTGATCTGGTGTCATTTTATAGGTTGCCTTATTAGGCAATGAGGCTTTGGGTATGACGTAAATTTGGTGACTTATGACACGTTGAGGAGGAAAGGTTGATAGTGTTCCATCACTGATAATGTCCTTAAACTGATTTAGGACCTGCTGCACTTCATTGGGAATGCATACTTTCTTCTTTTGGTTTTACAACAATCGCAAACCCCACTCCTTCTCCTTCCTTGAGTGTATTATTAAACTCCTTCTCACCAACTAGCAGCACATTAGGACCCTTTGATCTGCCCTCTTCTTGGTCTCTTATGGACTAAATTTTATAGGTGATTCCATCATTTTGAAAAGTATAAGCATTCTTCTCTCCATGGTGTATTGTTTTTTTGTCAAACTGCAATGGTACTAGTACATTTTGGGCTGATTTTTGACATCCTATTGTCGGAATTTTGACTACTTTTCGTCGGACTGTCGACAAATGAATTCATCAAAAACTCATTGTCAAGAATTTCAATGATGCCATCTAACGTCAGAATTTCGACGACATCCTGAACTCTTCAGACAGCGGCCATGATCGCTCATCTGGTCAAAGAATGTCGTCGGATGGACGTTGGAATTTTGACGCTTACTAGAAATATGCATCGACTATGACTACGACGACTGTCTGACAAGAAAGTGTTGTCAGACATATAGCATCCTCATCGGATGTTTCTTCAATTGGCATCAAAATTTTGACGCTTGCTAGAAACTATGCACCGATGAGGATGTTGTTGGTCCGATGGTTTGGCCGTTGGTGCAAAGTTAGCTTGCCGTCGGAATTCCGATGATAATTTATTTTAAATTAAAAAAAAGAATGTGCATGCCAATTACAATGGTGCTTGTTGGTTCCCTTTTAGCATGTGGGGTATGATTTAGACCTTGACCTCGGTTTTGAGACCTTGGGTATTGGAGGCTATTAAGCCTATTGGATGGGGTCTTCAACCTGCCCATTCTCAAACAACTCACCTTATGTTGTTCTTGGTACAAGTTGATAAGCACTTGGTCTATTTGGCATGTATGCATCTCTAAATAATCAACATGTTAATTTTAGGATCAGACTGTATCAAAAAATAGCAGTAACTGAAAGAAAAACAATGTGTGCAAGGAACACCAAGAATACCCTGGGAAAACCTCCCTCTTGAAAGTGAAAAACCCAACTATAGATCTCAGATCTTATTATGCAATAATCAGAAGTATCTTACAATATGGCTTCACCACTCGAAGCAATTAGAACCAACAAACTATGCACAATAGGATAACACCTTCAACCAAGGATATACAAATGATAAACTTATCTCTAAGCATAGGGTATCTACTGTTAAGGAGGTTTGTTGCCCCAAAGATAGTGTTCGCTGCTCTAGGATGAAGATCGTTGTCATCAATGATAGTTCAGAGCCTTCAAATGAATCTCGATGTCCACAAGATTAAGTTCACTACACTTGAGAATAGTTCATTGTCTTTAGAATGAAGATCGTTGTCACTGCAAGATGGTTCGATGTCCTTAAATTATAGTTCACTGACTCAGAGAAATAATTTGTTGAATGAAGGAGATAACTTTCTGATTGAAGACAATTTGCTGAGTGTATGTGGATACAATGACTAAGCCTTTGTATGTATATGTGACTTAGCCTACCAATTCACTCTAGATCGGCCCTTTCAACTTGGTGCCAAAACATAGGGTTAAGATTACAAGATACATAAGATAGGGCCTACCCTATTCACAAGTTACAAGTTACATTCAATATAGGACCACAAGTTACATTGCCCAATTAGGGTCAGGCCAAATTATAAGCTACATTTATAGGGCTTGTCCTATCCACAAGTTACATTATATATAGGTCTTGCCCAATATTCATAGCAAGACATAATTACAAGTCACATGTATTTGGGCCCAACCCTAAGTGGTTGGGATTGCATGAGAGGTAATACATAGGAATTTTAATTGTCATTGACAACATTAAAATTCAATAGTCAGGTATCCGAGCTAGCTACAATTTTCAACACACAATAGATCATTGCTCCACTAAGGTTGAGATTGTAGAACTAATAATAAGGTTGTTGCCTTAGTTGATAATAGGACCACTCCTCAAAGACAATGATATATACCTTGATTGTTGTGTATATATCATTCTTTGCATTAACAAAGGGTCAGATTGATGTTTGGGCACGATTTGAGTTATAGAAAATTGTGAAGTCTTGAAACAAGACAATTTTCCCTTATTAGAGATGGTGTGAGTCTGGTTGTCATGGCGGGGACATGATAGAAGCTTGCACGTGAGAGTTAGAGTTGAAATAGTTTTTTATGTAAGGGTGTGAAAGTGTTGCATTTTGGTTCTAAGGGGAAATTAGGATATACAACCATGGTGAAAAGCTTGAAGAATCTATTCATGTTCTAATCAGCCTTGGGTGTTAAGGACTTCTATAATTTCATTAAATGTTTGTGATTGACAAAGTTACCTAAGTTACCTTTGGTCAAGTCATGGTGTTGGAGTTCTTGGACAAGAGTGTTTGCTGAAGCTTATAGTTCAACTATGGAATGGAATTTAAGAAGATTAAACCATTCTAAGAGGATCCTCCAATATCCATGGCCATGATGTAGTGAGCTAATGGTTCATTTTGTAAGGTTTGTAGCAGTTTGTTTCATATTTTAGATTGTGTAATTGATCTCCTATTATCTATTAGGGAGTAGGAGACACAGATTAGGTGACTCCATTGATTTGTTCAGGTCAATTTGACATTTATTATTTATATGATTTGGGTTTGCATATCAATAATTTGAGTATTGATTAAGGCGCATGTTGGCCATGAATTGTGAATGTAAGGGTCATAATTCCCAATTGTATAACACAAGTAGTGAAAATATAAAAAACATCTTAACAACCCAAATAGTTATGAGTTGAACTTTAGGCTAGATTTAGTTGTAAAGTTGATAATGAATTCAAATGATAAAAAAAATACAAGGAATTCTTGTTATCTTTCATGCTAGGGCAACATAGATCATGTACAATATATAAATAATTAGTTGTATATATATTTTAACTTTTCTCCAATCCAATAACAAAATATCCTTGTGATTGACCAAGCAAAGTGATCTAAACCTTAGAAACTAATAAACTTATCCTGATGTTTGCCAAATATAGTGATTCAAAACCTTAAAACATTAATCTTTCCTTGATGATTGCCAAAGAAAAGTGATACCGAACACTAGAAATAAATAAAAGTATATGCATTTTATCTATGAAGTCTGCAATTATTAATTAAAGAAATATGTATATATAGTGCATGGCATCTTTCAAAAGGAATTTAAAGCGTTCACCAAATGAGGATAGGAAAGTTAGATGTACGGGTGCTATTAAGTTTAGAGCAATATCATTTTGGAGGATATGTAATTCTAATATTGTGGTTTATAATTCTCTATTTAGTAATGTTCATTTGGCTTTTGTGTGTGTGATATGCTTGCATTATAAATCTATGAATTACAAAATGGATACCTGCAGTCTGACCTTAGATATAGAAATGTTGTGCACAATGAATGACAATAATAAGGAAAAGGAATAGTTGAAGTTTTGCCTCAAACCCAACAAAGCCAGATTGATCAATATTCTTAGATCCAGCCATGTCTACTAGCATCAATCTCCCTCCCACGACAGGTACATCCAAAGTTATCAAATAAGCATGATAATGTAAGATAGAAAATAATGAACCGTACGAAGATCTACTAGAATAAAACAAACTTAAAATAGTAAACATTGTATTAAAAATAATTGCCCACCTCGAGAGTGTTTTATTTTTCAAGAGCTGCTCAAGTCCAACAATTTCAGACTCATTTCTTTGACTTTCCACTAGGCTGAATTCTGCCTCTTTATCAATAAAATTTGTTAGCACAGCATTCTGCAGACATATAATAGGTAATCAAACCAATTAAGAATTAAATACAACGAAATACAAACTTAGAAAATATAATTTCACTGCAAGCCATTCCAGTACTCCAGCAAGTAGATTTGTAATTGACAACTCATCTAATGCTGAAGTGTTGTAGTTGTATGGGATGTTATTCTAAAATTTGAACATCAGAGTTGATTGTGTTAGGAACCGGAAGGACAACTAAGAGGGGGGGAGTGAATCAGTTGTCAATGAATTTCAACCCAATTATAACTTAATCCAACTTAATACTTAATACCGGTAAACTAGAATTAATGTCGGTTAACAGATTAGTAGTTAATATCAATACCAATGAAACTTAATGCATGAAACAGAAAGAGAAACAAAATCCACAACACATAACACAAATATTTTGACGTGGAAACCCTGTAAGGGGAAAAACCACGGTGGGAAACCTTACCCACAATTAGATGATACTACTGTAGATAGTATGTGTATACAAATGGGGTTTGCACATGCAGAAAGGCCAACTGCCTAGACCACACTGCTCAAATGGGAGTCGCAATGACTATAGTAGGATGGTTAAATCCTAGAATAATGTACTACTCAAAATAGCATCTCCAATGTTGGATTCAGTACCGGTTAAGCTCTGATAAACACCTTCAAACCTTCCTTTAACCTTCAAATGATGTCTTCTTGATTCGCTCTATGATCTGCTCATATGATCTTCAATATTCGCACATACCATGATCATACCACACTTCCACACTTCATCTCACAAATGAGATCTTACATTTATACAAAACCTAAGACCAAATGTGTAGGTCGGCTCACTAAGAATATTGCAATTAAATCAATTACAAATAAATCTTGATGCGATACAACATGTCGGCTCAATATAATTACAACAATATCCAATCAATAAATCATCTCCATAATGTGTCGTGCTGATCTGGAATAGATAACATATACCGGTCCATAACCTAGACCTATCTGCCGGTAACAACAAATATGTCAACCCGATTAGACCAATAACCAAAACACCAAAACCAAGTATCCAAACCATGTCTTTGACATAATCAAGTGATCTCCAGATGATAACAAGTCATCATCAGTGTCAGTGAACCATATAACCTGTTGGTGAGCATATACCGGTGACTATGCATAAGTCACTGACCTTGTCGGTGGACACAATGTTCCGATTCAACAGTAAACCAATATAACCATAGTGCCAAATCAATAATGTAGATCTCAAGAAGGATAAGTGTTGACATCAATGACAATACCAATGCAACACATCCATAATACCAACAATCTCCCTCTTTGGCATTGATGGCAACACTAGATGGAAAAATATCTAAGTGTCAAAACAGAATGCCAAAAACCAAAAGCCAACAATCTCCAAAATAGATCAATACCAGAAATCAAAGCTAGAATACAAAGAGTATATATCTCTCCCCCAATGAATAATATCTCTCCCCCAATGAATAATGTGTTTCCATATATATCTCTCCCCCTTTGACATCAAATGTCAAAGCAATTAAGAAGAAATACCAGAACTTATAGCCAACTACTCCCCCTGAGAAGTAGCTCTCCTCCAAAAATGATATCATCAACAAAAACTTCAATAACCAAGATGTTATCATTAGTCACTTTGTAATATAAGTTTTTTTTAGCATTACCTTTAGTGTAACCAAGCTTCAAAAGATATTTGTCCAATCTAGCATACCAAGCTCTAGGTGCTTTCTTTAATCCATACAAAGCTTTCCTTAATCTGCAAACTATATCTTTAACATTTGTCAATGAAAATCCATTAGGTTGTTCAATGTAAACTTCCTCTTCAAGATCACCATTCAGAAATGCACATTTTACATCCATCTGATATACTTTATAGTTCTTATGAGCTGCAAATGCAAGAAATAATCTAACTGCCTCAATTCTAGCTACCGGTGCAAAGGTTTCATTATAATCAATTCCCTCTTTTTGTGAATATCCTTTACAAACTAATCTTTCTTTGTTCATGATTACCTTACCATCTTCATTAAGTTTATTTCTAAATACCCATTTAGTTCCAATAACATTTTTGTCTTTAGGTCGGGGAACTAATGTCCATGTATTGTTCTTTTCAATTTGTTCTAATTCATCTTCCATTGCTTTTATCCAATGTTCATCTTGACATGCTTCAATAACAGATGTTGGTTCAATTTGAGAAATTAAGCATACCTCTTCATTTGTCAATCTTCCTCTTGTCATAACACCTTGATACTTATTCCTAATTATCTAATTTTCTAAGTGATTCAGTCTTACATACCTGGGTTTATTCACATGTTGTTGTTGTTTAGTCATTGTGGAATTCTCTAATGATGCCGGTGTGACTGAATCCACATTCTGTGCCGGTGAAATCTGTATTGGTTCATTTATGATCATCTCAACTACTAGTTCAGAATATACAAACCTTGAATTTCCTCTAAAGTGTTCATCTATCTTCACATTAGCACTTTCAATGATCTTCTGCAATCTTTTATTAAAACATCTATATGCCTTGCTCTTAGATGAATAACCAAGAAATATTCCTTCATCACTTCTAGGATCAAATTTACCAACATACTCATCTCTCCTAATATAGAATTTGCTTCCAAATATGTTGAAGTATTTGAGAGTAGGAGTATTACCAAACCATAGTTCATAAGGGGTCTTATCGGTTTCACCTTTGATGTGAACTCTGTTGAAAGTGTAAACCGTTGTATTCACTACTTCTCTCCAGTACACATGAGGTAGATTTTCTTCCAATATCATGCTTCTAGCTACTTCCAGAATAGTTATGTTCTTCCTTTCTACAATTCCATTCTACTGAGGTGTCTGAGGTGTTGATAGTTGTCTCTTGATTCCATTCACTTCACAGAATGTATTAAATTCCTTAGATGTAAATTCTCCTCCTTGATTAGATCTTAAACATTTAATTTTCTTACCGGTTTCATTCTCTACCATTGCCTTGTATGATTTGAATTTTCCAAAAGCTTCTCATTTCTCCCTGAGAAAAGTAACCCAACACATTCTAGAATAATCATAAAAAATTAGCATAAAATATCTACCCCCCTGTAGACTTCTTGTTCTTGTCGGACCACACAAGTTAGTATGAATTAAATCAAGAACATTATTGGATTTCTTAGAAATACTCTTAAAAGTTCTTCTAACTTGCTTTCCCATTTGACATTCCTTACATACTGGATTATGAGGTTTCACAATCTTAGGTAAATCCCTTATTGCCTTAGTTGAACTGATCTTTACAATGCAATCGAAATTTACATGACAGAGTCTCTTATGTCATAATCAACGTTCATCAATATATGCAATCAAACATGTCTTATCATTGTTATTCAAATGAAAGATATTACCTTTAGTCCGATTATCGGTTGCAATCTCCAATCCAGTTTTGTTCATGATTTTGTATTTCCCATTCTTGAATTGTAACTAAAATCCCTTTTCAACTAATTGACCAACACTCAAAAGATTATATTTCAAACCTTGAACATAATAAACATTGTCAGTATTATGCTTACCATCCAAAGATATAGTGCCTTTTCCTTTGATTAAACAAGCTTTATCATCGCCAAATCTTACTAGACCTCCACTATATTCCTAAAAAGATAAGAATTTACTTTTATCACCAGTCATATGATGTGAACATCCAGGATCTATGATCCATTCAACTTTTTCTTCAATTTTAGTTGCCAGAACCTGCTCTACCGGTGGGATAGTAGGTGTCGGTTGATCTTCTTTTATTGCAACAAATGACCATCCATTGTATGTTGGTTCTTCATCAGAATTATCTGTAACTCCTTCATCAACATAGTAACATGATTTATCTTTGTTCTTCTTAAATCTATATCTCTGATATTCAGGGTTAGGCTTATATGTTCTTTTAGCTTCCTCTCTCAATCTTACATGTCTATCATGACATCTAGATGCTATGTGACCAACTTTATTGCAATTAAAATATTTAAACGGTGCTTTAACTTCATACTTACTTCCAACTGGACCTTTAGGCATCTTCCTTGCAAATAGTGCTTCAAGTTCTTCCAGTTCTTCATTTTCCCTCTTGATATCTTCAAGTTCTTTTGCATAAAGTGCTTTCCAATCAGATTTGTCAAATGATGATGATGATGTTGTAGATGATGATGCTCTGAAGGCTAAATCTATCTTAAATGTAGCAACAGGACTAAATTCCTCAAGCTCGAATGTTGAAAGTTTTCCAACCAAGGTACCTCTAGATGTTGATGTATTAGGCATTGTTCTCAACTCATTAATAGCAGTTACTTTCATTTTGTAAGCTGGTGGCAAAGCTCTTAAAACTTTAGAAATAATTTCATCTTCACTTAAGGATCCTCCACAACATTGCATTCCTAAAATAATTTCATTAACTCTTTCCATAAAAGCAGAAATTATTTCATCTTCTTCCATTTTCAAAATTTCATACCTGACTCGGTAACATTCAAGTTTTGAAATTTTTGACATTGGTATCTCCTTCATTCAATGTCTCCAATTTATCCCAAATAGCTTTAGCAGTAGATTGGTCTGATAATCCCATAATTTTCTGATCTGATAATGTGCTCAAAAGTGTTTCTCTTGCTTTGCAATCATTTTCTTGATCTTTACCCAAAGTTGGTGGATTGGGTTGATTCAGAGTAGGACCAACATAGCCATTCTTTTTAACTTCCCATATGTCTCTTCCAATGCAATTCAGATGTGTCTCCATTCTGATCTTCCATATACCATAGTTAGTTCCATCAAGTTTCGAATTGTCCTTCCTAAAAATGTTTGTTGGCATAGGATCTCCTCAAGCTATTAGGGTTGTGCAAAAAAGAGGACTTAGCTCTGATACCAAATGTTAGGAACCGAAAGGACAACTGAGAGGGGGGGGGGGGGGGCATGAATCAATTGTCAATGAATTTCAACCCATTTATAACTTAATCCAACTTAATACTTAATACCGATAAACCAAACCTAGTGTTGGTTAATAGATTAGCAATTAATATTAATACCAGTGAAACTTAATGCATGAAACAGAAAGAGAAACACCATCCACAACACATAACACATATATTTTGATGTGGAAACCCTGTAAGGGAAAAAACCATGATGGGAAACCTTACCCATAATTAGATGATACTACTGCAGATAGTATGTGTATACAAATGGGGTCTGCACATGCAGAAAGGCCAACCGCCTAGAGCACACTTCTCAAATGGGAGTCTCAATGACTACAGTAGGATGGTTAAATCCTAGAATAATGTACTACTCAAAATAGCATCTCCAATGCTAGATTCAGTACCGGTTAAGATATGATAAACACCTTCAAACCTTCCTTTAACCTTCAAATGATGTCTTCTTGATTCACTGTATGATCTGCTCATATGATCTTCAATATTCACACATACCATGATCATAAGACACTTCCAAACTTCATCTCACAAATGAGATCTTACATTTATACAAAACCTAAGACCAAATATGTAGGTTAGCTCACTAAGAATATTACAAATAAGTCTTGATGCAATACAACATGTTGGCTCAATACAATTACAACAATATCCAATTACTCCATAACATGTCATGCTAATCTGAAATAGATAACGTATACTAGTCCATAACCTAGACCTATCTACTGGTAACAAAAAATATGTCAACCCGATTAGACCAATAACCAAAACACCAAAACCAAGTATCCAAACCATGTCTTTGACATAATCAAGTGATCTCCAAATGATAACAAGTCATCATCAGTGTCAGTGAACCATTTAACCTGTCGGTGAGCATATACTGGTGACTATGCATAAGTCACTGACCTTGTTGGTGAACATAATATGCCGGTTCAACAATAAACCAATATAACCATAGTGCCAAATCAACAATGTAGATCTCCAGAAGGATAAGTGTTGACATCAATGACAATACCAATGCAACACATCCATAATACCAATAGATTGGATTATGGAATTGAAAAAGAACTTCCAGTTGAATAAGACAGTACTTTACACAAGCTCCAATATTAGAATTTATTGCATTACAAAGTTGAATAAGACCCTCCAGCTTCCAAAAGTGCAGACAATCAACTATACATGTTGCTTTCCTATTAAAGGATTTAATATTTTAAGTGAGTTGGGGAGCTATGCCAACACAAGTTGCAAACCAACCTCAACAAATGAAATTTTGGCACCATGCAAATTTAGTTACATTATCAACTACTCTCCCATTGAATTTGATCTTGAAATAATCAAGGTGACATGATACCTAGCATACCCATGCAAACTCAAATAATTGCACAATAACATGAGTATGCATTAGGGAGGACCATACATCCATGAAGTAATCATGCTGAAAGCACAACAACATGAGTCAACCCCATAAAGGATGAATTATTTACATAAAGTATGAAATATACCTTGACACATATAGTGCACAAGACACATAAAGACGCATAAGAGATTGATCAAACGTAAATCTTGGATCATACCAATAAAGAAGTACATATAAATACATGAACATATTTAAGGCATGATTTGAATAAGGATCATACATATGAATATATGTATCTTATAAAGCATGGGATGTTCATTGTAACACATAGAGTGTCCATGAATTCACTTAAGCACACATGTTGTGCATGGAGCATGAAGAATACACTTGAAACATAAGGAATACAAATGAATACACGAGTCATAAGGCATACATTAAATGAATACCTTGAAGCATGAAGAATACAATGAGCACTTAAAGCATGAAGAATACAATGAGCACTTAAAGCATGAAGCATACAAATGAATACACTTGAATTATGAAGCATATAATGAATACTTAGATCATGAAGCATACTCGTGAATATACTTAATGCATAAACAAGGAAGCATACATAAAGCATGAGGCATCTGGATGAATCCACTGAAGTCATAAAGAATACACTTGAATATATGTAGAGCATGAATTTTCTTAAGTCATGAAACATACATATTGTTACATGCAAGGTAGGAGCATGAAGCATCCACGCAAGACATGAAGTAATACACACAAATACCCCCTAAGGTACAATGCAAATATGAAAAAGTACATGTATAAATCATACAATGAGGAAATCATGTTGAGGACACAACAGACACATTAATATCCACAATTTATCAGGTATTTATACATAAAACATGTATTTAAGAGAAATATACATGAGGCACATGGATGCACTTAAAGCATTAAGTATGCACATAAAACATAAATAATACATATAGAGAACACACATGAATATACTTGGGGAAAGAAGCATTCATGAAAAACATAGAGTGTACACATAAGGCACAAATACATGTAAAGCATGAAGTGTACTCATGAATTCACTTAAGGCATACAACATACATGTAGCATAGAGTATACATAAATAACATAAGATGTGCATACACGTAGCATAAAGTATACATAAATACCATAAGATGTGATGTGTACACATAAGGCATAAGATAATGGATACATGTAAGCAAAGAATCATCATACATGAATATATGCAAGGCATGAAGTAATGTTCATAAGGCATGAAGGAGCTATGTAAAGAACAAACCATACATATAAATGCATGCAAGTGTTACAATGAACATCCCATGCTTTATAAGATACATATATTCACATGGATGCATTTAAAGCATGAAGTATGCACATAAAACATAAAGAATACATATAGATCATACACATGAATATACTTGGGGAAAGAAGCATTCATGCAAAACATAGAGTGTACACATAAGGCACAAATACATGTAAAGTATGAAGTGTACGCATGAATTCACATAAGGTATGCATCATACACATAGCATAAAGTATACATAAATACCATAAGATGTTCATACACGTAGCATAAAGTATACATAAATACCATAAGATGTGAAGTGTACACATAAGGCATAAGATAATGGATACATGTAAGCAAAGAATTAGCATACACGAATATATGCAAGGCATGAAGGAGCTACGTAAAGAACAAACCATACATATGAATACATGCAAGGCATGAATCATATATGTAAACCATGAAGTAATACATAAATACACATAAGGTACAAGCATATATGAGAAAGGTTCTCATGGAGTGGACATGTTGAAGATGCATTGATCATGAAGCATACAAGAGAGAGGTATTCATGGAATAGACATCTAAAAACATCTCATTCATGAAGTAACACAAACACACATACGATATAAAACACATATGCCAAACACATGACAGACATGGTGCAAGCACAAGGTATACATGAGGGAAGTATACATATAAAACACCCATGGAGTAGGCATGCTCAAAACATATTAGACACTTAGCATTTAAAGGCATACTAATAAGAATGCAATGTTGGCCAGATCAATTCAATTTTTGATTTATTTAAGAAGAGGGTTGAATCATTAGTTCTAACTGAGTAGTTGTTAAAGCAGGTTCGTCCAACAGGATAGCAGAATCATGCTCTGAATATTATCAATTACGTTTCACAATATAATTATCATGCTCTGCATCACAATGCTCCAATGTTGACCTTACTTAATTCTTTGTTGCTCATTGAAGCTTACACAAATTCTACTGAGGATATCATGGGAGCCATCTTGTTATAAGATGGTAAAATAGTATGCTACTATTCAAAGGTTTTCTTTTCAACAATGAGGGACTATCTAGCTTATGATAGAACTTTATGCATTAGTCTAGGCGATGAGAAAGTGTATAAAAAATAGTATTAGAAAGACTCAAATTATGGGGAATACAAATAGAAAGAAAATACATGATCATCAAGGGAAAATATAAGATTGGTTGACAAATATAAGATAGCAACCATGTAGATCATACAACATTGATAAGGAGAATGCCTAAATAATAGTCCATATGAATCACCAAGTAATAGCAGCATATAGTCATAATAATCCTCACACAGAGCAACCATGGAGTCAAGTAATAAAAACTAGAACAATAAATTCCATATAAAAGTGGCTAGACTTAAAATGATAAGGAAAATTTAAAAATTCTAAAAAAAATGTCAAGTAATAAAAAAACTTACAAGGATGAGGCATATTCATAACTTTTGCAGTCCCACCATGGATATCAACACTAGAAGCAACTCATATTGTTAGTGTACATACAAGACAATATGGGAGTTCATTATACACAAAAACTTGTGGTGTTCTTGTTCGTGTTGGCTCTATTGGACCCTACAATTAAGATTCAATATACATTATTCAATAAGATTAATTGTGCAACATAATGAAATGTTGAAAATTGAGTTATCTTATTGAGATTCACTTGGTTTTCAGAATAGTTTAATATGGTCTTTCTTCACAGGCAAAAAAATTGGGCTATAGAACTAGCTATATAGAAGTTGAAATGTTAGTTATGAAATCATGTTTCAGTATAATATACCAAATTAAATTTCTTGAACATAGAAATTATGCAAATTGAACCAAAACCATTTAACTCTTCTTTTTCATCTCAAAACATATCTAATGGCTTTGTGGTGATTTAGAGTAGGCGATATGTTAATGGCTTTGTCGTATGCAATCCTTGTATCATGTCTTAAGTTCACTAATGTCTAATTGGGGTAATCCTCTTAATACTGTCCAAATTAGTCTAAAAGGAAAGTAACTATCCATTCCCATGCTCATGCATACTTACATTACTAATGTTTCCCTTGTGTATCCTAAACATTGGAGAGACCTTATTTGACTTGCCTAATCAATGTTGTTGTTGTCCTAATATGAAATACTGAGTTCTACCCTTGCCTCTGCATCAAACTTCTCACATCATGTTTCTTCAACAAAACATCCTATTTTGATCCCAATCTTCCTCAGTACCCTCAATGGAGGGGCATGTATAATGGTCAAGTATAGGGTCAAGTATCATGGCAACCATGAGGATAGGGTCAAGTATCATGGCAACTAATCATAATATGTGAAGACGGGGTTCACACCTAAGTGTTGGCTCTCAACAATGCCACACTTCTGAAATTGTTAGTCTCAAGACTTCTCCTAATCAGTTATAATAGAATTCAATGTAACAGAATTTGCTGCCAAAATAGTCTTCAATCGATTCACTTGACCGAGATGTATCAATTCTGCCTTCTTGTCTTGGAGATGTGATGTACTGATCTATAGAAGGAATTCACTTGCATGGAGATGATTGCTGGCCTTCTAGAAGTCTGTCTCAGACTTAAGATAACTCTTGCAGACTTGGCAACTTGTAGATCAGACGAGCCAATGGAGAGAGATGAGTGCTAACCTTCAATAAGCTTGAGATAACAATTTCGCTGACTTGAAGCTCATTACAAGTTCGTTGACTTAGTTGATGTAATTCGCATGATATGATTGATGTATAATGCCATGCATATGACTTGCTTATATACTTGACTTGAGGTGTCAAGTCTCAAGTCGACTTGTTTATTAATTTCATAATAATATTATGTATACCGCTCAAATAGGTCTTGACCCATTAAGATGTTATTGCTTGTTTGCCTTTACCACCCATTTGGGGATCACATTAAGAGCACGCGTTATGTTTGGGTCATGGCCCTATTACAATAAGGAGAATAAGTTGTTTACAATAAGATTTCCATTTGACAACATTTAAATGTTAATCCGAACTAGCTATTATTTCAACAAAGACATCATAAGCTAAACATGGAAGTTGCATAAAAAACTACAAGTATTGACCTAACACCTACCACAAAACAAAGTTTTCAATAATTATTAAGTTTTAACTCATAAAAGGTAATTCTAAAAAGATAAATATTTACTTTTATCTAGCATGATTGTGAACCACCTTAGAAGATATTGTTTGTAAATGCATTACAAGGTGTAGCACTCTATTGGCCTCACCATTTTGTTGCCAATTTTTTATATGGATTTACATGCATGCCTAATGGTTTAGCTTGTTGTCTTGTATGAAATTACTACATCATCTAAATGGCTACTGGGTTAAAATTTTGTGCTTGATTCATCAGCTATGGATAAATTTTTGAGGCTTAATCATTGCTTGGAGAAACAATGAGGCATTTTTGTCCTTCCCTAAGCCTGAAGGTGATAGTCTTGACCATAAATTTGAAGTGTTACGAATGCTATTTTGTCAAAAATATTTTTTGTGAATGAATTTGTTGACATGTTCAAGTGAATTAAGTGCAACTTGTAGATCAGACGAGCCAATGGAGAGAGATGAGTGCTGACCTTCAATAAGCTTGAGATAACAATTTCGCTGACTTGAAGCTCATTACAAGTTCATTGACTTAGTTGATGTAATTTGCATGATATGATTGATGTATAATGCCATGCAAATGACTTGCTTATATACTTGACTTGAGGTGTCAAGTCTCAAGTCGACTTGTTTATTAATTTCATAATAATATTATGTATACCGCTCAAATAGGTCTTGACCCATTAAGACGTTATTGTTTGTTTGCCTTTACCACCCATTTGGGGATCACATTAAGAGTACACGTTATGTTTGGGTCATGGCCCAATTACAATAAGGAGAATAAGTTGTTTACAATAACATTTCCATTTGACAACATTTAAATGTTAATCCGAACTAGCTATTATTTCAACAAAGACATCATAAGCTAAACATGGAAGTTGGATAAAAAACTACAAGTATTGACCTAACACCTACCACAAAACAAAGTTTTCAATAATTATTAAGTTTTAACTCATAAAAGGTAATTCTAAAAAGATAAATATTTACTTTTATCTAGCATGATTGTGAACCACCTTAGAAGATATTGTTTGTAAATGCATTACAAGGTGTAGTACTCTATTGGCCTCACCATTTTGTTGCCAATTTTTTATATGGATTTACATGCATGCCTAATGGTTTAGCTTGTTGTCTTGTATGAAATTACTACATCATATAAATGGCTACTGAGTTAAAATTTTGTGCTTGATTCATCAGATATGGATAAATTTTTGAGGCTTAATCATTGCTTGGAGAAACAAGGAGGCATTTTTGTCCTTCCCTAAGCCTGAAGGTGATAGTCTTGATCATAAATTTGAAGTGTTACGAATGCTATTTTGTCAAAAATATTGTTTGTGAATGAATTTGTTGACATGTTCAAGTGAATTAAATGCAACTTGTAGATCAGACTAGCCAATGGAGAGAGATGAGCATTTACCTTCAATAAGCTTGAGATAACAATTTTGTGGACTTGAAGCTCATTACAAGTTCGCTAACTTAGTTGATGTAATTAGCATGATATTATTGATGTATAATGCCATGCAAATGACTTGCTTATATACTTGACTTGAGGTGTCAAGTCTCAAGTCGACTTGTTTATTAATTTCATAATAATATTATGTATACTACTTAAATAGGTCTTGACCCATTAAGACGTTATTGCTTGTTTTCCTTTACCACCAATTTGGGGATCACATTAAGAGTACACATTATGTTTGGGTTCTGGCCCAATTACAATAAGGAGAATAAGCTGGTTACAATAAGATTGCCATTTGACAACACTTAAATGTTAATCCGAACTAGCTATTATTTCAACAAAGACATCATACGCTAAACATGGAAGTTGAATACAAAACTAGAAGTATTGACCTAACACATACCACAAAAAAAAGTTTTCAATAATTATTAAGTTTTAACTCATAAAATGTAATTCCAAAAAGATAAATATTTACTTTTTTCTAGCATAATTGTGAACCACCTTAGAAGATATTGTTTGTAAATTCAATACAAGGTGTAGTACTTGATTGGCCTCATCATTTTGTTGCCATTTTTTTGTATCAATTTACATGCATGTCTAATGGTTTAGCTTGTTGTCTTGTATGGAATTACTACATCCTATCAATGGTTGTTGGGTTGAAATTTTGTGTTTGATTCATCACCTATGGATAAATTTTTTAGGCTTAATAATTTCTTGGAGAAACAAGAAGGCGTTGTTGTCCTTCCCTAAACCTGAAGGTGATAGTCTTGATCATAAATTTGAAGTGTTACGAATGCTCTTTTGTTAGAAATATTATTTGTGAGTGAATTTGTTGACATGTTCAAGTGAGTTAAGTGCGTTCTTCCTACTAAGAGTTAATAAGTAAACATTCAGTTGTTCTCAAGTATCAAAATAAATCATTATTCATACATAAATATATACCTTTCCTCAACAAATGATACAATCGAGAGATAAAAGTTAATGCCAAGACTGTATGCAATTACTCTGAAAGATGGAATAAACTAAAAGTTTAACTCAATTAACCTGGGAGATCTGTCAAAAACATAATGAAACATTAATACAATTCCACATCATAAAACATGTACATGTAATGTGAATAAATTTTAATTCATCACCACCTTGTGTATGTCCTAGTCTGAATCAAATAAGTCAGTATCCAACCAAGCTAAAATAATCAGTATAAGTTCTTATAAGCGGGATTACTCTTACTAGCTTGAAGCTAAATATTCACTGTTACCAAGACAGATAAACAAAGAGAGGGTAATGAAATGAGAGAGAAGTCTGAGGGAGTACAAACTAAATGAGGAAAGGCACAATGAAAGGCAAACCACTAAATGAAGATGATGATATAAAATTGCATAGAAGAATATAAGTCACAAGTTATGGGAGAATGTCCAATCAATGACTATTAATCAAATAAATAATAAAAGTTGCAAAGTATGAAGAGTACTAACTTGTTTCAAATAACCATAAATACTGAACTTTTCAATTGACAATCAGCTAAAACTAGCCTTCCCAAAACTTAATCAGTATGATATTTGCATTTGGAAAATATTTAATTCAGATTAGTAAATCAACTACTTCCTCAAGTGAAGCTATATACATCTATACATCGTATCTCTGATTCCTTTCTTTCTTTTCCATTCTCTCTGGCTTTATTTTGTGATTTTTTTTTAAAAGAGTTTCTTTCAAAACTTCAACCATTCAAATGTAAGGCTCTTAATATTTTGTGGGCTTCAAGAAAGTAAGCATTAAACTATTGAACTTTCACATCCACAAGAAACTTAAAAGAAAACCTAGCTCACAATTTAAATTGAATACAACATAGACAACAAATTAAAGAAATTGAAACATCTTATATAATTTGGCAGATAATCAAATTAGACCTGTGAATGAATTGGTTGATTACCTCAGAGGTTGCAGAGCTGCAAAAATACTAGTCATTGCACTTGCATAGAAAGAGACAAGCTGACATTTGCATCTTTAAATTGGTTCGTTCCCCACACCCCCACCTTTTTTCTTCAACCAGATCTTGGTGGCACCCCTCACCCCAAGCTATGGAGGCCCTATCTACCTATCCTGGGTAACCTCAATCCAGAAGGTTTTGTTTCCCTCCTTGTAATTCCCAATGTCTTTGTGGATGCTAGAGGTTGACGGGACGAAGTCTAGGAGGGATTAATGATTTATCAAATGACTTGCCCTCTTTTGTTTTGATTTTTAAGTAATGTCCATGGTTGTCAGAATTTCGACGAACGCGGGCACTTTTTTTTTCAAAAAACACAAATTTCATTGCCAATTCCTTCTTCGTCGAAACCAAATGTGGAATTATCATCGGAATTCTGACGAATTCAGGCATTTTTTTCAGAAAAAAATCAAATTTGGTCACCATATACCTTCTCCGTCAGAATTTTAGGCCAAATGTATTAGTGTGGCCTACCTAGGAGTAGGTGGCAAGCATCCATTGGCAAGATGTCATACAAGATTATGTCCTTGTAGCCTCCTATAGTGAACTCCACCCAACTTTGTTCATTCACAAGAACATGTTTCCACTTGTTGAGCCAAGTAACCCTATAAGGATCACTATGTGGTATTCTTTGTAGGTTGAGCTTACTCACTACTTCCTCTGACACTATGTTATCCATGGACCCTGAATCCATCACCACTCTACATACCCTTCCTATAGTCTTGCATTTTATCCTGAACAAGGATCTCCTTTGGCTAGGTTCCTCCTTAATCGGTTCTTTAATCAAGACTCTCCTTATCATAAGATTCTCTCCAACCTCTTAATCTAAACTTACTTCTGATGCCTTCATGTTTGCTGCATCTTCTTGAGCATAATTTACTCTCCTCTCACCTCCTTGGGATGAAGATGACTTCTCTGGACATCTATAGGTCGGGTGTCCAAGTTGATGGCAATTGTAGCACTTCATTATGGAAAAATAGGACCCTCTTCCTGATCCACTAGACCTTCCTCTACTAGAGTTGCTAGACCCCCTTCCTCTATAGCTTCTCTTGTTATTGGAATCCCCATTTTTCTCTACCAACTTCGATTCCCCTTGGGATCTTTGGTCTACACTTCTTCCACCAAAGCTACCTCTCTGACCTCTGCCATCTCTCCCCCTACCTTTGCCTCTGTTGCTTTGCTCTTGTTTCTTTTTTCTCTTCTCTTCCACCTTGAGTGCCAATTGATAGCACTTATGAACATTACTAGGACATAACAAACTCAACTCTTCTTGATTATTCCATCTCAATCCATTCAATTATCTGGCTACCTTAATGCTTTCATCTTCCACTACCTTGGATATTAGACACAACTTTTGAAATTCCTCAATGTAGCTACTCACATCTAAGTCTCTTTGTCTCAAGTTTTGTCTCCTCTTATGCAATTGGATTTCATAATCTTCAAGAATATATGCCTCTTTCACCCTGGCTAGAATTTTTTTCCAAGTGGCTATTGGGTTCTTACCCTCCTTTTGTCTCTCCTCTTGGATGAACTTCCACCAAGTCAAGGTTGCTCTTGTCAATCTGGATTTGGCTACCTTCACCTTTTGTGCCTCACTGATCCCATCACATTCAAAGTGATTCTCCAATCCTTCAATCCATTCCATGACTACTTCTGGTTCCATTTTTCCATGAAAAAGTGGCACTCCTCTAAGGATTTTCCTCCTAAGGATTTGATGGCTCTAAGGAAAGGTTCTTTAGGTAGAATAAGATCTAGTTCAGGTGTGCTATCCTCTTCTACTACTTCCTTACCCTTCCCTTCATTGACCTTGATTGTCACTTTCTCAGTCTTGTCTTCAACTACGTCTAGTTTGCTCTCCAAATGTTGTAGTCTTACCCTGAGGAGTCTATTCTCTTCCTCTTGATCTTCTACCTTCTTGTCCAACTCTACATTGGTCACCATCCTTAGACTATTTTCTCCTACTGACTCAGTGTCTAACATGAACTAGCTTCTTTCCAAATCTTAGTTGCTCTAATACCACTTTGGTAGGGAGGGGTTCTCAAAAAGAGTCTCACCTTGCTCAATAGGAAGTGGAGTGATATGTTAGTGGGATCCTTTCACTCTACACTAATCTTTCAACAAACCAAAATACTCAAACTCTCTAGGAGTGTTCCCTATTAAATAGTGCTCAATAGTTGCTAAGGCATGATTGAGATTCACAAGGGTAAACCCAACCTCAAAGCTATGCAATCTTCTAACATATACTTGCAGGGGTTGTAGTAGGTGTTCTTAAGGAATTTCCATGCCAATCAACTGGTTTTACAATTGGATTTGCTTCATTTCTTCATCACTTCCTCTTTCTCCTATTTTCTAGGCCTAGTAGCCCTAGAGCCCCAATTAGCCCTACCTAACCGGTTTTGGGGGAATTGCTCAAAAATCACTCAAAGACCCTGGAAAACTCTTTTAGGATCTGAATACCCTTGAATGAACTTGTGAATCCATCAAGTGAGGAAGTTAGGTTTGTTCGTATAGGTACAGGACCCAAAAATGGCTTTTATGAAGGGTTTTGGGACTTTGTTGTCATCTTCAAAGGGTTTATTGTCTTCCTTGCTCTATCACACCTCCAACCTTCCACATAGTATCTTCCATACCTTAGTCATTCCAAACACTTTCCATCTTCATAGTTGATCATTCCTACAAGCATATGAAACTTTTCAATCATTTTCCTAGTCGAGCTATGACTGAGCTCACCTAGGAAATGATGCCTAATTGCTTTTCAATGACTTACAGGCCAAAAAAAAATTATTTACACTATAAAAGGGTTCTGTGGCTCGAGTCCCAAGGGTTATTGAGCAAACTCAAGGGATTTCAAACTGGAACCATAATTGGGCTCTTAAACCCTTGCTTAGGCTGAGAGCAATACAAAATAACTAACACACTTCAAACCTACACTAAAAAATATTACAAACACCTTTTGATCACTAAAATGGCATGTAAAAAGAAATCATGAAAGAACAGTAGTGAAATCAATTCATTAGGTACGGACTGTTGCTCAAAAATTAAGAAAATGCAAGGTAAAATCTGGAAAATCTCTTCACAATTTATTAAAACGTACTCAAGACTTTTTCCAACCTATTTACATTCCTTCTCAGAGAATTTTATATTCCATCTAAATCTTAACCAACTCTTCATCGGTTTCCTAACCACCAATGTGCTCAAAGATGCAAAAATTTGCTCAAAAGTTGCAAAATGTTGTCGAGCAACAATGACAACTTTGCCAAAATGTGTAGTTTTATACTTCATGCATTGCCACTCATCCTAAACCTCCTAGAATGACTTAAAAACACTAAAATGACATGTCTAAATGCCAAATGAGGTGTTACAAGACATTTTACACCAAAATGCAAGTTTATGCCATTTTAGGCTTACAAGGACTCATAAGCCAAATTTGAGTAAATACATGATCTAGTTGACATTCATCCTCCAAATGCACATCCAACATAGAAGTGTACCTATGAGTATTCCATTATTCACAAACCTAATCCAAGATAAAGACTAATACAGAGAAAATGTACTCAAAACTAGGTGCTCCTGCACCATTAGCTTAAGTGAGAATCAGGGTAAAGTGATTTGTAGGAATCATGTGATCTAGTTAATCAATTAAAATTAATTAACTAAAGGGGACTTGGAGGAATTAATAAATTGGATGACTTTAGAAGAATGGGAATTATTGATTTATTTGATAAATCAATTATTGGATTATAGTGACAGGATTAATTTAATTTAATTTAATTTAATTTAATTAATTCTGAGAAGAATAAAGGGAATAACATAATTAAATTAATTAACTATGTAGTAAGGATAAATTAATTAAATATTTAATTTAATTAATTTTAGACGTCTACACTCTCCTTGGTACTTTTGTTTCTTATCTTTTTTACTAGACCCTTTTTGTTCTTTTGTACCTTGATTTACAACTAAGGCATGTGACTTTGAGGGTTTTATTGTAACCATTTGAACCAATTTGTCCTCCTCCCTAGTGAGTTATGCAACAAAATCATTTAGGAAAGACATTTTGAATGTGCAACCTAGGGCACATTTTTTAGCATGGAATGTAGAAACAAACTCTAAATAGTTAGTATCAAGCTTAGAAAGAATGTTCAAGATCAATTGCTTATCATCCTTCTTAATTCCACATTGTTACAACTACAATCTTACAGATTTGATTTTTGTGAAGAATTCTTGTATAGTGTCAAAATCAGTTGGACTCAACCTTATGAGTTCATTCTCCAACTGATGACTCCTTAACTCATCCTACTTACCAATGAGGTTTTCCAAAGTGGGTCATACTTCATTTGGTGTAGGGGCAAATTCACTGTGAAAAAGAAGGCCAGGAGAGATTGACATACACAAAGTACCAAAGGCTTCATCACATTTGTTAAACCATTTTATCTTTTATGTATCATCTTGAGGTTCAATTTCAAGTCCCATTGTAACACAATGATATCTATATCTTTTTAGATATATTATCATCTTAGATTTCCATTCAAAATAGTTATATGATGTTACAATAGGAACTAGAGATGCATCCATGAGAACAAAAATGGAGATTACAAAGAATAAGGAACGATGCAAGAAAGAAGATACACAAGACACTCCCCTTTCCACTAGTCTCAAATAATCACCTCCCCAAAAATTACAAGGTTGGCACTTTATAATTAGTGCATTTACAAGGACTTTTATCAAATTACAATGTGTTTTAGGCCTCTAATGGCAAAAATATAATTTTTTGATATAAATAAATGTGATATAAAATGTATGACAATGGAAATAGAGTTTTAAATCAGAGATTTAGATTTGTTCCAACATCACAAGAATGGAATACATGCCAAATGAACAAAACATGCAAACTAAATAGAAATTTAAACACACATACATTCAATATATTTCTGACTCTATTGTCACTAACTCATTTGACTGCAAAATCCGATCAAAATTTTCGATGAAAAATGCATAATTAGATGTTTCGTCGGATACCTATGATATTTAATGTGAAATTTTTTATTGTTTTTAATTTATGCCCGACGTTCGTCGGAATTTTGACGAACGTTCGTCAGAATTTGAATGAATGTTTTTTAATAAATAAAAGTGAGCTCGACGATTTATAAATGACTAATTTGACCATCAAATAAAATACACAACTAAACATTAGATTTATGCTTGAACAACTGTTATATGTATGTATGTATGTATGTATGTATGTACGCATATACATGTATATGTATACGTATACATATATATACACATTATGCATATACATATAAATATATATCTTATGTGTATGTGTGTGTATGTGTATATATTTATATTAATAAATATATAAATGTATGTGTATATTTATATATTTATATTAATAAATATATAAATATATATTTTTATATTAATAAATATATAAATGTATATTTTTTATATTTTTAAATATAAACACATATATATTATATTTATATATATTTTTATATGTGTATATGTGTGTGTGTGTGTGTGTGTATAAATATGTATCTTTAATATAATATATATTTAAGTTACACCAAGTTATGGGTACCTAACATCATGGTCCCACACTATGATGCTAGTCATAATTAATTATTTTAAGTTCCATAAAAAACATCCAGCCACAATCCTAATGGGTTGTGCAAAGAATCTCATACATTAGATTGTTTTAATTTCTACCGTTGGATTTTAGGGCTCCAAAGGAAAACTTTAACATATATTAAGATGGAAAGTAACCATATTCTCTCATTTGAACAATTTCTCAAGCTTTCTAACCCTAGCCTTCTCCATTGAAGCTATTGTTGCAGGTTTCTCAAAAGTGCTTCATCAAACAAGCTATGGAATCAAAGCTCTGATTTTTTTCTTATATTGTTTGCAGATTTGCAGGTTGGGAAGGAGTGGCGGCCATATGCATTTGTGAGAGATCAAAATCTCCATTTTATTTGTTTTGGGTTTGCACCAATTTTATTTTGAGATTTTTTTTCTTTTCCTCTTGTTTTCTTAGAACCCTAGATCTAATTTTTCTCTTATATTGTTTGCAGATATCTAGTTTGGGAAGGAGTGGCGGCCATATGCATTTTTTGGGAGCTCAAAATCTTCATTTTATTTGTTTTGGGTTTGCACCAATTTTGTTTTGAGATTTTTTTTTATTTTCCTCTTGTTTTCTCAATAAAACCCTAGATCTAATGTCATTTTTCTTTTGTTTGCAGGTGCAGATTTGGAAAAAATGGTGACCATTTGACACATGGAAAATTAAAATCTCCATTTTATTATTTGTAGAGAAT